>NW_027361788.1:24330000-24930000 GCF_039654945.1 Dendrobates tinctorius | reverse complement strand
TGACTGAGTCCCTGACCCGGAGGACACGACACGGAAGCGGGCACTACAGACTGTGAGTAAAGCTTTGGAACTACATGCCCTGGTGTCCTCCATTCCTTTCTACGCCCGTCCTCCTAGCACTGCTACATCCCCTGCACCAGACACTACACCACCTAAGTGTCTCCACATCTACACTGCCCTGGGACAACAGCCCTGCCTTTGGAGGGCTATACCATCACTGCTGCACCACACCATCTGTCCTGGAGGATCTGTCTACAGCGTCGGCTTAACATCTCCCTTGCCAAACACCACAGGTGGCGTCACAAACTATTCCATTAACTACATTACACCATTTACATCTTCCTATTACTTGGGCGCCCAGGGCCACGGTCCGGGTCACCGCCGCTGTGACACATCCCACTGATACTGGCCCGGTACTGAGTACCCCACAGCCCTGGGAGGGTGACCCAGTATTCCCACAGTACATCTGTTGTCTTCAGGGGCAGGAACAGGGTAAGACAGTCCACATCCCTACATAAACATGGCAGCGATCAGTGGACAAACTAACAAATGCTGGATCATCATTTCATCTCATCTTTTATGCAGCGAAGAAAACCCTGTTGCTTTTCGCTACTGGGGAGTAATTATGGTGGATTCAGAGGATGCATTCGCAACTGGGCCCTGGAGCCTATGGGGGTCATAACAGGTCCGTATGACCTGTAGGACAAGACCAACACTAATAAAATTCCTGTTGGAGATTTTGCATTCGTGCCCACATACTTGCACCACTGGCTATTGGCTGCACATCTTTTCGTGGACAAGGGACGAGCTGCGACCAAAGTTGAACTTGAATGGGGACAGCATGTAAAAGACCGCCTTATAATGTAAGTCCCTGTTATTATGCTATTCAATTCAAAGAAAGCCCAGATGAACGGCACCAAGGCTCTAATCCACCAGCAACAAGTCGAGGATCAATCACAGGCACACAGTGTGTAAAACACTGCTGGGAATAACGGTGCTCAGCATCAGAAAAAACATGCTAAATTTGTAAAAGAAGGAAAAAGATGCGGCACTCACCCAGATTTGCAGTGCAGTGTTTCTTTATTCAACTATTAAAGGTCACACAATAAAGGACGGGCAGATAACATGAGGCATGCGGGGAAAAAAGACGGACGACAGCCGTTTCGCGTACACAGACGCTTCAACAGGTCCAGATCTTTTTCCTCCTGTTATTATGCTCCTTGTGTAAGTGACACGATATACCCAGGAACCACGATCTGGATGAACAGATGACTGCAGCAGAGTGGGGTGCAGTCATTCAGATTACAATGAAAGGGGGTCAATGTAGTGACCATATACTACAATATTATAAAAAAAAATCCAAGATTACTGATTAATGGTAATTATTAATGATTTGGGTTAGAAGAAAAAGCCGCACAAGTTGTGATCACGTGAGCAAGGCAGAGATTTCAATAAGGGCTTGTAATATATTGAAAAATGATGCGTCACAAGTAACTGAAACGAGATGATTAATGAGAGACCACCCTGTCGCACCAACTCTAGGCACAACACTTACATTTAGTGACTAGGATCATTAATTTCCGGGGGGTATTCAAAGTTAATTGAAAGGAAATTAAGGGTTTTTTTTGCTAAAAAATTTGATTCATATCCTTTATGTTAATTGCCCTAAGAGCCTAAGAAGAGCACACGGAAGTACTTACTCATAAATTACATACGTTGGGAAGATAATAGTACATGTACAGTAAAAAACTAAATTTTTACATATCTAAAATGATGGGGGAAGATTTATCAAAAGTGTCTAAAAGGAAAACTGTCTTTGTTACCCCCCAGAAACCAACCACAGCGCAGCTTTCATTTTAGTTAATTAGTTTATGAAATGAAAGCTGCATTGCGATTGGCTGCTGTGGGCAATAAAGCCAATTTTCTTTTTAAACATTTTTGATAAATGAGGCCCATTACCGTATATTTTAGGCTTTGTTTGCTCCTAATATCTGAATCCACAACATTTTTTGCATTTTTTTCACCTTATATAGAGCAGGATATTTAGATTACAGATCTAAGAGTTTTGCCCCAATATTAAAAAAAAATTGCATGTGAAATTAAAGGAGCTTGGGGCTCAAGTTACTCTACATGACTGCAGACTTGTGAATCCTCACAGCGTGTACAGTCAGGATTCTCCAATGCTTTTGCTGGGAGCTAGTGGCCATTTGCATACTTCTGGCCACATTGTGAATACTTGCGGTCACGCCAGGGCTGGCTCCAGATTTTTGTGGGCCCCAGGCAAAGAAGTCTCAGTGGGCCACTTTAACACATACCACAATTCATGAGCCACAGATACGACAGAGAAATATAGGTATAGTACAATGCCAAATAATTCACTTCCTATATTACTTGATTGATATATAACCCCTGGCAAAAATTATGGAATCACCGGCCTTGGAGGATGTTCATTCAGTTGTTTAATTTTGTAGAAAAAAAGCCGATCACAGACATGGCACAAAACTAAAGTCATTTCAAATGGCAACTTTCTGGCTTTAAGAAACACTAAAAGAAATCAACAACAAAAAATATGGTAGTCGGCAATGGTTACTTTTTAAACCAAGCATTGAGGAAAAAATATGGAATCACTCAATTCTGAGGAAAAAATTATAGAATCATGAAAAACAAACAAAAAAAACACTCCAATACATCACTAGTATTTTGTTGCACCACCTCTGGCTTTTATAACAGCTTGCAGTCTCTGAGGCATGGACTTAAAGGGAAACCTTTTTTCGACTATTAGCTGTCGGCACCGACATCAGGGGCTTATCTACAGCATTCTGTAATGCTGTAGATAAGCCCCCGATGTAACCTGAAAGATAAGAAAAACACGTTAGATTATACTCACCCGGGGGGCGGTCTGGTCCGATGGGTGTCGCGGTCCGGTCCGGCCCCTCCCATCTTCATACGAGGCCGTCCTCTTCTTTCCTTCCTGTCGTGCAGGGCTGCCAATAGGAATTTCGGGGCCCCATACTGGTAAAATTTTCAGGGCCCCCTTGAGACTCCGCCCAGGCTCCACCCCAGCCCCGCCTTCACCCCTCGAACTATCCAAAGTCCTGCCGCTATCGCTTGGAAAAACTCCACTTCTTACCAATCACACATTAACAGTTCCCATCACCAGATTACACATATAGCCTGCAGCTTTTGTTTTGGCCAAAAGATTTTGTAAGTCTCCACCATAACACGGTAGCCTCTTTTGGCTGTGCCCTAAACTACTGTAACTTATTAAATATTGTTAAAATATGTGATACAAATTAGGTATATTTTTATTTTTCAATTTTTAAAATGACCAATATTATCACATACAAGGGAAAAATACCACTGCACCATGTCCAGACCACATAGTGACCTATAATACCACACAGAAGGAACAAATACCGCCAGACCATGACCAGACCATATATTACCACCACAGTGACCGAATAATATCACATACAAGGGACAAATACCACCGCACCATGACCAGACCACATATAACCACCACAGTGACTGAATACTACAATACTGATCAGTAGTAAAAAAAAAACATGATACTATCACCATAAGTGCCATTATACACAGGAGATCTGTACTTAATATGCAGTGTCTGTGTATAGGTAATACAGTGATCAATGACATTATACACAGGGCCTCTATACAGTGTATAGTGTCAGTGTATAGGTAACACATTAACTCACCAGTGACGTCTCTAGGTGAAGTCCTTCATCTTTGTTTTTCATCTTTCATCCAGCACAGACCGCCATCACATCTTCCAGCCAGGGCTCGTCTCTGCAGGAAATAACAAAGTTACCTAGAGCTCCACTTGCAAAACACATGACTTATTTTTCCCAACTTCTACATTACATCACATGAAGAAAAAAAGGCGACATAGTGTCGCTCTACAGAGTAACAGTACCTCCCCCCATTTAAAACAGTATACTCAAAAAATAAAATAAATACATCACTACAGTAATAATATCCCTTAATTAGACCCTGTGGTAATAATATCCCCCATCATAGCCCCCCTATGTCTCATTCCTGGCTTCAGCCATACGTTCTCCCATCTCACCCTCATAAGTATCCATTCTGCCCCATATGATCTCCCCATCCTGCCCCATCTGTCTCCATCGTATCCATCCTGCCCCATGATCCTGCATGATCTGTCTCCAACCCTGCCCCATCTGTCTCCAATCCTGCCCCCAGTGTCTCCAGTCATGCCCCCATGTCTTTGATCCTACCCCTGTGTCTCCAATCATGCCCCGTATCTCATTCTGCCCCTTCCTGTGTCTCACTGTCACATTCTGCCCCCATCGTGTCCAGCATTCTGCTCCCATCGTGTCCAGCATTCTGCTCCCATCGTGTCCAGCATTCTGCCCAATCGTGTCCAGCATTCTGCCCCATCGTATCCAGCATTCTTCCCCATTGTGTCCAGCAATCTGCCTCATTGTGCCCAGCATTCTGCTCCCATCATGACCAGCAATCTACCCCCATTGTGACCAGCCATCTGCCCCATCGTGTTCAGCAATCTGCCCCATCGTGCCCAGCATTCTGCCCCATCGTGTCCAGCATTCTGCCCCATTGTGTCCAGCATTCTGCCCCCATAGTCACCAGCATTCTGCCCCCATAGTGTCCAGCATTCTGCCCCATCGTGTCCAGCATTTTGCCCCCTCGTCTCCAGCATTCTGCCCCCATCGTCACCAGCATTCTGCCCCATCGTCACCAGCATTCTGCTCCCATCGTCACCAGCATTCTGCCCCCATAGTGTCCAGCATTCTGCCCCATCGTCACCAGCATTCTGCCCCCATCGTCACCAGTATTCTGCCCCCATAGTGTCCAGCATTCTGCCCCATCGTCACCAGCATTCTGCCCCCATCATCACCAGCATTCTGCCCCCATAGTGTCCAGCATTCTGCCCCATCGTTACCAGCATTCTGCCCCCATCGTCACCAGCATTCTGCCCCATCGTGTCCAGCATTCTGCCCCCATAGTGTCCAGCATTCTGCCCCATCATGTCCAGCATTCTTCCCCCATTGTCACCGGCATTCTGCCCCATCGTGTCCAGCATTCTGCCCCCATAGTGTCCAGCATTCTGCCCCATCGTCACCAGCATTCTGCCCCCCATAGTGTCCAGCATTCAGCCCCCATAGTGTCCAGCATTCTGCCCCATCGTGACCAGCAATCTGCCCCCATTGTGACCAGCAATCTGCCCCATCGTGTTCAGCAATCTGCCCCATCGTGCCCAGCATTCTGCCCCATCGTGCCCAGCATTCTGCCCCATCGTGTCCAGCATTCTGCTCCATCGTGTCCAGCATTCTGCCCCATTGTGTTCAGCATTCTGCCCCCATAGTCACCAGCATTCTGCCCCCATAGTGTCCAGCATTCTGCCCCATCGTGTCCAGCATTCTGCCCCATCGTCACCAGCATTCTGCCCCATCGTCACCAGCATTCTGCCCCCATCGTCACCAGCATTCTGCCCCCATAGTGTCCAGCATTCTGCCCCATCGTCACCAGCATTCTGCCCCCATCATCACCAGCATTCTGCCCCCATAGTGTCCAGCATTCTGCCCCATCGTCACCAGCATTCTTCCCCCATCGTCACCAGCATTCTGCCCCCATAGTGTCCAGCATTCTGCCCCATCGTTACCAGCATTCTGCCCCCATCGTCACCAGCATTCTGCCCCATCGTGTCCAGCATTCTTCCCCCATTGTCACCGGCATTCTGCCCCATCGTGTCCAGCATTCTGCCCCCATAGTGTCCAGCATTCTGCCACCATAGTGTCCAGCATTCTGCCCCATCGTCACCAGCATTCTGCCCCCATAGTGTCCAGCATTCTGCCCCCATAGTGTCCAGCATTCTGCCCCATTGAGTCCAGCATTCTGCCCCCATCATGTCCAGCATTCTACACCCATAATGTCCAGCATTCTGCCCCCATTGTCACCAGCATTCTGCCCCATCGTCACCAGCATTCTGCCCCCATAGTGTCCAGCATTCTGCCCCATAGTGTCCAGCAATCTGCCCCATAGTGTCCAGCATTTTTCCCCATCGTCACCAGCATTCTGCCCCCATCGTCACCAGCATTCTGCCCCCATAGTTTCCAGCATTCTGCCCCATTGTGTCCAGCATTCTTCCCCCATTGTCACCAGCATTCTGCCCCCATAGTCACCAGCATTCTTCCCTCATAGTGTCCAGCATTCTGCCCCATCATGTCCAGAATTCTGCCCCATCATGTCCAGCATTCTGCCCCCTCATCACCAGCATTCTGCTCCCTCGTCACCAGCATTCTGCCCCATCGTCACCAGCATTCTGCCCCATCGTCACCAGCATTCTGCCCCCATCATCACCAGCATTCTGCCCCCAAAGTGTCCAGCATTCTGCTCCATCGTGTCAAGCATTCTGCCCCCATTGTCACCAGCATTCTGCCCCATCGTGTCCAGCATTCTGCCCCACATAGTGTCCAGCATTCTGCCCCCATAGTGTCAAGCATTCTGCCCCCATCGTGTCCAGCATTCTGCCCCATCGTCACCACATTCTGCCCCCATCGTCACCAGCATTCTGCCCCATCGTCACCAGCATTCTGCCCTCATAGTGTCCAGCATTCTGCCCCATCATCACCAGCATTCTGCCCCCATCGTCACCAGCATTCTGTCCCATCGTCACCAGCATTCTGCCCCATCATGTCCAGCATTCTGCCCCCATTGTCACCAGCATTCTGCCCCATCGTGTCCAGCATTCTGCCCCGATAGTGTCCAGCATTCTGCTCCCATAGTGTCCAGCATTCTGCTCCCATCATGTCCAGAATTCTGCCCCATCGTCACCAGCATTCTGCCCCCATAGTGTCCAGCATTCTGCCCCCATAGTGTCCAGAATTCTACCCCCATAATGTTCAGCATTCTGCCCCCATTGTGTCAAGCATTCTGCCTCATCATGTCCAGCATTCTGCCCCTATCATGTCCAGCATTCTGCCCCATCGTCACCAGCATTTTGCCCCCATAATGTCCAGCATTCTGCCCCATAGTGTCTAGCAATCTGCCCCCATAGTGTCCAGCATTCTTCCCCATCATGTCCAGCATTCTGCCCCATCATGTCCAGCATTCTGCCTGCATTGTCACCAGCATTCTGCTTTATCTTGTCCAGCATTCTGCCCCCATTGTGTCCAGCATTCTGCCCCATCGTCACCAGCATTCTGCCCCCATCGTCACCAGCATTCTGCCCCCATAGTGTCCAGCATTCTGCCCCCTTAGTGTCCAGCATTCTGCCCCCATCGTGTCCAGCATTCTGCCCCATCGTGTCCAGCATTCTGCCCCATCGTCACCAGCATTCTGCCCCCATCGTCACCAGCATTCGGCCCCCATCGTCACCAGCATTCTGCCCCATCGTCACCAGCATTCTGCCCCATCGTGTCCAGCATTCTGCCCTTATTGTCACCAGCATTCTGCCCCATCGTGTCCAGCATTCTGCCCCCATAATGTCCAGCATTCTGCCCACATTGTGTCCAGCATTCTGCCCCCCATCGTCACCAGCATTCTGCCCCCATCGTCACCAGCATTCTGCCCCCATAGTGTCCAGCATTCTGCCCCCTTAGTGTCCAGCATTCTGCCCCCATCGTGTCCAGCATTCTGCCCCATCGTGTCCAGCATTCTGCCCCATCGTCACCAGCATTCTGCCCCCATCGTCACCAGCATTCGGCCCCCATCGTCACCAGCATTCTGCCCCATCGTCACCAGCATTCTGCCCCATCGTGTCCAGCATTCTGCCCTCATTGTCACCAGCATTCTGCCCCATCGTGTCCAGCATTCTGCCCCCATAATGTCCAGCATTCTGCCCACATTGTGTCCAGCATTCTGCCCCCCATCGTGTCCAGCATTCTGCCCCCATCGTCACCAGCATTCTGCACCCATACTGTCCAGCATTCTGCCATCTGACCCGGGCCCCCCCGCTCTCAATAAATGAAAAAAAAACCCACAAGCTCTTCTTACCTGGCTGCGGTCCATCGGCGAAGCTCCGGGCGTCCCTCCATGCAGAAGCGCGCGCTCGCCGGCGACTGACAATGACGTCAGACGCCGGCGAGGTGCGCGCTGCAGTGGACGTCAGCTGCCAGCCTCTGATTGGCTGGCGGCTGTTAACTATTGACGTGCGGGCCCGCATGTCAATAGCGATCATCTGCCGCAGCGCCGAGGGCCTGGGTTAGCGTGCCAGTAGGGCCCGGTGAGCAGAGGAGACCGGGCCCGATGCGGGCCCCCTCTGCCCACCGGGCCCCATACGCCAGTCAGGGCAGTAATGCCCTGATGGCGGCCCTGCTGTCGTGGCTCGGGCACAGGCGTACTGCTCTGCCCTGTTGAGGGCAGAGCAGAATACTGCAGTGCGCAGGCGCCGGACCTCTCTGACCTCTCCCCGCGCCTGCGCACTGCAGGACTCTGCTCTGCCCTCAACAGGGCAGAGAAGAGCACCTGCGCAGGAGCCAAGACAGGAAGGAAAGAAGAGGACTGCATTATATGAAGATGGGAGGAGCCGGACCGGACCGCGACACCCATCGGACCGGACCACCCCCCCGAGTGAGTATAATATAACCCGTTTTTCTTATCTTTCAGGTTACATCGGGGGCTTATCTACAGCATTACAGAATGCTGTAGATAAGCCCCTGAGGTTGGTTCTGGTAGCTAATAGTCGAATAAAAGGGTGACAGTTTCCCTTTAATGAGTGTCAAACAGTACTCTTCATCAATCTGGCTTCAACTTTCTCTGATTGCTGTTGCCAGATCAGCTTTGCAGGTTGGAGCCTTGTCATGGACCATTTTCTTCAACTTCCAGATTTTCAATTGGATTGCGATCCGGACTATTTGCAGGCCATGACATTGACCTTATGTGTCTTTTTTCAAGGAATGTTTTCACAGTCTTTGCTCTATGGCAGGATGCATTATCATCTTGAAAAATGATTTCATCATCCACAAACATCCTTTCAATTGATGGAATAAGAAAAATGTCCAAAATATCAAGATAAACTTGTGCATTTATTGAAGATGTAATGACAGTTCCTGTTTTGGAGACATGTTGCTTTATGTTTACGGTCTTGGCGCTTTGATGTCTTCCTTGGTCTACTGGTATGTTTGCCTTTAACAACTTTCCCATGTTGTTTGTATTTGGTCCAGATTTTACAGCTGACTGTGAACAACCAACATCTTTTGCAACATTGCATGATGATTTACCCTCTTTTAAGAGTTTGATAATCCTCTCCTTTGTTTCAATTGACATCTCTCATGTTGGAGACATGATTCATGTCAGTCCACTTGGTGCAACAGCTCTCCAAGGTGTGATCACTCCTTTTTAGATGCAGACTAGCGAGCATATCTAATTTGATGCAGGTGTTAGTTTTGGGAATGAAAATTTACAGGGTGATTCTATAATTTTTCCTCAGATTTAAGTGATTCCATAATTTTTCCCCTATGCTTGGTTTAAAAAAGTAATCATTACTGATTACCACATTTTTTGTTCTTGATTTCTTTTAGTGTTTCTTAAAGCCAGAAAGTTGCCATTTGAAATGACTTCAGTTTTGTGCCATGTCTGTGATCTGCTTTTTTTCTACAAAATTAAACAACTGAATGAACATCCTCCAAGGCCGGGGATTACGTAATTTTTGCCAGGGGTTGTATTCTTGTAAATTCTACAATACCATACATATAGTACAGGGTGGGCCATTTATATGGATACACCTAAATAAAATGGGAATGGTTGGTGATATCAACTTCCTGTTTGTGGCACATTAGTATATGGGAAGGGGGAAACTTTTCAAGATGGGTGGTGACCATGGTGGCCATTTTGAAGTTGGCCATTTTGGATCCAACTTTATTTTTTCCAATAGGAAGAGGGTCACATGACTCATCATACTTATTGAGAATTTCACAAGAAAAACAATGGTGTGCTTGGTTTTAACATAACTTTATTCTTTCATGAGTTATGTACACTTATAAAATGTGTTAAAAGTGGTGTCCATTGTGTTGGATTGTCATTGCAACCCTCTTCTCCCACTCTTGACACACTGATAGCAACACCGCAGAAGAATTGCTAGTCTAAGGGGGGCAGATTCCTTGTAGGAATGCTCGGACCTGACACCCATAATGTGATGGTGCATCATCTTGCTGGAAAAACTCAGGGAACATACCATCTTCAGTGCATAAAGAGGGCAGCACATCATCATGTAGCAATTTCAGAAATCCAGTGGTGTTGAGGTTTCCATTGATGAAGAGTGGCCCCACTATCTTTGTACCCCATATACCACACCATACCATCAATTATAGGTGTCAGGTCCGAGCATTTCTACATGAACAGTTTCCTGGAAAGTGTGTAAGGGAGTGACAGGATTGTAGTCGTGACCTGAACAATTGCCATATCCATGTCCAGTCCTTCCCCTACAGGAAAATGTACTCTTCTCTTCTGCATACCTGCATCTCCAGAATCAGCTTCCTCTGGGTACTTCCCAGGTAATACCGGTCTCTCTCTCAGGCGACCCCCATCAATGCAGACACAGTCAACATTAACTTTAACACTTTATTAACTGAGTACTTCACACGTTACATCCACAGTTGGTGTCACGCTCACCTCCCCGGCTCCCGCTCGTCCTGCGGCTTCGGCGGCCGCTGCCCTGACCGCCGCTGCCGCGGCTCTCCCTGGCCGTGCTCCTGCCGCCGCTCTGTCTGCCTCTGCTGAGGCTCCTGTCGTCATGGCACCGGCGGCTCCCGCTGCCTCCACGCCGTTCTTGTCTCTCCGGCGCTTCAGGTCCTCTCGGCCCGCCCCCACTGCTGGCGCCTGTTCATCAAATGCTTCTCCTCCTGTCCTGCGGTCGACCTCTGCTCCCACTCAGGTACGCAGGCGCACGCCCCCCTAGACTAGACGCCCTATCCATTGGTCCCATGACTCTGCTGCACCCTGACCCGGAAGTTCTACAGTGTGCCCTATATCAGGCAGCCCCTCCCTATGCTCTCTGCCTGACTATCAATTGTGGTTCACGTTCTGATATCGGGTCCACGCTCTCCTGCGTTCCTTCTGTCTCCGCTTCATACCTTTCCTGGTCTCCCGCTAGTTTCCCTACTTGTTACCCTCCTGTGTTCCCCTCCAGGTCCAGTCCGTTCCTGCCTTCGTCTGCCTTTTCCAGTGCCTCACATGCTACCGGTTCCTGCCGTCCCCCTGGCTGTCCACCACCATCCTCGCGGCAGCAGCAGTCTCCCGTCTGGTCGCCTGCATGTCCCCTGCCTGCGCCTCCCTCCGGTTGTCCCCAGGTATCAGCTTCCACGGCGACAGTCTCCCCTGGGTCTGCCCCTAATGCTCCCTGTATAGGGGGTGGTACACCTGGCTAGCTTGCCCTAGGGAGGTTTGTTGTCGCGGTCCTGAGGGTTCAACTCCCGGAGCTCTCCAGCCTCACAGTTGGTACATCGTGACATTTATCGTAAATACTCGAGTATAAGCCGAGATTTTCAGACCATTTTTTAAGGCTGAACGTGCCCCTCTTGGGTTATGCTCGAGTCATATTTCAGGGGGTCGGCGGGAGAGGGGGAGCGCAGGTGTCAGATCATACTCACCCTCTCCTGGCATGGTCTCTGCAGACCCTGCTTCTCCCATGGTCTCTGGCACCTGTGTTCAGCAGTCACGTGGTACTGCTCATTAAAGTCATGAATATGCACATATTCATGACTTTAATGAGCGGTATCACGTGACCGCTGAACACTGGAAGAGCTGTGGCGCCGGAGACCATGGGAGAAGCAGGGGCTGCAGAGACGCACCAGGAGGGGTGAGTATGATGGGGAGGACTGAGGGAGCCATGCTATATTCACCTGTCCCTGTTCCACCGCCGCACGCCGCTCTGTCCTCCACATCCTCTGGCTGTGACGTTCAGGTCAGAGAGCGCGATGACGTAGTTAGTGCGCGCCCTCTGCCTGAACAGTCTCTGCAGAGACCCGGAAGACAGAGCGGCGTGCGGTGGTGGAATGGAGACAGGTGAATATCACAGGTGCCGGGTTCCTGAGCCAGCGCTGACATTGGCACCTGGCCTCCATAGCGTGTCGGTGTCCCCGCATGCTCAGGACACCGGCACCTGGCCCCCAGCGACGAGAGGTGAGTGTGTCATTTTTTTTATTCGCAGCAGCATATGGGTCCTATTCTATGGAGCATCTTATGGGGCCATAACTTTTATGGAGCAGCATATGGGGCATATTCTATGGAGCATCTTATGGGGCCATAACCTTTATGGAGCATCTTATGGGGTCATAACCTTTATGGAGCATCTTATGGGGCCATAACCTTTATGGAGCAGCATATGGGGCATATTCTATGGAGCATCATAAGGGGCCATAACCTTTAAGGAGCATCTTATGGGGCCATAACCTTTATGGAGCAGCATAAGGGTCCATAACCTTTATGGAGCAGCATATGGGGAATATTCTATGGAGCATCTTATGGGGCCATAACCTTTATGGAGCATCTTATGGGGCCATAACCTTTATGGAGCAGCATAAGGGGCCATAACCTTTATGGAGCAACATATGGGGCATATTCTATGGAGCATCTTATGGGATCATAACCTTTATGGAGCATCTTATGGGGCCATAACCATTATGGAGCAGCATATGGGGCATATTCTATGGAGCATCTTATGGGGCCATAAACTTTATGGAGCATCTTATGGGGCCATAACCTTTATGGAGCGGCATATGGAGCATATTCTATGGAGCATCTTATGGGGCCATTATTAACCTTTGTGCAGCATTATATGGGGATATTTTGTATGGAGCATCTTATGGGGCCATCATGAACTGTATGGAGCATTATATGGGGGTATTGATTCAATATGGATATTCAAAAACATTTAACTTACTGATGTCTCAATTAATTTTACTTTTATTGGTATCTATTTTTATTTTTGAAATTTACCAGTAGCTGCTGCATTTTCCACCCTAGGCTTATACTCGAGCCAATAAGTTTTCCCAGTTTTTTGTGGCAAAATTAGGGGCCTCGGCTTTTACTCGGGTTGGCTTATACTCGACTATATACGGTACTTGTTTCTTCATCTTTCCCTTTCTGGCTGTCACTTCTGTGCAGTACACGCCCGGACTGGACCGTCCTAGACTGCTCCCCTGTTCCTTCCTGGCCTAACCTCATCATGATGACAATTCCTTCTGCCTGTTTCGCCCCAGATTCGAAATCATCAGCCACCAGGTTTGGTTGCATCTGGTAAAGCATCCGGCCCATCTGTACCGAACTCGTCGAAGCTCCAGCTCCCTTCACTTCAGCTGTCCAGCCGACTCCTGCCCTAAAAGCGTCGGCCCAGGCGACAAGTCGCCACATCCTTCCATTTCAGTACTGACCCACTATTATGATACACAGTGGCCGTGGGTAACGTGGGCTGCAGCGCTTGAATGTTGCGTGGCTGCCAATCTGTCCGGGCCTATCACCCATGTGGACACGATGGCACCCTGGCCCCATCTGACTTAACTTCCTAACCAACTATCCTCTTACTACCCGGCAGCCCCTTCTACAACTAACCTTCCTATCAGCTACATCTATGAGGCCCACGAGTATGCCCCCATCTAGTGGTCCTCAACAGAACTACACTTACCCGAGTCTATAGGAACTATATACTAAAAATTCCCTCCTCTAATGTCCCCAAAAAGATGCAATAACTTCCCTAACTGTACATGCACAACAGACATATTATATGATGCAATAATATGACACAATAATACAAGACAATATATTACAGCTTTCTACAAAATGGTAACACCTACATGTGGCAATACCATTAAAGATGAGCGATAATACATAATTTATATGTAGCAGTACCACAAGCATTTATCATAGACACATTTGTAAACATTAACAACCAGGAGACAATCAGATGGAAGGGGAGCAAGAACGACATCCAATCTCACCCCCTTACAAGTGGATTGGTCGTCGTGGGCCAGTTGAATGGCCACCAAGGTTTCCCGATCTGACCCCCTTAGACTTTTATCTTTGAGATCATCTAAAGGCAATTGTCTATGCTGTGAAGATACGAGAAGTGCAGCATCTGAAAAAACGGATACTGGAAGCCTGTGCTAGCATTGCATTGACAATCCAACAGAATGGGCAGCACTTTGAACACATTTGATATATGGTCATAAACTTGTAAATGAAAGAATAATGTTAAAACCAAGCACACAATTGTTTTTCTTGTGAAATTCTCAATATGTTTGATGTGTCACATGACCCTCTTCCCCTTGACAAAAATAAAGTTGGATCCTAAATGGCCGACTTCGAAATGGCCGCCATGGTCACCACCCATCTTGAAAAGTTTACCCCCACCCATATACTAATGTGATACAAACAGGAAGATAATATCACCAACCATTCCCATTTTATTTAGGTGTATCCATATAAATGGCCCACCCTGTAGAATAATTCACAGCCCATAGTCATCCTTGTGGTATAATACACAGCCCATAGTCATGTATGTAGTATAAGGAACAGCCCATAGTCATCAATATAGTATAATTCACAGTCCGTAGTCATCCATGTAGTATAATGCACAGCCCATAGTCCTCCATATAGTATAATTCACAGCTCATAGTCATCCATGTAGTATAATACACAGCCCATAGTCCTTCATATTCTATAATGCAAAGCCCATAGTCCTCTATGTAATATAATGCACAGTCCATAGTCATCCATGTAGTATAATGCACAGCCCATAGACCTCCATATATAATGCACAGCCCATAGTCCTCAATATAATATAGTGCACCCCCATAGTCCTTCATATTCCTCCATATAGTATAGTGCACCTCCATTTATAATGCACATCCCATAGTCATCCATATTAGTATAATACACAGCCCATATTCTTCTTATAATACACATCCCATAGTTCTCCATATAGTATATTGCACCTCCATATGTAATGCACAGCTCATAGTCATCAATATAGTATAATTCACAGTCCATAGTCATCGATAGTCATCCATGTAGTATAATGCACAGCCCATAGTCCTTCATATAGTATAATGCACAACCCGTAGTCCTTCATATTGTATAATGCAAAGCCCATAGTCCTCCATGTAATATAATGCACAGTCCATAGTCATTGATGTAGTATAATTCACAGCCCATAGACCTCCATATATAATGCACACCCCATAGTCCTCAATACAATATAATGCACCCCATAATCCTTCATATTCCTCCATATAGTATAGTGCACCTCCCTATATAATGCACAGCCCATAGTCCTCCATATTAGTATAACACACACCCCATATCCTTCATATAATACACTGCCCATAGTCATCCACATAGTATATTGCGCCTCCATATGTAATGCACAACCCATAGTCATCCATGTAGTATAATGCACAGCCCATAGTTCCTCATGTAGTATAATGCACAGCCCATAGTCATCAATGTAGGATTATGTATTATAACCTACAGCCAATAGTCATCCATATAGTATAATGGACAGTCCATAGTCATTCATGTATTATAATGCACAGCCCATAGTCATCCATATAGTATAATGCACAACTCATAGTCATCCATGTAGTATAATGCACAACCCATAATCATCCATATAGTATAATGCACAGCCCATAGTATTCCATATAGTATAATTCACAGTCCATAGTCATCCATGTAGTATAATGCACAGTTTATAGTCCTTCATATAGCATAATGCACAACCCATAGTCATCCATGTAGTATAATGCACAACCCATAATCATCCATATAGTATAATGCACAGCCCATAGTCCTCTATATAGTATAATTCACAGCTCATAGTCATCCATGTAGTATAATGCACAGCACATAGTGATCTGTGTAGTATAATGCACAGCCCATAGTCAACTATATAGTTGTCATGATCCAGGACGGGGTTTCGCTTTGGCCCTTCCTGGTCTGACTGGGGGTTCATTGTTCCACCTCTCACTGGCAGAGGGCGGCTATTTAATGCTCACTGGACCTAGGTCCGGTGTCAGTTATACTCCTGCCCTCGGCTCAGTTAGTTGACCTTGTGCATACGTGTGCCTTGTGCCTGATATCTTGCTTGCTTGTTTGGTTTTGATCCGGTTCTGTCCCTGCTACGAGTTCTGCCTGTCCCTCTTGTACTGCGCTACCTCTCGTGTATGACTCTCTGCTTGTGACCCGACTTCTCTCTGCTCGTCCCCTTGGTACCACGTCGCCCTCTTGTGTATGACCTTTGGCTTTGTCTGACCTCCCGTCTGTTTATCCCTCCTGTACCTCGCTGTCCGCACTGTGTATGAACTCCGTTTTGCCTGACTCTGAGTTTTCTGTCTTCTCTGAAAGCAGGACGCTAAGCCCCGCCCCCTTGCAGTCACGTGACCGTAGATCCCATGCCAGCTTGCTAAACTTGATCACTCAGGTCCTGTGCACCTATACTTTCTGGCTGTCCTGATCCCCAGGGGTCCCTACAGTGCGGGTGAGTCCCTGCTCAGCGGAGGCTGTACACCGGCGCTGTCAGGATCCTGATAATAGTACAATGCACAGCCCATAGACATCCATGTAGAATAATTCACAGCCCATAGTCATCCATGTAGCTTAATGCACAGCCCATAGTCATCCATGTAGTAGCATAGCCACCGTGAACTCACTGATTTAAAAAATAAATACTCATCTCTCAACCGCTCCATGGCATCCTCTCCTGAAGCTGGTAACTGACTTGAGAGTGCAAGTGACGGGAGTGCATGACGTCACTGCCATGCGCCCTCGGTCACATGCACGCTGACGTCAGCTGCTAGCCTCTAATTAGCAGGCAGTGTGTATTGCCTTGAACAGATCTGATGGTCTGTGCGCTGAGGTACACTTCAGCACTTCCAAGGACACACATCCAGCTGAAGTATTTTCTGGCGTCTGAAGGCCCCTCACCCGCCAGGCTCGAGTGGTTGCAGCAGAAACAGCTACGACTGCGGTAGTTATGCCCCTGCCAATGGCAAGTACGTCCCCTCATTTGTACAGGGCATCGGCACTTGCCCAGGTGCGCCGGGTGGCGATGTGTGCCCTAGGTCATGCACTTGCCATCCCTTTAAGGTGCTATTCTTCCCTGGAGCATTGAGAGAACACATTGCCTTACTGTGGCACCAAATGTTGTGTAGGTAATATACAGTATGTGGATCGTAAACATACTTACCAACCTTTTACGGGCTTATTCCCAAAAAATAAAGTTATACTTTATTCATGGGATAGGAGATAATTTGCTGTGGGTGTTCTGTCCTCAGTAAATGAAGCAGAATTCATGTAGCTCTACAGGCAGCCAAACGCTATACCAGGGTCCAATAAGGAGACTGTAGGTTGAGTCTGTGCTTTTATTGAATGTGATGATATATTGATGCGCTGTGAAACTACAAGCAAAACATATATATACTCAGTCAATACAGGGTACATCAGGAATTCATATATACATAATACATTATAAATCAACATCTGCACTAATAGCTAACCAGGGGAAGAACTAATTAACCAGGCTAATATGAGACAGGAATTAGATGCAGGAAGCATAAATACATACCAGCGATGCTATCACAAGGGGAGAAGAGAAATGAGATGCTTCCTGAATGCAGGCAGAAGGAAAATGGAGAACTGTAGGGAAAGTACCATAATCCTTTGCCGAAGACTACCAGGATGCATTGCAAAATTTACCAGAATGCACTGCAACGGAGGGAAAAATACCAGCAAAGTGAAAGTAAAACACAATAGCACTGTGGTTATGACTTTGGTCACTAGAGGGACACAAAAACACTGAAAACATTAACAAGCAGATAATCGAGGATTATGAATCAGATGTAGGAGACAGAACAGTGGGAGTGGAGGTTCACACGCTCAGCCTATGCTCAATTCATTGTCTATGAAACTGCTGAGTACAGCAGCAGTTTCATAGATTATGAATGGAGCAAAGACTACGCCTGTGTACCTCCACACCGTTCTGGCCAGAGATGCAGAGCTACAATCTCGGTATTCCTGGGGGTCCCAGTGGCCATTTATTTAACCCTGCAGTAGCCCAAGAGGCAAGAGTAAAAACATAGCCTATTGCTTCCTTGTTTTCCTGCTAAATTTCCTCACGCACACCATGGTTCCTGTTAGGATCTGTCATAGGCAATGTGCTAAAAAAGACTGCCTTAAACAGCCTTGGGACAAAGCACTCCACTTAGTAGGTCCCAGTGCCACCCTGGCCTTAACACTTCAACCTGTGTAAAGGGATATGGACTTACAACAGGGCTCACTGGGTTGCATCTATGGAGTAGCTGCTTGCCTGGAGGAGTGGACAACTAGCCAGGTCAGTAAGTATATGGAAGGAGCAAGGCAATGTGCACACAGAGTTATTTTTGACCCGGTCAAAAACAACGGGTCTTTCAAGCAAAACCCATAACAGGAAATAGCTCCTTCTATAAGCCATTTTCTAGGCAATTCTTTTGTCCTGAGGAGTTTGTGTTACCCTATTTTTCTGAAGCATTTTCTGTGAACACTTTATAGATTTTATTTCTTGGGCTCTCATTTTATTAAGCACTGACTTATATGAGCCGAAAATGCTGTTCATAAAACACGGGTAGCGCCGGCTGACAACAGAGGCAGACGTTGCTGGAGCAGATCGAGGCAAGGATGTTACAGTAGGACATAAAAGGCATACGTGCCAACATCCTAGAGAGACAGGAGATTGCAGCATGCAAACAACATTATCAAAGTCAACTTCCACATTGAAGCTCATCTTTTAAAGGTCATCTGCCCCGTCCAAAAAACAAAGTTGGTTTGGGGTTCGAAGCCTCCCAAAACTGAAAAAAATGTGTGTTCCAGCTCATTAAAAATTTAAAACTTTATTGGACTATTAACCCCTTTACGCCCAAGGGTGGTTTGCATGTTAATGACCGGGCCATTTTTTACAATTCTGACCACTGTCCCTTTATGAGGTCATAACTCTGGAACGCTTCAACGGATCTAGGCGATTCTGAGTTTGTCTTCTCATGACATATTGTACTTCACTTTAGTGGTAAAATTTCTTCGCTGTAACTTGTGTTTATTTATGAAAAAATGGAAATATGGCGAAAATATTCCCTTAAAAAAGAGAAATATGTGACACAAAATAGTTACTAAATAACATTTCCCACATGTCAACTTTACATCAGCACAATTTTGAAAATAATTTTTTTTTTATTAGGAAGTTATAAGGGTTAAAAGTTGACCAGCGATTTCTCATTTTTACAACAAAATTTACAAAACCATTTTTTTTAGGGACCACCTCACATTCAAAGTCACTTTGAGGGATCTATATGGCATAAAATACTCAAAAGTGACACCTTTCTAAAAACTGCACCCCTCAAGCTACTCAAAACTACATTCAAGAAGATTATTAACCCTTCAGGTGTTTCACAGGAGCAGAAACAACTTGGAAGGAAAAAAAGAACATTTAACTTTTTAGTCACAAAAACGATCTTTTAGCAAAAAATTTTTTTATTTTCCCAAGGGTAACAGGAGAAATTGGACCCCAAAAGTTGTTCTACAATTTGTCCTGTGTACCCTGATACCCCATATGTGGGGAGGAACCACTGTTTGGGAACATGGCAGGGCTCAGAAGGGAAGGAGCGCTGTTTGACTTTTTCAACTTAAAATTGGCTGAAATTGAGATTGGACGCCATGTTCTGTTTGGAGAGCCCATGATGTGCCTAACCAGTGGAAACCCCCCACAAGTGACCCCATTTTGGAAACTAGACCCCCTAAGGAACTTATCTAGATGTGTGGTGAGCACTTTGAACCCCCCAAGGGCTTCACAGAAGTTTATAACACCCTGGCGTACAAATAAAAAATCATATTTTTTCCACAAACATGATTGTTTAGTCCCCAATTTTTTATTTTCCCAAGGGTAACAGGAGAAATTGGACCACAAAAGTTGTTGTTCAATTTGTTCTGAGTGCGCTGATACCCCATATGTCGGGGATAAACACTGTTTGGGCACACGGCAGGGCTCGGAAGGGAAAGAGCGCCATTTGACATTTTCAACCTAAAATTGGCTGAAATTGAAATCGGACGCCATGTTTCGTTTGGAGAGCCTATGATGTGCCTAAACAGTGGAAACCCCTCACAAGTGACCCCATTTTGGAAACTAGACCCCCTAAGGAACTTATCTAGATGTGTGGTGAGCACTTTGAACCCCCCAAGGGCTTCACAGAAGTTTATAACACCCTGGCGTACAAATAAAAAATCATATTTTTTCCACAAACATGATTGTTTAGTCCCCAATTTTTTATTTTCCCAAGGGTAACAGGAGAAATTGGACCACAAAAGTTGTTGTCCAATTTGTTCTGAGTGCGCTGATACCCCATATGTCGGGGATAAACACTGTTTGGGCACACGGCAGGGCTCGGAAGGGAAAGAGCGCCATTTGACATTTTCAACCTAAAATTGGCTGAAATTGAAATCGGACGCCATGTTTCGTTTGGAGAGCCTATGATGTGCCTAAACAGTGGAAACCCCTCACAAGTGACCCCATTTTGGAAACTAGACCCCCTAAGGAACTTATCTAGATGTGTGGTGAGCACTTTGAACCCCCAAGTGTTTCGCTAAAGCTTATAATGCCCGGGCGTGAAAAAAAAATAATATTTTTTTTCCACAACAATGATTTCTTAGTCCCCAATTTTTAATTTTCCCAAGGGTAACAGGAGAAATTGGACCCCAGAAGTTGTTGTCCAATTTGTCCTGAGTACGCTGATACCCCACATGTGGGAGAAAACTACTGCTTGGGCACACGTCAGGGCTCGAAAGGGAAGTAATGACGTTTTGGAATGCAGACTTTGATGGAATGGTCTGTCTGCGGGCGTCATGTTCTGTTTGCAGAGCCCCTGATGTACCTAAACAGTGGAAACGCCCCACAAGTGACCCGATTTTGGAAACTAGACCCCCTAAGGAACTTATCTAGATGTGTGGTGAGCACTTTGAACCCCCAAGTGTTTCGCTAAAGCTTATAATGCCCGGGCGTGAAAAAAAAATAATATTTTTTTTTCCACAACAATGATTTCTTAGTCCCCAATTTTTAATTTTCCCAAGGGTAACAGGAGAAATTGGACCCCAGAAGTTGTTGTCCAATTTGTCCTGAGTACGCTGATACCCCACATGTGGGAGAAAACTACTGCTTGGGCACACGTCAGGGCTCGAAAGGGAAGTAATGACGTTTTGGAATGCAGACTTTGATGGAATGGTCTGTCTGCGGGCGTCATGTTCTGTTTGCAGAGCCCCTGATGTACCTAAACAGTGGAAACACCCCACAAGTGACCCGATTTTGGAAACTAGACCCCCTAAGGAACTTATCTAGATGTGTGGTGAGCACTTTGAACCCCCAAGTGTTTCACTAAAGATTATAATGCCTGGGCGTGAAAATATAAAATCCTATTTTGTTCCCACATAAATGATCTTTTAGTCCCCAATTTTAAATTTCCCCAAGGGTAAAAGGAGAAATTGGACCTCAAAAGTCATTGTCCAATTTGTCCTGAGTATGCTGGTACCCCACATTTTGGAAAAAAATGTTTAGGCACACGTCGGGGCTTGAAAGGGAAGTAGTGACGTTTTGGAATGCAGACTTTGATGGTCTGCTGGCGTCATGTTCCGTTTGCAGAGCCCCTGATGTGCCTAAACAGGAAAAAAAACAACATGTGACATCATTTTGGATAATAAACCCCCAAAGAACAAATCTAGATGTGCCCCCAACTAAACTAATGTAAATTAGTAATGCATGGAGGTGTGGTACAATTTGAAGCAATCCTTCATACACAGGCCAGGTTTTTCGGGGCAGGTGTCGCACTGGTAAATGGTGTCCTTGCATATTCCCCTTTTGCAACACACTCGGCACCTTTTTTGTGGCTTACCTTTTTTACCAGTTGGCGGGACCAACCCCGGAAAATGCTGACCTGGTACAATACGAGCACCTTCAGTTCCGGAAGTACTGGGACCCGCTCCTTCTGGAGTGCCAAACATCAGGGCCTTAACCACTACCTCCTGGAAATGAAGGTACAATGTATCGGTGTGGCGTGCACATTGTGACAGCAGGAATGCGTTGAGCATTGCCATTTGTATGATGTGCACGGCCAGCTTTTTGTACCACGCCCTGGCCTTTCTGAGAGCATTGTACGGTTGGAGGTATTGATCGGAGAGATCAACCCCCCCATGTTTTTGTTGTACCCCACTACACAGGTCGGTTTGCTGACCTGTGTGGAGGTACCCCGTACAGTGCAGAGGGTGCTGCCATCACCGTGTATGGTGGTCAAGAGATGGACATCCCTCTTGTCTTTGTACTTGACCACCAGCAGGTGGTCGCTACATTGGGCTCTGCTCTCACCTTTTCTGAGTATCTGCCCACGTAGCATCTTCGGAAGGCCTCTTTGAATTTTGCGGACAGTACCGCAGGCTGTGGTACCTCGCGCAGATAGGGATTTGTAGAGTGGGATGTTGGTATAAAAGTTATCAGTGTAGAGGTGATAACCTTTATCCAGCAGTGGGTGAACCAAATCCCACACAATTTTCCCACTCACTCCCAGGACAGGAGGACACTTAGGGGGTTCAATCCTGGTGTCCTTTCCTTCGTACACTCTAAGCCTGTGAGTGCACCCTGAGGTACTCTCACAAAGTTTGTAGAGTTTGATTCCATACCTGGCCCTCTTACTGGGCAGGTATTGACAGAATCCGAGCCTTCCCTTGAAATGGACCAAGGACTCATGCACGCTGATCTCCCTTTGGGGCACGTACACTTCTGCAAACTTTTTGTTGAAGTGTTCGAAGACCGGACGAACTTTGAAAAGACGGTAAAAGTTGGGGTCATCTCGTGCGGGACACTGTGCATTATCGGTATAATGCAGAAACTTGTGGATGACCTCAAAACGCGTCCGGACCATGACCATTCGGAACACTGGAGTGTTGTATAAAATATCAACACTCCAATATTGCCGAATTTCCGGCTTCTTCAGTATCCCCATGTGGAAGACCAGGCACCAAAACTGCATCATTTCAACTGCGTCCACAGGAGACCAGTTGGAATATGATGAACGCGA
This sequence comes from Dendrobates tinctorius, assembly GCF_039654945.1. Classification (NCBI taxonomy): domain Eukaryota; kingdom Metazoa; phylum Chordata; class Amphibia; order Anura; family Dendrobatidae; genus Dendrobates; species Dendrobates tinctorius. The sequence continues at coordinate 24,906,922 of NW_027361788.1, read as the reverse complement.
GCTTTGCGCCAAAATCCTCAGAGAAAAAGACTTTGAAAAAGTCTATTTCTGTGAGGCCAGTGGTGTCAAACTTGATTCCTAATTCTGCAACAAAATCAGGAATCAGTGGCTCGTAATTTTCGGGGGGCGAGGTCCATACAGGGTCTACTGAATCAGCTTCGGGAATGGTGGGCGCTGCCTCATCTTCTGTCCTGGAGCGTCTGCGTGGCCATTCTGCAGGACCCGAGGAGGAAGATGAGGAGTGGGAAGAGGAAGAGGATGAAGAATCCGAAAAATAAAGAAAAGTGGGATCCACTTCCTCACTATCAGTGTCGGAGGCAAGGTAAGAATATGCCTCCTCCATTGAATAGCGCTGTTGCGACGAACGCGATGGGTGGGACATTTTTTGTGAAAGTGGTGCTTGAGTGTACTTTATTTATAACTATGTTTATGTGTGGGGGGGGATAGTGATTGGTGCACACTATTCTGTAAAGAAAAAGCTAAAAGAAAAAAGGAAACGGGGAGAAAAATACCTGTGAAACGAAAAGTCTAAGGCTAAGTGCACACGTACTTTTTTGCCCTGCGGATTTTTCCGAGCAGAATTGAACAAATCTGCAGGTCAAATGACCTTCATTTTTCCTGCGGATTTCTTCCTGTGTTTTTGCGGTTTTCTTGCGGTTTTTGTGCGGTTTTCCCCTGCGGATTTGGAGAATGGAGCAGGTGGAAAACCGCACAAAAGAAGTGACATGCTGCATATTTTGAACCACAAGAAAATCGCGTGGAAAAATCCACAGTGTCTGCACAGCGGCTTTTTTTTCTATTGATTAACATGCTACTGTACATCACAATGCGGATATGCAGCGTTTCTGCGCGGTAAAATCCGCTGCGGATCTGCTGGAAATCTGCATCGTGTGCTCATGGCCTTAAACAGCAGGCCCTAGCTCTGATAAGTGAACGGTGTCACTTATCAAAGTTCAGTGGCAGCTGCTGGGTGTGCGTACAGGTGTGGTGCAAGGGGGGTGAAAAAACAGAAATCAGCATGCACAAGCTCTGGTAAGTAAACTATGTCATTTATCAAAGTTTGGCGGCTGTGGGATGCGAATACGGAGTTGGCGCAAAGGGGGCTGCTAAATGAACACACAGAGGTGGTGCAAAGGGGGATTGAGGGGGTAAAAACAGGGGGAAGGGGGGATGAAGAGATATTGGACAGGGATCAGGGATTAGCACTTAGGCTTGTAGTTAGGTGGCGCAAAGGGGGGTGAAAAAAAAGGAAATCAGCAGGCACAAGCTCTGATAAGTGAACTATGTCACTTATCACAGTTTGGTGGCTGTGGGATGCGAATATGGAGTTGGCGCAAAGGGGGCTGCTAAATGTGCGCATGGAGGCGGTGCAAAGGGGGATCGAGGGGGGTAAAAAGAGGGGGAAGGGGGGATGAAGAGTGATCGGACAGGGATTAGCACTTACGCTTGTAGTCAGGTGGCGCAAGGGGGGGGTGAAAAAAAAAGGAAATCAGCAGGCACAAGCTCTGATAAGTGAACTATGTCACTTATCAAAGTTTGGTGGCTGTGGGATGCGAATACGGAGCTGGCGCAAAGGGGGCTTAGGAAAAAAGCAAGCACGAGTGTTGATTGGTGAACTGCATCACCAATCAATGCTCGGCGGCTGCTGTTGTGAGTTTATTTTCCACTTCGTCACTGAGGTCTGGTGAACTCCCTATTCTGGTAAAGGAAGGTAATGAGCCTGATTATCAGGCACCTGAGCCTAATGAGGATGACTGGCTGAGTGGAGTCACTGACTGGATATAAGGCTGCCGACGCCCTTCTGCCCTGCGGGTGATTTCTCTGTGGACTTCTAGGACACCAGTCTGATTCCTGCTCCTCTAAAGCTAAGTTTTCTGCTTTGCCTGTTAGCATTTGTCTTTTGTTTTTGTTTTTCCTTGCTTTTCTGGATTCTGCCATTCCCTGCTGGGATGAGCTGAATCTCCTTTTGCCGGTTGCTCTGTCTTCAGAATATTCCTGAGTACTGACATAGCTTTTCTGAAGCCTAGCGTCTTCAGGGCCTTTTTCACTGTCAGTCTGTTGGCTCTTATTTTCATAGGGTTTTTCACGGATTGCAGACAGCAGCCTTCCTGTCCTTTCCTATCTAGTTAGCTTGGGCCCCGTCTTTGCTCAGTCTATCTTTCTGTCTGTGTTAGTGTTTTCATCTTGCTTCACCGTCATTATATGTTGGGGGCTGCCTATTGCTTTGGGGTCTGCTCTGGGGCAGTTTAGATTTCCCCTTTCTTTCTTTATGCCTATTTAATTCTCTGGCTGTGATGGAGGGGTCTAGGGCATCGTAGGAACCCCCCACGGCTACTGTTAGTTGTTGCGATAGGATCAGGGGTCTGCAATCTGATAGCTGCCAACCTCTCTGGTTTTCTGGACTTAGCTAGCATTTCTGTTTTTGCCTCCTACGGTGACTCAATCATAACAGAATCACCCGCCATACCGCAGATCCTAGGGTACTCAATAGCAGGAAAGAATTGTGTTTAAAAAAAAAAGAGGTGTGTGTATATTCTTTCCTCTATATCTCTGAGGCCGTAGGGGGAATTTTTTTTTCTCTCAATGGAGATAAAGCAATTGTCTGATAGTGTGGAGCAGCTCGCTGCGGAAGTGCGGGGAATTTCCGCCTACCTTGCTCATTCGCATGCTGTTGAACCAAAGATCACACAAAGATCTACACCTGATGTATTTTTTGGGGATCGATCTAAATTTTTGAGTTTCAAAAATAATTGTAAATTATTTTTTGCCTTGAAGCCTAACTCGTCAGGGAGCTCCGCGCAGCAGGTTAAAATTGTCATCTCTTTGCTGCGTGGCGATCCCCAGGATTGGGCGTTTTCTTTGAAACCAGATGATCCTATTCTGACTAATGTGAACGCATTCTTTCAGGCTTTGGGGTTGTTGTATGACGAACCTAATGCTATTGATCAGGCTGAAAAGACCCTGTTGGCATTGAACCAGGGTCGAGATTCTGCAGAGTTGTACTGTCAAAAGTTCCGAAAGTGGGCGGTCCTTACTGCCTGGAATGATAATGCCTTGGCTGCTCTCTTTCGGAAGGGTTTGTCAGAAGCCGTAAAAGATACTATGGTGGGATTTCCTGTTACCTCTGGTCTGGACGATTCTATGTCATTAGCCATTCAGGTTTATCGGCGTTTACGTGAACGCAGGATTGCACGAGAGGTGTTGCCACCGGTTGAACAGACGTCTGAACCTATGCAATGTGATAGAGTTTTGTCTAAGGCGCAACGTCAGGAGTTCAGAAGGCGTAATAAGCTGTGTTTTTTCTGTGGAGATGCCGCGCATATTATTTCTGTTTGTCCTAAACGAGAGAAACGCTTTGCACACACGTTTTCTGTTGGTGGTGTTCAACCTAAGTTTCTTCTGGCAATTACTCTGATCTGCTCCCTGTCCACATTTTCCGCCAAGGCTTTTGTGGATTCGGGAGCAGCGCTAAACCTAATGGACTTGGATTTTGCTAAACGTTGTGGATTTCCGATGACACCTCTGCAGACGCCTATCCCTTTGAGGGGGATTGATGCTACTCCTTTGGCTAAAAATAAACCTCAGTTTTGGACCCAGGTGGTCATGCGGGTCGCCCCAGACCATCAAGAAAATTGCAGATTTTTGGTGTTGCATGGTCTGCATGATGCCGTTGTTCTGGGGTTTCCCTGGTTGCAAATTCATAATCCAGTTTTGGATTGGAAATCTGTGTCTGTGGTGAGTTGGGGTTGTCGGTGTGCCTTTAGTGAGGCTCCGTTTTTTTCCACCTCTCCTCAGTCGCATGATGTTCCTGACTATTTGGTGGACTTTTATGATGTATTTAGTGAGAATGAGTCTGCGTCCTTGCCTCCTCATAGGAGTTATGACTGTGCAATTGAACTAAGCCCGGGGTGTAAATTTCCCAAGGGTCGGCTCTTCAATTTATCTGTACCCGACCACGAGGCTATGCGGTCCTATATTAAGGAGGCGTTGGAGAAGGGTCATATTAGACCATCCTCTTCACCCTTAGGTGCCGGGTTTTTTCTTTGTGGCCAAAAAGGATGGTTCTTTAAGGCCTTGTATTGATTATCGTGCCCTCAATAAAATTACTATTAAATATCAGTATACGTTACCCCTGATTTCGGATCTATTCTCTAGAGTTAGAGGTGCTTGCTGGTTTACCAAGCTTGACCTCAGGGGGGCGTATAATCTTATTCGCATTAAGCAGGGGGATGAATGGAAGACGGCGTTTAATACTCCGGAGGGACATTTTGAGTACCTGGTGATGCCTTTTGGGCTCACTAATGCCCCTTCTGTCTTCCAGTGCTTCATGAACGATATTTTCCGAGACTTTGTCGATAAATTTTTGATTATCTATCTGGATGATATTTTGATCTTCTCCAAGGATTGGGATTCTCATGTGGAACATATTCGGACTGTGTTCCTGATCTTGAGGGAGAATTCCCTGTATGTCAAAGGATCGAAATGCCTTTTTGGAGTACAGAGGATTTCATTTTTGGGATTTATTTTGTCTCCGTCAACTATTGAAATGGACCCGGCCAAGGTACAGGCTATTTATGATTGGGTTCAGCCCACTTCTTTGAAGGCCCTCCAGAAGTTTTTGGGTTTTGCTAATTTATATCGGAAATTTATAGCAAAATTTTCTAGTATTGCCAAGCCATTGACTGATCTGACTAAGAAGGGTGCTGATGTGTTGAATTGGTCTCCGGAGGCTGTTGCTTCCTTTCAGGAGCTGAAGCGAAGATTTACCTCCGCCCCGGTTTTGCGGCAACCTGATGTCTCACTCCCGTTCCAGGTAGAGGTGGATGCTTCTGAGATTGGTGCAGGAGCTGTTTTGTCCCAAAAGGATCCTGTAACATCTAAAATGAATCCCTGTGCTTTCTTTTCCCGAAAGTTCTCTCTATCTGAACGTGACTATGATGTGGGGAATCGGGAACTGTTGGCCATGAAATGGGCATTTGAGGAGTGGAGACATTGGTTGGAGGGAGCTAAACATCAAGTTGTGGTCCTCACTGACCACAAGAATTTGATTTACCTAGAGTCGGCTAAACGCTTGAACCCTAGACAGGCTAGGTGGGCCTTGTTTTTTTACACGTTTTGATTTTGTGGTCTCTTTTCTTCCTGGAACTAAGAATGTCAAGGCAGACGCCCTCTCTAGGAGTTTCTTTGCTGATTCTCCTGTGGTGACCAAGCCTGCTACCATCTTAGGCGAAGGGGTAGTTCTTTCTGCCATCTCGCCCGATTTGAGACTTGCTCTGCAAGAGTTCCAGGAGGACAAACCTGAGCGTTGTCCCAGTGGAAAGTTGTATGTTCCTGACCAGTGGAAGAAGAGAGTGATGTCTGAAGTTCATTGCTCTGCATTGGCTGGTCATCCAGGTATTTTTGGTACTAGAGATCTGGTGAGTCGCTTTTTTTGGTGGCCCACCTTGTCTCATGATGTCAGGAATTTTGTGCAGTCCTGTGGGACTTGCTCCCGGTCTAAATCTTGTTCTCGCTCTAGTGGGTTGTTGATGCCTTTGCCGGTCCCCAGGAGGCCATGGACCCATATTTCAATGGATTTCATCTCTGATAAGCCGGTCTCTCAAAGAATGACTGTTATTTGGGTGATTTGTGATAGGTTCTCTAAGATGGTTCATCTTGTACCACTCCCTAAGTTGCCATCTTCCTCTGAGTTGGTGCCCCTGTTTTTGCAACAGGTGGTTCGCTTACACGGGATTCCTGAGAACATTGTATCTGACAGAGGAGTTCAGTTTGTGTCTAGATTTTGGAGGACTTTCTGTTCCAAGCTGGGAATTCAGTTGTCCTTCTCCTCTGCTTTTCACCCTCAGACCAATGGGCAGACAGAGAGAACAAACCAAACCTTGGAGTCGTATTTGAGATGTTTTATTTCCGCTGATCAGGATGATTGGGTTTCATTTTTGCCCTTGGCCGAATTTGCTTTAAATAATAGAGCTAGTTCTGCCACTTTGATGTCACCTTTTTTTTTGTAACTTTGGGTTTCATCCTCGATTTTCTTCAGGGCAGGTGGAGCCTTCTGCCTGCCCAGGTGTTGACACTGTGGTGGAGAGAATGCACCAGATCTGGGACCAAGTGGTGGATAAGTTATCTCTCTCCCAGGAAAAGGCCCAGCGGTTTTCCAATCGACATAGGACCATTGGTCCCCAGTTTAAGATTGGTGATATGGTGTGGTTATCATCAAAAAATATTGCTATGAAGGTGGCTTCTCCTAAGTTTAAGCCTAGATTTATTGGACCTTACAAGATTTTGGAGATTATTAATCCGGTCTCTTTTCGTTTGGCTCTTCCTGTCACATTTAAAATCCATAATGTGTTCCATAAGTCCTTGTTGAAGAGGTTTGTTGAACCAGTTGTTCCTGGGGTGGCACCTCCAGACCCTGTATTGGTTGAAGGTAACATGGAATATGAGGTAGAGAAAATACTGGATTCCTGTCTGGCTAGACGGAGACTCCAGTATTTGGTTAAGTGGAAGGGTTATGGTCAGGAGGATAATTCCTGGGTCTCTGCCTCTGATATTCATGGCAAAAGATTGATGCGTGCCGTTCATCGGGCTCACCCTGATCGCCCTGGTGGCGTGGTTGAGGGTTCGGTGACCCCTCCTCAAGGGGGAGGTACTGTTGTGAGTTCATTTTCCCCTTCGTCACTGAGGTCTGATGAATTCCCTATTCTGGTAAAGGAAGGTAATGAGCCTGATTATCAGGCACCTGAGCCTAATGAGGATGACTGGCTGAGTGGAGTCACTGACTGGATATAAGGCTGCCGACGCCCTTCTGCCTTGCGGGTGATTTCTCTGTGGACTTCTAGGACACCAGTCTGATTCCTGCTCCTCTAAAGCTAAGTTTTCTGCTTTGCCTGTTAGCATTTGTCTTTTGTTTTTGTTTTTTCTTGCTTTTCTGGATTCTGCCATTCCCTGCTGGGATGAGCTGAATCTCCTTTTGCCGGTTGCTCTGTCTTCAGAATATTCCTGAGTACTGACATAGCTTTTTTGAAGCCTAGCGTCTTCAGGGCCTTTTTCACTGTCAGTCTGTTGGTTCTTATTTTCATAGGGTTTTTCACGGATTGCAGACAGCAGCCTTCCTGTCCTTTCCTATCTAGTTAGCTTGGGCCCCGGCTTTGCTCAGTCTATCTTTCTGTCTGTGTTAGTGTTTTCATCTTGCTTCACCGTCATTATATGTTGGGGGCTGCCTATTGCTTTGGGGTCTGCTCTGGGGCAGTTTAGATTTCCCCTTTCTTTCTTTAGGCCTATTTAATTCTCCGGCTGTGATCGAGGGGTCTAGGGCATCGTAGGAACCCCCCACGGCTACTGTTAGTTGTTGCGATAGGATCAGGGGTCTGCAATCCAATAGCTGCCAACCTCTCTGGTTTTCTGGACTTAGCTAGCATTTCTGTTTTTGCCTCCTACGGTGACTCAATCATAACAGGCTGCTAAATGTGCGCACGGAGGTGGCGCAAAGGAGGGGTGGAGGGGGGTGAAAAGAGGGGGTAGGGGGAAGGGGGGGATTGGAGGGATGAAGCTAGTTTGGGGGGATGAAGCTAGATTGGGCAGGGATCGGGGATCAGGCAATACTTACAGTTGTAGGGTTTTTCTTTCTTTCTTTAGCAGGTATTGTGATGCTACAAGCTGCTGTGGCACAATACCCAGCACACTAGGAGATCCAGACGTATGACCGCTCTCTAGGGAATCCTCAGCTAGTGTGAGGACCCCCTGCAGAGCTGTCATACAGGTCACAGGCAGGTCAGGGACAGGTCACAGAGCGATCACATCGCAGCTGTGACCTGTCAATGGTGAGATCGAATGATAACATCGATCCACCAATCCCTGCTCTGCCTGGTGAACATGGCAACCACCTAGGATTGGAGCTCACAGCTCCGATTCCAAGGCAGATCATGGCCAGGCCACGAGTAGGGCACAGAGCCATCACAGCGTGACAGCAGCTGTGCCTTGTGGTTGGCGCGATCGCCGATCTAATCGATCACGCCAACCAGCTCCTGCAGGCCCTGCTGGGCCTGTACCAGGTCCCGGCCTAGGAACGGTGCTAATACAGCACCGATCCGGACCGGTACTGGCAGAGCACAGCGGCGCTATACCGCCGCTGTGCCCTGCGATTTGCGCGATCGATGCGATCGGCGATCGCGCCAATCTGGGTGGGTTTTGACGGTGCCTGGCATTGCCAGGCACCGGGCCTAGGATCGAGTACATCGGTACTCGATCCTAGCCTAGGACCTCATTGTTTCAGCTGCTCCAATTGGCTGAAACAATGAGAAGCGCTGTGATTGGCTATTTCGATTTCAACAGCCAATCACAGCACTCGGGAGGAAGGGAGGGCGGCGACAGACCCCGGGATGCCGAGGCCATCTACCATAAGATGGCCCTTAAGAAGGGCTCCTACCATTGGAAACGCCATTCTCGCCAGGATTGTTCAGATCTAAACCCTTTGCAGAAACCAGGTTGAATTGTATGGGCTTTTATAGATGTGGTACGGTAAAATGTAAAACATGTAAATATCCTCAGGTGAGCAAAACATGTAATAATTATAATAATACACAAGTGTATAATATTAGTTCATTAATTGCAATACTGTACAACCAATGTTGTTTATAAGATAGAATGTACAAGTTGTCAATTAACATATATTGGTTGTACTACAGGAAAACTTGAACCCCGTATATCTGAACACATTAGAGATATAGTAAATAATAACATCGCTAATACAGTGTGTCCGTAAAGTCATGGTGCAATTTTGACCAGTCACTGGAAAGCAACAAAAGACGATAGAAATGTGAAATCTGCTCCAAATAAAAGAAAAACTCTCCCAGTTTCATACCTATTCAGTGCAGTTCGATGTGGGCTCCATTTGTTGCCCTACACACATCCAAACGATAGTGAAGTTCTTGCCACACACGGGTAAGGACGGGTAAAGACGTCTGGTGTAACGGAGTGAATAACGTCTGTGATTCTCTGTTTTAAGTGATTAATGTCGTTGATACGTTCAATGTACTTTACACATGTTGTTTCACATAACCCTAAAAGTAAAAGTCTAAGGGTGTGTGCACACGCTGCGGATTTAGCTGTGGTTTTTTTCTGCACATAAACCGCAGCTCTTGCCAGAAAACGCATGTGCGTTTTTTTGGTGCAGTTTTGTCAGCGTTTTCCCAGCTAACAACATACATAAAGTTTGACAAACTTGACTGAGGAAAAAAAAAAGATGATGTCATTTCCTTGTCCAATCCCCCTTCTCCATTTTGATATCCAAAACCAAGTATGAGTAGCAGAAACATCTAGCAGCGGAGCGCCCAGCAGAGCGCTCAGCATACCGCCCAGCGGCCTGAGAACCAGATCACACAGCGATGCCTGCTCCGCAGGAGATATAGAATCCTTTTGATGTGGTTTATGCTAGAAAATTATTGGCACAGAGAGGAGGTAAGATAAAGTACTATCCCCCAAATTTTTATTTTTTTTTTATTTTTTTATAAGTTTTGTAATGCTGTGTGCACACTTTTTTTTCTTTTTTTAACTTTTTGCAACGCTTTTTTCCTTGTTGAATCGTGGAAAAAACACCTCCCATGTACTCCTATAGTATTCCACATTGATAGCGGCTAAATATGTTGCATGCTCATTCTTGTAGCGGAGTTGCGGCGATTCCGTCGCCATAGGAATGCATTGAAATGATCCCGTTACACATGCGGCTATGGCTACCATGCGTAAATTTAGTGCTTTATGTGCGGATGGTAACCAGGGTCTGGGGTAGTGGATACTGTGTTCCAGTCCCAGGATAACAATAGAATTAAACAAAAAAAATTGTGATATACTCACCCTCCGGCGACCACTGGAGTCCTTCTAGCCTCTCACCACGCTCCTGGCATCTTCCGTTCCCTTTGAAAAACCTCAAAAAAGAATGACTAAGGGGTTCCAGAATCAAAATAATAAACCAGAGAGCACAGCAAGGAAAAACTCATAAAATATAACTTTTAATTCAATATTAAAAAAAAACACACACATGTAGAATTACACGCAATACCAGGGGGTCCAAAAAGAGAAATTTATATGTATTTCCAAATATGGTTGAATATAAATCACAGAAGGGGCAGAAAAGCTATAATGCCCAAGAAAGCCCTAATAAGGCCCTTCCTAACCGCGGAGGTTGGCACCCTAATTGTTGACGACATGGCGCCCCCGCTCAACGTTGGCATCCCTAGTAACGCCCTAGACCACCCTGCGTATACAAAAAGGGGACACAAAAAAACAAAAACACACACATACACCACAATACCGAAAAAACTAATATAAAGTGCTAAAGTGCTGTAAACTTATCTCGTAGTAAGCACGCTCTCAAAAAAATATCATCTTATCTCAAAGTAATATCAGAAAAATGAGAGCTAAGGCAGCTTATCGACACATCTCGTAGTCAAAATAATATTTAAATGCTGCTACCGGGCAGACGTGTGATTTAATATGCCTCAAAAAAACGTCTACAGCAAAAGATGTGGCAATAAAGCACTCAATGAAACCACAAGACAAGCCTGTATAATGAAGCACACTGTGAAAGACAGAAAATAACAAAGTATGTAAATAACCCACATAAAAAATCGGGGTATGTCCCGATCATGAATTTTAGGGACAGGGGTACCAATGACCCTATGTAGCAAGAGGCTAGGTCCAAATCAACATGTAACATTTCCCAGTGGACTATATATACACAATTTCCACATGAACATAGCAAATGCTTGAAGAGGCCGTCTCATACGGTTACTCCATTAACCTCCATGGTGCTACAAGGTATAATATCACAGTCTGCCACATACAGTGTGCAAAAAGTATACTTATCAGCCATTGATGACAGCGCACCCCAACGCGTTTCCCCCTCTGGATAGCTGAGGGTTCATCAGGGGTCAGAACAAAGGGGTATCATCACCCCTGGCCGAGAGAAAAAATGCAGTGTGCGGCTAACTCCAGGCGCGTACGGCGCCATTATTTAAAGATTCAGCGCCGATATGACACGCCCACTTCCGGTCTCGTTGTCTCACAAGATGGATGCAAAATGGAACGCAATCTGCGCTCCAGAGAGCAGAGGTGTGTCATCAAAGGGAGGGGCATATCGCACTCGGCGACGTCAGTCAAAAAAGAGATACCAGCAGGATCACCAAAAAAGCGCCGATCAGCTATGGCGCATATAGATGACACGCGCCATAGTGATAAGCCCTTAGCAACCAAAATCTTTAGATGGCTACAAAGGGGCTATAAGAACCCATTCAATATGGCGCTCAATAGATCCATGCTGGATCCTATACACAGCACATACATATAAACTGCTTTAAACAATAATAGTAATGTAAATGATGTTTAAAACTCAATCCTGCAAATAGGGCGCTACATTAACCCATGCTATGTCCCAAATATAATATAGGCATAAAAAGTGCTACAAACCTACTTAATATTTATACTCCAAACAAAACTCTATATATATTAGCCCCAAATATTTAAATGACCATAGAGCAAGTAATTGTGTCCAAAAGATACACAAAATCATAAACAATTCAAATTCCACAATAGGAGAAAAGCTCAAAAAGAGCTAAAGAGATATATTGGGACTGTACGGGACCACATTAATTATAGATAGCTACTAAAGTTCAATTGTTCATTCAAACCTTTAGGGCTCTGTGATTCAAGCCAGAAGATCCAGCGCGTTTCTCGCTGTAGGATCTTTCTATCCCAATCTCCCTGTCTTATTGCGGGCTGAACTCTCTCAATAACACAAAATGAGATTTGTTTGACATCTCCCCCATGCACCAAGTTGACATGCCGTGCCAGAGGAGTGTCCCTACAGTGTCTGATGTCTCCCAAATGTTCACCTATACGGACTCTCAGCTCACGTTTCGCTTTACCTACATAGTCAAGGGGGCAAGAGCAGGTACATAGATATACAACTCCCGTCATTTTGCAGTTAGCAAATGTTTTCATATTGTACGACCTTTTAGTATTTGCACTAAAAAATGTTTGTGAAGGACGAGCAAATTACAAAAGCTGCAATGTCCACATCTAAATGTGCCTACAGCTCTATTCTGCAGCCATGTACCCTCTTTTTTACATGGTTCTAAGTGGCTCTTCACCACCTGGTCTTTAATCGATCTCCCCTTCCTATATGTGATTGAAGGTTTAGGAGTGATAAAACCACATATATCTTGGTCCGTCCTCAAGATCCCCCAATGCTGTGTAAGTATGTCACAAACTTTTTTAGACTGGTCATCAAAGGTACCTATCAGTCTGGTGAAATTATTAGGGTCCTCCTTTTCTCTGGGACTAAGAGTGATGTTCTATGGACCTTTCTAGCATGTCTATACGCGGGTTCAATAGCTCTAGTGGGATAACCTCTATTCCTGAATCTGCCCCACAGATCTTTAGATTGTTCTTCAAATTCAGCCCAGTCAGAGCAGTTCCTGCGAATCCTTAGAAACTGCCCCCTGGGAATCCCTCATTTCATAGGAGGAGGATGGTGACTCTCCCATCTCAATAGACTATTGTTTGAGGTCAGTTTCCGATAGAGACATGTTTTCAACAGGCCATCACCTGAAACAGAGATAGTCAAATCCAAGAAATTGATCCAGTTCCCTCCCACCTCATAGGTGAAGAAGAGACCCAAATCATTCTTAATCAGGATATTAACAAATTCCCCAAAAGATTCCCCACTCCCTGCCCAAAGGACGAGGATGTCATCGATATAACGTCCCCAGAATACTATTCTAGGTGACCAGATGACATCCTCGTCCCTGAACACAACAGTGTCTTCCCACCAGCCCAGGAGCAAATTAGCATAAGTGGGGGCACAGGGGCTCCCCATTGCTGTGCCCCTGAGCTGGTGGTAATATTTGCCATTAAACAGGAAGTAGTTATGGCATAATACAAATTCAAGGAGATCAAACAGAAAATCATTATGTGCTCCAAAACGTACTCCCCTCCCCCTGAGGTAGTGTTTGGTCGCTTTTAGGCCCTCAGTGTGTCTAATACTACTATATAAGGCCTCTACATCAATAGAGGCCAATATAGCCCCTGAGTCCACTGTTATTCCTTCAAGCTTGTTAAGAAGGTCCATAGCATCTTCCGTTCCCTTAATCGTATGTGCAAATTACCTCTGATTACATTGAATTCTCGCAAGCGTGACGTCATCTCAGGTCATTTGTGAAAAGGATTGGTAGCCGAACATGCCATGAGTGCTGTTGAGTCTATTGGTGGCCGTTGGAAGGTGATAATATTTTGTTTTTATTATTTTGAACATGCTGTCTTTTACTACTGAACCAGAATAGGCAGCGGCGGGAGTTTATGAATTGCCGCTGAAATTTGCGCAGCTGTTACGCAACGTGTGCACATGGCCTTAATGTATTTTGTCATTAAAATTTATTTATATTTTAGTTGCAGGAGCAACGAAGGAGGAAGCGAGCCAGAAGAATGTGGGTGCACCCGCTTGTAGCTGAGCGACAGGAGAAGGGGCATTTTTATGTCCTTTACCAAGATTTGAGGAGGTAACTTAAAAATATCTTTAATCCGTCTCTTAAAAAAATATAAGCAGTAACTAACCATTGTTTTCATGTTATATTTTCAGACTTCCTGACAAATTCATCTTGTTCTGCCGGCTGTCCAGCCCAGCATTCGAACGATTGTTAGAAATATTATCACCCCATCTGACCTTTGCGGATACGATTATGAGGAAGGCCATCACTGAAAGATGGAAGAAGATTGACTGTCACAAACTAAGGACCCCTCGAGTAATATGTAAATGTAAAAAAAATATTTTTTATAAAAAGTAGAACAAAAAAGTAATTTTTTGTTATTCAATAAAAAAACATTGGATTGTTAAATACTGGTGTGTTTGGTTTTTTAATAACGACGTTTGTTTCAATGACCAAATTTTCATTCTTCCTCTCCTGGCCACAGTCCAGTGCCTAGATACCCATCATACATATACTCCTTCCCATGGGCCCATGCACTTTTAGCATCAGAGATGCTGTCTATCACATATTCCCTGGCCCATATACCATCACACATATCAAGGGATTTTCTATCACACTTCTGTTAATGTATACCAAAACAAAATAAACCAAATTTGAAAAAAAATAATTTTTGATTTAAAAAATACATCAAACTTCAAAGTCATTTTGGGCATATACAAACATAATGCCAAATACAGTATATAATTTCTTTAACAACCACAATAGCAACATTTTTGGTCAACAAGAACATTGTTCTTTTATTAGTATGTTGAAGCAGCCAAAGTTTTGTAAAGGTACACCATGTCTTGTTAATGGCCAAAACAATAAGTTGAACAATGAAAACTTAGGGCAGATACTGATACTCTGGGGTATAGGGGTAGGTTGCCTGGGAGCTGCCAGAGTGTGACTGGGGATAATAATTTTGTTGTGGCATGGGTGGTCTATACTCCAACGGTCGCTGCTGTTGTGTGGGTGGTGTAGGGCAGAATAGGCCAAAAAGGCCCATTAGGATACTGTTATATGGAGCAATGGGAGCAGGGTCCTGTAAAGCAGTTAGTGATATCTGCAACATGCTCATTAAGATCGACTGCCTCTCTGGTGTCAGTGAGCGAGTTCTGCTGGCTATAGCCATTCCAAAGAAATTGAATTCGTCCTCAGTGGTCGATTTTCTTAGTAAATCAAGCGTTTCATTTGTAGCTTTCAAGGTGGTGTCCTGGTGTTTCTTTTTATTTATTTTTTTGGGATGGCTCTCCGGACACCGGAAAGGCAGTTTTCTCTAGTCACCTTCCACGACGGTATACGTCCTGGGAGGACGCCGACTTCCGGTAATGGCGGCCCCCATGCGACATGCTGTGCTTGCTTCTGAATGCCGGCACGTGGACCCAGGAGGGGGAAGGGGAAGCACTGATCGCTGAAGGGCAGGCGCTGGCTCTGAGGAGCATAAAAGCCCTGCTGAAGCCTGCGTAGAGGTAAGACAAATACCTCAACACGGATGGCTATTCGTGCCTTGCGCCTGCAGAGCCTAGCGCTGCCCCTGCTACTGTGAGTGTTGCAGGGAAGGGGTCCGTGGGGTGGTGATCTCATTTTGGGGGCTCCCTTTATTCTGACCTCTCTCTCCCTCTCGTTGTAGGGAGAAACGTCTACCCCCAAAGCCGCAACTAGGAAAAAGTGTCCAATATGTAACATTAAAATGCCCTCATTATGGGATAAAAAGCTTTGCCGGTCCTGCACCGACAAAGTAGTTAGAGCAGAGCAGCCACACTCTTAGACGAGATTTGCTCCCTGTTCAAACAAGAGGTGCAGTCTTCCCTAGCGGCTTTTACACCACCACCTCCACCACCACAATCCTGTTCTCCAGCAAAGAAAAGGAAAATACAGGTTGAAGACTCTGACTCTGAGTCCGACCTATCTCATACATCGTCCTCTGGTAAATGAGAGGAACCGGTATCGCCCAGGGCTGCCGAGATTAAGAAATACCTCTTCTCCTCTGACTATATGGAGAAGCTGGTATCAGCAGTACGCAGCACCATGGGGTTAGAAGATGAGCTAGAACCGCAGTCCATTCAGGACCAAATGTTTGGTGGGCTTAAAACTGAAAAACGCTTAGGGTTCCCAGTACATGCCAACATATTGGACATGATTTCGCAGGAGTGGGAACTGCCGGAAAAATGCCTTAGCACTCCCTCAGAGATGAAACATAGATTTCCCCTGGAAGGCGATTCTATGAAATGGGACATACCCAAAGTTGACGTTCAGGTGGTGAGAGTCGCAAAAAGAACTGCGCTCCCATTCGAGGATTCTTCTCAACTGAAGGACCCGATGGACAGAAAAATAGAAAGTCTCCTAAAGAAAAGGCGAATATCGCCTCCACCTGCGTAGCTAGAGCTTTGTTTTACTGGCTTGAGGAACTAGAATCCCACATATCACAGGGTACCTCCAGGAGTGAGTTATTAGACTCCCTACACATCCTGCATAAAGCTACAGGATTTTTAGCGGACGCTTCTATGGAATCCGTTAGGGTAGCCGCTAGGTCCCTAGTACAATCCAACGCAGCCAGGAGAGCTCTCTGGCTCAAGATTTGGAGCGGTGACATCACCTCCAAAGCTAAGTTGTGCGCCATACCCTTCAAAGGGGAATATGTCTTCGGGCCTGCCCTAGACGAGATACTAGAGAAAGCCACCGACAAAAAGAAAGCGCTTCCAGAACAAAAACCTTTCAAAAAGCGGCCCTTTCGTGCCCCACAAGCTCAGACCTCCCAAGCAAGAGGCAAAGGCAAAACAGGGACATGGAGCTACCCGAAGGGTAGGGGAAAAAATATTCTCGTCCCACAGCAGCAGGCCCAACCAGACAAGCAATGATTCAACCCGGTGGGGGGGAGACTCTCAAAATACGTACATCAGTGGGAAAATATCACCAGGTCTCACTGGGTCCTCAACGTCATCAGGGAGGGTCTATTGATAGAGTTTATCTCCTCCCCTCCACAGGGTCTAAAAGTCACTTGCCTCCCGACCCCAAAGACCAGACAACACTGCGGTTAGGTCTCAGAAGCCTCATGGGGTCAATCGCAATCTCACCGGTCCCAGAATCAGAATGGGGTCAGGGCCATTACTCTCGGTTGTTTCTGGTAACCAAACCATCAGGCGAGGTCCGTATCATAAATTTAAAGGGAATGTAAAATACCAAAAGTTCAAGATGGAATCAGTAAGGTCAGCTATCCCCCTGATCGTGCCACATTTCCTTATGTCAACCATAGACTTAAAGGACGCCTATTTTCTTATTCCAATCCACCCGAGACACAGAAAATATCCGAGGTTCGCGGTACAGGGGAGTCGTCAGGTGGAGCACTATCAGTTCAACGTCCTTCCATTTGGCATCTCCTCGGCGCCAAGAGTTTTCTCCAAGGTAATGGAAGAAGCAGTGTTATTCATCAGGAGCCATGGCATCTGTATAGTGCCTTACCTGGACGACCTGCTGATAGTAGCTTCCACCGAGGCGACCCTGGAAAACAAAGTGTCAAAAACCCTGGATACGTTAAGGTCTCTGGGATGGATCCCCAATTTTAAAAAATCTCAGCTGCAGCCCTCCAAGACCAGGAAGTTTTTGGGGGTTCTTTTGGACTCCGCAAAGCAAATGTCCTTTCTTCCGGACGACCACCGTCTAACCTTAATATCAAAGGTCAAGAAATTCAGGGACATAAGGTCCCCTACAATCCGGGAAGGCATGTCGGTCTTAGGCTCTATGACAGCGTCTATACAGTCAGTAGCCTGGGCTCAAGCTCACTCCAGAACCCTCCAGGCTCACATCTTGGAAAACTGTAACGGTCATCCTGGTACGCTGAACAAGAAAGTGCACATGCCAGGTCGCGTAAGAGCCTCCCTAGCATGGTGGATGAACACCAGAAACCCCCGCAGAGGCGTGAGTTGGAACCAGATTCTGCTGACTACAGTCACGTCGGATGCCAGCAGAAGGGACTGGGGGGGCGATGGTAAATCAGACTCCATTTCAAGGACTCTGGGATCAGACCACGAGCGGGAAATCGTCCAATTTCAGGGAACTGAAAGCTGTAGAAGAAGCCCTCCTGGCGGCTGGTCATCAGATTTCGGGGCATCACATCAGAATATATTCGGACAACATGACCGCAGTGGCTCACATCAAGCACCAGGGCATTACAAGATTCAGCAACCTGAAAGGAATCTCCTCTCGAATATTCTGTTGGGCCGAAAAACACCTGTTGTCCCTGACAGTGGTCCACCTGAAGGGCACTTCCAACATACAAGCAGACTTCTTAAGTCGCCAGGACATCCATCCTGGAGAATGGAGCCTAAACAGCAGGAGCTTCAGATTGCTAGTAGACAGGTGGGGCCTACCGGAAATCGACCTTTTCGCCTCTCACCAAAACGCACAGGTCGAAGCCTTTTTTTCCCTAAACCCCAGAGACAATTCCAGGGGAGTGGATGCCCTGGCCCAGGATTGGGACTTTCACCTGGCCTATGCCTTTCCCTCCAATACCAATCCTGGTGAAAGTCCTGAGAAAGGTACGAGAACACCGAACCCCGACTTAGAGATCGGCCTTAGACCTAGCACCTTGAAGGTCCAGGTCTCAGCTCTCAGCTCTGTTTTCGACCATGACTTCGGCCATCAGAATGAATCTTAAAAAACAGACAATAGTCCCTCCATGGGATCTGAACTTAGTGCTTCAAGGGCTCGCAGGTCCACCCTTCGAACCTTTGTTTTCTTGCTCTCCTCAAAACATGGCATACAAAACAGTTTTCTTAGTAGCCATAACCACAGCCAGGAGAGTAAGCCAATTACAAGCCCTATCGATAAGGGAGCCTTATTTGCTTGTTAGAGATGACTAAATAGTCCTTCGTCTCGACCCTTCCTTCCTTCCGAAAGTAGTCTCCGAGTTCCACCGATCCCAAGAAATCATCCTACTATCATTTTGCAAAAAACCCAGCAAATGTTAAAGAGGAAAAGCTTCATACTCTGGACATCCAACGCATTGTTCTGCATTACTTGGACCAAACCCGTCCTTACACAATCGACCAAAATCTGTTTGTCCACTCCTCAGGTCAAAACAAGGGGGAAAAAAGTGGCAAAGAGCACTATAGCCAATTGGCTAAAAAAGCTATAGTGGAAGCATATATCACTCAAAATATGCCTCCCGCAGTGGGGATCAAGGCCCATTCAACCAGATCCACTTCGGTCTCCTGGGCAGAAAAAGCAGGTGCATCTCCAGAGCAGATCTGCAGGTCAGCAACGTGGTCTTCACTCCATACCTTCTCATAGCATTGAACGTGAGTGTGGGAACCACAAAAAATTACGACCAAAAGATCCTGTATCATCAAATTGTAGCATCTTTATTAGAAAAGGACAGGTGTTATGATTGAGTCACCGTAGGAGGCAAAAATAGAAATGCTAGCTAAGTCCAGAAAACCAGAGAAGTTGGCAGCTATCGGATTGCAGACCCCTGAACCTATCAACACAACTAGCAGTAGCCGTGGGGGGCTCCTACGATGCCCTAGGCCCCTCGATCACAGCCGGAGGACTACATAGCCTAAAGACAGAAAGGGAAATCTAAACTGCCCCAGAGCAGACCCCAAAGCAAAAGGCAGCCCCCCACATATAATGACGGTGAAACAAGAAGAAAGAACAAAACACAGACAGAAAGATAGACTGAGCAAAGATGGGGCCCACGCTAGCTTAGATAGGAAAGGACAGGAAGGCTGCTGTCTGCAATCCATGAAAAACCCTATGAAAATAAGAGCCAACAAACTGACAGTAAAAAGGCCCTGAAGACGCTAGGCTTCAAAAAAGCTATGTCAGTACTCAGGAATATTCTGAAGACAGAGCAACAGGCAAAAGGAGATAAAGCTCACCCCAGCAGGGAATGGAAGAATCCAGAAAAGTAAGGAAAACAAAACACTAATGCAAAAAGGCAAAGCAGAAATCTTAGCTTTAGATGAGCAGGAATCAGACTGGTTTCCTAGAAGTCCACAGAGAAATCACCCGCAGGCCAGAAGGGCGTCGGCAGCCTTATATCCAGTCATTAACTCCACTCAGCCAGTCATCATCAGCAGCCCCAGGTGTTTGACAATCAGGCTCACTACCTTTCTTCACCAGAAGAGGGAGTTCCTCGGGCCTCAGTAGTGAAGGGGAAAATGAACTCACAACAGTACCTCCCCCTTGAGAAGGGGTCACCGAACCCTCAACCACGCCACCAGGGCGATCAGGGTGAGCCAGATGAAAGGCACGCACCAATCTTTTGGCATGAATATCAGAGGCAGAGACCCAGGAATTATCCTCCTGACCATAACCCTTCCACTTAACCAAATACTGGAGTCTCCGTCTAGCCAGACGGGAATCCAGTACTTTCTCTACCTCATATTCCATGTTACCTTCAACCAATACAGGGTCTGGAGGTGCAACCCCCGGAACAACAGGTTCAACAAACCTCTTCAACAAAGATTTATGGAACACATTATGGATTTTAAATGTGACAGGAAGAGCCAAACGAAAGGAGACCGGATTAATAATCTCCAAAATCTTGTAAGGTCCAATAAATCTAGGCTTAAACTTAGGTGAAGCCACCTTCATAGCAATATTTTTTGATGATAACCAAACCATATCACCAACCTTAAATTGGGGACCAATGGTCCTATGTCGGTTGGAAAACCGCTGGGCCTTTTCCTGGGAGAGAGATAACTTATCCACCACTTGGTCCCAGATCTGGTGCATTCTCTCCACCACAGTGTCAACCCCTGGGCAGGCAGAGGGCTCCACCTGCCCTGAAGAAAATCGAGGATGAAACCCAAAGTTACAAAAAAAAGGAGACATCAAAGTGGCAGAACTAGCTCTATTATTTAAAGCAAATTCGGCCAAGGGCAAAAATGAAACCCAATCATCCTGATCAGCAGAAATAAAACATCTCAAATATGACTCCAAGGTCTGGTTTGTTCTCTCTGTGTGCCCATTGGTCTGAGGGTGAAAAGCAGAGGAGAAGGACAACTGAATTCCCAGCTTGGAACAGAAAGTTCTCCAAAATCTAGACACAAACTGGACTCCTCTGTCAGATACAATGTTCTCAGGAATCCCGTGCAAGCGAACCACCTGTTGTAAAAACAGGGGCACCAATTCAGAGGAAGACGGCAACTTAGGGAGTGGTACAAGATGAACCATCTTAGAGAACCTATCACAAATCACCCAAATAACAGTCATCCTTTGAGAGACAGGCATATCAGAGATGAAATCCATTGAAATATGGGTCCATGGCCTCTTGGGGACAGGCAAAGGCATCAACAACCCACTAGAGCGAGAACACGATTTAGACCGGGAGCACGTCCCACAGGACTGCACAAAATTCCTGACATCACGAGACAAGGAGGGCCACCAAAAAGACCGACTCACCAGATCTCCAGTACCAAAAATACCTGGATGACCAGCCAAAGCAGAGCAATGAACTTCAGACATCACTCTCTTCTTCCACTGCTCAGGAACATACAACTTTCCACTGGGACAACGCTCAGGTTTGTCCTCCTGGAACTCTTCCAGAGCACGTCTCAAATCGGGCGAGATGGCAGAAAGAACTACCCCTTCGCCTAAGATGGTAGCAGGCTTGGTCACCACAGGAGAATCAGCAAAGAAGCTCCTAGAGAGGGCGTCTGCCTTGACATTCTTAGTTCCAGGAAGAAAAGAAACCACAAAATCAAAACGTGTAAAAAACAAGGCCCACCTAGCCTGTCTAGGGTTCAAGCGCTTCGCCGACTCTAGGTAAATCAAATTCTTGTGGTCAGTGAGGACCATGACTTGATGCTTAGCTCCCTCCAACCAATGTCTCCACTCCTCAAATGCCCATTTCATGGTTAACAGTTCCCGATTCCCCACATCATAGTTACGCTCAGATGGAGAGAACTTTCGGGAAAAGAAAGCACAGGGATTCATTTTAGATGTTACACTATCCTTTTGGGACAAAACAGCTCCTGCACCAATCTCAGAAGCATCCACCTCTACCTGGAACGGAAGTGAGACATCAGGTTGCCGCAAAACCGGGGCGGAGGTGAATCTTCGCTTCAGCTCCTGAAAGGAAGAAACAGCCTCCGGAGACCAATTTAACACATCAGCACCCTTCTTAGTCAAATCAGTCAATGGCTTGGCAATACTAGAAAATTTTGCTATAAATTTCCGATAAAAATTAGCAAAACCCAAAAACTTCTGGAGGGCCTTCAAAGAAGTGGGCTGAACCCAATCGTAAATGGCCTGTACCTTGGCCGGGTCCATTTCAATAGTTGACGGGGACAAAATAAATCCCAAAAAAGAAATCCTCTGTACTCCAAAAAGGCATTTAGATCCTTTGACATACAGGGAATTATCCCTCAAGATCCGGAACACAGTCCGAATATGTTCCACATGAGAATCCCAATCCTTGGAGAAGATCAAAATATCATCCAGATAGATAATCAAAAATTTATCGACAAAATCTCGGAAAATATCGTTCATGAAGCACTAGAAGGGGCATTAGTGAGCCCAAAAGGCATCACCAGGTACTCAAAATGTCCCTCTGGAGTATTAAACGCCGTCTTCCATTCATCCCCATGCTTAATGCGAATAAGATTATACGCCCCCCTGAGGTCAAGCTTGGTAAACCAGCAAGCACCTTTAACTCTGGAGAATAGATCAGAAATCAGGGGTAACGGATACTGATATTTAACAGTAATTTTGTTGAGAGCACGATAATCAATACAAGGTCTTAATGATCCATCCTTTTTGGCTACAAAAAAAAACCCGGCACCTAAGGGTGACGAGGATGGTCTAATATGACCCTTCTCCAACGCCTCCTTAATATAGGATCGCATAGCCTC
The DNA here is from genome assembly GCF_039654945.1 of Dendrobates tinctorius. Lineage (NCBI taxonomy): Eukaryota > Metazoa > Chordata > Amphibia > Anura > Dendrobatidae > Dendrobates > Dendrobates tinctorius. The sequence continues at coordinate 24,884,547 of NW_027361788.1, read as the reverse complement.
GTGCTCGGGTACAGATAAATTGAAGAGCCGACCCTTGGGAAATTTACACCCCGGGCTCAGTTCAATAGCACAGTCATAACTCCTATGAGGAGGCAGAGACGCAGACTCATTCTCACTAAATACATCATAAAAGTCCGCCAAATAATCAGGAACATCATGCGACTGAGGAGAGGTGGAAAACACCGGAGCCTCACTAAAGGCACACCGACAACCCCAACTCACCGCAGACACAGATTTCCAATCCAAAACTGGATTATGAATTTGTAACCAGGGAAACCCCAGAACAATAGTATCATGCAGATTATGTAACACCAAAAACCTGAAATTTTCTTGATGGTCTGGGGCGACCCGCATTACCACCTGGGTCTAAAACTGAGGTTTATTTTTAGCCAAAGGAGTAGCATCAATCCCCCTCAAAGGGATAGGCGTCTGCAGAGGTGTCATCGGAAATCCACAACGTTTAGCAAAATCCAAGTCCATTAGGTTTAGATCTGCTCCCGAATCCACAAAAGCCTTGGCGGAAAATGTGGAAAGGGAGCAGATCAGAGTAATAGCCAGAAGAAACTTAGGTTGAACACCCCCAACAGAAAACGTGTGTGCAAAGCGTTTCTCGCGTTTAGGACAGACAGAAATAATATGCGAGGCATCTCCACAGAAAAAACACAACTTATTACGCCTTCTGAACTCCTGACGCTGCTCTCTGGAAAAAACTCTATCACATTGCATAGGTTCAGACATTTGTTCAACAGGTGGCAACACCTCTCGTGCAGCTCTGCGTTCGCGTAAACGCCGATCAACCTGAATGACTAAAGACATAGAATCGTCAAGACCACAGGGAACAGGAAATCCCACCATAGTATCTTTTATGGCTTCTGACAACCCCTTCCGAAAGAGAGCAGCCAAGGCATTATCATTCCAGGTAGTAAGTACTGCCCACTTTCGGAATTTTTGACAGTACAATTCTGCAGAATCACGACCCTGGTTCAATGCCAGCAGGGTCTTTTCAGCCTGATCAATGGCATTAGGTTCATCATAAAACAACCCCAAGGCCTGAAAAAATGCGTTCACATTAATCAGAATAGGATCATCTGGTTTCAAAGAAAACGCCCAATCCTGGGGATCGCCACGCAGCAAAGAGATGACAATTTTAACCTGCTGCGCGGAGCTCCCTGACGAGTTAGGCTTCAAGGCAAAAAATAATTTACAATTATTTTTGAAATTCAAAAATTTAGACCGATCCCCAAAAAATACATCAGGTGTAGGAATCTTTGGTTCAGCAGCATGTGAATGAGCAAGGTAGGCGGAAATTCCCCGCACTTCCGCAGCGAGCTGCTCCACACGATCAGACAATTGCTTTATCTCCATTGAGAGAAAAAAAAATTCCCCCTACGGCCTCAGAGATATAGAGGAAAAAATATACAAACTTTTTTTTTTTTTTTTATACAATTCTTTCCTGCTATTGAGTACCCTAGAATCTGCGGTATGGCGGGTGATTCTGTTATGATTGAGTCACCGTAGGAGGCAAAAATAGAAATGCTAGCTAAGTCCAGAAAACCAGAGAAGTTGGCAGCTATCGGATTGCAGACCCCTGAACCTATCAACACAACTAGCAGTAGCCGTGGGGGGCTCCTACGATGCCCTAGGCCCCTCGATCATTAGGACTACATAGCCTAAAGACAGAAAGGGAAATCTAAACTGCCCCAGAGCAGACCCCAAAGCAAAAGGCAGCCCCCCACATATAATGACGGTGAAACAAGAAGAAAGAACAAAACACAGACAGAAAGATAGACTGAGCAAAGATGGGGCCCACGCTAGCTTAGATAGGAAAGGACAGGAAGGCTGCTGTCTGCAATCCGTGAAAAACCCTATGAAAATAAGAGCCAACAAACTGACAGTAACAAGGCCCTGAAGACGCTAGGCTTCAAAAAAGCTATGTCAGTACTCAGGAATATTCTGAAGACAGAGCAACAGGCAAAAGGAGATTCAGCTCACCCCAGCAGGGAATGGAAGAATCCAGAAAAGCAAGGAAAACAAAACACTAATGCAAAAAGGCAAAGCAGAAATCTTTAGATGAGCAGGAATCAGACTGGTTTCCTAGAAGTCCACAGAGAAATCACCCGCAGGCCAGAAGGGCGTCGGCAGCCTTATATCCAGTCATTAACTCCACTCAGCCAGTCATCATCATCAGCCCCAGGTGTTTGACAATCAGGCTCACTACCTTTCTTCACCAGAAGAGGGAGTTCCTCGGGCCTCAGTAGTGAAGGGGAAAATGAACTCACAACAGACAGGATTGGACAATAGGGGGACATGTGCAAATTGCAAACTAAAGTGCAGCAGTGCTTAAGATGCGCTGGACTGACCCCAGCCACACCAAGGGATGTAATAAAGATATACAAATCTATTTATCAAGAGGTATGCAATGTGTTAACTTGTTAATAAAACATAAATGGCAATTTATCAAGAGTGTACAACAGTACGACACCAAGCTAGCCTGCACTACCTCAAAAGAAGGTCACAGCTATGAAGGACAAATATCTATTACCTATAATCCATGTGTTCAAAGGGCTATAATGCCCTACTATAATGCCTATCAGACTGTATGTGCTGCTGCAACAATTCAAGCCATTGTCTATAAGCTCATATTACAATTGGGAGACAAATAATCACTCCCACTGGGGGACTAAACTATCACCCACCCAGAAGGGGTTAAAAACCCCAAGCCAACATTACCTCAGTGAGACCCTCAGATGACCGGGCAGTCCTTGCGTCACCCCAGGTGCATCTCCAGAGCAGATTTGCAGGGCAGCAACGTGGTCTTCACTCCATACCTTCTCAAAGCATTATAGACTGGATGTAACATCCAGTAGGGATCTAGTCTTCGGCCGAAAGGTTCTCCAGGCCGTTGTCCCTCCCTAGTGCCAAATTAGTTGGTATTCCTCCGTATACCGTCTTGGAAGGTGACTAGAGAAAATAGAATTAGACTTACCGGTAATTTGGTTTCTAGGAACCTTCAACAACGGCACTAATTCCCCCCCTATACTCCTGGATAAAGAATCTGGGAATTGGGAGGGGTGGCTTGTGTCTGGAACATGTAGGACGCAGGTTCGGGAAGCTCTGAGGAAAACCTCCCAACCCGACTTACAAATCTACCGAAATCAGTCAATCAGCCTTTAAAACCTAATGAGACAGGCTCCTCTCGGCAGGAAGACCATTTTGGTGCCAAAAACAGCCACCAGTCCCACTAGAAGCGAAATTACATTTTGAGGCCTACCCCTCTAAGCATCACCTTGCAGCCTGGGACTTACTTGGGTCGGCGGCCCAGATTGTTGGAGCCGGGGATTCTTCTCTCAAGAGCCTCGTCCCTGCTCGGATAACACTCGAAACCCTGCTCGTGGGGGCCCGCTTCGGGTGACTTTGCGGGGTCCAACTGGCTGCCGGTGAGACTGACTAGCGGTCGGTGCGGCCTGCCAGGCCTCTGCGGCCTGCGACCTGGACTGATTTGGCTGGTGGCGTCCTTCCAGGCGGTGAGAGTCAACGACGCAAGCAGCAGAGAATCCGGACACCTGGATACCGTGAGTGGAATCTCCCGTGCTGTCCCTACAGTTTACCGCCCATCCGCTCCTTCCCTCCCTCCTGCAACCAAGTGACCCGAGGTGCCGCGCCGCTTCAGACACCCGGAAACAGAGAGAGGGACGAGACGCCAGACCTGCGGCCAAGATCACAGCAGATATCCAGACTTGCAACGCAGCGGGGACTTCAGCTTCGTTGGTAGTGACCCGGTAACTGCAGAAAGTCGTACCCCACTGCCGTCAGGGTTGAGCTGAAGACAGCCGCTGGCAATACCAGCGGTATAACTTCCACGACGCTCGCCCACCCTTAAGGTCAGAAGACCACGGCTCCACTCTGTAATAGGTGCCTCAATCGGCCCCATATACCACACATAGCATCTCTGGAAAGTGACAGGAGCGGGCGCCCTGAACTGATGGTCGCGGCTGACGGCTTGCTGAAGCTCCGGTACTTGGTGTCAGTCAATCCTTACTGTTATATAAATAGAACAGCGGGAGGACGGACCACGCCATTGCTGAATAATTTAACAAGCTCAGCATACTTGAAACTACACACAGTGAACCAGGAGTTCTGCGCCCACCCCTCACCCCTTCCTGGGTTCTGTTCATACAAAAGGGCCATAAGGAAAATCCATAAATCATGGAGGAAACTAAATAAAGTTTTAATTTAGTTCTGTCTGTCCCTATTAATCAAAACAGGAACGCAGGGAAACTTGCTGAGCTAGACTGTTCCCAACCTCCCTCAACCTCTTCCCCTCCTACTATTAAGAAAACATTAATCCTATCAGTGGAAGATACCTACCCATTCGTATCTGCTACTTTACATATATACCACTGTAATAACCTCTGCGAGCTTGACTCAAGATGAGCAACCAAAAAACAAAAGAGAAAAACGCCCTACCTAAATCTCAGAATACTAGAAGTTCTGAGAGATCATTTGGTTATCATCGGCAATCAAGGGATCAAATGGATACCATTAGTCCGGTCAAATCATGATCTCCACTGAGAAATAGTCCTCGCTCATTTGATTCACATAAAGATTCACAACACTCTTCTAACCATAACGCGCGAACAAAAATACCAGGAAAGACATCTTCTCCAGACAAAATGGACTCTACCCCAAACAACAAAAGGAGAACCCCAGGGTCCTGGGGTGAAAAATTTGATTCTTCTAGGGAAAACTCTGAAGTTGAAGACAACGATGGTGGTTCCACAGACACTTCCCCAAATATACAGTGGGGCAAAAAAGTATTTAGTCAGTCAGCAATAGTGCAAGTTCCACCACTTAAAAAGATGAGAGGTGTCTGTAATTTACATCATAGGTAGACCTCAACTATGGGAGACAAACTGAGAAAAAAAAATCCAGAAAATCACATTGTCTGTTTTTTTTTCCTTTTATTTGCATATTATGGTGGAAAATAAGTATTTGGTCAGAAACAAAATTTCATCTCAATACTTTGTGATATATCCTTTGTTGGCAATGACAGAGGTCAAACGTTTTCTGTAAGTCTTCACAAGGTTGCCACACACTGTTGTTGGTATGTTGGCCCATTCCTCCATGCAGATCTCCTCTAGAGCAGTGATGTTTTTGGCTTTTCGCTTGGCAACACGGACTTTCAACTCCCTCCAAAGGTTTTCTAAAGGGTTGAGATCTGGAGACTGGCTAGGCCACTCCAGGACCTTGAAATGCTTCTTACGAAGCCACTCCTTCATTGCCCTGGCGGTGTGCTTTGGATCATTGTCATGTTGAAAGACCCAGCCACGTTTCATCATCAATGCCCTTGCTGATGGAAGGAGGTTTGCACTCAAAATCTCACGATACATGGCCCCATTCATTCTTTCATGTACCCGGATCAGTCGTCCTGGCCCCTTTGCAGAGAAACAGCCCCAAAGCATGATGTTTCCACCACCATGCTTTACAGTAGGTATGGTGTTTGATGGATGCAACTCAGTATTCTTTTTCCTCCAAACACAACAAGTTGTGTTTCTACCAAACAGTTCCAGTTTGGTTTCATCAGACCATAGGACATTCTCCCAAAACTCCTCTGGATCATCCAAATGCTCTCTAGCAAACTTCAGAAGGGCCCGGACATGTACAGGCTTAAGCAGTGGGACACGTCTGGCACTGCAGGATCTGAGTCCATGGTGGCATAGTGTGTTACTTATGGTAGGCCTTGTTACATTGGTCCCAGCTCTCTGCAGTTCATTCACTAGGTCCCCCCGCGTGGTTCTGGGATTTTTGCTCACCGTTCTTGTGATCATTCTGACCCCACGGGGTGGGATTTTGCGTGGAGCACCAGATCGAGGGAGATTATCAGTGGTCTTGTATGTCTTCCATTTTCTAATTATTGCTCCCACAGTTGATTTCTTCACTCCAAGCTGGTTGGCTATTGCAGATTCAGTCTTCCCAGCCTGGTGCAGGGCTACAATTTTGTTTCTGGTGTCCTTTGACAGCTCTTTGGTCTTCACCATAGTGGAGTTTGGAGTCAGACTGTTTGAGGGTGTGCACAGGTGTCTTTTTATACTGATAACAAGTTTAAACAGGTGCCATTACTACAGGTAATGAGTGGAGGAAAGAGGAGACTCTTAAAGAAGAAGTTACAGGTCTGTGAGAGCCAGAAATCTTGATTGCTTGTTTCTGACCAAATATTTATTTTCCACCATAATATGCAAATAAAAGGAAAAAAAAACAGACAATGTGATTTTCTGGATTTTTTTTTCTCAGTTTGTCTCCCATAGTTGAGGTCTACCTATGATGTAAATTACAGACGCCTCTCATCTTTTTAAGTGGTGGAACTTGCACTATTGCTGACTGACTAAATACTTTTTTGCCCCACTGTAAGACCCGCCAAAAATAAAATAAAAACAGGCACACCCGGACCCACCAGGGGATCAGACACCCTGAACCATCCACAAACAATTGTCAAAGCAAAAGAAACCAATCCTGATTTTGAAGTCATCATGACCAACTTGCTAAAAAAACACAGCATCGAGATGGATGCCAAACTGGAAAAACAGAGCAGAATGATCAAAGCTGACATCGACATGTCCTTTCAAAAATATTTTGATAAGATAGATAAACAACTATCCAACCATGAAGAAAGGATTAACAAACTAGAACGGAGGTCTTCAATTACTTACGACGAACTTGACCGCCTGTCATCAGATGTCCACAAACTTAGAATGAAATTGGCGGATCTTGAGGATAGGGGACGCCACAATAATATAAAAATCCGAGGAATTCCCGAAAGCATTGCTCAAGACGACTTGACAAACCACATTCAAGATATCTTCCGCCAAGCCTTGCCAGAACTGAGTGAACCGGATTTAGCCATTGATAGAGCCCACAGGCTTCCGAGACCACCAAAGATTCCTCCGGATTTACCAAGAGATACTATCCTCAGGATACACTTTTTCAACACAAAGGAGAAGATTATGAATTACCTAAAAACCCATGGAACCTTCCCAGAACCTCATAAGGACTTAAAAGTGTTCCTGGATTTCTCCAAAGATACTCTCGAGGCAAGGAAGTCCTTCTGCAAAATTACTGCAGCCCTTCGCGACAGAAATATTCCTTATAAGTGGGGCTACCCCACAAAACTACTGGTCCTTCACAAAGGGAGAACAATTCCAATATTTCATCCGGATGACGGAATCGATTTCATCAAATCGCTGAATGGAGCTTCGTCTCACAATGGCAAATGAGCCTAAACTTAAACTTGTTCCTCTACCTTATTGGCATGCTCTTTGATCACCACCACAGTTTTGAGGTTTTTCCTCATATTCCCATTGGCACGGAATACCCCCAGTTGTAAGAGGCAGTCCTCTTAAAGTGGACTTCCTGAACAGTTTCTTCTTTTTGTAGCATTTAATGCTTAGTTCCATATTCACTTGCTGAAAGTTGACACTTTCTTAATTCTTAATTCTATAATCCATATTTCTGTATAACTGTTTATCTTTTTAGGTTTACCTTGAAGGTTTTAGGCTTTTTGTAGGCCTTGACGAGTTACAGTGCTTGTATAACTTAACATATCCCACTAGCTAACTCAGTACGCACACCAACTTATTAATATGAGTCTTACACTTGTTTCTTACAATATTAGGGGCTTGAACAGCCCACAGAAATGACACACCCTTTGGAGAGAACTTTTGAATGCCAAAGCAGATATAGCCTGTATACAGGAGACAAAATTTCTGGCAGGCAATCATCCCTATTTCACACATCAGAATTTCCCTCATGTGTTCGAGGCTTGTGGTCCCAAAAAAAAGGCAGGAGTAGCGACTATCATCAGTGGATCTACCCCTTTCGAAGCTTTGGAGGAATACAAGGACGAAGGAGGTAGATTCCACATACTAGTGTGCAAAATCAATGATACAGAATGTACTCTAGTAAATGTTTACGCCCCAAACAAAAACCAAACCAGAATTTTGTCCAAACTCATGAGAAAAGTATCAAAGGTAAATAGAGGAACTCTATTGCTGCTAGGGGACTTCAATATCACTCCAGACAGTTCCCTAGACTCTTCCTCCAACAAAAGACCTCCCTCTGATAACTTAAATCTATGGTTGGACAAAAATGAGTTGTTTGACTCCTTCAGGTGTCTAAACTCAGATTCTAAAGAATGTACACACTTCTCCACTGTTCATCAATCCGCCTCAAAGATTGACTTAATCATAACGGACATTTTTTCCCTCACTAAGGCTGGTTTCACATTTGCGTTTTTTTCCGCGGTATTTTAGCGCTAAATAGCGCATGCGGTTTTTTTTCCTATACTTTGCATGGGATGCGCTTATGTGCGCATACACATGCGTTTGTACGCGTTTTACCGCGCATGCGTTTTTTTGCGGTATGCGCTCGGGCGCACAAAATGCAACCTGTTGCATTTTTTGAGCGTCCGACTTGCCTCAAAAAAACGCATGCGCGCAATGCGTTTTTTTACAGCAGACACCCATTATAAGTCTATGGTGAGCATATGTGCGCATTGGCATGCTTATGTATGCGGTTTTTTGCACATGCGTTTTTTTTTTTACCATTAGTTTAGACAATGGAATTTAGGGATTTGGGTTAGAGTTAGGGTTAGTTAAGGGGGTTTAGGGTTAGGGTTAGGGTCAGGGTCAGGGTTAGGGTTAGGATCAGGGTATGGTTTGGTTAAGGGTTAGGGTTAGGGTCAGGGTCAGGGTTAGGGTTAGGATCAGGGTATGGTTTGGTTAAGGGTTAGGGTTAGGGTCAGGGTCAGGGTTAGGATCAGGGTATGGTTTGGTTAAGGGTTAGGGTTAGGGTCAGGGTCAGGGTTAGGGTTAGGGTCAGGGTTAGGGTTAGGGTCAGGGTATGGTTTGGTTAAGGGTTAGGGTTAGGGTTAGGATCAGGGTATGGTTTGGTTAAGGGTTAGGGTTAGGGTCAGGGTTAGGGTTAGGGTTAGGGTTAGGGTCAGGGTTAGGGTTAGGGTTAGGGTTAGGGTCAGGGTATGGTTTGGTTAAGGGTTAGGGTTAGGGTCAGGGTTAGGGTTAGGATCAGGGTATGGTTTGGTTAAGGGTTAGGGTTAGGGTCAGGGTTAGGGTTAGGGTTAGGGTTAGGGTCAGGGTTAGGGTTAGGGTTAGGGTTAAGGTCAGGGTTAGGGTTAGGATCAGGGTATGGTTTGGTTAAGGGTTAGGGTTAGGATCAGGGTATGGTTTGGTTAAGGGTTAGGGTTAGGGTCAGGGTCAGGGTTAGGGTTAGGGTCAGGGTTAGGGTTAGGGTTAGGGTCAGGGTTAGGGTTAGGGTTAGGGTTAAGGTCAGGGTTAGGGTTAGGATCAGGGTATGGTTTGGTTAAGGGTTAGGGTTAGGATCAGGGTATGGTTTGGTTAAGGGTTAGGGTTAGGGTTAGGGTCAGGGTTAGGGTCAGGGTCAGGGTTAGGGTTAGGGTTAGTAAAGTCATGGTTTGGGTTAGTGTGAGGGGCCACCTAATGTTGGAAAAAAACGCAAACGCGGTAAAAACGCACTAAAAACGCATACAAACGCATAAAAACGCTGCGTTTTTTTCATCCATGCTCATAAAAATGCTTGAAAAAAACGCAGCATCTGTATGCGTTTGTATGCGTTTTTTCAATGCGTTTTTTTGAGGGGAAAAATGCGCTGCAAAAAAAAGCAAGTGTGAAACTAGCCTAAGATCACAAAAGTTTCCATTGGACACAGATCAATTTCGGACCATTCCCCGGTCTTTGGAGAGATATCCCTAGGTCTCCCCCTGAAAAGAGCCGGTCTGTGGAAATGCAGTTCATATGTACTACACGATCCCATCATCAATGCCACTTTGAAAACTGCCATTGACAATTTTTTTGCTGAAAATAAATCGGAAGACACAAATCCAGCCCTAAATTGGTGTGCCCATAAGGCAGTCATCAGGGGCGTTCTCATTGGTATATCCTCTAAACTGAAAAAGGAAAAAAGGGGAAAAATAGCGAAAATCCAATCTTCCATACGCAAATTAGAGAACTCCCTGTTGGGTCTGACACTCCCTTCCCCTCAAAAGCAGTCAGAACTAACCAAATTAAGACAAGAGATGAGATCTATCCTCTATTCCCCTTATGAAGCAGCATTGAGTTCCTTGAAATATAAATTATACGCTTCTATCAATAAACCGACAAGGTATATGGCAAATCGTATCAGACACAGAAGAATCTATAATAAAATAAACAGAATCAAAACTTTAAACGGCGCTTCTAAACTCTCTCATCCACAGGAGATAGCAAATGAATTTGCCAAATATTATAACAAACTCTACAATTTGAAATCTGCCCCCTCTTCACCACTGCTTAATCCTAATGAAGTTAACAAATACCTTTCAGAAATAGACCTATCCACTCTAAACGAAGATGACCTTATAAATATAACAGCGCCATTTACTCTTTTAGAAATAGTTGGAGCTATAAAAGAACTAAATATACACAAATCCCCGGGACCAGATGGGTTCACCAACGCCTATTTATAAGGCTTTTGGCGATACCCTGTCACAACACTTGACCGAGACATTCAATTACACTTCAAAAAAAGGTTATTTCCCCCCAGAGATGCTAGAGGCGGCAATTACGCTTATTCCAAAACAAAAAGGAGACCCTGAATCTTTAGACAATTTCCGTCCTATATCATTATTAAATACAGATGTCAAATTATTCTCAAAAATTTTGGCCAACAGGCTTAGTCCTCTAATGCCAAAACTAATAAAAAACGACCAAATGGGCTTTACGAAGGGGAGACAACCGGCCGATGGAGGATAATTGATTCTATTAAATTGGCTAATATGTCAAAAACACCGACAGTTCTGATATCAGTAGACGCGGAGAAAGCGTTTGACCTCTTGAACTGGTGTTATTTAAAATATACTCTAAAAAAATTTGGCTTCAATGAAGATCTAACCACTACCTTTATGGCTCTTTATTCAGGCCCTAAGGCAAAAATTATATGCAACAACCATATTTTAGAAACCTTTGCGGTCTCCAATGGAACTCGGCATGGCTGTCCCCTTTCTCCCTTATTATTCAACATGGCCATGGAACCTTTAGCAGAACATTTACGGCAAAATCCTAATATAACAGGTCTTAACACCCATACCCGCCAGCATAAATTAAGCTTATTTGCTGATGATTTAATACTCACTCTCACAAGGCCAGAGTTCTCCACTCCTGAAGCCCTCAGAGAAATTGATAGATTTTCAACTCTCTCCAACTTCAAAATAAATCATCAAAAATCAAACATTCTTCCACTTCATGTTCAAAATGAACAAATCACAATCATTAAATCTGCAAGCACATTGAATTGGTGCGAAAAGGAGTTCACCTATTTAGGTGCAATCATCAATAAAGACCTATCAGAAACAATCAAATTCAACGTTAAAAAAATAGAGGAATTAATACTTAAAGACAGCAGAACCTTCAAAGACAAAGATTTGACCTGATGGGGGAGGAATCTCGCAGTAAAATCATTTACTTTGCCAAAAATTTTATACATTCTGAGATGTTTACCTCTGCCCATTCCCACCATATCTCTCACGAGCATTCAATCGCAAATAAACTCAATAATTTGGGGAAATAAAAGATCAAGGACTGACACCAGGTCCTTATATAAGAAAAAATCCCATGGGGGAATTAGCTTTCCCAACCTCAATGCACATTACCTCACCCTCCTACTTAAAGACAGTTTGTCTTGGCTTTCGAACTCTGTTGATCCAGCTTGGCTTGACCTCGAAACTGCTATTAATAATACCAAACCCCTCAAATTTTTAGTACTGACCGTAGACAGCAGATCCAACAAAAATATCCTGTCTTTCAAGCAATAACTACTGCCTGGCAAAAAATCTCAAAACCAGCTAATAAAATTTTAAAGACAAAAACATTGCAAAAAATCCCTCTATCTTTACCATACACAATAATTGGCCTTACAATCCCCCTATTTGGGCTGTTTTTGAATAAGAAACCCACCCTCTCTGAGACCTCTTTGAAACTGTTATGCAACCACGACCATCCAAGATTTTGGAGCCATGGCTTCTTATATGACAGTTTCAATTGCGACTCAACTTTAACCCCTTCACTACCAAGGGTGGTTTGCACGTTAACTACCGGGCCAATTTTTACAATTCTGACCACTGTACCTTTATGAGGTCATAACTCTGGAACGCTTCCATGGATCCCGGTGATTCTGACAATGTTTTCTCGTGACATATTGTACTTCATGTTAGTGGTAAAATTGCATTCAAATAACTTGCGTTTATTTGTGAAAAAAACGGAAATTTGGTGAAAATTTTGAAAATTTTGCAATTTTCCAACTTTGAATTTTTATGCCCTTAAATCACAGCGATACGGCACACAAAAAACTTAATACATAACATTTCCCACATGCTTACTTTACATCAGCACAATTTTGGAACCAAAATTTTTTTTTGTTAGGAAGTTATAAGGGTTAAAAATTGACCAGCGATTTCTCATTTTTGCAACACCATTTTATTTTTAGGGACCACTTCACATTTGAAGCCACTTTGAGGGGTCTATATGATAGAAAATACCCAAAAGTGACACCATTCTAAAAACTGCACCCCTTAAGATGCTTAAAACCACATTCAAGAAGTTTATTAACCCTTTAGGTGCGTCACAGGAATTTTTTGAATATTAAAAAAAAAATGAACATTTAACTTTTTTTCACAAAAAAAATACTTCAGGTTCAATTTTCTTTATTTTACCAAGGGTAACAGGAGAAATTGGACTGCAAAAGTTATTGTGCAATTTGTCCTGAGTACGCTGATACCTGATATGTGGGGGGGAACCACTGTTTCGGCGCATGGCAGACCTCAGTAGGGAAGGAGCGCCGTTTGACTTTTTCAATGCAAAATTGGTTGGAATTCAGATCGGACGCCATGTCGCGTTTGGAGAGCCCCTGATGTACCTAAACAGTGGAAACCCCCCAAGTGACCCCATTTTGGAAACTAGACCCCCCAAGGAACTTATCTAGATATGTGGTGAGAACTTTGAACCCACAAGGGCTTCACAGAAGTTTATAACGTACAGCGGTACAATTAAAAAATCATATTTTTTCCACAAAAATGATCTTTTCACCCCCAATTTTTATTTTTCCAAGGGTAACAGGACCCTAAAAGTTATTGTGCAATTTGTCCTGAGTACGCTGATACCCCATATGTGGGTGTAAATGACTATTTGGGCGCATAGCAGAGCTCGGAAGGGAAGCAGCGCCATTTGACGTTTTTGGCTAGATTTGAGATCGGACACCATGTCGCGATTGGAAAACCCCTGATGTACCAAAACAGTGGAAACCCCCCACAAATGACACCATTTTGGAATCTAGACCCCCCAAGGAACTTATCTAGATGTGTGGTGAGAACTTTGAACCCCCAAGGGCTTCACAGAAGTTTATAACGTACAGCAGTACAATTAAAAAATCATATTTTTTCCACAAAAATGATCTTTTCACCCTCAATTCTTATTTTTCCAAAAGTAACAGGACCCTAAAAGATATTGTGCAATTTATCCTGAGTACGCTGATACCCCACATGTGGGGGTAAACCACTATTTGGGCGCATGGCAGAGCTCGGAAGGGAAGCAGCGCCATTTGACGTTTTTGGCTGGAATTGAGATCGGACACCATGTCGCGTTAGGAAAGCCCCTGATGTACCAAAACAGTAGAAACCCCCCACAAATGACACCATTTTGGAAACTAGACCCCCCAAGGAACTTATCTAGATGTGTGGTGAGCACTTTGAACCCCCCAGTGCTTCACTGAAGTTTATAACGTCCGGGCGTGAAAATAAAAAAATCGTATTTTTTCCACAAACATCATATTTTAGTCCCCATTTTTTTATTTTCCCAAGGGTAACAGGAGAAATTGGACCCCAAAAGTTGTTGTCCAATTTGTCCTGAGTACGCTGACACCCCATATGTGGGAGAAAACTACTGTATGGGGACACGTCGGGGCTCGGAAGGGAAGTAGTGACGTTTTGGAATGCAGACTTTGATGCAATGGTCTGTGGGTGTCATGTTGCCTTTGGAGAGCCCCTAATGTACCTAAACAGTGGAAACCCCCCACAAATGATCCCATTTTGGAAACTAGACCCCCTGAGGAACTTATCTAGATGTGTGGTGAGCACTTTGAACCCCCAAGGGCTTCACAGAAGTTTATAATGCCCAGGCATGAAAATAAAAAAATCGTATTTTTTCCACAAACATGATCAATTAGTCCCCAATTTTTTATTTTCCCAAGGGTAATAGGAGAAATTGGACCCCAAAAGTTGTTGTCCAATTTGTCCTGAGTACGCTGATACCTCATATGTGGGAGAAAACTACTGTATGGGCACACGTCGGGGCTCGGAAGGGAAGTAGTGACGTTTTGGAATGCAGACTTTGATGGATTGGTCTGCGGGTGTCATGTGCGTTTGGAGAGCCCCTGATGTACCTAAACTATTGAAACTCCCCACAAGTGACCCCATTTTGGAAACTAGACCCCCCACGGAGCTTATCTAGATGTGTGGAGAGCACTTTGAACCCCCAAGTGCTTCACAGAAGTTTATAACGCCTGGGCGTGAAAATAAAAAAAACATTTTTTTCCGCAAAGTTATATTTTTGCCCCCAATTTTTTATTTTCCTAAGGGTAACAGGAGAAATTGGACCCCAAAAGTTGTTTTGTAATTTGTCCTGAGTAGGCTGATACCCTACATGTGGGGGTAAAACACTGTTTGGGCGCATGGCAGAGCTTGGAAGGGAAGGAGCACCATTTGACTTTTTCAACGCAGAATTGGCTGGAATTGAGATCAGACGCCATGTTGCCTTTGGAGAGCACCTGATGTGCCCAAACAGTGGAAACCCCCCAATTATAACTCCAACCCTAACCTCAACACACCCCTAACCCTAATCTGAGCCCTATCCCTAACCCTATCCCTAACCCTATCCCTAACCCTAGCCCTAACCCTAACCCTAGCCCTAACCCTAGCCCTAACCCTACCCTAACCCTAAACCTAGCGGGAAAATGGAAATAAATACATTTTCTTTTAGTTTTATTATTTTTCCCTAACTAAGGGGGTGATAACGGGGGGTTTGATTTACGATTTATGGCGGTTTTTATGTTTGGTGGCTGTCGCACGCTAAAAGACGCTTTTTATTGTAAAAATAGTTTTTGCATCACCACATATTGAGAGCTATAATTTTTCCGTATTTTGACCCACCGAGTCATGTGAGGTCTTATTTTTTGCGGGACGAGTTGACGTTTTTATTGGTACCATTTTCGGGCACGTGACATTTTTTGATCGCTTTTTATTTCGATTTTTGGGACGCAGAATGAACAAAAACCAGCGTTTCATGAATTTCTTTTGGGGGGGTGCGTTTACACAGTTCCGCGTGCGGTAAAATTGATAAAGCAGTTTTATTCTTCGGGTCAGTACGGTTACAGCGATACCTCATTTAGGTCTTTTTTTATGTTTTGTCGGTTTTTTGCAATGAAAACAATTTTATATAAAAAATAATTATTTTTGTTTCGCTTTATTCTGCAAGCTATAACTTTTTTATTTTTTTGCGGATGATGCTGTATGGCGGCTCGTGTTTTGCGGGACAAGATGACATTTTCAGCGGTACCATGGATATTTATATGCGTCTTTTTGATCGCGCGTTATTGCACTTTTTGTTCGGTGGTATGATAATAAATCATTATTTTTTGCTTTGTTTTTTATTTTTATTTTTTAAGGGGTTCGCTAAAGGGGTTAACTAATGGGACAGTTTTATAGGGCAGGTCATTACGGACGCGGCGATACCAAATATGTGTACTTTTATTGTTTTTGTTTTTTTTTATTTTGAAAAAATGGATTTATTGGGGAATATTTTTTTTTTTTTTTTACTAATTTACTTAGCGATTTTTTTTTAATTATTTTTAACACTTTTTTTTTTTTACTTTATTACCTTGTCCCAGGTGGGACATCACTGTCCTGTGACAGATCAGCGATCTGTCACAGGCACTGCTGCAGACTTCCTCATGCCTGCGCTTTGCAGGCACTGAGGAAGCCAGCTTCCTCAGGCCCCCGAAGGCCCCCGTCGCCATCTTGGATTCGGGGGCCTGGAGGAAAGGAGCCCCCCGCAGCAGCGCTGCACATTGCGCTGCCGTGGGGGGCTCAGGGAAGCACGGAGGGAGCCCCCTCCCTGCCGATGCTTCCCTTTAACCCCCGGTACACCGCGATCGCGTTTGATCGCGGTGTGCAAGGGGTTAACGTGTCGGGGGCGGTCCGTGACTGCCCCTGACACATTGTGCCGGGTGTCAGCTATGATAATTAGCTGACACTCGGCCGCGATCAGCGGTGCTCACCACGTGGGCGCCGCTGATCGCGATGAATATTCCGTCCATGGTAATTAGGTCCATGGTCACATGGACGGAATATTACGTCAATTGTAGGTAAGGGGTTAAAAAAAAACCCTTATATGCTCAACTTGGAAAAAACACTCAATCGCACATTTTCCACAGAAGAATGGGAAAATTCCCTTTCTCTAACCTACAAATCCACCCTATCCATGTCATTACAGGAGGCGCACTATAAGGTATCCTCTCGCTGGTACTATACCCCGGCCAGAATGGCCCACTTTGGCTCGTCAAACTCAGCTCAGTGTTGGAGAAATTGTGGGCAAAAGGAGACATACTTCACATATTTTGGAATTGCCCAATAGCACACTCCTTCTGGACTCAGGTTTCCTCTATTCTAAGTAAACTTGCCGGCACTACTAGGACTTTAAGCCCACAATCTGCACTTCTTTCCTTAGACATAGAAGCATGGGAACCCTCTTTAAGACCACTATTTTTACACATCTGCATGGTAGCAAAAAACTCTATTGCATACCATTGGATAGGGCTTACACTTCCTTACTCAAATGATATTGTACAATTAGTTTCTCGCCACCGCTCCCATGAATTAAAGTTTGTTCTGTCTAACAATCACTTCAAATCATTTTAGAATAAATGGCAAAAATGGGACCAAGCCTTCCCACCCCCCATAGCTTAAACTTTATCGTACTAGGTTTTAGACCTATTTATTTACTAGATTTAAGTCTCTCCAAAGACACGTTAGTGCCATATTGCAACATCTATCTTATTACACTGCTATTCAATCTAAACCCTATAATGTTCTACAGATTCGCTGCTGTGTATTATTTTGTAATATTATTATTACTATTCTCTTCACTGTGGCTCATTACGTAATGCTTTTGTCTTTACCCTTGTATTACAATTTAGACTATAATGTTAAATATGTTCAATATTCAAGGGTTGCATCCCTTGTCAACTGATGCATATTCCCTAATTCCCTAATATCCTTTGTTCCCTTCCCCCCTCCCCACCCCTTCCTCCTTCCCTCCCGCATACCTCCCCTGTTTAAGACAGTTTAAAACAATATAATATTTGGAAAAAAAAAGAATCTGGGAATTGGAAGGTAAACCAGGGCTACGGTCTCAGTTATAAGTCACTGACAGGTGGGAGGTGGGAGGGCTTTTTAACCTCTCTGTGTTTCCTGTCCCCCATCAGGGCAAAGAGACAACCTCCGTATACCGTCGTGGAAGGTTCCTAGAAACCGAATTACCGGTAAGTCTAATTCTATTTTTTGTAGTCCACCAGCTTCTACGGAACCCGATGGTTCATCAGCTGCAGAAACAGATGTTTCTGCAGCTGAAGAAGATGGGGCTCCATCAGAAGCTGTGTCAGGACATGGTGACAAGATATCATCAGCTTCACAGGACCCTGCTCCATCTTCGGAATCTTCCACTTGCGAAACAATGTTCCCTTGAGTCCTGTGGAGAGAAAAAACAAAAAACAATATTATGTTAATTTTGAAACGCTTTATATGAGCAATGTTTTTGACAACTCCTAAAGACATCTACGAACAAAGAGGTGCCTCCTTTTTTATAGCATGTTGATAACGCATGTTTGCGTTGTACACAAAAAATTGGTACATAAATGGCTAATTACCAATTTGTGACTAGGTTGCATTTGGCAATGCATGCCAGTTTGGGTAAAGTTCGCCCCAAATTTTTAACCAACATCTATCCCTGTGGGCACGGTCTTTGTAAAAATGGTCTGCGGGGTCCCAAAGTGCTGGGTAATCACGTACCAACAAACAAGTAATGTAATTAGCTACTATATCCTTTACCAAAATAATAAAAAAGCAAAAAAATAAAAATTTATATATAACCCCTACACATGGCCTAACCATAAGGCCATCCCTAAACCTTATCCCATCCCTTACCCTAATCCCGTCTGTAACCCTAATCCCATCTCTAACCCTGATCCCATCTCTAACCCTAACCCTAATCCCATCTCTAACTCTAACCCTAATCCTATCTGTAACCCTAACCCCATCTCTAACCCTAACCCTAATCCCATCAGTAACCCTAATCCCATCTCTAACCCTAATCCCATCTCTAACCCTAACCCTAATCCCATCTCTAACCCTAATCCCATCTCTAACCCTAACCCTAATCCCATCTCTAACCCTAATCCTAATCCCATCGCTAACCCTAACCCTAATCCCATCTCTAACCTAACCCTAATCCCATCTCTATCCCTAATCCCATCTCTAACCCTAACCCTAATCCCATCTCTAACCTAACCCTAATCCCATCTCTAACCCTAACCCTAATCCCATCTCTAATCCTAACCCTAACCCTAATCTCATCTCTAACCTACCCCTAATGCCATCTCTAACCCTAACCCTAATCCCATCTCTAACCCTAATCCCATCTCTAACCCTAACCCTAATCCCATCTCTAATCTAACTCTAATCCCATCTCTAAGCCTAACCCTAATCCCATCTCTAACACTAACCCTAATCCCATCTCTAACCCTAACCCTAATTTCATCTCTAACCCTAATCCCATCTCTAAGCCTAACCCTAATCCCATCTCTAACCTAACCCTAATCCTATCTCTAACCCTAACCCTAATCCCATCTCTAACCTAATCCCATCTCTAACCCTAACCCTAATTCCATCTCTAACCCTAACCCTAATCTCATCTCTAACCCTAACCCTAAGCCCATCTCTAACCCTAACCCTAATCCCATCTCTAACCCTAATCCCATCTCTAACCCTAATCCCCACACATGATTTTATTTTTTACATAATGTGGTAAAATAACATGCTTTTTGATGTAGATGTCAAATTTTATTTTTTTTTCTTTGTAAAATAAAATTTTAGACAAAAAATTCATAGCCTAGGAAGGGGCCATGGATATTGCCCCCCCCCCCCCGGCTACAAACAAATATCACCCTGCAGTCACCCCAGAAATGGCACATCTATCAGATGCGCCAATTCCGACACTTAGCCCCTCTCTTAACACGCCCGTGTAGCAGTGTGAGATGGGGTAATCAAGGGGTTAATGTCACCTTTGTTTGTAAGGTGACATTAACCCTGGTTAATAATGGAGAGGTGTCAATAAGACGCCGATCCATTATTAATCGAATAGAAAAGTTTAAAAAAATACACAGACACATTCAAAAAATATTTTTAATTAAATAAAAAACAGTGTTTTTGACCATTTTTTATTGGACAGGTAATCCACAGCGAAGCCCTTGATCTCCTAGAAAAAACAAAACAAAAACAAACCAAATTTATACTCCCTGGTCCAACGCGGTCCATAATCGACTGTCCCACAACGATCTGCCATGGAGAACAGTCACATCAGGAGATGTGACTGTTCTCCATGGCTGCAGAAACACACTGACAGGAGCTAAGCTCCTTCAGTGTGTTACTGCACATGCGCCAGAGTTTACCGGAGTTCATTGACTCCGGTACTCTCCTTTACGGCACTGCTGCGTGGGAAAGTTCACATGCAGCTCTTGTGCCGTAAAGCGAGGGAATGGAGCTTCAGAACACCGGGAAACTCGGCGATACACTGCAGGAGCATCGCTCCTGCTAGTGTATCGCCCGAGGAAAGAAGAGATGGCCGCGGGACAATCTTTTTTTGGATTTCTGCGGACAGGGAATTTTTTTTTTTTTCACCGAGGGGAGCGAGGGCTTCGGGGAACAAGATGGCCTGGCCTGTATGGTGAGTATATAGTATATGTTTTATGTTGTATGTCATGTCTGTTACATGTATTGTATGTTGTATGTAATGTATGTCATGTATGTTACATGTATGTTGTGTTTTGTTATGTGTTTATCACTGTACAATTGTGCTCGGTCGCCGCAGGGACTAGTCTCCCATCCGATAGCCGTATGGGAGCAGCAGTCTCATGCGGCGATTGAGCACAATTGTCGCACTACCGTCGCATGGAGACGCACACAGACTGACGCACACAGACAGACACACAGACAGACACATACATACAAACCAAATCAATCAAACGTCCGACGTCTATCTCCATGCGACGGTAGTCCTCCATCATCCTGCAGATATGGCGACTGGACACTACACTCCATCCACACACTACACTTCTTCCCGCCTGACATCACTTCCCTCCATTCTGCAGCGGTTTTTACACCACAATCCGCAGTAAAAAACGCAGATATTTTTCAAACTGCGGTTTTTCGGCGGATTTTCCAAAATCAATGGAAGTCAATGGGTGCAGAACCGCTGCAGAACCGCAAAAATAATTGACATGCTGCGGAAAATAAACCGCAGCATTTCCGCGCGTTTTTTTCCGCAGCATGTTCCACAGCGGTATTTATTTCCCATTGACTAAAATGGTACTGTACAACGCAGCAGAAACTGCTGCTGTTCCGCAGGGCCAAAACCGCTGCGGAACCACAGTAGAATCCGCAGCGTGTGCACACACCCTAAGGGTAAGTTTACACAGGGCATTTTTGGTGCTTTTTTTCTGCAGCAAAACATGATTTCTTGGCAGGAAAGAAGCTGCGGCAAAAACGCAGGTTTAGGTGCATTTTTTTATGCGTTTTTGTTGCGTTTTTTTTTATGTGTTTTTGTGTCTCTTTGTGCAAGTTAATAAAGTTGAATGCCCCCAGAGAAAAAAAACTTCCTGTAGAACCGCACCTCCTTTGAAAAGCCGGCAATTCAAGTGCAAATCACACTGACAGGGAGGGGGATGGTAAAATCACACGGACGGATGGTAAAATCACACGGATGGATGGTAAAATTACACGGACAGATGGTAAAATCGGACGGACAGGTGGTAAAATCGGACGGACAGACGGATGGTAAAATCGGACGGACAGATGGTAAAATCGGACGGACGGTAAAATCGGACGGACCGACTACCTGACTGACTACCTGAGGTACCCTCTTCACTGTCATTTTCCCACGGTGAAGAGTTCACCTCAGGTCAGGCTGTCAGCGAGCACAGACTCAGTGAGGTGACGTCACTGACTCTTTGTTTGCTGCTGGCATGAACTCCTGTGACCTCAGCATCGTCATTTTCCCACGGTGCTGAGGTCACAGGAGTTCATGCCGGCAGCGAGCACAAACTCAGTGACATCACCGCTACGCACTGAGTCTGCGCCCACTGCTTCTCATTCATTCCCCAGTAGTTTACAGCAGCCAGGAGCAGTCGCATTAGCACTGCTCCCGGTTGTAAACTGATTAACCCCCTGAGATGGATTTACGCCTTGGGACTTGACTGTACGCCGGACAGGTATGCTATATTGTTGGTTTATTATTTAAATTTTTTTGGAGGAGAACGAGGGCTTCGATATTGGAATAGCAGTTTAATAAAGATGTAAAAAATGTGTGTAGTGTATTCTTTCATTAACCCCTTTCTGACATCAGACGTACTATCCCGTCCATGGGACCCGGGCCCCTATGCCCATGGATGGGATAGTACGTCTAGCGCGATCAGCGGTGCCCACGTGGTGAGCGCCGCTGATCGCGGCCGGGTGTCAGCTTATTATCACAGCTGACACCCGGCACAATGTGTCAGGGGCGGTCACGGACCGCCCCCGACACGTTAACCCCTTGCACACCGCGATCAAACATGATCGCGGTGTACCGGGGGTTAAAGGGAAGCATCGGCAGGGAGGGGGCTCCCTCTGTGCTTCCCTGAGCCCCCCATGGCAGCACAATGTGCAGCGCTGCTGCGGGGGTCTCCTTCCCTGCAGGCCCCCGAATCCAAGATGGCGATGGGGGCCTTCGGGGGCCTGCAGGGAGCTGACTTCCTCAGTGCCTGCAAAGCGCAGGCATGAGGAAGTCTGCAGCAGTGCCTGTGACAGATCGCTGATCTGTCACAGTGATCTGTGATGTGACAGATCAGCGATCTGTCACAGGACAGTGATGTCCCTCCTGGGACTATGTAATAAAGTTAAAAAAAAAAAGTGTTAAAATAATTTTAAAAAAATCGCCAAATAAATTAGTAAAAAAAAAAAAATTCCCCCAATAAATCCATTTTTTGGAAATAAAAACAAACAAACAATAAAAGTACACATATTAGGTATCGCCGCGTCCGTAACGACCTGCCCTATAAAACTGTCCCATTAGTTAACCCCTTTAGCGAACCCCTTAAAAAATAGAAATAAAAAGCGAAGCAAAAAATAATGATTTATTATCATACTGCCAAACAAAAAGTGCAATAACGCGCGATCAAAGAGATGCATATAAATATCCATGGTACCGCTGAAAACGTCATTTTGTCCCACAAAAAACGAGCTGCCATACAGCATCATCAGCGAAAAAATTAAAAAGTTATAGCTCGCAGAATAAAGCAATGCAAAAATAATTATTTTTTATATAAAATAGTTTTCATTGCATAAAATCGACAAAACATAAAAAAAGACCTAAATGAGGTATCGCTGTAACCGTACTGACCCAAAGAATAAAACCGCTTTATCAATTTTACCGCACGTGGAACGGTGTAAACGCACCCCCCCAAAAGAAATTCATGAAACGCTGGTTTCTGTTCATTCTGCGTCCCAAAAATCGGAATAAAAAGCGATCAAAAAATGTCACGTGCCCGAAAATGGTACCAATAAAAACGTCAACTCGTCCCGCAAAAAATAAGACCTCACATGACTCGGTGGGTCAAAATATGGAAAAATTATAGCTCTCAATATGTGGTGATGCAAAAACTATTTTTACAATAAAAAGCGTCTTTTAGCGTGTGACAGCTGCCAAATATAAAAACCGCCATAAATAGTAAATCAAACCCCCTGTTATCACCCCCTTAGTTAGGGAAAAATAATAAAATTAAAAGAAAATGTATTTATTTCCATTTTCCCGCTAGGGTTAGGGCCAGGGCTAGGGTTAGGGTTAGGGCTAGGGCTAGGGTTAGGGCTAGGGCTAGGGTTAGGGCTGAGATTAGGGTTAGGGGTGCGTTGGGGTTAGGGTTGGAGTTAGAATTGGGGGTTTCCACTGTTTGGGCACATCAGGTGCTCTCCAAATGCAACATGGCGTCTAATCTCAATTCCAGCCAATTCTGAGTTGAAAATGTCAAATGGTGCTCCTTCCCTTCCAAGCTCTGTCATGCACCCAAACAGTGTTTTACCCCCACACGTAGGGTATCAGCCTACTCAGGACAAATTGCAAAACAACTTTTGGGGTCCAATTTCTCCTGTTACCCTTAGGAAAATAAAAAATTGGGGGCAAAAATATCATTTTTGTGGAAAAAAAAGATTTTTTTATTTTCACGCCCGGGCGTTATAAACTTCTGTGAAGCACTTGGGAGTTCAAAGTGCTCACCACACATCTAGATAAGTTCTGTGGGGGGTCTAGTGTCCAAAATGGGGACACTTGTGGGGAGTTTCAATAGTTTAGGTACATCAGGGGCTCTCCAAACGCACATGACACCCGCAGACCATTCCATCAAAGTCTGCATTCCAAAACGTCACTACTTCCCTTCCGAGTCCCGACGTGTGTCCATACAGTAGTTTTCTCCCACATATGGGGTGTCAGCGTACTCAGGACAAATTGGACAACAACTTTTGGGGTTCAATTTCTCCTGTTAGCCTTGGGAAAATAAAAACATTTTGGACTAATTGATCATGTTTGTGGAAAAAATACGATTTTTTTTATTGTCATGCCCGGGCATTATAAACTTCTGTGAAAACCTTGGGGGTTCAAAGTGCTCACCACACATCTAGATAAGTTCCTTAGGGGGTCTAGTTTCCAAAATGGGGTCACTTGTGGGGGGTTTCCACTGTTTAAGTCCATTAGGGGCACTCCAAAGGCAACATGACACCCGCAGACCATTCCATCAAAGTCTGCATTCCAAAACATCACTACTTCCCTTCCGAGCCCAGACGTGTGTCCATACAGTAGTTTTCTCCCACATATGGGGTGTCCGCGTACTCAGGACAAATGGGACAACAACTTTTGGGCTTCAATTTCTCCTGTTACCCTTGGGAAAATAAAAAAACTGGGGACTAATTGATCTTGTTTGTGGAAAAAATATGATTTTTTTATTTTCATGCCCGGGCATTATAAACTTCTGTGAAGCCCTTGGGGGTTCAAAGTGCTCACCACACATCTAGATAAGTTCCTTAGGGGGTCTAGTTTCCAAAATGGGGTCACTTGTGGGGGGTTTCCACTGTTTTGGTACATCAGGGGTTTTCCAATCGCGACATGGTGTCCGATCTCAATTCCAGCCAAAAACGTCAAATGGCGCTGCTTCCCTTCCGAGCTCTGCCATGCGCCCAAATAGTGGTTTACCCCCACATGTGGGGTATCAGCGTACTCAGGACAAATTGCACAATAACTTTTAGGGTCCTGTTACCCTTGGAAAAATAAGAATTGAGGGTGAAAAGATCATTTTTGTGGAAAAAATATGTTTTTTAATTGTACGGCTGTATGTTATAAACTTCTGTGAAGCCCTTGGGGGTTCAAAGTTCTCACCACACATCTAGATAAGTTCCTTGGGGGGTCTAGTTTCCATAATGGTGTCATTTGTGGGGGGTTTCCACTGTTTTGGTACATCAGGGGTTTTCCAATCGCAACATGGTGTCCAATCTCAATTCCAGCCAAAAACGTCAAATGGCGCTGCTTCCCTTCCGAGCTCTGCCATGCGCCCAAATAGTGGTTTACTCAGGACAAATTGCACAATAACTTTTAGGGTCCTGTTACCCTTGGGAAAATAAAAATTGTGGGTGAAAAGATCATTTTTGTGGAAAAAATATGATTTTTTAATTGTACCGCTGTACGTTATAAACGTCTATGAAGCCCTTGTGGGTTCAAAGTTCTCACCACATATCTAGATAAGTTCCTTGGGGGGTCTAGTTTCCAAAATGGGGTCACTTGTGGGAGGTTTCCACTGTTTAGGTACATCAGGGGCTCTCCAAACGTGACATGGCGTCCGATCTGAATTCCAGCCAATTTTGCACTGAAAAAGTCAACGGCGCTCCTTCCCTTCTGAGCTCTGCCATGCGCCTAAACAGTGGTCCCCCCCCCACATATCAGGTATCAGCGTACTCAGGACAAATTGCACAATAACTTTTGCAGTCCAATTTCTCCTGTTACCCTATGTAAAATAAAAAAAATTGAACCTGAAGTATTTTTTTTGTGAAAAAAAGTTAGATGTTCATTTTTTTTTAAATATTCAAAAAATTCCTGTGACGCACCTAAAGGGTTAAAAACTTCTTGAATGTGGTTTTGAGCACCTTAAGGGGTGCAGTTTTTAGAATGGTGTCACTTTTGGGTATTTTCTATCATATAGACCCCTCAAAGTGGCTTCAAATGTGATGTGGTCCGTAAAAATAAAATGGTGTTGCAAAAATGAGAAATCGCTGGTCAATTTTTAACCCTTATAACTTCCTAACAAAAAAACTTTGGTTCCAAAATTGTGCTGATGTAAAGTAAACATGTAGGAAATGTTACTTATCAAGTTTTTTGTGTGCCGTATCTCTGTGATTTAAGGGCATAAAAATTTGGAAAATTGCGAAATTTTCAAAATTTTCGCCAAATTTCCGTTTTTTTTCACAAATAAACGCAAGTTATTTGAATGAAATTTTACCACTATCATGAAGTACAATATGTCACGAGAAAACAAGAATCAACGGGATCCATGGAAGCGTTCCAGAGTTATGACCTCATAAAAGGACAGTGGTCAGAATTGTAAAAATTGGCATGGTCATGAACGTGCAAACCACCCTTGGGGGTGAAGGGGTTAAAAGACTTTATTCTTATTGTGTGTGTGTGTTTATTTAACCCTTTAGCAACTCTAGTATTAGTAATGGAAAGGTGTCTTATTGACACCTCTCCATTACTAAGCCTGCTTAATGTCACCTTACAATAGCAAAGTGACATTAACCCCTTATTAACCCCACTTGCCACCACTACAGGGCAGTAGGAAGAACCGGGCAAAGCTCCAGAATAGGCGCATGTAATAGATGCGCCTTTTCTGGGCAACTGGGGGCTGCTGTTTTTAGGCTGTAGGGGACCAAGATCAATGGCCCCTTACCAGCCTGAGCTGTGAGCTTTAGTCAGGGTGGTTGTCAAAAATGGGGGGTCCCCAAGCCATTTAAAATTATTTATTTAAATACCCCTCTATTCTTGAGAACCAACCTTGCTGAAGCTGACAGCTGAGGGTTGCAGCCCCCAACTGTAAGTTTCAAAAAATAAGAGGGAACCCACTGTTAGGCATCGGGTTCCTGCCTCTGCACAGAAGGAATCTCGAGTCTTGCCTTTTGCGGTCTCCCATTCAGTCCCAACCGCAGAGGAGGCTGCTCAGCTAAGATGTTGTTCCCAGCTAGTGCTGTCAGGTTGGTTGCTGCTGCCACCTCTGGTTCAGCTTTAGCAATCCACACTAGCCAGCAGTGAGCAGCTCCAGAGTCTGTCCTTTTTTTCCTACTGACGATGCCCATGGGATGACCTCTCATTGGAGGTTGGAGGTCACATGCGCAGGTCCTCAAGTGGCTCGGATTGGACCATCACGAAGGTCCCTGAAGGACGCTGCTATAAAAGGTTTGCATGGCCGCTCAGCCATGTGCTAGTATAGACTCTTATTATATTTTGTGTGAGTGATGATGGATGCATGTGTCTGGTGACTGACTTATTATGACTCCCCTCCCTTGGATACGCATTTTGTACGGCTATTAGAGTCAAAGTCAGCGCCTTGTAGTGGCTAAGTCTAGTGCCACAGTGCTTCCAATTCACAGCACCTTTCTTAGCACCATATTCTGCCATTCAGCACAAGGCACCTAAGTGACTGCATCTGCCTGCGCGACGCCGTGCGCAGTCTAGCGCTTTCCTTACCCTAGTCAGGGTGGTTAGTGGCGTCCGCCAGAGCGGTGCAGTGTGCACTAGGTGCGTTACTATTTCAGTAGCTTCCTTGCTGGCACTGCGGCGCCGAGCCCTAGTGGACTAGAGGGACTCTAAGGCTGGAGTCACACACAAGGTAGAAAAATACGGACCGTATTTTACGTCCATAATACGCATAAATGGTCCCTAAATAGTGCTCCGTATGTCATCCGTTGTCAGGGTGTGGCCGTGTATTTTTCTCATGTAAGCATCCGTATGTAATTCGTATGTGATCCGTATACCGTTTTATTCTCGCAACCTTGCAAAATGGACATTTAACAGTTTTGAGGCCTGCACATAATTTAAATCATCAGCACCAACCCTATTTATTGCCTCAACATCGGGTGGCAGCCTCCAATCTGCTCATTTTGGTGCTCTGCTTGTGTGGGTGTCTTGCTGGTTGTTAGCAAACATGTCTGACACACTTCAGTTCACCCCAACTGACCGTGTTCTCTTCAACTGGGTTTTTTCCAGGCGCTTTGCTCAGCCATACCCAGTGATTGTGGATCTGAGGAGGAGGAGACGCATGTGGGTGCATCCGCATTTGAGACAACGCCTCAATAAAGGCCATTTTCACAGGCTTTATGCAGCTCTGAGGACACATCCTGACAAGTTTTTCCTCTATTGTCGGATGACCGTTTCTACCTTTGATGCTTTGTTGGAGACAGTGCACCCAGGGATCACCTTCCAGGACACCCGGATGCGCAAATGTATCTCTGCGGAGGAGTGCCTTCTCCTTACGTTACGGTATGTATTTCTCAGCTACAGAATGTATGTAGATGATTATTTTCTCAACTAATTCTCTTACTCAGTAACCCCTTTTTGGCCAAGAAACATCATGTATTGGTACCAAATATATGCTCTGAAACTTAGAACACTTTGATGTGTTATTCCACATTACATAGCCGTGGGACATGTGTATATGTAATGTTCGCCTAGCTTCTTACTTACACACTGTTCTGGTGATCTATATGTAATGTGTGCATCCTTGAGCATGTATTTTAATGTATATATTTTCAACATTTGGTAATTGTAGGTTCCACACAACTGGCCTTTCTTATGCAGCACTCCATCTGGAGTTTTTGATTGGGCGATCGACAATATCCGACATCGTTCGTGCTACATGTTCGGAACTCTGGTCCAGAGTTCATCATCTGGTCATGCCAGAGCCCAAGATGGTAGACTGGTTGAGGATTGCCAGGGGATTTGAGTTGCACTGCCAATTCCCCAATTGTATTGGAGCCCTGGATGGGAAGCACATCCGTGTGCCTAAGCTGGCGAACTCAGGGTCGCAATTCTATAATTATAAACAATTTTTTTTGTAGTTTTGTTGGCTCTGTGTCATGTCCACCATGTCTGTCATGTCCGCCATGTCTGTCATGCCGCAAGATGCCTGGAGCAGTGTGCATGCGTGCCTTACCTCATGGCTGCACGCTGTTGCTGTGTAACCATCCGTCTCTGTCTGACTCTGCAATCCGCTGTATTCCTGGAAACCCCTGATCATGTGACTTTTCCTATGTTCCAGTCCTGCTCTGATTCTGCAATCTGCTGTATTCCTGGAAACCCCTGATCATGTGACCCTTCCTGTGTTCCAGTCCTGCTCTGATTCTGCAATCTGCTGTATTCCTCGAAACCCCTGATCATGTGACCTTTCCTATGTTCCATGTTCTGAGTTCATTTTCTCCTTCACCTCTGATGTCTGATGAACTCCCTCTGCTGGTGAAATGAGGTAGTGAAATTGATCTGGATGGGAAGAACCTGTCATCTGAACAGGTGGAGTGTGATTGGACATCCGGAATTTCTGAGTGGATATAAAGCAGCCGACGCCCTGCAGGGTTGCTGGTGATCCTTTCTGCTCTGAGCTCTGGCATCCAGTTTAGTTCCTGTCTACTAAAAGCTATGTTTTTGCTCTCTATTTTTCCATGAGATTTTGTCTGTTTACTTAGTGTTTGTGTTCAGCCTGCCCTGGTTGGGATGGGCTGAACTCCATTTTTGTCTCTGATCAGTTGATCTCTTTGCTCTGTCTTCAGAATATACCTGAGTGCTGATATAGTGATTTTGAAGTCGTGACTTCAGGGCCTTTTCTATCAGACGTGTTGGACATTATTTTTGGCAGGGTTTTTTGCGTGATTGCAGCCAGCATCTTTTCTGTCCTTTCCTATCTAGTTAGTTGGGCCCCATCATTTGCTCAGCCTGTCTTTTTGTCTGTGTTTGTGTTTTCATCTTCACATGCTGCTGAACCAAAGATCCCTACTCCTGATGTGTTTTTTGGGGATCGGTCTAAATTTTTGAATTTTAAGAATAATTGTAAATTATTTTTTGCCTTGAAGCCTAACTCATCGGGGAGCTCCGAGCAGCAGGTTAAAATTGTCATCTCTTTGCTGCGCGGCGATCCCCAGGATTGGGCGTTTTCTTTAAAATCTGATGATCCTATTCTAACTAATGTGAACGCATTCTTTCAAGCCTTGGGGTTGTTGTATGATGAACCTAATGCTATTGATCAGGCTGAAAAGGCCCTGTTGGCATTGAGCCAGGGTCAGGATTCTGCAGAGTTGTACTGTCAAAAATTCCGAAAGTGGGCAGTCCTTACTACCTGGAATGATGGTGCCTTGGCAGCTCTCTTTCGGAAGGGTTTGTCAGAAACCGTAAAAGATACTATGGTGGGATTTCCTGTTCCCTCTGGTCTTGACGATTCTATGTCATTAGCCATTCAGGTTGATCGGCGTTTGCGTGAACGCAAAACTGCACGAGAGGTGTTGCCACCTGTTGAACAAATGTCTGAACCTATGCAATGTGATAGAGTTTTGTCTAGGGTGCAACGTCAGCAGTTCAGAAGGCGTAATAAGCTGTGTTTTTTTTGTGGAGATGGCTCTCATATTATTTCTGTCTGCCCTAAATGAGAGAAACGTTTTGCACACACATTTGCTGTGGGTGGTGTTCAACCTAAGTTTCTTAAGGCAATTACTCTGATTTGCTCCCTGTCCACATTTTCCGCTAAGGCTCTGAATCTGATGGACTTGGATTTTGCTAAACGTTGTGGGTTTCCTATGACACCTCTGCAGATGCCTATCCCTTTGAGGGGTATTGATGCTACTCTTTTGGCGAAGAATAAACCTCAGTTTTGGACCCAGGTGGTAATGCGGGTCGCCCCAGACCATCAAGAAAATTGCAGATTTTTGGTGTTGCATAATTTGCATGATACCATTGTTCTGGGGTTTCCTTGGTTGCAAATCCATAATCCAGTTTTGGATTGGAAATCTTTGTGGTGAGTTGGGGTTGTCGGTGTGCCCTTAGTGACGCTCCTGTTTTCTCCACCTCTCCCCAGTCGCATGATGTTCCTGACTATTTGGCTGATTTTTATGATGTATTTAGTGAGAATGAGTCTGCGTCTTTGCCTCCTCATAGGAGTTATGACTGTGCAATTGAGCTGAGCCCTGGGTGTAAATTTCCCAAGGGTCGACTTTTCAATTTATCTGTACCTGAGCACGAGGCTATGCGATCTTATATTAAGGAGTCGTTGGAGAAGGGTTATATTAGACCATCCTCTTCACCCTTAGGTGCTGTTTTTTTTTTCGTGGCCAAGAAAGATGGTTCATTAAGGCCTTGTATTGACTATCGTTCCCTCAACAAAATTACTGTTAAATATCAGTATCCGTTACCCCTGATTTCTGATCTATTCTCCAGAGTTAAAGGTGCTTGCTGGTTTACCAAGCTTGACCTCAGGGGGCGTATAATCTTATTCGCATTAAGCATGGGGATGAATCGAAGACGGCGTTTAATACTCCGGAGGGACATTTTGAGTACATGGTGATGCCTTTTGGGCTCACTAATGCCCCTTGTGTCTTCCAGTGCTTCATGAACTATATTTTCCCAGATTTTGTGGATAAATTTTTGATCATCTATCTGGATGATATTTTGATCTTTTCCAGGGATTGGGACTCTCATGTGGAACATGTTCGGACTGTTGTCCGGATCTTAAGGGAGAATTCCCTGTATGTCAAGGGATCGAAATGCCTTTTTGGGGTACAGAGGATTTCATTTTTGGGATTTATTTTGTCTCCGTCAACTATTGAAATGGACCCGGCCAAGGTACAGGCCATTTATGATTGGGTTCAGCTCACTTCTTTGAAGGCCCTCCAGAAATTTTTGGGTTTTGCTAATTTTTATCGTAAATTTATAGCTAATTTTTCTGGTATTGCCAAACCATTGACTGATTTGACTAAGAAGGGTGCTGATGTGCTGAATTGGTCTCCGGAGGCTGTTTCTTCCTTTCAGGAGCTGAAGCGAAGGTTCACTTCTGCTCCGGTCTTGCGGCAACCTGATGTCTCACTCCCGTTTCAGGTAGAGGTGGACGCTTCTGAGATTGGTGCAGGAGCTGTTTTGTCCCAAAAAGATCCTGTAACATCTAAAATGAATCCCTGTGCTTTCTTTTCCCGAAAGTTCTCCCCATCCGAACCTAACTATGATGTGGGGAATCGGGAACTGTTAGCCATGAAATGGGCATTTGAGGAGTGGAGACATTTTTTGGAGGGAGCTAAACATCAAGTTGTGGTCCTTACTGACCACAAGAATTTGATTTACCTGGAGTCGGCCAAACGCTTGAATCCTAGACAGGCTAGGTGGGCCTTGTTTTTCACACGTTTTGATTTTGTGGTCTCTTTTCTTCCGGGCACTAAGAATGTCAAGGCAGACGCCCTCTCTAGGAATTTCTTTGCTGATTCTCCTATTGTGACCAAGCCTGCTACCATCTTAGGTGAGGGGGTAGTTCTTTCTGCCATCTCGCCCGATTTGAGACGTGCTCTGGTAGAGTTTCAGGAGGACAAACCTGAGCGTTGTCCCATTGCAAAATTGTATGTTCCTGACCAGTGGAGGAAGAGAGTAATGTCTGAAGTTCATTGCTCCGCATTGGCTGGTCATCCAGGTATTTTTGGTACTAGAGATTTGGTGAGTCGGTCTTTTTGGTGGCCCGCCTTGTCTTGTGATGTCAGGAATTTTGTGCAGTCCTGTGGGACTTGCTCCCGGTCTAAACCCTGTTCTCGCTCTAGTGGGTTATTGATGCCTTTGCCGGTGCCCAGGAGGCCATGGACCCATATTTCAATGGATTTTATCTCTGATATGCCTGTCTCTCAGAGAATGACTGTTATTTGGGTGATTTGTGATAGATTCTCTAAGATGGTCCATCTTGTACCACTCCCTAAGTTGCCATCTTCCTCAGAGTTGGTGTCCTTGTTTTTGCAACAGGTGGTTCGCTTGCACGGGATTCCTGAAAACATTGTATCTGACAGAGGAGTTCAGTTTGTTTCTAGATTTTGGAGGACTTTCTGTTCCAAGCTGGGAATTCAGTTGTCCTTCTCCTCTGCGTTTCACCCTCAGACCAATGGGCAGACGGAGAGAACAAACCAGACTTTGCAGTCGTATTTGAGATGTTTTATTTCTGCTGATCAGGATGATTGGGTTTCATTTTTGCCCTTGGCTGAATTTGCTTTAAATAATAGAGCTAGTTCTGCCACTTTGATGTCACCTTTTTTTTTGTAACTTTGGGTTTCATCCTCGATTCTCTTCAGGGCAGGTGGAGTCTTCTGCCTGCCCAGGTTTTGACACTGTGGTGGAGAGAATGCACCAGATCTGGGACCAAGTGGTGGATAAGTTGTCTCTCTCCCAGGAAAAGGCCCAGCGGTTTTCCAACCAGCATAGGACCATTGGTCCCCGGTTTAAGGTGGGTGATATGGTTTGGTTGTCATCAAAGAATATCTCTATGAAGGTGGCTTCTCCAAAGTTTAAACCTAGATTTATTGGACCTCACAAGATTTTGGAGATTCTTAATCCAGTCTCGTTTCGATTGGCTCTTCCTGTTACATTCAAGATCCATAATGTGTTTCATAAGTCTCTGTTGAAGAGGTTTGTTGAGCCAGTAGTTCCTGTGGTGGCACCTCCTGACCCTGTATTGGCTGAAGGTAATGTGGAATATGAGGTTGAGAAGATACTGGACTCTCGTCTGGCTAGACGGAGAATCCAGTATTTGGTTAAATGGAAGGGTTATGGCCAGGAGGATAATTCTTGGGTCTCTGCATCCGATATTCATGCCAAAAGATTGGTTCGTGCTTTTCATCGGGCCCATCCTGATCGCCCTGGTGGCGTGGATGAGGGTTCGGTGACCCCTCCTCAAGGGGGAGGTACTGTTATGAGTTCATTTTCTCCTTCACCTCTGATGTCTGATGAACTCCCTCTGCTGGTGAAAGGAGGTAGTGAAATTGATCTGGATGGGAAGAACCTGTCATCTGAACAGGTGGAGTGTGATTGGACATCCAGAATTTCTGAGTGGATATAAGGCAGCCGACGCCCTGCAGGGTTGCTGGTGATCCTTTCTGCTCTGAGCTCTGGCATCCAGTTTAGTTCCTGTCTACTAAAAGCTAAGTTTTTGCTCTCTATTTTTCCATGAGATTTTGTCTGTTTACTTAGTGTTTGTGTTCAGCCTGCCCTGGTTGGGATGGGCTGAACTCCATTTTTGTCTCTGATCAGTTGATCTCTTTGCTCTGTCTTCAGAATATACCTGAGTGCTGATATGGTGATTTTGAAGTCTAGTGACTTCAGGGCCTTTTCTATCAGACGTGTTGGACATTATTTTTGGCAGGGTTTTTTGCATGATTGCAGCCAACATCTTTTCTGTCCTTTCCTATCTAGTTAGTTGGGCCCCATCATTTGCTCAGCCTGTCTTTCTGTCTGTGTTTTCATCTGTTTTTCACCGACAATACATGTTGGGGGCTGTCTATTGCTTTGGGGTCTGCTCTGGGGCAGTTTAGATTTCCCCTTTCGGCTTATTTAGCTCTCCGGCTGTGACGAGGAGTCTAGGGCACCGTAGGAACCCCCCACGGCTACTGTTAGTTGTGGTGAATAGGATTAGGGGTCTGCCATCCGCTAGCTACCAACCTCTCCGGTTTTCTGGACTTAGCTTGTGTTTTTTCCTCCTCCGGTGACTCATTCATAACAGTTCCAGCTCTGCTCTGATTCTGCAATCCGCTGTATTCCTGGAAAACCCTGATCATGTGACCTCCTCTATGGTTCTGCCCAGGCTGTTCTAGCGATGCTCTCTATGATCCTGGAGGATCTGAACCCAAAGTCCCTCCCTGGTCCTGACCCGGAAGTACTGGTGCTATAGTGCTATATCAGTCCGTCCCTCCCTATGGTCAGGGCTGAGTATTGTGTTGCTTCCCTGCTGTTAGGCGTCGGATTCCTGGCACTGCACAGCGGGAATCTAGAGCCAGACATCCTGCGGTCTCCCATTCTCCTCCGACCGCTCGAACTCCTGTTCAGCAATCACGGCGAGCCAGGCATTCTGCTCAGACTCGTTCTGTGAGCCTGGATGTTGCTGCCACCTCCGGTGCAGCAATGGTAGCGCAACCTGCTTTGCAGGGAACCGCTCCAGAGGCTAAGTCCTCGTGCCGTGCTACTGGGCATGCCCGCAACGTGCCCTCTCAGTGGAGAGCAGGGGTCACATGTGCAGGTCCTGTGTCGGATCTGATTGGTCCTTCCTAAAGTATTGGAAGGTCCCGGAAGCGCATGGCTATAAAAACCCCGCATGGCGGCTCGGCCATGCGCTAGTGTAGCATATTATTCTGTGTGTGTATGGTGATGGATGCATGGACTGGTGTCTGACTCGTTATGAAACCCCTACCCTCTGATAATACGAGTGGTGACTGAGTGTGTATCGTCAGCTCCAGGGTTGTGGCAAGCTACACGCCACTTGCTCCACGCCTACACTAGCGTCCGTTGGCACCCGGTTCTCGGCGCCAACGCTTGCGGCCTTAGCTGCCGCTGCGCTGCAATACCAGCAGCTATTGGTGTTCGCGGCTGCGACGCCACACGCCGGCTCCTGTGACGTTAACAGGGCCAGCACCTTTGAATATATTTTTGCCAAGCGACTCTGTGTCTAAACAGAGCCGCTCCTAGCGTTCTGGTGACGTTAACCCGTGCGCACTACGGCACCTTCTGGTGCATCTGCCATTGTCCAGCAGCGGTCTAGTCACCTATCGCACGGTGGACCCCGGGCTGCGAACGCACCTCCTATTATTTATATTTGGTGCGTTCCGCCGACTCTAACACCTGCATGGCTTCTTAGTCTGTTTGGTCACTCTCTGTATTCTGTGCCCCTGCACTCTGCTCTGTCGTGCGTCTCTGCACACGCTCTGTGCTTGCACTCTGCCTCCTGTCTCATGCCATGTCTTGTGTTGCCTCTCGTGCCATGTTTGTCCTTGCCTTGCTTTGCCTTGTAGTACTTCCGCTGTTCTCTGCCTTAGCCTGTTTCGCCATGTCTGGTCTTTGCTATTCTGAGCCTTGTAGTACTTATCATGTTTCTTGTCTCTGCCTGGTTTTCCGTAATCTGCCCTTTGGTGCTTTCTTGCACATTTCCATGTCTAGTCTGAAGGCTCTGCCTTGACCCGGCTCTGGGCTTCGGCCTACGCTCCGCTGCAAGACTCTGTCCTATCGTGCTCTCTTGCACATTTCCACGCTAGTCCCAAGGCTCTGCCTTGGTCCGGCTCTGGGCTTCGGCCTACGCTCCACTGCTAGCTTTGTTCTCGCTCTGATCTGACTCTGTGTCTCTGCCTAAGTTTCCGCTCCGTGTTCCGTACCTGCCTAGCTCTGCCTTGTTTTTTGTCTTGCTTTGCTTTGTTGCTTCGTGTGCCCTTTGCATGCGCATGGCCTTCCTAGCCTCCTACTTGTGCCTCAGCCGTGCCCGCCCTAGCCGTGCCCGCCTGCTTCAGCTGTGCTCGTCGGTCAGTGACAGCTGTGTCGCCTGCTATGCCTCAGCCAGGTTTGCTGGAGTCTTGCCCGCCTGTTTGTGCTGCAGACCGATCAGCTAGCCAGTGCCCCAGCCATGCTCTCTGTGCTTCCTTGCACTTCACGCTGTTTCTGCACTGTGCTCTACGTGCTCTCTATAGCACGCGCAGGTCCTCGCCTGCCCTTGGCATACCTCCCCGTGCTTCTATAAAAGTATGCGCAGGTTTTGCCTAGTCTGCACCTTGTCTTGAACCCTGACCCTGGCGTATTTCTTTGCACATGCAGAACTCTGCTCTGAACCTATCCCTGGCGTGTCCCTCTACACACGCAGGCCTCAGTCCTTGTACCTGTCCCTGGCGTGCACTCTGCACACGCAGGCCTCCGTTCTTGAACCCTGACCCTGGCGTGTTCCTTTGCATGCGAAGGACTCTGCTCTGAACCTGTCCCTGACATGCCCCTTGGCATGCGCAGGCCTCCGTCCTTGAACCTGACCCTGGCGTGTTCCTTTGCACATGCAGGACTCTGTTCTGTACCTTTCCCTGGCGTGCCCCTCTACACGTGCAGGCCTCCGTCCTTGAACCTGTCCCTGGCGTGCCCTTTGCACGCGCAGGCCTCCGTCCTTGAATGAACCCTGGCGTGTCTCCAAGCACGCACCCTGCCTTGAACCCTGGCGTGGCTCCAAGCATGCACCCTGCCTTGAACCCTGGCTTGCCTCCCGGATTCCAGAAACCTGCCGACCGCTGCCAGAGGTCCGGAACCAGATGACTGCGGCCTGATGTCCGGAGCTGATTTCCGATGCCTGGATCCTGTCGGTCGTTGCCAGTAGTCCGGAGTCCGATGCCATCGCACCCTGTCTTGGATCCTAGCGTGTCTCCTTGCACGCACCCTGCCTTGGACTCTGGCGTGTCTTTCGGCGCGCACCTTGTCTTGGACTCTGGCGTGTCCTAGCACGCATCCCTCCTAGGAACTCATGTGTGATTTCTAACACGTACCCTGCCCTGGACTCTGGTATGTTTTCTGCACGTGTTATGTCTGAACTTTTGGCGTGCCCTTGCCGTGTTTCACCGTTGGTGCCCTGCATCTGATTCTGTTTTTGCCTTGTATCTGATTAAAGTGTGTAACCACGTTTGCTGAAGAAACCCTGTGACCTCGCTTATGTTTCATATCCTGTTCGTCCTGTTGCTAGACACTCAATAGTGTCTCCCTGAGCCGGCTGTCTGGTCCAGCTGCCGTGGTGGCTCACCCCCTTGGTTTTGCCCCTGACACTCCCTGTACAGGGGGTGGGTTCTCACTAGGTTCGCTCGCACTAGGTGGGTGGGTGCCACGGCCCAGAGGGTCCACTCTAAAAGGAAAAACGACTCAGCTTAAGCTGACGCTCATCACACTCTGGTTGACAGCAACTACAGGTTTATAATTGTAGACATTGGGGCTTAGGGAAGAATGGGAGACTCTAGAGTCTTCAGTTCTTCCATTATGGGTCGGCGGCTGCGCTATAACCTGTTGGACCTACCACCACTACGTCAGCTGCCAGGCTGAAATCAAGAAGCGGTGCCTTATGTCCTCGTGGGGGATGAAGCCTTCCAATTGACCAGGCATGTCATGAGGCCATACCCACGCAGAAACCTTGACCACCAGTGCAGGATTTTTAATGTGCGCCTTTCACGTGCCCGAAGACTGGTGGAGTGCGCCTTTGGCATTCTTTGTGCCAAATGGCGTGTCCTCCAGTCTGCCATTCAGCTGAGTGAAGTCAACGTCAATGAGGTCATCAAAGCTTGTGTGGTCCTCCATAACTTCACTAGACTGCATGATTGCTCCTCATCTGATGTGACTGAAGGTGTGGTGGACAATGGGGATAGGTCTACGCCACATGTGCTCCCTTTACGGCGTCCTCTCTTAGGACTCAAAGTACGTGATGTGTTCACCCAGTATTTTGTTTCAACTCATGGTTCTACTACCTGGCAAAATCAGGCTGTATCTATGTTGTGATGTTCTTATGTGTATATAATTTTTTTGGTTTGGTCTTCTCTGATTTGTGTTGTCTGTTTATATGTGATAAAGTTGACTTATTCGAATGCCTAAAATAATTCATGAAGAAGGCCAAAGCTGCATTTTCAAAGGTTTTATAAATTAAAAAAATTGCTTACAATACGGTGTACCATATTTTTGTCATATGGCAGATATTGCCCAGGCCATTTAGCCTTTTCTGTATATAACATTGTCATTTTTTGACACACAAAGAGGTAACAAGAAATTATAAATACCAACAAAAAAAATTTACAAAACAATTAGCTATTTTATAATTGCTGGTAGCTTGGCGGAGGTGATGGCGGGAGGCCTTCATCTCTTTGTTGGGGGTTGGGGAGCCCAGCTTGACCATCACCCTGTTGGGGTGGATGATCTTGGCCCTGTGGGAAGATGTGGCCATGTTCCTGCAGCTGCGCACCAAAGAGACCATAAGGATACTGTCGATTATAATCCTGTGGCTGATTGTAGCCATGTCCATCATACCCCCCAATATGACCATGTCGTCCAAACCCAGATTGGGGCCAGCCTCCAACACCAGGTCTGTACAAGTGGCTATATTGGGCAGGTTGGTTATAGGCTGCCATTTGGCCCTGTTGTAGCTAAGGTTGGTTTGGGGGGAGAATGGGTGGAGGTGTAGGCTCACATGCAGGCGGACACTCAGATCCTAATTGAGCATGCACAGCTGGTTGTCGGACAAGACGGAGACGGTTACGGGTTGAGAGCTGCCACCTCTCAAGATACTCAAACAACTCATATGGGTCATTGGGGTGTGTGCATGCATCAATTAGGATCTGAAAGGATCCGTGCACACGTAGCCTCACCTCACGGGGTAGGGGTGGGGGTACCGGGCTAGGCTTCGGGAATATGCCTCTTCACCCTCATCCTGGGCAGCCCTGGACAGGTAATTTAGGACACCTGTGTCTACATGCCTCCGGGTATCAGAGGAAGTGTTGTCCCTTCTCCGTCTCCCACGGCGGCCTACGGCTGCAGGCTGGGGGGACCCCTCAACACGGACAGTAGGGCTGCTGCTGTTGCCAGGGTCTTCTAAGTTGCTGGCTGCTGGTGGCTCTGCTGGGTCTGGACCAGGTGCAGAACCTGATGCTGGGCCTGATGCTGGTGGAGCTTGAGGGTTGCAAAAGCTCTGGTCAGAAGATGGGCCAGCCACCTCTTCACATCCCCCGTCTGGGTCTATAATGAGCTCAGTGTCTGACCCTGTCTCCCTCTCTGTGAGGTTGGACTGAGTTCTGTTAGGAAATGTACAAAATGTACAAAAAAAACAGATGTAGCTCTGACCCTAAAAAGCATATGTGTCATGTGGTGTGATGTCTGTACTTACGGTCTGAGATCCATACTGGGTGCCAAAAATGCCTAGCGGTCAAAATAGATGTATTTCCGCTTGGTCGGTGCTGCTGCCCCACTCCTGGCCCTCTGCTGCCTTTCCCGCTGGTACTGGTTGCGGATGCTGCGCCAAAGTCTCATCACATCCTCAACTGCAATGTGAAGTGAAAAGGGACTGTAACCTTTGGGAATTGTGCCAAGCAATATTCCTAACATTTCACATAGTCACGTGGCCTAGTAGGGGGTGGTTTTGATGTAAATTTTTCTTTAGCAAACAGGGAGACCTACATACACAGTCTAGGATTGTAGGGGCTACATTTAAAAAAAGCTCACTTCTAGCCTTTAAGCTGATTGGCAAAAATGACATTTACTTACGAATGTGTTGTTGCTCCTAACGTGGCCGTTGGGCATAGTCTGGGAACATGTGCACTCAGATGCGCCTCCATGCCGCCTCTTTGCGGCCCCGGTCAGAATAATGGGCATCCCGTTGGTCCCAAAGTTCGGGCCTTTCCTGTACCAACACAATTAGGAGCTCCACAGTAATGTGGCCAGACATGACGCTGCAGGACTCCATGGAGGCATACTTCCTGGATGTCTGGAGCGCTATTTGAGCTAATTTGCATGTCTAAGCTCCCTGATGATGGATTGGCCCATTTCCTGTGACCAGGAAAAGTCTTACGTATTTCTCGCAAGTCACACGGGTGGTCTGTGTGTAATGCGATTTTTTTGCGCACCCATAGACTTGCATTGGCGTACTACAGTCGTAATACGCTGACAATTGCAGCATGCTGCGATTGGCACGGACTGTAGAAAATACGAGAGAAAAATACGGCTGATGGGAGCTACCCCATAGAGAATCATTGGTAAATGGGCAATGCGTTTTTTTATCGCCTCTCACTCGTCCGTATTCCTCTCTAGTGTGACGCCGGCCTTACCCTGTGTCCTTGGGGCAGTGTCCTGTGTCTGCATACTAGCGCTCATCCGGCTGAGACCTGTGAGCTTAACAGGCTCCGCTGCTTACACTGTGCGGCTACGCGGTTCTGTGGAGCAACAGTACTCGCTCCAGTGCACACCGGGTGACATTAATCTGCGTGTGTTCATTTATTAGTTGCCGTATATCCTCCGTCATTACCGAGCAGCAGGTAAGATCTCTGCAAGGTGGACCCCGGGCTGCGAACGCACCTTAATTCCATCTCTTTTCTCGGTGCATTCCGCTAGCCCTAACACCCACGCCGTTGTTTTTTTTATATATACAGCGCAGGAGCGGCAGATAAATACTCCCATCCGCTGCTCCTGCTCTCACTGCAATTAGCGGCTGTAGGTGTCAGATGATGGGAGCAGTAGTCCCATCATCTGATACAAGTGACCGGAGGTAAACTTCATATGACAGCGTGTCAAACATTGAATTGAACCGAACCCCATTCATTCAAGTGAATGAGGTTCGGGTCCCGCTCTGCTGGATTACAGGCTGAATGGAATCACCATTCAGCCTGCCATCTAGACGTAGCAGAGCTGACTGTGAGGTCAAATCCGGCTGTCCTTGACTTTCCTGAAGCAAATACGCCGCAAAAAAAAGTCAACCAGTGTATTTGCAACGTTTTTTTCACCATCCATTCAAGTCAATGGGTGAAAAACGCTGAAAAAACGCTGAAAGAAGTGACATGCTGTATGCCTAAAAAACGCTGCAAATCATAAAATCCTGATCACAAAAAAACCAATCTGTGTGTATGAGATTTCTGAAATCTCATAGGCTTTGCTGCTAATGAAAAAAGCAGCTGAAAATCAGCATAAAAAAACGCCCTGTGTGAACTTACCCTAAGGGCGTCAGATCCAGGGATAGTGGTATACTTGTATACTCTCCAGTGACTGGTCAAAAGTGCACCATCACTTTACGGACACACTGTAGTAACATCTCTCTGGCAGCTAAACATTTTATTTTACATCATAATAGTAACACTTCCAACACTTCCTCTTTAATATTTATAGGTATCAAGCAAGTCAAAAACCTTAAATGTGGAGGAGACATTAAAAGACGCCTCCTCACGTGTGAGGCTTTCTGGATGTATAATCTAGAAACTAGATATCGTACTGGTCTTAATTAACGGAATGAAATTATGTTCCATTACTGATGTTAAACCTTCTGATATTAATTTTGTTTGATATATGTTTTCATTTAATCTTACAACATTACCACATTAAGTATTAAGTTCTTGTATGATAGATCTTTCAGGACCTTAAAATAAAATCATCTGACATCGGTAAACTATAAAATCGGTCCGTATATACTACTGTATATGACCTGCATGTTTTTAGATGTTGTTTAGCTGTGACAAAGATCTAATTACAGATTGAAACGCGTCACGACTCGCTAGACTCTCTGCACCTTATGGGTACATCCACATAATTTGAGGGTTTTTTTGCCGAATATTATGTTTTTAATAGTCCAATAAAGTTTTAAATTTTTGAGGAGCTGGAACGCCCATTTTTTTAACTTTTGACCACTCCACGTCCAGTCAAGACGGAGTTCTGTGCACTTATGGCTGTCGGTAAGCTGGCTGGGGCTATTTAGCCCATTTGCTTTCTCTGAAGCCTCCCTAAACTTATTTTATGGAAGGTGGGGGAGAATTTGTCGGCACTCAGATTTTCCAACTATTCAAGGTCTCTCTTTTTCCCGGCGCCTCCTAGAAGCTTTGAGTTGGCATTAGTGATGAGCGAGCGTGCTGGGATAAGGTGTTATCTGAGCATGCTCAGGTGCTAACCGAGAGACTTCAGCGCGCTCAAATATTATGTTTGCGTCGCGCGGCTCCATGTCTTGTGGCTATTCGACAGTCAAAGCACATGCAGGGATGGCATAACAGACAATCCATGCACGTGTTGCGACTGTCGAACAGCCGTGGGACAAGCAGCCGCGGCAACTCAAACATATTATTTGAGCTCTGAAGTCACTCGGTTAGCACACGAGCATACTCAGATAACGCCTTATCCCGGCACATTCACTGATCACTAACTGCCTTGTAAGATTAAAAGGGGGCTTCCAGTTTCAGATAAATAAAACTTATTGGCTGATGTCTAGAAGAAATTATTGACGTTCAGAAGAAACATTTCCCATTGCTGATGGTTAGAAGAAACTATGCTTTACTCATCCTCCTCGGGCCCAACAATGCAGCCTGTTGTTGGCTGCAACACTAATGAGTAAAAGCGAAGCAGCCAATCAGAGCTCAGCTGCTTTGGCTGTGTCTAATATTGAAGCTTGGTTCCACTGATACAAGAGCTCAGAGCAGCAATACTACACACAACCTGTGGACAGGGGTGGCGCTGTTCTGGGAGTATACAGCCATATTTACTTTTAATCCTGAATAACCTCATTACGGTATCACTGTGGTACCAAGAGCTCGAGTC
Source organism: Dendrobates tinctorius (assembly GCF_039654945.1). Taxonomy (NCBI): domain Eukaryota; kingdom Metazoa; phylum Chordata; class Amphibia; order Anura; family Dendrobatidae; genus Dendrobates; species Dendrobates tinctorius. Next base: position 24,841,765 of record NW_027361788.1, on the reverse strand, counting down.
GGCACTCTCGTATACACTGTGTGAACTGTGCAGCACAATCCCTGAGGACAACATCATCAGCAATAACAACTCGTCCCCGCCCACCACACCGTTTGCGTTCCAAGCCTCGGTCTCACAACAAGCGGCAAACGGACGACTTGGATTTTTAATTTCTATTGGTCAATACAGGTCCTAGGCGTGGTTCACGTTCCATTTTCTTCAACGTGATTGGTTTAGCCAGCATGATTGCGAGCAGGGTCGAACAGAGAGGAAGTGGCTGCTGCTCATGTGATCCATGCTCGTATTGGGCGGGAGATGCAGCAGGGCCTGGAGCCCGCGACGTCACGTTCGTTGGTCACGTGCTGCGTTGTTGACGTGACGTGGCGCCCCGTGACTGGTGCAGAGGTGACAGGGGCAGTGACGTCACGCGGTGACAGTTCTCGTGGTGGCATCGGGGGGGACAAGTTTTTGAGGGGGTCCCTGTGTGGTGAGTTTGCCGTATCGGGGAGAAAAAGATGGGGGGCGCTAATAACGTCGTCAGTGTGACGTAGCGCGTTTCTGTGTCGTGTGTGGTGCGTTTGTGCTGTGCACTGCGGCTGTATTGAAGCGGTTGCTTGGGGACGAGTGTATCAGGCGTTTATGTTTTGACCTGAACTAAAATCATCCCCAAAAATGTAGTGTAAAAATCTTCTGGGCCGCTTTACCTCTTAAAGTGTCAAAGTTATGATTCATACATGCGATATTTGCCTGATATATGCAATATTTGCCTCTGTAAATGTCATAATTACCTCATACATTCAATATTTGCTTCCATAAATGTAATATTTACCTCATATTTGCCTCACTACATGCAATATAAATCCCATACATGTGATATTTGCCTCCCTAAATGTGATATTTACCCCATTTATGCAATATCTGCTTCACTACATGCACTTTATACCTCATGCATTATTTGTCTCCCTACATACTTTATATTCCCCATACATGCAATATTTGTCATACATGTGATATTTGCCTCCCTACATGCTATATTTACCTCATGCATGCATTTGTCTCCCTAAATATGACATTTACCTCATGCATTCAGTATTTACTCCATACATGCAATATTTGTCTCAATAAATGTGATATTTGCCTCCCTACATGCAATATTTGCCACCCTACATGCAATATATACTTCATTAAGCGTGGTTTTTAACCCATACATGCAGTATTTGTCTCAATAAATGCAATATTCGCCACCCTACATGCAATATATACATCACTAAGTGTGGTTTTTAACCCATACGTGCAGCATTTGTCTCAATAAATGTGATATTTACCTCATGCATTTAATATTTACCCCATAGATGCAATATTTGTCACAATAAATGTGATATTTGCCTCCCTACATGCAATATTTGCCACCCTACATGCAATATATACTTCACTAAGTGCGGTTTTTAAACCGTACATGCAGTATTTGTCTCAATGAATGTGATATTTACCTCATACATGCTATATTTGCCTCCCTACATGCAATATTTTCCCCATACATGCAATATTTGTCTCAATGAATGTGTTATTTACCTCATATATGCAATATTTGCCTACCTACATGCAATTTTTCCCTTATATATGCAGTATTTGCCTTCCTACATGCAAAAATTTACCCCATAGATGCAATATTTGTCTCAATAAATGTGATATTTACATCATGCATGCAATATTTGTCTCCGTACATCCTTTATATTCCCCATACATGCATTATTTGCCTCCCTACATGCGATATTTACCCTATGATACATTGTCTCAATAAATGTGATATTTACCGCATACATGCAATATTTACCTCACATATGCAATATTTGCCCTATACATGCAATATTTACCCTATACATGCAATGTTTGTCTCAATAAGTGTGATATTTACCTCTTGCATTCAATATTTGTCTCCCTACATGCTTTATATTCCCTATACATGCATTATTTGCCTCCCTACATGCGATATTTACCCCATACATGCAATATTTGTCTCAATAGATGTGATATTTACATCATACATGCATTATTTGACTCCCTAAATGTGATATTTACCTCATGAGACTCATTGATATCAAAGTTAGGACTCGTACATGTAATATTTTCCCCATAAATTTTCATATTGACCACGTAAGTATTACATTTAGGGTTTATATATCTAATATTTACCACATAACTGTCAAAAATCTGTGTAACGTCATCTTTGCATGAGCTATATCAGACTTGCTCTCTATACGAGCTTGTGTCTTTCTGGGCAGTGTTATTTACCAATTCTACCTTGCGTCCTATGAGGTATTTTGGTGCATCGCTGCCATTTTTCTCAACTGGGTAAGTTCCAATTATGTCCATAGGGATATAAGTCAGACAAGCGTGCCCTTTTATTGACTAGCCGTAAGTATACTGCAAAAACACAAGAATAAGGGATAGCTTACTGATGGCTGGGGATCCAATCATTTGAATGAAGCAGAGGTGCACATGCTCCACCTCCACTCCTGAAATTGTATATAGGACTAGTGGAAATAGCGGGGCGCTGTATTCAGCTTTCTCCGGCAGTTCTATAGACGATGAATAGAGAGAAGGTGGAGGGTGCGCTCCTCCGCTCTTCTCAAGACAGGGCTGCAGCAAGTTCCCTGAATCCAGAGCTCTGTTCTTGGGATTGCTAGACATCCTAGTGGTTGGACACCTGGTGGTCAGTAAGTTATCCCCCTATCCTTCAGGAAGGAGATGCATTTTTATTTTAAGAATATCACTTAAAGTCTTATTCCATTAAAGCCCAACAGATGCCATTATTAGGCATCTGTCACAGATAGCAATGGGCGACCGTGCTCGGATAACGTCTTATCCGAGCAGGCTTAGGAGGTACCTAGTATCTTGGGTGTGGTCGTATATTATGTTCGAGTCCCTGCGGCTGCATGTTTTGTGGCTGTTGGGCAGCCTGAACACGTGGGGTATTCCCTAACAAACAGGCTATTCTTGCATGTGTTCAGGCTGTCTAACATGTTACTCAAGCACGTCCAATATACTCGGATGAGACGTTATCTGAGCACGTTCGCGCATCACTAGTGACAGCCTCTGTTTAACCTATATGTCAGGAGCTTTTCCTGGCATATACAGTACATTGAACAGATACTGTAACAATTAAAAAAAAAAAAAAGTAAATGCAGACTCTAAACAGCTAAATAAAATTAAAAAATAATACTTAAGTTGGTCTCTTATGGTAAATGGACATGTTTCAGTTTGCAGTCTGTGTTGCTCTGGTCACTGGGGTCCTGCTCTTGGTAAATGCTGTTTTTGCTGAAGGAAGCCGTCGCCAGCCAGACATTTCCCCTGCAATGGCTACTAAAATGGGATCTGTGCACCCACGTGGCGGGCAATCTGGTATGGAGATCAGTGGTGTGCACCAGAAATGGATGTTGCCCATTGATGGGAATCCCTAGTTAATAGGGATAGGCAGTATGACAACCCGTGACCAGCAGCGCAGTCTATAAGGCTATTTAGTAAAGGTCTTGTAATATTAATACTTTAGAATATACTATTAAAATGACATGATATATGTGTGTGTGTGTGTATATATATATATACACACACAGTATATACAGTACAGACCAAAAGGTTGGACACACCTTCTCATTCAAAGAGTTTTCTTTATTTTCATGAGTATGAAGATTGTAGATTCACTCTGAAGGCATCAAAACTATGAATTAACACATGTGGAATAATATAATAAACAAAAAAGTGTAAACCAACTGAAAATATGTCTTATATTCTAGGTTCTTCAAAGTAGCCACCTTTTGCTTTGATTACTGCTTTGCACACTCTTGGCATTCTTTTTTTTTTTTTTACTTCAATAAATTTTTTTTGCATATTTTCGAAAAAGAAAACATTTTGATGAGCTTCAAGAGGTAGTCACCGGAAATGGTCTTCCAACAGTCTTGAAGGAGTTCCCAGAGATGCTTAGCACTTGTTGGCCATTTTGCCTTCACTCTGCGGTCCAGCTCACCCCAAACCATCTCGATTGGGTTCAGGTCTGGTGACTGTGGAGGCCAGGTCATCTGGCGTAGCACCCCATCACTCTTTTTCTTGGTCAAATAGCCCTTACACAGCCTGGAGGTGTGTTTGGGGTCATTGTCCTGTTGAAAAATAAATGATGGTCCAACTAAACGCAAACCGGATGGAATAGCATGCCGCTGCAAGATGCTGTGGTAGCCATGCTGGTTCAGTATGCCTTCAGTTTTGAATAAATCCCCAACAGCGTCACCAGCAAAGCACCATCACACCTCATCCTCCATGCTTCACGGTGGGAACCAGGCATGTAGAGTCCATCCGTTCACCTTTTCTGTGTTGCACAAAGACACCCTGGTTGGAACCAAAGATCTCAAATTTGGACTCATCAGACCAAAGCACAGATTTCCACTGGTCTAATGTCCATTCCTTGTGTTCTTTAGCCCAAACAAGTCTCTTCTGCTTGTTGCCTGTCCTTAGCAGTGGTTTCCTAGCAGCTATTTTACCATTGTGACGAGGTCAGCTTACGCTGAGTCGACTTTTTCTTTAGAGTGGATCCTCTGGGTTGTGGCACCCACCCACCTAGGGCGAGCTGACCTTGTGAGGAACCACTCCCTGTACAGGGAGTGTAAGGGGCAAGACCAAGGGGGTGAGCCACCACGACTGCTGGCACCAGACGGCCGGCTCAGATAGACACTAGGTACGAGTGTCTGACAACAAGGACGTGCAGGAAACAAGACAGGACAAGACGTAAGTTCAAGGTATCTTCATTAAGACAAATTCAGGATAACATTCAGTGCAAAACGTGATAACGAGCAAACACGGCAAGGTGCGTGCGTGGCACGCCAAGGTCCATGGAATAGTACATGCTAGAAGGCAAGCTTGGTTACTGGCAAGGACACGATGACATCGGACTCCGGACAGCTGACAGGGATCAGGGCATCAGGCTGTAGACTTCATGCTTGCAATCTCTGGCAGGGATGGCAGGCTCTGGGAATCCAGCAGGCAAACCAGGGTACAAGCAAGGAGGCATGACGGATCTTCAGGCATGGTGCATGTTAGGGAACACACCGCGGTCCAAGGCAAGATTCCAGGCAGAGTGCGTGCTAGAGGCACACCAGGGCAAGGTGCAAGGCAAGGTGCGTGTGTAGGGGACACGCCAGGTTCAAAGTGCGAAACACGGTGCGTGTGTAGGGGACACGCCAGGGTTCAAAGTTCAACATACAAGACTGGATGCGTGTATAGAGACACGCCAAGGGACAAGGCAGAGTCCCGTGCGTGCAGAGGGGCGCGCCAGGGTCGGGGTGCAAGGCAGAGTCCCGCGCGTGCAGAGGGGCGCGCCAGGGTCGGGGTGCAAGGCAGAGTCCCGCGCGTGCAGAGGGGCGCGCCAGGGTCCGGGTGCAAGGCAGAGTCCCGCGCGTGCGAGAGGGCATGACGGGGTACATGGCTAGACCTGCGCGTACTTTTACAGAAGCACGGGGAGGTATGCCACGGTGCAGGCGAGGGCCTGCGCGTGCTAAGAGAAGCACGGAGAGCACAGTGCAAAGACAGCGTAGGTGCAAGGAAACACAGAGAGCACGGCTGGGGCACTGGCTAGCTCGACGGGCTGCAGCACAAACAGGCAGGCAAGACTCCAGCGAACCTGGCTGGGGCACGGCTGAGGCACAAGCAGGAGGCTAGGAAGGCCAGGCTCATGCAAAGGGCACACGAAGAAACAAGGCAAAGTTAGGCAGGGTACGGAACAATGAGTGGAACGTAGGCAGAAACACAGAGCCAGGTCAGAGCGAGAACAGAGCTAGCAGCGGAGCGCAGGCCGAAGCCCAGAGCCGGGTCAAGGGAGAACCTTGAGACTAGACATTGAAATGTGCAAGAGAGCACAAAAGGACAGAGTACGGAAAACCAGGCAGAGACAAGAAACATGAGAAGCACTACAAGGCTCAGAATAGCAAAGACCAGACATCGCGGAACAGGCAAAGGCAGAGAACAGCGGAAGTACTACAAGGCAAGGCAAGGACAAACATAGCACGAGAGACAACACAAGACATGGCACGAGACAGGAGGCAGAGTACAAGCACAGAGCGTGTGCAGAGACGCACGACAGGGCAGAGTGCAAGGGCACAGAATACAGGGAGCGACCGAGCAGACCATGCAGGGAAGCAACACAATACTCAGGCCCCGACCATAGGAAGGGGAGGTCTGATATAGCACCTGCAGTTCAGGATCAGGGAAGGACTTCCGGTTCAGATCATAGAGAGCGTTGCTAGATCAGACTGGGCAGAACCATAGAGAAGGTCACATGATCAGGGCTCCAGGAATACATAGAGGATTGCAGAATCAGAGCAGAGACGGATGGTTACCTAGCAACGGTGTGCAGCCATGAGGTAAGGCGCGCATGCACACCGCTCCAGGCATCTTGCAGCACGAGACATAGCGGGCATGAGAATTCAGTGCACGTGCACACCGCTCCAGGAGTCATGCGGCATAACAGACATGGCGGGCATGACATGCATAACGGACATGACAACCATGAAGGCCTGCTGCACAAAGTCTCCTCTTAACAGTTGTTGTAGAGATGTGTCTGCTGCTAGAACTCTGGCATTGACTTCGTCTCTAATCTGAGCTGCTGTTAACCTGCGATTTCTGAGGCTGGTGACTCGGATGAACCTATCCTCCGCAGCAGAGGTGACTCTTGGTCTTCCTTTCCTGGGGCGGTCCTCATGTGAGCCAGTTTCTTTGTAGCGCTTGATGGTTTTTGCCACTGCACTTGGGGACACTTTCAAAGTTTTTCCAATTTTTTGGACTGACTGACCTTCATTTCTTAAAGTAATGATGGCCACTCGTTTTTCTTTACTCAGCTGCTTTTTTCTTGCCATAATACAAATTCTAACAGTCTATTCAGTAGGACTATCAGCTGTGTATCCATCAGACTTCTGCACAACACAACTGATGGTCCCAACCCCATTTATAAGGCAAGAAATCCCACTTATTAAACCTGACAGGGCACACCTGTGAAGTGAAAACCATTTCCGGTGACTACCTATTGAAGCTCATCAAGAGAATGCCAAGAGTGTGCAAAGCAGTAATCAAAGCAAAAGGTGGCTACTTTGAAGAACCTAGAATATAAGACATATTTTCAGTTGTTTCACACTTTTTTGTTAATTATATAATTCCACATGTGTTAATTCATAGTTTTGATGCCTTCAGAGTGAATCTACAATTTTCATAGTCATGAAAATAAAGAAAACTCTTTGAATGAGAAGGTGTGTCCAACCTTTTGGTCTGTACTGTGTGTATATATATATAAATATATAAATTGCAGAGTCACCGCCAATTAAAAGAATGTGGGTTGTCTGTCTGTACGTAAATTGATTTGTACTACTCATACATGACGACCGCTCCCATAAGTAGTGAATGAAGCCGTGCATGCATCCTGCTGCTTGCTCCCTCATTCCTGTGATCGGTGGAGAATCCTAGCAGTCGGTCCACTCCTGGTACATGAACCTTGACACGTGGACGTGTTGAGTTAGGTTTAAGGCTGGCGGCAGACAAGTCTGTAAAAATAGTCCTAGTTACCTGCAGAAAAAAGAAGCCGTTCTTTTTTACGTCCCTGTGCAATCCGTTCTCATTCATATATATTAAAACATACATGATCAAATACCGTGGTAAAGGTTGATAATAGAAATATATCCATAAAAATTGGTTCACTTTATTATTTTTGCTGCACCCATTGCCTTACATGGGTGAGTCTCAGAAGAAAGAAGTGTATGCTGCAAATTTTTTTTCCTAACGGACTGTTGAACCGAGAGATCGTTCATCTGACCAGCTTTATTGAATAACATTGGTCAGTGTTGTGTCTTATAAAAAAATTGAACAGCACACGTCAGATTTATACACTCGTCTGCATGAGCCCTAAAACCGGGAGGCTGGGAAGACCTGCCCATTGGCATTATTCTTGCATGTAATACCTTGTACACAGAAGACTGCATAAAGATGTGCTGCTTAAACTCAACATTATAAATGAAGGGCTCATGAATACAGGCTTTTATTTGGTTGTTTTATGGTTGTCATAGTACAAATAAACTTCTATGGGGGCTTCTCTACCTCTGTACCTCTTATATTAGTGGTCCACACCCATCTTCACTATAGACTTGTATCTTTTTGTTAGGATGCAAATAATTGATAAGATACTTTATAACATGTTACGCTCTTGATGTTAAATACTGCCTTGCATTTGATTGTCAGATGATTGGCCATGTGGAACATTTGTAAAACACTATCGAATCTTTAAAGTTTCTGCACCATGAGCTGTCCAGAGAAGAGTGGGGAGTGCTCTCCTCCACCAGCTAAACAGAGAAAAGTTTTGGACACTGAGGAAAAAAACAATGGAGTTCTTGATCTTCCAGATAGTCGTCAGGAAGTTGAGGCTGCTCAGACATTATGGGAGATGACCAATTGGAGGGAGAATGCAGAAGATAAGGAGCAGACAGGAAATGTTATTCCACACAATACAGAAAATGGCGCAGTGGAAGACACACATGCAAGGCTACCTGTGTGTACACCCGAAAGGGGAGATACGGGAGAAAGTGCAACAGGAACCCCTCACATCCCTGAAGGCGGTGAAACCGGAGAGAAGAAAACACCATCCAAGCAAGAGTCATTAAGAAGGGAAGCAGCAGGGAATGGAGATTCAGATGATCAACGGAGAAGATGTGCCCCACCGAGCCTAGAGATAGCAGACACAGAAGAGTCGGCTGTTTTGTCACCCCTGTCCTCAGATTCAGAAACGGGTGACCGTCGATCTTGCAGCGAGGGTGACTGCTGTATTGTTTCTGTTGGCACTCAGGCTACTGGTAGTGATCGCTCCCTGCAGGCTCTCGAGTCAGTGCAGCAGGAGCTAAGGTCAGTGAATGAACGGGCCGACCGTGCTCTACTGCAGCTGAAACGAAGGTACGGACAGCTCAGAAAACCACACATACAGAAACGCAATGCGATCATACGCACCATCCCAGGTTTTTGGGTTACTGCTGTATCCTATAACAAATGTGTTACTCTTTTTATGACATTTTATTTTTCCCCTTCTCTGTGAAGACAGTAAGAAGTATTTATGTAAAAATAATGCACTGCAAAGTATTTGTTATACAGTAGTGTTCAAAATAATAGAAGTGTGTTCAAAAACATGAGTTGATTACAAAAATCTTTATGCTAGCTTTTAATTTTCATGCATTGGGAACATTGCACGCTGTTGTCTAATATACCCACAGTTTTTTTAAAGTTGCTTCACATCTCTGTTGCATAGAGTCAACCAAGTTCTGGCCCCTGTCAACTGTTATTCCAGACCAGGTTGCTTGGACTACATCTTATAATTTTTTGTCATTTGATGACTCTGCCTCAGAAACGGCATTTTTAATGTCACTCCATAGGTGTTCTATCAGATTAAGGTCCGGGGATTGGGCTGGCCAGTCCATAATCTCAATTTTGTTGGACTTGAACCATTATTTTGCTCATTTACTGGTGTGTTTAGGGTCGTTGTCTTGTTGAAACACCCATTTCAAGGGCATATCCTTTTCGGCGTCAGGCAACATGACCTCTTCAAGTATTTTAATATATGCAAACTGGTCCATGATCTCTGGAATGCAGTAAATAGGTCCGGCACCATAGTAAGAGAAACAAGCCCATATCATGATGTTTCCACCACCATGCTTCACTGTCTTCAGGGTGTACTGTGGCTTGAATGCAGAGTTTGGGGGTCGTCTGACGAACTGTCTGCGGCCCTTGGACCCCCCCAAAAAAGAAAAAAAAAACAATTTTACTTTCATAAGTCCATAAAATGTTTCTCCATTTCTCTTTAGGCCAGTTGATGTGTTCTTTGGCAAATTGTATCCGCTTCAGTACATGTGGGGTTTTTTTAAGAGTGGGACTTTGCAGCAATTTCTTGCTAAGAGGTTAGCTTCACATAGAAAAATATTTAGAATTGAGAGTCCTCAGTGGTTGATACCTTTTAATGGCTGACTGAAAAGATGGTAACACATTGCAAGCTTTCGAAACTACTCAGGTCTCTTCATCAGGCTAGACTAATACAACATCTGAAGAATCACATATTTATACACAAGACAGCACAGAAATAATGCAATAGAAAAGACAAGTGATGTGAAGCAGAATTGTAATTATGGGAGAGGGATAAATATTGGAACAGTGCATAGATAAGGAGTGTGAAAGTTATATTGTCCTCTGATTGGTGTCTGGTTCTGTGTTGATGTTGTATTAGTGTGTGCCTGATGAAGAGACCTGAGTAGTCTCAAAAGCTTGCAATGTGTTACCATCTTTTCAGTTAGCCATTAAAAGGTATCAGCCACCGAGGACTCTCAATTCTAAATATTTTTCAATCTACTGGCTAACACGGTGCAAAGATATATAGCTTCACATAGGCATCTAACTGTCAGGCTGGGTTCACACGTAGCGGAATTCCCATGGAAGTTACCGCGAGAATTCCGGAATTCCATTCCGCGGGAAAATCGCATTTTAAATTCCCGCGGAAAAACTAGCAATTTGCAAGCGTAATTAGCTTGCAGAATGCTAGCGTTTTGCAAGCGATCTGTAGCATCGCTTGGAGAACTGATTGACAGGTTGGTCACACTCGTCAAATATAGTGTTTGACTAGTGTCATCAACTTTTTACTATTGAGGCTGCCTATGCAGCGTCAGTAGTAAAAGATAAAATGTAAAAAATAGAATGTTATTCTCACCTTCCGACGGCCGGCGATCTTCTTCCCGCCTCTCTCCACGCTCCCGGCATCTTCCGGTTCTTTGCGCGAATGACCGTGAGACGTTGCGCCCTCGCGAGACCGCGACGTCATCACGGTCATTCTCGCAAAGGATTACTGGGACCGGAAGATGCCGTGAGTGTGGAGCGAGGCGGGAAAAAGATCGCCGGCCATCTGAAGGTGAGAATAACAATATTTTTTATTTTAATTCTTTTTTTTACAGGGATATGGTACCCAGAGCCCGGAGGGGAATCTCCTCCGGACCGTGGGTACCATCCTCAAATGTTATGCTTACTTTTCGCATGGTGGGCACAGCCACATGTGGAAAGTAAGCAGAACAATTCATTCCTATGTGTGCGGGATTGCCGCGATTCCACAAAATTAATGAGCATGCTGCGTATTTTACCACGATGCGATACCGCCGTTGGAAAATCCGCAGCATTAGCACAGCATTGCGGAATCCCATAGGATTGCATGGGATGCTGTTTTTTTGCATTTTCGCGGCAAAATCGCGCATTTAAAATCGCCGCAAAAACGCTACGTGTGAACCCAGCCTCACAGTTCTCACAGGTACAGTTGTGGCCAAAAGTATTGACACCCCTGCAATTCTGTCAGATAATACTCAGTTTCTTCCTGAAAATGATTGCAAACCCAAATTCTTTGGTATTATTATCTTCATTTAATTTGTCTTAAATGAAAAAACACAAAAAGAATTTTCCTAAAGCCAAATTGGATATAATTCCACACCAAACATAAAAAAGAGGGTGGACAAAAGTATTGGCACTGTTCGAAAAATCATGTGATGCTTCTCTAATTTTTGTAATTAACAGCACCTGTAACTTACCTGTGGCACCTAACAGGTGTTGGCAATAACTAAATCACACTTGCAGCCAGTTGACATGGATTAAAGTTGACTCAGCCTCTGTCCTGTGTCCTTGTGTGTACCACATTGAGCATGGAGAAAAGAAAGAAGACCAAAGAACTGTCTGAGGACTTGAGAAGCCAAATTGTGAGGAAGCATGAGCAATCTCAAGGCTACAAGTCCATTTCCAAAGACCTGAATGTTCCTGTGTCTACCGTGCGCAGTGTCATCAAGAAGTTTAAAGCCCATGTCACTGTGGCTAACCTCCCTAGATGTGGACGGAAAAGAAAAATTGACGAGATATTTCAACGCAAGATTGTGGGGATGTTGGATAAAGAACCTCGACTAACATCCAAACAAGTTCAAGCTGCCCTTCAGTCCGAGGGTACAACAGTGTCAACCCGTACTATCCGTCGGCATCGGAATGAAAAGGGACTGTATGGTAGGAGACCCAGGAAGACCCCACTTCTTACCCAGAGACATAAAAAGCCAGGCTGGAGTTTGCCAAAACTTACCTGAAAAAGCCTAAAACGTTTTGGAAGAATGTTCTCGGGTCAGATGAGACAAAAGTAGAGCTTTTTGGGCAAAGGCATCAACATAGAGTTTACAGGAGAAAAAAAGAGGCATTCAAAGAAAAGAACACGGTCCCTACAGTCAAACATGGCGGAGGTTCCCTGATGTTTTGGGGTTGCTTTGCTGCCTCTAGCACTGGACTGCTTGAACGTGTGCATGGCATTATGAAGTCAGAAGACTACCAACAAATTTTGCAGCATAATGTAGGGCCCAGTGTGAGAAAGCTGGGTCTCCCTCAGAGGTCATGGGTCTTCCAGCAGGACAATGACCCAAAACACACTTCAAAAAGCATTAGAAAATGGTTTGAGAGAAAGCACTGGAGACTTCTAAGGTGGCCAGCAATGAGTCCAGACCTGAATCCCATAGAACACCTGTGGAGAGATCTAAAAATGGCAGTTTTGAGAAGTCACCCTTCAAATATCAGGGACCTGGAGCAGTTTGCCAAAGAAGAATGGTCTAAAATTCCAGCAGAGCATTGTAAGAAACTCATTGATGGTTACCGGAAGCGGTTGGTCGCAGTCATTTTGGCTAAAGGTTGTGCAACCAAGTATTAGGCTGAGGGTGCTAATACTTTTGTCTGGCCCATTTTAGGAGTTTGGTGTGAAATTATCAATGTTTTGCTTTTTGCTTCATTCTCTTTTGTGTTTTTTCATTTAAGACAAATTAAATGAAGATAATAATACCAAAGAATTTGTGTTTGCAATCATTATAATAATAAATTTTATTTTTATAGCGCCGACATATTCCGCAGCACTTTACATTTCAGAGGGGATTTGTACAGACAATAGACATTACAGCATAACAATAATCACATACAGTAGATTATAACAAATACCAAGAGGAAAGAGGGCCCTGCTCGCAAGCTTACAGTCTATGAGGAAAGAGGTAGACACGAAAGGTGGGTGGTAACAATTGCCCTGATTGTATGGACCAGCCTTAATGTTAAGTGTGCAACAGTACAGACACAGAGGGCTAATGGATGCATAAAGCATGTGGGAACATGATGCGGGAAATCTGGTTATGGTAAAACTTTTGGCTGTGCCACACAGGGATAGATTAGGTTAATGTGTTGAGGTGATAGGCCAGTCTGAATAAATGCGTTTTCAGGGCACGCTTAAAATTTTGGGGATTGGGGACTAATCGTATTGACCTGGGAAGTACATTCCAAAGAATTGGCGCGGCGCGTGTAAAGTCTTGGAGACGGGAGTGGGAGGTTCTGACTATTGAGGATGCTAACCTCAGGTCATCAGCAGAACGGAGGGCGTGGGTAGGGTGGTATACTGAAACAAGGGAGGAGATGTAGGGTGGTGCTGAGCCATGGAGGGCTTTGTGGGTGAGGGTAATAAGTTTATACTGAATTCTGGAGTGGATGGGTAGCCAGTGTAATGACTGGCACAAGGTAGAGGCATCGGTGTAACGATTGGTGAGGAATATTATCCTGGCTGCAGCATTCAAGACAGATTGGAGAGGGGAGAGTTTGGTAAGAGGGAGACCGATTAGAAGAGAGTTACAATAGTCCAGACGAGAATGAATAAGAGAAACGGTAAGAGTTTTTGCAGAGTCAAAAGTAAGAAAAGGTCGAATTCTAGAAATGTTTTTGAGGTGCAGATGACAAGAGCGAGCCACTGATCGAATGTGGGGGGCAAAGGAAAGCTCGGAATCAAGTATGACCCCAAGACAGCGGGCCTGTTGCTGGGGAGTAATAGTGGAACCACACACAGAAATGGCAATGTCGGGTATAGGTACATTAGTAGAGGGAGGAAACACCAGGAGTTCAGTCTTTGACAGGTTCAGTTTCAGATATAGTGAGGACATGATGTTAGACACAGCGTTTAGACAATCGCCTGTGTTTTCTAGAAAGGCTGGCGTGATGTCAGGAGAAGAAGCGTATAATTGGGTGTCATGAGCATAGAGATGGTACTGGAAACCAAATCTACTGATTGTTTGACCAATAGGGGCAGTGTACAAGGAGAAGAGGAGGGGGCCTAGAACTGATCCTTGGGGGACCCCAACAGTAAGGGGAAGGTGAGAGGAGGAGGAACCGGCAAAAGATACAGTAAAGGAGCGGTCGGAGAGATAGGAGGAGAACCAGGAGAGAACAGTGTCCTTGAGGCCAATGGAACGGAGCATAGTGAGGAGGAGCTGATGATCCACAGTGTCGAATGCTGCAGAGAGATCCAAGAGAATTAGCATGGAGTAATGACCATTTGATTTAGCTGTTAGCAGATCATTAGAGACTTTGGTGAGGGCAGTTTCAGTGGAGTGTAAAGAGCGGAAACCGGATTGGAGAGGGTCGAGAACAGAGTTTTCTGAGAGATAGCGGATAAGACGGGAGTGGACCAGACGTTCCAGGAGTTTAGAGATGAAGGGAAGATTAGAGACAGGTTTATAGTTAGCGGCACAGTTTTGATCGAGGGATGGTTTTTTAAGTAGTGGATGTATGATGGCATGCTTAAATGAGGAGGGAAAAATACCAGAAGAGAGAGAGAGGTTAAATATTTTAGTTAGGTGAGGGGTGACAGCAGGGGACAGGGACTGGAGGAGATGTGACGGAAATGGGTCACTGGTGCAAGTAGTTGGGCGAGAAGATGCAAGGAGCCTGCTTACTTCTTCTTCTGTGACTGGTTCAAAATCAGAGAGTGAGCTAGATGCAGTGGGGGAGGGAGGACAGTGCATGGTATGAGGTGATTGGGAGATAATTTCCTGTCGAATCTGGTCAATTTTTTCTTTGAAGTAATTGGCCAGATCGTCAGCTCGGAGCTCTGTGGTTGGGGCCTGTACTCTTGGATTGAGTAGAGAATGAAAAGTGTCAAAGAGACGTTTCGGGTTATTGGACAGTGAGGTGATGAGGGTGTTGAAATAGATTTGTTTTGAGAGGTGAAGGGCAGTGTTGTATGTTCTAAGCATAAACTTATAATGGATGAAATCTTCGTGTAGATTGGATTTTCTCCACAGTCGTTCGGCGCACCTGGAGCACCGCTGCAGGAAACGTGTTTGCACCGTGTGCCAGGGCTGTCGCCGTCTGCGTCGTGGTGTTCTATTTATAGGGGGTGCAAATTCATCCAGGGCACTTTGAAGTGTTTCATTGTAATGCTTCAATGCAGAATCAGGACATGAGAGGGAGGAGATAGGGGCCAATGAAGACTGCAAGTTCTGCATAAGTTTCTGGGTGTTAATGGCCTGTATGTTTCTATAAGTCTGGACAGTGGGGGTGACCTGAGCGGCCTGGCAGTTCTTGATAGAGAATGAAAGAAGATTGTGGTCAGAGAGCGGGAGAGGGGAGTTTGCAAAATCATCCACTGCACAAAGCCGAGAGAAGACCAAGTCAAGGGAGTTTCCGTCTTCATGCGTTGGAGAATTAGTAAGCTGCGAAAGGCCAAATGAGGAGGTTAGAGATAAAAGGTGAGTAGCAGATGGGAAGAGCAATGGGGATGTTGAAATCTCCCATGATGAGGGTAGGGATGTCACAGGAGAGAAAATGTGGAAGCCAAGTGGCAAAATGATCCAGGAACTGATGGGAGGGGCCGGGAGGACGATACACCACCGCCACTCGCATGGAGAAGGGGGTGTAGAGTCTGACGGCATGGACCTCAAAAGAAGGGAAGACTAGTGAGGGTACTTGAGGGATAACCTGAAAGGTACATTTTGGTGATAGGAGCAGACCAACGCCTCCACCTGCTCTACTGTCTGATCTTGGGGTATGAGAGAAGTGTAGCCCCCCGTATGAAAGAGCAGCAGCAGCGGTAGTGTCTGACTGCTGGATCCAGGTTTCAGTAAGAGCCAGGAGGTTAAGAGAATTAGAAAGGAAAAAGTCATGGATGAAGGAGAGTTTGTTACACACTGAGCGCGAATTCCAAAGTGCACAATTAAGAGAGACAGATGGCATGCAGGGAATATTAATAAGATTAGAGGGGTTTCTAAGTGTAGCAGACGGGGGGTTTGACTTTCTGTAACATGGGGGACCAGGGTTGGGAGCAATGTCTCCTGCGACTAGGAGAAGGAGGATAGAAAGAGTGAGCAGATGGTTAAGTGATTTGTGAGAGCGTCTCTCATTATCTGACAGAATTGCAGGGGTGTCAATACTTTTGGCCACAACTGTAACTTGAGACTGTCTTTGATTATCCTGGAGCTGATCATTGGCTGAGCCTTTGCCATTCTGGCTATTCTTCCATCCATTCGTACGGTAGTCTTCCCTTTTCTTCCACGTCTCTCTGGTTTAGCTTTCCATTTTAAAGCATTGTAGATCATATTAACTGAACAGCCTATCATTGTCTGCACACTTTAAGGCTATGTGCACACGTTGCGGATTTTGTGCGTTTTTGCTGCTTTTTTTCGCAGCGAAAACGCATACAATAAGCAACCCATTGTATTCAATGGCATTCCGCACATGCTGTGCTAATGCTGCGTATTTTTCCGCGGCGGAATCTCATAGCGGGAAAAATACGCAGCATGCTCATTCTTTTTGCGGAATCGCGAGGATTCCGCACACATAGGAATGCATTGTTCCGCTTATTTTCTGCATGTGGCTATGCCCACCATGCGCAAAGTATGCGGAAAATGTGTGGATGGTACCCAGGATCTGGAGGAGAGGAGACTCTCCTCCAAGCCCTGGGTACCATATCCCTGTTAAAAAAAAAAAAAAAGAATTAAAATAAAAAATAGTGATATTCTCACCTTCCGGCGGCCCCCAGAGTCCTTCTCAGACCTCAGCGATGCTCCTGGCAACTCCCGTTCCCAGTGATGCCTTGCGACAATGACCTGTGATGACGTAGCAGTCTCACGAGATGCTACGTCATCTGGGGTCATTGTCGCAAGGCATCGCTGGGGAACGGGACTTGCCAGGAGCATCACTGAGGCCTGGAAACGCTGCGGGGGACGCCGGAAGGTGAGAATAACAAGATTTTTTATTATTATTATTATTATTTTTAACATTATATCTTTTTACTATGTTTGACGAGTGTGGCCAACCTGTCAATCAGTTTTCCAAGCGATGCTACAGATCGCTTGGAAAACGCTAGCATTCTGCAAGCTAATTACGCTTGAAAAACACTAGTTTTTCGTGAGAATTCCGCATGCGGATTTCCTGCGAATTTCCCGCTGCAGGGAGTTGCGAATTTCCGGGGCAATTCCGCACGTGTGCACATAGCCTAAGACTGTGTTCACACACAGCGTTTTTTTAGTGTTTTTTTTTTTAGCGGTTTTTACCGCGGTTTTCACTATAAAACCGCTAAAAATAAGCTTCCCAGTCACTTCTATGCATTTTGCACTTTTGTGCACATTGATGCGTTTTTTACCGCGAAAAAAACGCATTGCGGTAAAAACCGCAGCATGCTAATTAATTTTGCGGATTTTTCCACGGTTTTGGCTTCTTCCATGCGGTTTGAAACCGCTGCGGAAAAAAAACGCGGAAAAATAGGTGCGGTTTCTGGGAAGGGATTCAGGTTTTTGAGCAGAAATTTTCTGCAACGTGTGCACTTAGCCTAAAAGTTTTTGCCCTCTCCAATCAACTTTTTAATCAACGTACGCTGTTCTTTTGAACAATGTCTCAAACAACCCATATTTCTCAGGCTTGTACAATATGTCCTGGCTTCACCCTTAAATAAGGGCCACCTGATTCTTCACAGAATGATTGACCGCTCTAATCGATCTCCACACTGCTATTATTTTGAACACCCCCCTTTCATTTATTTATTCTAATACACAGACTCAAAAACATGCAGAACTTGAATGCTGAGTGTTCATTTTCTTAGAATCTACTCCATCAACTGGTAAATTGACATGGTAGTATAATTTATACCAAAAGCAGTGATTTATCTGGTTAGTCATATTGGACTGCTATTATTTTGAACACTACTATATCTGATTAGAGGTTTTAACAACAGTAGATGTCAGTGAGGGAGTGGTAAGAGGGGGGATAGGTGTTGAGGAATTACTGTATATACTCGTGTATAAGCCGACCCCCTTAATTTTGTCACAGAAAACTGGGAAAACTTATTGACTCGCGTATAAGCCGAGGGTGCACAGTGAGTGGCCCCAGATAATGCTGCACAGTGAGTGGCCCCATATAATGCTGCACAGTGTGTGGCCCCAGTTATGCTGCACAATGTGTGGCCCCAGTTATGCTGCACAGTGTGTGGCCCCAGTTATGCTGCACAGTGTGTGGCCCCAGATAATGCTGCACAGTGTGTGGCCCCAGATAATGCTGCACAGTGAGTGGCCCCAGATAATGCTGCACAGTGAGTGGCCCCAGATAATGCTGCACAGTGAGTGGCCCCAGATAATGCTGCACAGTGAGTGGCCCCAGATAATGCTGCACAGTGAGTGGCCCCAGATAATGCTGCACAGTGAGTGGCCCCAGATAATGCTGCACAGTGAGTGGCCCCAGATAATGCTGCACAGTGTGTGGCCCCATCATATTGCTGCCGCTACCTCCGTTACAAAAAAAAACAACTGTATACTCACCTTCGTTGCTGCCCCCTGCTCATCAGCATTGCGGGCTCTGCAGTGACTGTGCAGGCAGAGGGCACGATCGCGCCCTCTAACCTGAATGTCACTGCAGAGGACGCAAGACAGCAGAGCGTAGGGATAGGTGAATATGCCTCCCCCCCCCCAGTTCATACTCACCCGGTCCTGGCGCTTGTCTCTGCAGCTCCCCTGCTTGTTCCATGTTGTCGGCGCTGCTCTCTTCCTGCTTCAGCGGTCACGTGGTACCGCTCATTAAATATGCGCATATTTAATGAGCGGGTACCATTTGACAGCTGAAGCAGGAAGAGCGCAGCGCCGACAACATGGAAAACAAGCAGGGGAGCTGCAGAGAAGGGTGAGTATGATCTGACGCCCCCCCCCCCCCCCCCCCCGTATATGACTCGTGTATAAGCCAAGAGGGGGACTTTCAGCCCAAAAAAATGGGCTGAAAATCTCGGCTTATACACGAGTATATACGGTACACGGTTTAGATCACCACAAGTTCTGTATCATAGGAAGTTTTGGGCATCAAAACCTTACTGCATGAGCAAGGCCTAAAAGTGTCTCTTATTTCTCTCCAAACTGTTTTTACATTTTATGTGGACATTAAAGTAATCTCATTATCTAAGGTGTTCATATAATAAGAATTCTTTGAAAATATTCCCCATATTTTCCTTAACATTAACCTATTTTAGTTTCTTAATCACCCGCAACTTTCTGCGATGATTGACGACCGTGATGAAGATACATTAAGTTACATGAACAATTTACAGGTAGGTGGATATACCCATTATGTATGTGAACCTGCTTATCTCATACTTGCTTATGCTTAAAGGGGTTTGATCAATACATAATCTGGCGTGGGCTCTCTTTATCAGATCACACCCTGGTTCATGGACCCCTAGGCCCAATTTCTGCAGCCAGTGTATGTGCATTTGCCAAATGCCTTCTGTACTTGCATGTAAGCAATCATGTGGTTAAATCGCAGGGTTGTATAGTCCCTATCTCAGGATCGCTGGTCGGAGCCCAAGCAATTAAACCAATTATCCTCTATCACATGGATAGGGGATAATTTTAGGTTTTTTAGGGAATAATCCTTTATTTCTGGAAATTACGTACAGAAAATCCAGATCTCTGCTTAATTTAGCCCATGCAATTCTGAGACCTAGAAATGTTATTACACCAGAAGTCGTTGTTTTTGTTTAATTTTCTCTTTATCAGTACCATAATTTTTAATTTTTAGGTAGAGGACTTTACACACATAAAGTCTAGTTGCAAGATAAAATTCTACTTTAACTCCAATCCTTACTTCAAGAACGATGTGATCATCAAGGAGTTTCAGTATGCTTCCTCTGGTGAGTATTGAGTTGGCAAATCAGTCCGGGGAATGGGATTTCTGTGTAACACTCCTCTGTTGTGTGCTGAACTATGGGCTGGAATCGTTAAGCAGAATTCTTGCTTAAGGCCTGTTTCACACTTCAGTTATTTGACGTCAGTCAAAATCTGCTGTTTTTCTAAAAAAAAAAACATCCGCAATTTTTTTTGGCGGATCCGTTTTTTGTCCCCATAGACTTGCATTAGCGGCGGATTTTGAATGATGGTCGCCCGTTGCATCCGTTTTTTGACGGATCCGTTTGAATTTTAGCGTCCGCCGGCTGGAGTAGACGGACAGTGTAACGTTTTTTTTCCAGCGGCGGACCTCTATTTTAAACTGTGCATGGATGGAAGATTTTCCTTTTCATGCAGTTTAACCCTAAAAGGCGTTCTGGAAGCGGCGAAAAAAATCTCTCTATCTCGCTTTAAATTTCAAGTACTTAGCGGCTGCAGCGGATCCGTCCAAGAAACGGATCCGGTGGCATCCGTTCGTTGCGAAGTGAATCCATTTTTTCACACTTTGGCGGTTTGCAACTGACGTCAAACAACTGAAGTGTGAAACAGGCCTAAAACAGCTTGAAATGTTGCAAAATTGTTGCACAACTCAAAACTGAGCAAAAATGTATCGACTTTTGACATTTTTATGCTAGTCCCAGCCAGTGTCTGTGCGAACATACCAGTTCGGGGATTCAATTCAGGCATCGCGAGCACTATCAATCAAGAAGTGGTAAGGTACACGGCATGGTGATTGATGAGGCACAACAGTGCCCTGAGCACTTGGCCATACCAGGTGTACACTGGAGCCTCTTGGATCCCCAGAACTAGGCTCTGAAATGCCCCCTTCTGAATGCTCCACTTATTCTCTATGAGACTACTGAAGGGACCGGAGTACAACATTTGAATCTGGTGGTCCTACTGCTTCGTTCCTGCCAGAAGGTTCAGCGCTCCATTTTCAAAAATGGTGGGGGTCATATCTACTTTTAATGATGTTTATGACCTTTTAATGTGTTTGAGTTCTTAGCCTCCATGTCATTGATCTGGCCAGTTCTTAGGAATGCAGCTAAATATTGCATTTACTATTTAGAGAGACAATATGAAATTATGCACAAATATTTTTAGAGCTGTTAATGAAAGGGAGAGGTCCATTCTTGAGGTGGGTAACCTTTTGTCTCATTGTGGGTGTTTAACTGCTTTTCCTATGATGTTTAGTCATAAGTGGTGCAGAATGTTGTGTATTCTTGAACCTTTGTATGTTTACTGAACATTGAACTTATAAATTATATCTATATTTGTTTTGTCTTTAACAATGACTACATTTTTCCTGGAAAAACATTTGATTTATTTAAATTGTCAGTGGTAAAACCTATAATACTAATAAAAAAAATACTTCATGCCGATATCAGCTCCAAAAAAACATAGTGGTGCAGTGCACCTACTATCTGTGTGTTGTGATATTTTCCTATAATTGAACGACCCATAACTTTCATCTTTCCATCGATATAGCCATATGATTGTGGTTTTTTTTTTAATAATTTTCGGACATGTTCTCATTTTGAATGACATCATTCACTTTTCTAACAGAAAAAAAAAATCCCACAGTTTCACATTTTTTTTTGGGGGGGGGGGGTTGTGTCTACAGCATTAATTTTTTGGTTAAAATTGCCTGTTAGTTCGATTCCTTGGATCTTTTTTTTTTAAAACTAAATCTGAACTTTTGGAAATAACAAAAAAAAAATTCTGATTGTGTTGCCTTTTTTTCAAAACCCATAACATTATTTTTTTTCAATCTGTGGAGCTGTATAATAGCATTTTTTTGTGCGCTGAGCTGTAGTTTTTATTGGTACCATGTTGGAGGGCTTACAACGTTTTCATCACTTTTTTGGGGAGCAACCCTCACCAAATGGGTTAAGCAATATTATATTTTCGTGTATTCACTAAGGAAAAGTCATCATGTTGCAAAGGTCATTGGGCGCCCTGTATGGAATCCCTGCAGGATCGGCCGGCTTAAATGCTGTTGTCATTGATTGACAACTGCATTAAGATCACTGCTCTAAAGGCCCTTTTACATTTAGCGATGCACCAGCGATCCAACCAGTGATCCGACCCGGTCAGGATCGCTGTTGCATCGCTAAATGATCGCTAGTGAGCTTTCATACAGAAAGACCTCACAGCGATGCAGCAGCGACGCAGCGCACGATACTTACCATTCACACACAGCGATCCTGCGTCCTCCCGCCTGCCTCCACGCGTCGCTGGACGTCACAGCAGGAAGCGCCCGACGAGAAATGGAGCTGGACATTCTCGCGCGATCAGCGATGGACAGCGGGGGAGCCGGTCGGAGGTAAGTATCACACATAGCGATATCGCTAGCAATATCGCTATAACGTCACAAAACCAGTGACGTTTTAGCGATATTGCTAGCGATATCGCTTAGTGTAAAACCCCCTTTAGAGAGAGTTTGCAGCTGTGTAACACAGCCCACATCTTGAGCCCACTCTACACACCCGGACATGCTCCAGGATGGATATGTCTGCCATAGAGTGTTAAATGGGTTAGTATTGTACAAACTGTGGAGTGATAAATATGCACACTAGAGTTATGTTCACATATATTGTAAGTCCTTTATCAGGACACCACACCACTACCACTTAGCAAAAACTGATATTGATTATTGTAAATCAACCTGTAGTTAGCTGATCTAATGTAATATCATGCTAATTATGTTAGACGGGATAGGTTTTCTGACAATATACTAAGATGTTTTTTTCTTTGTTTTACTATTATTGCATTAAAACTGCCTTGCAAAAACCATAGAATTGTGTAACAACAAGGCCATAGCCAAGCAAAACTTTTATCAAAACTGCCCATTGCATACTACTGGTAAAGTAACATGGAAATCTCTAGTTTTCTGTGTAATGCACTGCTCGTAAATACAATTTTCCAATTTGTTTCAGGCCGCCTGGCATCTCATTCTACTCCCATACAGTGGTGGCGAGGGCAGAACCCATCATACAGAGGCAAAAACACTTCTACACCAAGTTTTTTCAGTTGGTTTTCTGATCACAGCTTCCCTGCTGCTGACCGTATTGCAACAGTAAGATATAAAAAAAGAAAATTAACAAAAGTTGGGGCTTTATACATTAATGAACAGAAATTGTCAAGTTTTTAAAATCATAACTCAAGCAAACATGTAAGAGAAGAATTGCTGCAACCCATGCATTTTTCCTTGCAGAGAATCACAATATTTATGTGTAAATAATTATTAAAGTCCCGTGATTACAGCAGCCTCTGCTCCAACATGGAAAAAAAGAGTGTGGACATAACAAAGTTTAATGTCAGCTTGTAGAATAGTAGAAACTTTTTCATCTCCTACTTTATCTGTAACATGGTGGACAGCAATACCCCTCTGTGAGTTAGAATGGAGAGGTCTGCAGCACAAACTGCTGACAACTTAAGGAAAGACTCCAAAATCCTATAGTACGTATAGATCTGAGGACATTAGAAAAAAAAATAAATATATATATATTTATATATTTTCTTTCTTGCTTCATTGGGGGACACCGGTTACCATGGGTGTATGCTGCTGTCGCTAGGAGGCGGACACTATGCAAATAAAAAAAAAATAGCTCCTCCTCAGCAACATACACCCACCGACAGTCACAAAGCAATCCAGTTTTTGCTTAGTGTCTGTAGGAGGCAGACCTGGATCTAACACCAAGTTCACAAGTGTTTTTCCTTTACAGGTTTTGTGTTTGTTTATTAATCTTTTCCCCTTTATTTTTTAGATTCAGCTCTTCGGGTAACAGGGTGCAGTTTTTCTCACCCTGTTTTCCCACATTTATGCGACCAAGAGAGCAGTGTGGTATCACCCACATCGTCCACTCTCGGACCCGCAGGCAGGACTTTGTCCCCTGTCCGCCTTTGCGGTGTTTCAGGATGACTCTTGTTAACCAGTCCTTGCCTTTCCCCTCCTCACCCCTCTTTTCAGAGAGGGCTGAGAGGAAGACGGTGGTCACCGGTGGTGGCCTCTCCCCCCTTTTCTACTAAGGGGGTGCACAGCGTCCATCTTGAGCTCCTGCAGCTTCTTCTCTGACTCGGGGGACACAGCTACCTGCTTTCTTGCATCAGGGATCTGGTGGGGACACAGCTACCTGTGCTGCTGCATCGCTGGGTGTCTGGTCACTGGCCACTTTGTTAGCTCCCCTCAGCAGTATCGCCTCCATAGCATCCTGCTGCAGCCTTTTTCACTTAGGCTCTACCTATGCCCAACACTGCAGGGGCCTCTGGCTATATTCCTACGGTAATTCACTACGCTTGTGCCCGCTGTAAGAGAAAATGAGCTTCAGGCCAGCCGTCTCCCTTCTGTCCGTCCTGCAGTCCTTCCACCATGTCTGCTCCTCAGGAGAACTCTAACGCCCGGGATGAGAGCACACCCCCCCCCTCCAGAGTGGGCTGTTGCCATGTCCCAGTCGGTCTCAGGTCTGACTTTTGCCATGTCTCAATCGGTTTCAGACCTGACCAAAACATCACAGTCCCTGGTACAGGGCCTGGAACGTATGCCGCATCTCACTTCTGCCACCAGTGCCCCGAACACCTCACACGGTGATTCACACGCACCTGACCACTACCTTCATAGGGACAGATCAGGAGGTAGGTCTAGGAAGCGGACTCTGTCTAGCTCCTCTTCAGATTCGACAGCACCAAGGGTGCCCCTCTCTGCCCGTTCCCCATCCTCGGAGGCGGACGTCGGGTCAGATGTAGCCTCTCTGTCAGAGTCTGACTCGGATGCAGATCAGACCTCTGGAACGCAGGACATGGTAGATAGCCTTATTTCGGCTGTCGTTCAAACCCTCGAAATAAAAGAGGAAGATGCGACTGCTCAGGACGAATCTGTTTCATTCAAACGGGTAAAACGTCCCTCCAGACTTTTTCCAAATCACAATGAGTTTGAGGCCACTACTTCTAGACACTGGGAGCATCCTGGCAAACGCTTCCCGGGAAGAAAATGACTAGACATCCTATACCCATTTAGCTCAGACCTTGTCAGCAAATGGTCTGAATCTCCTAAGGTGGACCCGCCGGTCTCACACTTAGCATCCCACACAGTCATGTCCATTCCCGATGCGGCATCTCTCAAGGACGCTATGGACAGACAGATTGAGGCTTTAACCAAATCAGCCTTTGAAGCGTCAGGCGCTTCTTTCTGCCCAAATTTTGCCTCCACGCTGATGTTATTTGTATGGGAGACTTTAACATGGTCATTAACAACTGCCTTGATAAATTGAGGTTGGATGATGGAGTGACTGGGGGGTCCTCGCCACCGACTACAACCCCGTTGTCATTATTTATGGGGGGTGGCGGGTGGTTGGATTTGTGGACGGTGCGTCATCCTGAGTTAAGGGAATATACTTGCCACTCATCCACTAAACGCTCTCTATCACGCATAGACTAATATTTGGTTCTAGTGGTCTGGCAATGTGGGTGACTGATATAGAGCATGGAAGTGGGGGGATCTCAGACCATAGTCCGGTCATCCTTAAACTTAAATATGGGCAAATAAATAATGGGATAGCTTGGAAGTTGAATCCTTTCTGGTTAAAATTGATGGAACCTCCTGACAGAACGATTGATCTATTGCATTGCTTCATCACGTCCCTCTCGGAACCTCAAGATATTAATTTTCTTTTGGGATGCCCTTAAGGCATACCTGAGGGGCTGTTTGTCCTCCACGATCTCTTATATTAAGCGGGTAACCTCAAGAAAGGATGATGTGGAGCAACAACTGAAAGACTCAGAGGCTACATATATATCTAACCAAACCAGTGGGAACAGGATTGAATGGTTGGCTGCCCAGAGGTTATATACTCAGCATGTGGACACTAAATCTAAGCGTTAACTATTCTTTACCTGTCAATCCTATTTCGAATTGGGGAACCAGACAGGCAAATTCTTGGCCTATCTGGTGCGCCAACATAACACCTCCAACACAATATTACAGATTTGTAGGGCGAATGGTATATTGGTGTCTTCGACCGAGGAGATTCTTGGCTGTTTTCAGGATTACTACAGGTCACTATATGAATCTAAAAGTGACTTTGACACTTTGGGGTGTTTAGACTATTTGTCAGATGTATCATTCCCCACATTAGATCCTGAGCAGCGAGCCCTTATGGACGCTGTGTTCACCGCAGAGGAGATAGAAAATGCTATGACAGACATGGCTTCTGGGAAGGCCCCTGGACCTGATGGGTTTCCTATTGAATTATATAGGAAGTACAGGGATATATTGATGCCACTTTTGGTGAAGGTATTTCGGCGAATTTGGGAAGGGAATTCTATGCCCGAGTCCTTTTATGAGGCTAACATCATAGTGCTTCGGAAGGAGGGGAAGGACCCTTTGGAATGTGGATCCTATCGCCCCATTTCGTTAGTAAATGTGGACTAGAAAATTTTCACCAAGATCCTAGCTACCAGACTGAATTCAATTATATTGAACCTTATACATCCTGATCAAACGGGCTTTATGCCTGGTAAAAGTACTTTCATTAACATCAGAAGAGTCCAGTCAATAGTCCAATATAGCTCCCTAATGCCAGACAAGAAATGGGCATTGGCATCGTTAGATACTGCCAAGGCTTTTGACTCTCTTGAATGGCCTTTCCTCTCCACATGTTTGCAAAGTTATGGCTTTGGCAATAAATTTATAACATGGATCAAAATATTATATATGAAACCCAAGGCCCGTATTATAGTAAATAATATCTGAGTCTTTCTCATTACATAGGGGAACCCGTCAGGGATGCCCTCTTTCCCCGACCCTCTTCATCCTTGCGATTGAGGCACTAGCAATACGTATAAGGTCCTCCCCTAACATCCAAGGTATAGATATAGCATGTCGGGTGGATACCATAGGCCTATATGCCGATGACATGGTGATATTCTTGAATGATGTGGAAGAAACTTTGCCACAAGTGATATCCCTTATAGATAGATTCAGTAAATATTCAGGTTTACATATAAATTGGTTAAAGTCTGCCCTGTTACCCCTTTCCCATGCCCCGATGCCTCATCTGGAAGCTCTCTCCTCGCTATCTACTGTATCTAGTTTTAAATATTTTGGCATCCACATATCTCACAATAGTACGCTTGATCTACAACTTAATGTCCACCCATTGCTGGAACTAGTTAAAGTTAAATTTGCATCCTGGCTGTGACTGGACCCATTATCTGTGGCTGGACCCATTAACCTGATTAAAATTATGCTACTCCCTTCAGCACAGTGCGCTAGCGGTGCCCAGGTCCTTTTTTTGTAAATCTCAATTCCCTGGTCACGTCCTTTATATGGGGGAAAACTAGGCCCAAACTTAAATTGTCCACTTTACAAAGACCAAAGAAGGGAGGTGGGGCGGCATTGCCAGATTTTTTCCTATACTACTTAGCTGGGCAGGCTAAAGCTTTAAGTAAATGGATGCCGGGTAATTGCCTCCCCAATTCTGAAAGTCACTTGCTTCACGCTGCACAAGCAGATTGCCCATTAGGGTTCCTTGAGTTGGAGAAAATTAATGTCCCATGTTTGCTACCCCTGCTCCGGCTGGCAGGATTAATATGGAGACAAATCAAGAACGTAATTGGGTTTAAAGATTTTATAGCTGAAATGCCCCTGTGGAATAATAACTTTCTTCCGGGGTTGTTGAATCACCCATCCACCATTTTTTGGATTCAGTGTGGCGTCTCCTCAATGGGAGACTTGTATGACCAAGGGATCTTAAAGTCTTTTGAACAATTACAGGTCACACATGATATTCCGAGATCTCAATTTTTTCGTTATCTGCAGCTGAGATCGGCTCTTTAATCACATATGAGGGGTAGGGATGTGGGCCGTACTATTTCATCTTTACCTCTAATAGGAATCCTTAATTCGCAGGGTCCCCAGGGTCTTATATCCTCTTTGTATACATACATGCTGTCAGTAGGGGCATAATCGGCCATAAGCTCTATTAAGAGGAGGTGGGAACGACTCATCCCTAATGCGCAAAGAGAGGAGTGGAAAGAGATTCTGGAATCTCCGATTGAGGTATCACCATCTATTAATAACAGAATGATACAATTATATATAATAAATCAATCATATTTGACTCCAATGCGACTTTTTAGTATGGGTCGGCTTCAATCATCAGAACGTTTTTGATGTCACTTGCCAGATGCGGATTTTATTCATATGGTGTGGCAATGTCCCACTATCCTACATTACTGGGAAGAGGTGACTACACTACTGACATCCCTGGTACAAACCCCTGTCCCTCTAGAGCCATTGGTCTGCTTGTTTGGGGTATGGGAGGAGGAGATTTGGGATCGCTGTACTGGGGTTTTCCTGCGCGAAACGCTGTTTATGGCACGGAATGTGCTGGCATTGCGGTGGATGGGGGGTTCATGTCCTTCCTTTAGATTTTGGATCGAGTTGGTAAATTCGATTGTTCCATATGAGCGCACGTTATACCAAAATAGGGGATGCCCGAGTAAATTTGAAAAGATTTTGGGAGAGGTGGAATTCCTCTCATCTTACTTTGCAAGGCTGAGACATCACATGCAACATAATATGATATAGGAGACCAGGGTGCGGAAATAGTAGATACTAGTTGATGTAGTGGTAGTTGTAGTTTAGGAATTTTAGTTAGACTTTATTTCTGAATGATACGACAAGGCTTGTGAAATTGGATTGATATACGAGTTACATGCTGGAAAATGTATAGCCAATTATCCTTTATGTATGTTTGAAAGGATATGTACATATGGCCTTGTTTATCTATAAGAGTGTGCCATCTCTTTGCATTGTATTTTACAATGGACGGAAACACGTGTGCTATGTATAATGCTTGTTATAATAAGCTATTATGTATGTTGTACATTCTTTGTGTCCTGAGGTTCAGTAACTGAATTTAAAAAAAAAAATTCTGCCTCATGGGTGGCGAAAGCCATATTGGCCTGGGCCAAGATACTTCGCCGAGGCATTGTGGCGGCAGCTCCCACAGAGGAGCTAGCAGATTTGGCAGATCAAATTGCCCATGCGGATAAATACCTGTTGAATGCCTCCCTGGATTCTGCTGCTGCTTGCTATTCGCCGCATCCTTTGGTTGAAGGCGTCGAACGCATATCCATCATCCAAAAAATCTCTCACTGGCCTACCGTTCCAGGGCTCCAGGCTCTTTGGGGCCAAGCTGGACCAGATCATTTCGGATGCCACTGGAGGCAAGAGTACTTCTCTGCCCCAATCCAGGCCAAGACGCCCCTTCAACAGAAAGGGCCCTTAGCCTTTTCAGCACTTTCGACCTTTCTCTTCCTCAGGTGGTTCCTCCCAGCAGGACTGTTCTTCCGCACAAGGGGAAAGACGGAATGCTTCCTTCTACCCCTCACTGGAGATCTAAGAGCCGCCCCTCTAAGCCCTCCGGTTCACATGGCCACAGATTTTCCTCAAAATGACGGGTCACCCCCACCTGGGAATCTTTCCAGGGTGGGAGGCAGGCTTCTTGGCTGGCGGCGGTCGATGGGTCAGGGAGATTGTCACATCAGGCTACAAGATAGAATTTTCTTCGCCTCCAAAAGGACGTTTCTTCCTCTCTCGTCCACCAAAACAGCCCTCTCATGCCCCTGGCCTTCTCCAGGCTGTCTCTTCCCTCCTAAGCTGAGGAGTAATCGTACCCGTTCCGTGGCATGAACGGTTTTCCGGGTTCTACTCAAACGTGTTCGTAGTCCCGAAAAAGGACGGTTCCCTTCGCCCGATCTTGGACCTCAAGCAGTTGAATCGCCACCTTCGGGTTCGCCACTTTCGAATTGAGTCCTTTCTCTCGGTGATCGCCTCCATGGAGCCGGGGGAATATATGTGGACATTCAGGATGCTTGTCTGCACGTTCCTGTTTGTGTGCAGCATCAGAGGTTCCTACAGTTTGCCTTACAGGAGTACTATTAACAGTTCTCGGCTCTCCCATTCGGTCTGGCGACCGCCTCCAGGGTCTTAACGAAGATCGTGGCGGCTGTCATGACCATCCTTCATTCAAAAGGGATTCTTATCCCTTATCTCAACGACCTCCTGCCTCCTGATCACTCTGGACACGTCGCGCCGTCCCGGCTGGGTAATCATCAACGAGAAGTCGACCCTGATCCCAACTCAGCCTCTCGTATTCCTGGGCATGGAATTCGACACCATCCAAGCTCGAGTCTTCCTTCCAAAGGAGAAGTTCTCGTCCCTCCGGCTGGGGGTCAAAGCCCTCTTCCCCTTCGGCTCTGCATGAGAGTCCTGGGGAAGATGATTGCCTCCATGGAAGCAGTGCCATATGCCTAGTTTCACTCCCGCCCTCTCTAGCTGGCCCTCCTGTCTGCCTGGGACAAGACAACGGTCTCCCTGGACCGACCCGTGCTTCTGCCTCTCAAGGTGAGGCAATCCCTAACCTTGTGGACGCTTTCTACCTCGGTCCTACGCGGGAGATCCTTCCTATCCGGTGGCAAGTCATCACCACCGATGCCAGTCTCCTGGGTTGGGGAGCGGTTTTCCTCCACCTCACAGTGCAGGGCCGCTGGGATGCTCAGGAGACTCTCCTCCCAATCAATCTCTTGGAGATCAGGGCAATTCTTCTTGCCCTCATCCACTGGCAGTCCATCCTCGCAGGCAAGCCGGTCCGCATCCAGCCGGACAACGCCACGGCTGTGGCTTACATAAATCATCAAGGCGTAACTCGTCGCAAGCAGATCATGCTGGAGGTGGCAAAGATTCTGCATTTGGCGGAAAGCCATGTTCCCGCCATATCGGCCGTCCACATTCCAGGGGTGGACAATTGGGAAGCCGATTTCCTGAGCCATCAGGCGAGTGGGCTCTCAACCCCGCTGTCTTCCACCAAATTTGCCTGAGGTTGGGCGTTCCGGATGTCGACATCATGGCATCTGAAACAAACCACAGGGTTCCCTAGTATGTAGCCAGGTCTCTGGATCCAATGGCCGTCGGTTGCGACGCACTTGTGATCCCGTGGTCCCAGTTTTGCATGCCTTATATGTTTCCACCTCTTCCCCTGATTCCAAGAATCGTGAAAAAGTTAAAGGAAGAAGAGGTCCCCGTTCTGTTAGTAGCTCCAGATTGGCCATGGAGGGCCTGGTATGCGGAGCTAGTGAACATGCTCTCGGACGTTCCCTGGAGGCTTCCAGACCTTCTATCGCAAGGGCCCTTCTTCCACCCGAATTCTCGGTCTCTAAGTTTAATGGCATGGCCGTTGAGGCCGTGGTCCTGAGAGACGCAGGTTTTTCCCACAAGGTCATCCAGACCATGATTAAGGCAAGAAAACCAGCGTCATCACGCATCTATCACAGATGTTGGAAAGCGTTCTTTCGGTGGTGTGAGGACAACAGTTTGTTTCCTATGACTTTTTCTCTTCCCTCCGTTATTGGATTTCTACAGACGGGTCTCAATTCCGGCCTTTCCCTCAGTACCTTAAAGGGTCAGGTGTCTGCTCTGGCTATCCTCTTCCAAAGGGATCTGGCTTCCCTTCCCCAGGTGAAGACTTTTCTTCAGGGCGTCGCTCACATAGCGCCTCCTTACTAGTCTCCGGTCGGTCCATGGGATCTAAATCTTGTCTTAAGCGTCCTCCAGCGTGCGCCCTTTGAGCCAATTCAGGATATTTCTTTTTCCCTCCTCTCGTGGAAGGTGACCTTCCTGGTCGCCATCACCTCTATTAGGAGGGTCTCAGAGTTGGCAGCATTGTCTTGCCGTTCTTTTTTCCTAGTTTTGTACCAGGATAAGGTGGTCCTCAGACCGGTTCCTTCCTTTCTGCCAAAGGTAGTCTCTGCCTATCACATCAACGAGGACATCGTCCTCCCCTCTCTGTGTCCCTCTCCAACTCATCCCTTGGAGAGATCACTCCACAAGTTGGACTCGGTCAGGGCAATTCGAGTCTACCTTGCTAGGACTGCTTTCTTCCGTCAGTCCGATTCCCTGTTTGTCGTCTCTGAAGGTCGTCGAAAAGGGTTTCCAGCCTCCAAATCCACCATTGCTCGTTGGATTCGTTCAGCGGTTCTGGAGGCATGACGCATTCAGGATAAACAGCCTCCTCCGGGGGTGAGGGCACACTCTACCTGGGCTGTGGGATCTTCCTGGGCCGTTTGTTACCAGGCTTCGGTTTTGCAGGTTTGCAAGCCTGCTACCTGGTCGTCTCTCCATACCTTCGTGAGATTTTACAAGGTAGATACTCACGCTGACGCATGCTTGGGTAGGAAGATACTGCAGGCAGCGGTCTCCCACCGGCCGACCTAAGTACCCTTCTCTCAGCATTTCTTTACCACCCTTGGGACTGCTTTTGGACGTCCCATGGTAACCTGTGTCCCCCATTGAAGCGAGAAAGAAAGAGGGATTTTTGATACTTACCGTAAAATCTCTTTCTTGGAGCCTTCATTGGGGGACACAGCACCCTCCCTTAATGTTGTACCGTGTTGGCCAATTTGCCGTTGTTTTAGGTTGGTACATAGGTTGAGTTTTTGTTGTACTTCTACTGCTTTAGCACCAACTGGATTGTGCCTGTCAGTGGGTGTATACTGCCGAGGAGGAGCTATTTTTTTTCTTATTTGTATAGTGTCCATGGCAACCTATGTACCCCAATGAAGGCTCCAAGAAAGAGATTTTACGGTAAGTACCAAAAATCCCTCTTTTTATATCATGGTCCACCTAAAAGGGACCTTTCACCTGTTTGATCAGGTGACTTTATGAAATATTGGCTGGAGAGCTGAATAACATATAGTTTTTTTTTCTCATTTCGGTTGTGGAGATATTAGCTTGTAAAGTTTATAAGTCCAAGGTGGCGTGTACTTTTTCCCCTGCTTGATGTTGACCAATCATTAGTGGTAGGCATCATACAGGGGGAAAAAAACAAAACATAACCCCCTCTCTGCAGCTCCTGTACAGTATAGCGCAGAGCTAAATGTGATTACAAACATCCCTAGCAGCTTTCATATCTCTTCGGTTAAGGCACCGTCACATATAAAGATACACCAGCGATCCCGACAACGATACGACCTTGTCAGGATCGCTGGTGCATCGCTACATGATCACTGGTGAGCTGCCAAGCAGGCAGCTCTCACCAGCGATCAGCACCAGTGAGGACGCTGGTATCTAAGGTAAATATCGGGTTACTAAGCGGCGCGCGTCACTTAGTTACCCGATGTGTACCTTAGAAACCTGCGTGCTCGCGCCAGGAGCTGCCAGTACGCAGGTATCTAAGGTACACATCGGATAACTAAGTGACACGCGCCGCTTAGTAACCCAATATTTACCTTAGAGACCAGCTCCCAGTGTCTGCTAAGAGCGCTGGGAGCCTCGCTGATCGTTGGCTACCGCTGCCACACGCAGCGATGCGCGCTGCCCAGCGGGAGACCAGCAATCAAAAAATGGCCCAGGCCGATCGAGCACAATCAGCGATACCCAGCTGGGGGGGGGCGGTCACTGTTCCCTGTCACACACAGCGATCTCGCTGGCGAGATCGCTGTGGCGTCACAAAATCGGCGATCTCGCTAGCGAGATCGCTGTGTGTGACGGGGCCTTTAGTGTGGGAGGGAAGGGCAGAGCTGACAACACTTTTGTTATATCTGCATGTGTTTATTTTAGATAATCAAAGAAGATCTATGGCCAAATCCTTTGCAGTACTATCTTATTGGTGAGGGCGAAAGTGACGATCATGCAGCTGAAGACAGGTTAGTAAGTGTTGAGAAATTAGTGGATTGTTTCAGTCTGTAATATTTTCTGAACACCATAGTTTTTATTGTTTTTAATAGCGATCCTGACAACACTGATGATTGTGTTGTTATTGTTGATGATGACGACAATGACGATGAGGAAGGAGGAAAAGCAAATGAGGAAGATGATGATGATGAAAATGATGTACATGAAATATCTGATAATACGGAAAAACACACAGAAGGTAAAGGTTGAAACATATTAGATGTTAGAGGCTCTAGATCACATATGTCTAACTCTGGCCCGTGGGACAGATCTGACCTGCAGGGTGATTATATTTGGCCTATGATGCTTGAACCGCTCCTCCCATCATACTGTATGGAGAACTATGTGGGGCCATTATACTGTGTGGAGGGCTGTGTGGCGATCACAGTTGGGGCATCATACTGTGTTGCAGTCACCATACTTTGCTGGGGGGGGTAGAGTATGGTCATCATACCATGCGTGTGGGGGTATCGTACTGTGTTTCGGTAGGCACTTTTGATGGAATCATACTTATCTGTTTTTATTAATTAAAGTTTACTATCCTTTGTTATTACATATTAGGCATTATTTAATAGATATAAAGGTTGGCCTGCGACTTTATCCAAGTTTATTTTGTCTCTCTCTGTATTTGAGTTTGACATCCCTGTTTTAGATTAAGTCCAAACCTCATCATGAGACTGCAAAGTAAATTATGGGGATTTCCACCCAAATTAATGTCATCAATTTGAGGTTGCAGGACTTGGGCACAATTGTTTAGTAATGGACAAAATAATATTTGTAAATGGAAGCACTTTTATTAACAACTACATGATTCAAAGTTCTTGGGCTGGTAGATTCCTTAAATTGCTTTTACTAAGGTCAGTTTCACATGTCCGGCATTTACGATCTTTGTACTAACTACAGTGCCTTGTCCAGCCACAGGTGTCCTAACCTGAATACAGTAGCTTCTCTGGCATATCTGAGGCTGTTGTGTTCTTGTCCGGTGGCCTGAGGCCGGTCCAGACATCGTGGTCTGTACATGGATCATTTATGTCATATGTACGAAACCAGTCTTTGGATAAGCCTTCAATATTAGATTGTGGAGATTCGCCTGTCTGCCCCCTCTCGAAATAATAGTTTGAAGAGGCTACAGTGTTTCAAGGAAGCAACGTTGCAATATCTTGAACAGCAGGATGTATAATATGATACTGGTGTTGTTAAGTACTCTTATTACATGTTCTCCAGGTACTGATAATGAAGATGATGATGATGACAACGAGGAAGAAGATGATGATGATGATGATGATGATGATGATGATGACGACGATGAAGGATCAGTGCCCGAGGAAATGGTGGAGTCATCTGTTGTTGAGGAAACGGATAACATTGTGCTGGATGCAGATGATTCTGACAACTCTTCAGAAGAAGGTGGTGATTCACAGTAGGATGCCAGGACGATATTAAATAGCTAAATTAGTAGATGCAAGGAATACTTCACCCCACTTAGAAGGCAAGTTGCACTACAGCGAGTAAGGTGTGTAAGAAACTTGGAAACTTGGTGAATTCCACTGGCATCAGGATAAAAAAAAAAAAAACAATTCTTGTGGGGCTTCTCATGTCCAGCTCCACAAGCATGTCTGATCAGGGACAACCCATTTATACGCTTTTCTAGTTAACGCTGTGGGGAAAGTGAACGTCTGCTTATATCCCATTGGCAGTATCCATAGCATTTGCACTGCAAAGTAGGCACACAGGAGCCAGATATATTAAAAATAAAATACTGGATTTGTTAAGGTAATTTAAAAATAAAAAAGACAGAAGCTATTTTATCAGTAAATTTTAACTGGTTTCTTTTTTTTTTAGGTAAATAGATATTTACTTTTTTTTATAATTCAGGGGAATTATTATTTTCTTGAGTTTTTTTATTTTTTAATCTTATAGTTGGCACCATTATGTGCCATAAAAAAGTACCAAGTAGTGGTCTGCATGCTGCTGTTGGTAACCTTCTCATATTTCTTCCACTCCTGCACAGAGCAGATGTCTCAATTAATACAGGGTGAATCTTTTACAGTGGTCAGTTTATATTTATTACTTCATCGCTATTCATTCCACATCTGTGCCGTCTGCTTTGGACCTCAACCATACCTTTCCGTGACAAGAGTCAAGTCTCTAAATGACCCAACACCTTCCTCTCATGGACCATGACTTTGAAACCTCAAGTCCTGTGTTACCCCTATGACACTTTCAGCAAAAGCTGTGCTTCTCCTAGCACAATAGTGTGTACACTGGCTTACTATGTATGTGTGTATTTATAGAAAGAGAGGTGATTGCTAAAGAACTTGGAAGATCATCTTGCTGTGTGCTTAATAGTATGTGATACAGCCAGCGTTCAACTCTTTTTGAATATTGATCCACCAGTGATGTAAGTAGTTGCAGCATTTTAGTTTCCAGATACACAATTATGTTGGATTGATACACAGGGGTATTATTATTTTTATCATTTGTTTTAGCAGCAATTTATTACTTACTTGTACAATCCTGTGCAGGCCACGTGTGAGGACAACGTCCCCTGGTGGCAGTTATGCAGATTTACCAACATAAGTCACTTGGCACGAGAGCCGCATATTTGAGCAACGCGATATCTATTCTTTCACATACATAGCACTCAGTAGGGATTCACTTATCCCATCATTTAATCCCATCCTGCATCTGCATGTAATATACAGCCCAGCAGGATTGATGGTGTTTCTATTTTCACCGTATGTCATATCTTTTTATTGTAATGTATTCCAAGGCAATTTTTGGTTGTCAGGAAGAGTCAAAACAAATAAGATGTAGATGAAAACGGTGTGCTTTGGTGTCTAATAATCTAGCTATCACTCGGTATAGAAACTAAGGAACTAAAATGTAGGGTTAGAAGTTGCAAAAAGCTTCATTTTCAGCTTCTAGGCAGTGTAATGCTCAGGATTATAGTGCACTGATTACCTATAGGACGGCCTATTTGTTCCTTATTTTATTTACATGGCACCCTCTGTCAGAACATAGCATTTTTAGTAGAGTAAAACTTGTAACTAATTATGTTTTGTGGGTAGCCTATTCTGCATTTTTAAGTAGGCTACCTGTGTAGCTGTGTCTTAGGTTTCCTTTCTTAGGCATTTGCTTGGGACGTGGGAGATACAACCTCCTTTCTTTATCAGTTTGTCATTCTCTATCCTCTCTTGGGATTATGCTCTAGGGGCAAGTAGCTTTCCTCAATCGCAAGTTGAATACAGAGGGGTATTTTTTTTTCTACATGATTGCTGCCCATGACAACATCAGAATGAATGACGCCAAGTAAAAGAAGGTCTCTAGAAACTTCGGATTGCTAAATAATCATGTATTATGACTTGTTACATAATCATGTACTATAACAAATGACAAACATTAAATTACATTTCATGGCACAGAACATCCTTAAAGCATTGATTCATCTTTGAACATAATTCCCACGTATACAGTATATATGATAAGTGGTAATGTTTATTGCTTGTTCTCTCTTGATTTTTAAGTTACATGTTTTATTATAGCCTGCCATTCATTTGCAATCTTTTCAGTAGCTAAAGTCTCCAATCCATCTTCTGTGGTTCATGTCTGCAGACAGCTTATTTTTCTGATGTTTACTTACGGACACTATGGGTCAGATCAATATTGCTATCTGACACAGACAAAAAAAAGGTGAGAATTACACTCACTGCATTTTCAGCAAAGGGATAGTAAACCTGCAAAATAGTTGTAACATAAACAATAGATAAAAAGATTGTTTTTCTTTCTTCACTTGGAGCACTCCCATAGGGAGGAACTTCAGGGATTTTTTTTTTCAAGTGATTCCTATGTTTAAAGGTGTTGTCCACCTTTTGGGAAACAAGTTTCTTTTTTTTACTTAAATACATGTTTTTGGAGCCCATTCATTTTTTTTCTATTGTTTCACTAAAAAATTGGCACCATAGGACTTTTTACTGGCTTTATTTCCCTGTAAATAATAATTTGCCCCTAGAGGTGAACAAACCTCTTCAATAGCATATTGACAGGATATGTCATAAATGATGTCAGCAAAGCACTGTGGAATTAATAGTGCCATAAAAGCTAGAAAAAGAATACATACATATACATGGTAACATTTTGTTCAAAGGTGAATATATACGGTATTTAAAATGTTCTGTAATAAAAAAAAAAGTACTAAAAATGAAATCTCAAGTCTAAGGCTATGTGCACACATCTGGAATTCCTGCAGATTTTATGCGTTTTTGCCACGTTTGTTCGCAGCGAAATTGCATAAAATAAGCAACCCATTGTATTCAATGGCATTCCGCACATGCTGTGCTAATGCTATGTATTTTTCCGCGGCAAAATTGCATCATGGAAAAATAAGCAGCATGCTCATTCTTTGTGCGGAATTGCGGGAATTCCGCACACATAGGAATCCATTGTTCCGCTTACTTTCCGCATGTGACTATGCGGAAAGTAAGCCGAAAATGTGCGGATAGTACCAGGTTCTGGAGGAGAGGAGATTCTCCTCCAGGCTCTGTGTACCATATCCCTGTAAAAGATAGAATTAAAATAAAAAATGGTGTTATTCTCACCTTCCGGCGTCCCACACAGTGTCTCCAGGCCTCAGCAATGCTCCCGCCAAGTCCCGTTCCCAGCGATGCCTTGCGACAATGACCTTTGATGACTTAGTGGTCTCGCGAGACCGCTACGTCATCAGGGGTCATTGTCGCAAGGCATCGCTGGGAACGGGACTTGGCGGGAGAATCAATGACGCTGCGTGGGACGCCGGAAGGTGAGGAAAAACACGATTTTTTATTTTTAACTTTATATCTTTTTACTACTGATGCTGCATAGGCAGCCTCAATAGTAAAAAGTTGGTCACACTTGTCAAACACTATGTTTCACAAGTGTGACCAACCTGTCAATCAGTTTTCCAAGCGATGCTACAGATCGCTTGGAAAACGCTAGTATTCTGCAAGCTAATTACGCTTGCAAAACGCTAGTTTATCGCAGGAATTACGCATGCGGATTTCTCGCATATTTCCCGTGGCAGGGAGTTGCGGAATTCCTGCGGGAATTCCGTACGTGTGCACATAGCCTAAAAAGTTGTTTTTTCTTCCTTCTTTCCTATGCATAGTGAACTTTTGATGTCATTCAATATCATGAGCATGGTCAGCCTAGCATTGTCGCTAGTATGATACCTTACAGTGAGGTTTTTCTTAAAATGAGTTCCATGGCAGTCATTTTTTTTCCTTCCGTTCACTCTGTGAGATTTTTTTTTTTTATACATCTTGTCCTTATATGCTATATATGTTATAGGTGATGTAGCAAAAAAAAGTTTAAAATAAAAAAAAAAGCCTACATATCCCTCCCAAATGCACATAAAATCTACTTTGAAAAAGCATTTTTGTACTAGTCATATTTCAGATGTAAGGCTGTGCTATTGTGTGTACTTTTGTATGTGTTTTTGTGGTGTATTATTGTTATTTTTATTTTTTTGTAATTGCTCGAGCTGTGGAAATGTTCTCAAATGCCCTAGGTAAGTAATTTCAGCAAGCCTGTGCATTAAAGAAGGTTTCCTAAATTATCATGTCAAATCATATTTGGCAACTCCTCCAGTTAAGACACTTGGACTAGGACTATAGGATGACACTGAATTTGCGATCTCGCATTGCGTCATTGCATATACTTACCATAGATTGGTGCAACTCACTTACCATAGAGTACCATGCGATTTCCGTGCGACTTATCTGCAATTTGGCCATTTATTTTTCTTTACAGCAAAATCACAGCTATAAAATAGTTGCAGTACTGCAAGTCGCACATATGTTTTGCTGTCAAATGAAGCTATGTATCCCTAGCCTAAATCTGCCTAATCAGAGCCCTGTTTTCTTTTTGTGTTGCGTTGAGCATTGGAACAATAAAAACGTTCGTGAAGCTCATCATTGCTAGCAGAAATTTTCTGGCAATATGCTTGGAATTTTTTTTATAGACTGGTATTATTTTACACCAATTTTAATAAATAGACCTCTGGTGTTAGATGCACTTAATTTATTACACTTCTTAATTAAATGTGTCTAATAAAATCTAGGTTTACACTATAATTTACGCCGCTTTCTAGCGTAAATTATTGTACATATATACCAGGATGTACATGGCCGCGCTCCTTCCATCTAAGCGTCACCTACATTTTCCTGAGGGAAAAAAAAAGTGGCACAAGTGGTGGAAAAGGTTTATAATATATATATATATCTATATCCTAAGTATTGCACACATCAAAATTTGCAACATTTTTACTGTAGAAAATTGGTGTAGGGGAAATGATAAATTCCCCACTTTCTTATCTGGTATGGGGAGATATTGACCAGTGTATGGTCTTTTTTTTTATGCACAGAGACTCTTAAACCTTAAAAGTCATAGTACTGTATGTAAGAAGATGCATGGGTTTATTGACTCCCTTTGAGAAAATTTAAGTGTATCCCTATCAATAGGAATACTAGCGATAACCCTCTGTGCAATGCAACGTATGGACAACTATATACATCAGGTAATACTCCTGTGGTATACTTCTGACTGTGCTTGAACAATGGAGAAAATATGCCTACCACATTGATTAATTTGGTTCTATACATTGTACTATCTAATGTTCCCACTTACTAATATATAGGTAAATATCAGTCCCTGATCACTGCTGCCCAGGAGACACTGTTCACATTCTTTCATTACACGTTACTCTATACGATCTACCTTTATGGTATACGTCCTGTGAAAGTGCTGTTCTTATCATGCCCTCCCAACCATGTACAAAAAACATTCTGTAGGCATAAATTATATATTAGTAAGTTGTAAGTTAGTAAGTTGTATCAAGCTCAGCTCAACTCAAGCTCAGCTGTATTCTGTATACATATACCGTTCGTACGGAAAGTATTCAGACCCCTTTAAATTTTTCACTCTTTATTTCATTCCAGCCATTTGGTAAATTCAAAAAAGTTCATTTTTTTTTCTCTAATGTACACTCTGCACCTCATCTTGACTGAAAAAAACAGAAATGTAGAAATTTTTGTAAATTTGTTAAAAAAGAAAAACTGAATTATCACATGGTCAGAAGTATTCAGACCTTCTGCTCAGACACTCATATTTAAGTCACATGCTGTCCATTTTCTTGTGATCCTCATTGAGATGGTTCTACTCATTCATTGGAGTCCAGCTGTGTTTAATTAAACTGATAGGACTTGATATGTAAAGGCACACACCTGTCTATATAATACCTCACAGCTCACAGTGCATGTCAGACCAAATGAGAATCATGAGGTCAAAGGAACTGGCCAAGAAGCTCATAGACAGAATTGTGGCAAGGCACAGATCTGGCCAAGGTTACAAAATAATTTCTGCAGTACTCAAGGTTCCTAAGAGCACAGTGGCCTCCATAATCCTTAAATGGAAGAAGTTTGGGACCACCAGAAGTCTTCCTAGACCTGGCCGTCCAGCTAAACTGAGAATCGTGGGAGAAGATCCTTGGTGATAGAGGTAAACAAGAACCCCAAGATCACTGTGGCTGAGCTCCACAGATGCAGTAGGGAGATGGGAGAAAGTTCCACAAAGTCAACTATCACTGCAGCCCTCCACCAGTCGGGCCTTTATGGCAGAGTGGCCCGAAGGAAGCCTCTCCTCAGTGCCAGACATATGAAAGCCCGCATAGAGTTTGCTAAAAAAAACAATGAAGGACTCCCAGACTATGAGAAATAAGATTCTCTGGTCACAAGAGACAAATAGAGAACTTTTCGGTGATAATTCTAAGCGGTATGTGTGGAGAAAACCAGGCACTGCTCATCACCTGCCTAATACAATCCCAACAGTGAAACATGGTTGTGGCCATGAAAGCGGCCAAGTACAGAGATATCCTGGATGGAAAACCTACTCCAGAGTGCTTTAGACCTCAGACTTGGCCGAAGGTTCACCTTCCAACAAGACGATGACCTAAGCACACAGTTAAAGTAAGAAAAGAGTGGCTTCAGAACAACTTTGTGACCATTCTTGACTGGCCCAGCCAGAGGCCTGACCTAAACCCAATTGAGCATCTCTGGAGAGACCTGAAAATGTCTGTCCACCAACGTTCACCATCCATCCTGAAGGAACTGTAGGGGATCTGCAAGGAAGGATGGCAGAGGATCCTCAAATCCAGGTGTGTAAAACTTGTTGCATCATTTCCAAGAAGACTCATGCCTGTAGTAGCTCAAAAGGGTGCTTCTACTCAATACTGAGCATAGGGTCTGCAAACTTATGACCATGTGATATTTCAGCTTTTCTTTTTTAATAAATTTGCAAACATTTGTACAT
Source organism: Dendrobates tinctorius (assembly GCF_039654945.1). Taxonomy (NCBI): domain Eukaryota; kingdom Metazoa; phylum Chordata; class Amphibia; order Anura; family Dendrobatidae; genus Dendrobates; species Dendrobates tinctorius. The sequence goes on along the minus strand of NW_027361788.1, from coordinate 24,799,633 downwards.
TTCTGTTTTTTTGTTTTTTGTTTTTTTTTCAGTCAACATGGGGTGCAGAGTGTACATTAATGAGAAAAAAGTGAACTTTTTTGAATTTACCAAATGGCTGCAATGGAACAAAGAGTGAAAAATTTAAAGGGGTCTGAATACTTTCTGTACCCACTGTATATGCATTGTCATATTTGCAAGACACGCATCCTACGCATTGGCCATATTTGCATAATACTGCAATAAAACCTTCTGTATCTACCAGTGACATGATTTCTTGGTGTATACTGCATCCTTTGCTAATTGTCTTCCTGATTGCTGCAGCTGCCTTTTTTTTTCTTTTATATTTGTGAATGTTACTCGTTCATTCATATATAGAAGCTTGCAATTCCAGGATAGTGGATGTAAACATTGAATGGATGTCAATAAAAAGAATACCATAAATATATTCTCTTTAAAGAGCCACTGCCCTGAAGTTTTCCCCACAAAACCTGACATACTAATTTCCCTTTATAGGAAAAGTATTGGAGGTCACAGACATAAAGTAAAAAATGTTAACACATTTGATCCACAACAAACTTCATTCAGTTAATGCCCATAAATTATGCCATAGTCAAGTTCTGTCTGCAGCCATGTTCTATTGCAGAGAATTTTTATACATCTATTACCATACTTTAGTGGTATGATTTTTTTTTTTTTTTTCAAAAAGACATTGTATCACAGGTTTAGTGGTCATTTCATGATTACATTTACTATGTGTTGATATTGCAATGATTTCTGTTTGTTTGCAAGACTTCCCATACTTGTATAGATTGAATATCCTGTCGGGTAGGAAAGGCACACTCAATCTCCCAGATGTAGAAGTACCTGTATTTCAGTAGTCTAAAAGTTGGAGTGTCTTATTATCCTGTTCTTATGCAAGGACCCAGGGCTCCTCTAATGGTGGGTTGTGGGTTCATCTTATTACACAGCTTATAGTATATTGTATAATGTATCCTAATAGTGTTTAAATGCTTTTCTTGCTAAATACCCAATGCTGTTTTTTTTATTTTATTTTTTTCTGTTTGCAGTTTCCTTTTTCTGTAAAAAAAAACAAAAAACTTGTTTCTTTCCACAGAGGAGGTTGTTAATTTTTAATAAAATTCTTCCTACATTATTTGTTTGTGCTTTTCGATCTCGTTAGCAATAATTTAGATTTGGATGCACTGCCCTTGTTTAGCAGTAAATGAAATAACACATTAACGAGGATTAAGTTCATAGCACCTTATCTGATAGAACATAAGCAAAGCCTACTTATTTTAGTCTGTTTTCACAAGGGTATATTCACAGGTCGAAATATAAATTCAATTTACAATTCTACGTTGGAAATCAAAAGGCTGATCTCGCAGATTTGAACTGCTGAAAATTATCCCCATTGTTGATATTTAGGGCTAATCATCTGTTTTCTGGGTGGAATCTGCCCAACAGAAGTGGAATGCTGCTTATTTCCACTCACGATTGTTTTTCCCTCAATGTCTCCAAAATTCATTCTCAACTCGACCCATGTGAACATAGCTCAAAGGTTTCACTGATATTTCTTAAAAAAAAATTTGCATACTGTGCAAAAGTTTTTAGGCAGCTATGTTAAAATACTGCAAAGAATAAAATAAGCAACAAACATTTTGGAGCACTAACTATAGATCTTTTGTGGACGTCACTTGTGTAAATTCTTTTTGCCTTTTAATGATGTGAGATTGGGAATCTGTGAGTGCCAGATCATCAATTCCAGGACTCCTTGTTCTTTATGCTGAAGATACTTTTTAATGACATTTGCTGTATGTTTGGGATCACTGTCCTGCTGCAGAATAAATTTGGAGCCCATTGGATGCCTCCCTAATGGTACGGACATCATGGTTAAGTATCTGCCTGTATTTCTCTGCATTGAGGACACCTTAAAATGGCCAATGTTAAGAACTGTAAATGTAGTGGCCAGCCAGCAGTACATCCAGCTCTGAACTGCCAGCAGCCACCAGTGGGACCTATCTACTGTACGTCCACTGTTGAAAGAAGTTTGGTCAGAAATAGTCTTCATGGATGAATTATGGACAAAAAACATGCTTTCTCTGATTCACTCAAAATTTATTCTGCAGTAGGACAAATGGTATTAATAATTAATAATTTTTGGCGTAAAGAAGAACAAGGAGTCCTTGAAGTAACAATTCAGACCCACAGAGCCCTGACCTCGGCATCAAATCTGTCACATGAAGACACAGAAGAATTTTCACAAGCGGCATCCAAAGAGGATGTTTGTTCTCCAAGATGTTTGGAACAACCTTTCTGCCAAGTTGCTACAAAATCTGTGTGTAAGTAAACCTAGAAGAATTTAAGGCAAAGAATATTGATCTGATTTAGATTTCTTTTAGGTTCATTCACTTTGCATTTTGTTAATTAATAAACATAAGGTATTAACATTTTTTTTTTTTAAAGCATTCTTAGTTTGCAGAATTATTTTTAACCTACACCTGTCAAAACCTTGACTGCTGTACCAGTCCATGGACATATAGGAGTTTTAGGGTTCAGCCTTCGTGGAGTGGGGGCGCCAATCTCGATTGTGTTTAGGGTGCCAACCTCCGGTGTCAGGTAGTTTGATATTAGGGCTCTTTGTAGAGCCATGGTAGGTAGCACGGTTGGTTGGTTGGTTTTCTGTGTGGTATTGTCTTGTTTTTAGATAGGTTTAATAAAGGTAAGTTTTATATCCGGTATAATGCTAATGTAATGTTCCTGGCTAGCACATTTATTTTTTTACCTTATTCTTTCACATTTGGTAAAATATTTTTTCAGTCCTGTATTAGATTCTCTATAATCTTCGCTATAAATCAAAGTGTTGTGGTCTATGGACACCTTTTGACATGTAAAAAATATTTTGCATATCTTGGTGCAATTTTATTAACTAAACATAACCACTAAGTTTAAGTCTGCATCCAATCTTCATTTCTACATTGCCTTTCCTACCCATTGATATGCAATTTGCAGCCTAACCCAAGTTTCAGATATTTCTTTTCTAAGATTGTTCTAGTAATATAGGCTGGATGTGAGGTCTGCATGTATCCAGGGCACTGCTGTCTTTACTACTTATATATAAGCCCAGCTTCTATCCTGAACACATTTCTTCTTCAAGTGCTTTACGCCCTATCTGTTGTGTGTTTTCTCTGACCTCTAAGATACTCTCTTCCCTTTCCTTACTTTTAAAATCTGTGTGCATCCCCTCTCCCTTCACTGTCATATTTTAACACTGAGAGACAAGAGGGAGTGTTAGAACCAAGAACAGGAGCTCTGACGGATCAACAACTGGGTAGACGAATGACTTAGAGAATCTCTGCAACAGCAAAATGGTAGGAATTTTTTTTTTTTTTAATAAAGACGATTTAGAAAGTTGCTTAACTTTGATTTAAGAAGCAAATGAACAATTAGAAAAAGTATATACAAATGTCTACCTACATAGCCTTAAAATCAATGGATTGCCCTACACCAGAATACAGTACTTGCTATACATTCCATATGCATGTTTGACTGTGGTGAAGTGTTTATCACCCAGCAGGTCAGCGTCTGACATGTTACAGTGAGCCAGTGCGTAAATGAAATAATTTTTTTTTAATGTCTATTCTTCAAGACACGTTACATGCATGCCACATTCAGGTGGAGCAGCATGAACTTGCCTTTTATCGCAATATAAATACGTATTAACATAAAACTAAGATGAATGTCATGGTGCTGGGCTAAGCTTTTAGACTGATTTATTTATTTTTTTTTTACCTTGAAACTTCATTTATAGAAAAAAAAGATGTGACATGGAACTTCATGTGGAGTAGAGTAAAACATTGTAATACCAACAATAAAAAGTTTTGGCTGTGTTTTCACAACATTAGTTAACTACGTGGCAAATCGAATATCTTTTTGCAAAGCAGCGGTAGGAAATTTGGCTCTTCTTTCTGTTCTGCTTAAGTCATTTTGCAGTGTGAGTAAAAAAATGTATTGCCACCCTAAGTAATATTATTGAGCACCAGGGATGCCTACTTTTTATACAAACTTAGAGTAATAACTAAACTAATCTACAGTCACATATAAGCCAATAGATGATTTCTTAGTGTGGTTTACTTATTTTTGCAGTTTTAGGATCATTGTTTTATTACTTTCTCATGACTGTTGCAAAAATAAACACAGTTACGCATACTGTTAAAATGTAGCAGTCAGGCTATATTCACACTTTGTCGTGGTTTCCGCTCATAAAGGAAGCCCTATGCTCTGTCCTGCAGCCTTCATATTTATAAGTACACTCTGTCATGTTGTCTGTCTCTTCCTTGCAAACTTAGATGAATTTCTGCTGGAGCTTCCAAAGCAAATGCTAACGGAGCCTCAAGAATAGCAAAAAAAAACCTGAAATGGTGAAGTTGTTGACTTAGTCTTTTAAAGAAAATCGCTTCACCAAGGCAGATCCCTTTAGAGCAGGGATGGACAATTAATTTTCCAGAGGGGCCACATGAGAGACCAAGACTATTGTAGAGGCCCGAACCAATAGGCCGAAATTAATTCAGCTTAATATCAATATAATATTGATAATTCTATTAACCGTATAACTTAATATTTATTAAGTATGCTGACATCTCCAATATATCGTTTGAACCCTTCCATATATCGTATGAGCACTCCAAAGCCCCTTATAATCTGTAAGCCCCCACACAGCCTCTCTATATACAGCATGAGCCCCTCAAAGCCTCCATCAAATACAGCTTGAGGTCCACACATCCTCCCCATATACTGGATGAGCCCCACACAGCCTCCCTATATACAGCATGAGCCCCACACAGCCCCCCATATACAGCCTGAGCCCCACACAGCCCCCCATATACAGCCTGAGCCCCACACAGCCCCCCATATACAGCATGAGCCCCACACAGCCTCCCTATACACAGTGTGAGCCCCACATAGCCTCCCTATATACAGCGTGATACCCCCACAGCCTCCATATATACAGCATGAGCCTCACACTGCCTCCCCATATACGGCATGAGGCCCACACAGCCCCCCATATACAGCATGAGCCCCAAACAGCCTCCCTATATACTGGATGAGCCCCGCACAGCCTCCCTTATATACTGGATGAGCCCCACACAGCCTCTCTTATATACTGGATGAGCCCCACACAGCCTCCCTATATGCTGGATGAGCCCCACAAAGCCTTCCAATATACTGGATGAGCCCCACACAGCCTCCCTATGTGCTGCATGAACCCCACACAACCTATCCATGCCTAGCATGAAACTCCCATAGTCTCCCCATGTCCAGCGAAATATCCCATACACATGAAAAAAAAAGAACACCACATACTCACATCGGTCCCTTTCCCCCGGCGCTCTGCTTCTGTTCCTGTCTCGGATCCGCTTACTCTCCACACTACACAGCTGACGCAATGAAATTATGTCATCACGTCAGCTGTTTCACACTGATTGGTGGAGGAAGTGGACGAGGACCCTCCCCAACCAAAGAAGTCAGCACAGATAGAGACAGTAAGCGGGCGTGGGAGGGCACGTTGCGGCCTGTGAGCCTCTATTTTCCATCCTATCCGCTGTATCAGTCCGCGGGAACGTGGCCCGCGCGCCGCATATTGCCTAGGTCTGCTTTAGAGGATCTGTATATTGTTATTTCAAAGATGACATTGTAGGCACCTTTGTGTTCAGTAGCTAATCAAGTGTTACGTAGAAGGTCGCAAGTAGAAATTGTATATACAGGGAATATATCAGCAGGTTTTTGCTATGTATTCTGACAGCATCTTCAGGTAGTGACTGAAACCCTAATTCCTGCACTGTGTCACTTAGTTTACTGGGTTCAGCAGCTGTGATAAAATCAGTTTTCTCTGCTGCAGATCTAGCAGAGCTTGGAATGCTCAGCTGTGTATAACCCCATCCAAACCACTGATTGTATTGAAACAGCCTAAAACACAGCCTAGTAAGTGACACATCGCTGGAATAAGAGTCTCTGCCCCTACATCATGCAGCTATTAGATTACATAGCAAAAACGTTAAGACAGATGTTCTTTAAAATTGGCATTATACTGCTACCTGTACCTTTATAGACTTATTTATATCATTAGATGGCACTGGTTTCCATGTTTGGTGCTTTAGCGCAAGTGGATAAGTGTAGTGTTGACTCTAACATGTATGGCCAGCATCCAGGAAGTTTATGTAACCCCTCTTATTTTTGTTGCATGAGGATTATTTGTTGCATATTTTTCCCTCTATTTTTCTGTATAAGAAAAATGTTTTGAACTTCTTAACCTCTTCTGGGTAGTTAATGGCTTCAATTTCAAGCCTATAGGCAAGTGTTTGTGTTGGGGCTTCACAAGAAACCGGAAGTCTTGATTTTGATGAGTGCTCATTACAGGTCGCAGTGGCAGCAAGTGTTCGGCCTCGCTGGTCAGATGCCCGGGACAAGATGTGATCTCTGTGGGGCAAAGAACACGGGACAAGATGTGATCTCTGTGGGGCAAAGAACACGAGAAGTAAATAAGTTGTAAATGTTACATTTTCATGTTTTTTTCCCCAAACAGTGACATATTCTTATTGGAGGAGAGCTAATTTGCATACCTTTTTTCCCAGTGATCATTAACTGGTCTATAAGTCTTCCCCCTCCAGCTGCTAGTTTTCAGATAAAAGTGTGCTATCCTTTTGTCTCTGTCAAAGTCCTCTCACCCAAACAACGAGTACCCGACTCTGTACTGACAAGTGGTAGGAACCTTAAAACAGCTGTCTGCAGATGGGCGTCTTTATTTTTTTTTATTTTCCATAATAGACTCTGGAAACTCTGGTTCTGGTATAGGTTCGAAATTTTGGTAATGTTCGTTAGAGGGTTGGACATCAATATATAGTGCAGTTGCTTCTAATAGGCGCCACTAGAAAGACAGCTTTCTTCTTGCTGGAAATCTAATTTATATGTTTTCACTCTTCCTCATTGTACATATACTATATGGATAAAAGTATCCAGACACTTACTGATGTTTGCATTCCAGGCATTTCATCCAGTCCCATCGCCCCCGGAGTATAACCTCAGGCCCCTCACACCCGATATACAACTGCTTCTCACAAAATTAGAATATCATCAAAAAGTAAATTTATTTTATAATATTTAATATATTATATAGAGTCATTACAAACAGTTATCTATTTCAAGTGTTTATTTCTGTAAGGGTATGTGCACACGATCAGTATTTGCTCAGGATTTGACGCAGGTGAAAGCTGCACCAAATCTGCATCTGCAGTCACTGGCAGGTCACCTACGTTGTTGATGCGTTTTTTCCCGCATGCGTTTTTGATGCGTTTTTTCATTGCATGCATTTTTGTTTTGTAACGTGAAATTAAGCTAATTGAAAGTTGGCTTCTAGGAAGGAAAAAAAAGTGATTTCCTGTGTGCAAATATTCTGTGGGTACGTTCCCATTGTCAGTAAACGCTGTGGGTTGGACGTTGCATATTTATGCAACATCAAACCTGCAGTGGCCAGATGTTATAGCATAGTGGATGAGATTTCAAGAAATCTAATGCCTGCGACTCGCCCGCACAGACGGATATGCAGCGCTTCTTTCCAGCCCTCAGCATGTCAATATATATAGCGTTATCTTGCGTTATGTTATTTAAATTACCCATAGACTTTCATTAGATGCGGTAAAACCACATTATCTTCCTAGTCACAGTGCGGGGACTAATTTAAACAATGAAAAAAACAAAAATTGAGCTTGGTTTGAGTTGGTATACATGCAGCATATAAACGCATGTTCACATTGGCCATAAAGCAAACAAAACCTACAAAAGACAAAATGATAAAAACCCTGCTGTAATCTAATATATAAAGCTCAATGTGTGTATGTATGTGTGTGTATGTATGTGTATGTCCGGGATTGGCATCCGCACCGTCGCAGCTACAGCCACAAAATTTGGCACAGTCACACGTCTGGCCCCCGAGAGTGTCCTAAGCTATGTTGTGAGGCGAAATTTTAACCCCACGCGTTCCAATTCACCAAACAGTTTTGCCCCTATCTACGTACTGGGGAAAAAATGTGCGTGTATCAAGCCCCACCCCTAATTATGATGTCACAATGGTTGCCATGGCGACGCTGATGTCATCATAGGTTGCAAGCCCCGCCGCTCATTATGATGTCATAATGGTTGACTATGGGATGGAGGATGGGTATATGGGCACTGAACTATGGGATGGAGGATATGTATGATGGGTATATGGGCCCGGGACTATGGGATGGAGGATGTGTGATGGGTATATGGGCACTGGACTATGGGATGGAGGATATGTATGATGGGTATATGGGCACGGGCCTATGGGGTTGTGGATATATATGATGGGTGTATAGGCACGAGACTATGGGATGGAGGATAATTATAATTTGCTATAACTAACCACAGTTAGTTACTATGCCCAGGCAGCGCCTGGCTCTTCAACTAGTAAATAAATAATAATTTTAAAAAATAGCAGGGATCCACCTATATTTGTTTACCAGCCAGAGTAAAGCAGACTACTGGGACTGGTATTTCAGGCTGGTAAAGATTCAATATCCATGAACCTTACCAGCCTGATAATACCAGTCCGCAGCAGTCTGCTTACCTTGGATGGTTAGCAAAAATAGTGGGATCCCCTCCAAAAAAAGAGCATGGGGTCCCCCTATTTTTTGCTAACCAGACAAGGAAAAAGGAGACAGCTGTGGCCTGGCATTCTCAGGCTGGCAAGGCTCATGGATTTTGGCCCTCACCAGTCTAAAAATAGCAGCCTGCAGCCGCCCCACAATTAGCGCATCCAAAGATGCACTAATTGTGGCACTTGACCCGTCTCTTCCCACTTGCCCTGTAGCTGTGGCTAGTGGGGTAATATTTGTGGGGTTGATGTTACCTTTGTATTGTCAGGTGACATCAATCCCACAGCTTAGTAATGGAGAGACGTCTATAAGACACTTATCTATTACTAAAGTGGCCACCTTAAATACCTTTTCTCATGATTTGATACACCTGGCTATGAAGTTCAAAGCTCAATGAGGTTACAAAACCAATTTAGTGCTTCAGGAAGTCAGTAAAAAGTAGTTAGGAGTGTTCAAATCAAGAAAATGATAAGGGTACCCATACTTTTGCACCAGTCAACTTTTGTTTAAATGCAGATTACACATTTTCTGTTAGTACAATAAACCTCATTTGAATCCAGAAATATAACTGAGTCCATCAGTTATTAGATATATGAAACTGAAATAGCTGTTGCAAAAACCAAAATTGTTAGAAAGAAAAAAGGTTAACATTAATAGGGGTGCCCAAACTTTAACATATGACTGTAAAGACACAGCCAGAATAAAGACCTTTACTTGAAATAATCACACACACTCCTTTAATAGATCTTGATTAAACCATGCTTACTGCATCGCCTATTCCACCGAAGCCCTCAATCTCCTGTAAGAAAATTAAAATAAAAAGCAACAGTATACCATACCTGTCTGCTGAGAAGATATACATACTATCCCACGATGAGTCCAGCTCTGCCACATCTGGATGCCTTTGGCTAAACGGTGGCATTATGCCACCATCCAACCTGACATCCAGACACAGCAGAGCTTGAAGATGATCACCTGAGACAACTTAGTCTCCGGCGGTCACTTGCACTGCAATTCTTGCAGTCAGCTGATTGTGAGAAGTTGAACTTGTCAAGTGACCGGGGATAACACCGTCCCCAGTGGTCCCGTGCACAGCAGTTCTCGCAGTCAGTTCAGCTCATCGCGAGAACTGCAGTGGATGTGAACTTCCGGCTGTGGCACAAGGTACACCTTTATTTAAATTAGTTCACATGCGTAGTAAGCTGCGCTCCCACACTTAATACGCATGTGACTATAAATATGCGGTTTTACCGCATCTAATTAAATCCTATGGGTAATTTACACTGCGGAGACTGAGTGTCTCCGCAATATAGACATGCTGCGGTATGGAAAAATGAATCGCATGTCCGATTACCCAGGGAAGCCGGAGGCGTCTCAGTACGCATAGTGGAGATGGGATTTCTTGAAATCTCATCCACTATGCTGTAACATCTGGACGCTGCGGGTTTGATGCTGCAGATGTACGCAGCGCCCAACTCACAGCGTTTACTGACCGTGAGAACATACCCTAAATGTTGATGATTTTAGCTTACAGCCAATGAAAACCCAAAAGTCATTATCTCAGTAAATTAGAATAATTAACTAAAAACACCTGCAAAGGCTTCCTAAACGTTTAAAAAGGTCCCTTAGGCTGGTTTCACATTTGCGTTTTTTAGCGCTGGAAAAAAACGCATATGTGCGCATGCGTTTTTTCCCCTATATTTAACATGGGTGCGCATACCTGCGCGCTTGTAAGCGCATGTATGCGATTTTCATGCGCTGCGTTTTTTTGGGGTGTGCGTTTGTATTTTCCAGACGCAGCATGTTGCATTTTTTGGCCCTGCAAAAAAGCGCATGCGCACATATGCGCACGTTTTGCGCTAAAAATGGCCATTATAGCCTATGGATGCGCATATGTGCGCACTGGCATGCTCATGTATGCGTTTTTTTGCATATGCGGTTTTTTTTTTTAACCATGGAATTTAGGGGTTTGGGTTAGAGTTAGGGTTAGTTAAGGGGGGTTAGGGTCAGGGTCAGGGTTGGGGTTTGGGTCAGGGTTAGGGTTAAGTATGGTTTGGTTAAGGGTTAGGGTCAGGGTTAGGGTCAGGGTTAGGGTTAAGTATGGTTTGGTTAAGGGTTGGGGTCAGGGTTAGGGTCAGGGTTAGGGTCAGGGTTAGGGTTAAGTATGGTTTTGTTAAGGGTCAGGGTTAGGGTCAGGATTAGGGTTAAGTATGGTTTTGTTAAGGGTTAGGGTCAGGGTTAGGGTCAGGGTTAGGGTCAGGGTTAGGGTTAGTTAGGGTTTAGGGTTTGGGTTAGGGTTAAGTATGATTTGGTTAAGGGTTAGGGTCAGGGTTAGGGTCAGGGTTAGGGTCAGGGTTAGGGTTAGTAAAGTCATGGTTTGGGTAGTGTGAGGGGCCACCTAAAAATGTTGGAAAAAAACGCAAACGCGGTAAAAACGCACTAAAAACGCATACAAACGCATAAAAACGCTGCGTTTTTTTCATGCATGCTCATAAAAATGCTTGAAAAAAACGCAGCAGTTGTATGCTTTTGTATGCGTTTTTTCAATGCGTTTTTTTGCGGGAAAAACGCGCTGCAAAAAAAAGCAAGTGTGAAACTAGCCTAAGTCTGTTTCAGTAGGCTCCACAATCATGGGGAAGACTGCTGACTTTGTCCAGAAGGCAGTCATTGACATACTATACAAAAGGTCATTGCTAAAGAAGCTTGCTGTTCACAGAGTGCTGTATCCAAGCTTAGTAATGTAAAGTTGAGTGGAAGGAAAAAGTGTGGTAGAAAAAAGGTTCATAAGCAACCAGGATAACCACAGCCTTGAAAGGATTGTGAAGAAAAGGCCATTCAAAAATTTGGTGAAGATTCACAAGGAGTGTAGTCATTGCATCAGGAGCCACACACACAGACGTATCCAGAACATGGGCTACAAGTGTTGCATTCCTTCTGTCAAGCCACTCATGACCAATAGACAATGCCAGAAGTGTCTTACTAGTCCAAGGAGAAAAAGAACTGGACTGTTGCTCATGCTCAGTGGTCCAAGGTGTTGTTTTCAGATGAAAGTAAATTTTGCATTTCATTTGGAAATCAAGGTCCCAGAGTCTGGAGAAAGAGTGGAGAGGTCCAGAATCCAAGCTGCTAGAGGTTTAGTGTGAAGTTTCCACAATGAGTGTTGGTTTGGGGAGCCATGCTGGTGTAGGTCCACTGTGTTTTATCAAGACCAAAGTCAGCGGAGCCCTCTGCCAGGGAATTTTAGAGCACTTCATGCTTTTTGGAGGTGGAAATTTCATTCTCCAGCAGGACTTGGCACCTGTCCACACTGCCAAAAGTACCGATACCTGGTTTAAAAGCAACAGAATCCCTGTGCTTGAATGGCCAGCAAACTCACCTGACCTTAACCCCATAGAGAATCTATGGAGTATTGTCAAGAGGAAGATGAGAGACACCCGACCCAACAATGCAGACGAGCTGAAGGCTGCTACCAAAGCAACCTGGGCTTCCATAACACCTCAGCAGTGCCACAGGCTGATCGCCTCCATGCCACGCTACGTTGAAGCATTATTTGATGCTAAAGGAGCCCCGACCAAGTATTGAGTGCATTTACTGGTCATACATTTCAGTAAGTAAACATTTCGGATTTTAAAATCATTTTTCAAGCTGGTATTATATTTATTCTAATTTACTGAGATAATGACTTTTGGGGTTTCGTTGGCTGTAAGCCACAATAATCAACATTAACAGAAATAAACACTTGAAATAGATCACTCTGTAATGACTCTTTATAATATAGGAGTTTAACTTTGTATATTAAAGAATTGAAATAAATTAACTTTTTGATGATATTCTAATTTAGTGAGATGCACCTGTATAACATATGCTGTCTGCCTTTATTGACATGTGACAGAACTCATTGAGTGCGGTCCTCTAATGAAAGCCATTAGTACATTGGTGTAACAAGTCCGTTCACGACATTTATTTTCTCCTAAATCTTTCCCCATCAACTGTAGTGATAATATTGAGAAGTGAAAGGAACTGGAGCAATTCTGCAGAGTCCAGACCTCCTCTGGTATAATATCAGCAAAAACACTTCGCCCCTGCTGGGAGCTTCTTGGCCGAGTAGTTGTTTGCAGACGTACATCACTAAGCACAATGCCAAGTGTTGAATTGAGTGGTGTAAAGCTGCCACCACTGGACTCTGGAGGAGACGTGTTCTGTGCAGTGACTGCTCACACTTCTCTATTTGGCATCTGATGGAGGAGTCTGGGTTTGGTGAATGCCAGGAGCACATTACCCCCTGACTGCACTGTGCCCGCTGTACAGTTTGGTAGAGGAGGGGTAATACTATGGGCTTATCAAGGGTTGGCCTTAGGTCCAGTGAAAGAAAATCTTAATGTTTCAGTGCAAGACATTGTGGATAATTTCAGTTTCCAGCCTTGTGGGAACAGTTTGAGGAAGATACCAGGCTCTCACGCAGGAAAACGATGAAGAAATACATCAGGATAAGACTTTGCCCACAAACAGCAACCTTGTACGCCCTCAGAGTCCTCCTGGATGGAGAAAGAAAAATGTTGTGAAGAAGAAACGGAGAGTGGTGGTCATGGGGGATTCCCTGTTGAGAGGAACAGAGGCCGCTATCTGCAGACCGGATATAACCTCAAGAGAAATGTGCTGTCTTCCAGGTGCAAAAATTAAAGATGTGTCTGACAAGGATATCAGGACTCTTCAGACCTACAGATGACTACCCATTCCTGCTACTACATGTGGGGACAAATGACACCTCAAGAAGCGACCTGGAAACCATCTGCAGAGACTTTGAAGACTTAGGCAAGAAAGTGAAAGAACTGGGAGCGCAGGTGGTCTTCTCTTCCATCCTCCCAGTGGATGGCCATGGAACAAGGAGGTGGAATAAGATTCTGCAGGTGAACAACTGGCTACGTTGATGGTGCCGTCAGCAACGATTTGGATTTATGGATCACAGAGTGAATTACCTCTACGATGGACTACTTGCTAGAGATGGGGTGCACCTTACGAAGACTGGAAAACATGTATTTGGAAGTCGCCTTGCTACACTTGTAAGGAGAGCTTTAAACTAGAACAACATGGGAAGGGAAGCAAAAGACCAGAAAAAGCCATACACCTGACAAATGCTATTGAGAACTCTGCTATTAGAAGTGGAAAGGAAGAACAAAGACAAAAGAATCTAATTAATAAAAATATTGGAGAAAGACAAACCAATCACAAACTAAAATGTTTCTATACTAATGCACAAAGCATGGGCAACAAACAAGGAGAATTGGTATTACTAACACAGGAAAAGAAATATGTCATTGGAATCACTGAAACTTGGTTGGACAATACACATGATTGGAATACAAGGCTAGAAGGATACAACTTATTTGCTAGAAACAGACTTGATAAACGAGGAGGAGGTGTCGCATTGTATGTTAGAAACGCGTATATCTGCACAGAGATTGAAGCTTCAGAGACTGGGAGTTCTGTGGAAACTGTTTGGGTAAGAATACAAGGACAGAACAATGGAAAGGACACCATTGTAACCATTTACTACAGGCCGCCTGTGCAAGCTGAAGATATGGATGAACTCTTTATGCATCAAATGGCCAAGTTCTCCAAAAAATATGACATAGTTGTCATGGGAGATTTCAACTATCCAGACATTTGTTGGGAATCTCTCTCAGGCAAAACTAACAGGTCAAGGAAATTCTTATCCTCTCTGGCTGACAACTTTATCTTCCAAAAGGTAGGGGAGAAAACAAGGGGAACTGCTACCTTGGATCTAATCCTTATAAACAGGGAGGAAATGGTTGAGGAGGTAAAAGTGGCTGGGACCCTAGGAGGTAGCGACCATGCTATTTTAGAATTTTGGATAACTAGAGGAGGAAGACCCGTGAAGACTCAGACGTCAAGGTTAGATTTCAGAAACGCAGATTTTAAGGGATTCAGAAAGAGAATTGGAGGGATCCAATGGCTGGATATCCTTAAAGACAAAAATGTCCAGGAAGGATGGGAAATCTTGAAAAATGAAATTCTCAAAGTACAATTGTTAACAATTCCGAAAAGAGGGAAGAATAGGAAGCATTTAAGGAAGCCAGGATGGATGAACACAGAACTTAAGCACATGCTAAAAAGGAAGAAAAAAATGTTTCTAAAATGGAAAGAGGGAGGCATATCTAAAGAAGAATATAATGCTGTCTGCAGAACCTGCAGGGCACAAATCAGATTATCTAAAGCTGACAATGAATTGAGGCTTGCAAGAGATGTCAAAAGCAATAATAAAGGATTTTGGGGATATGTCAAAAGTAAAAGAAAAGTCAAAGATGCTATAGGATTTTTACAGGATGAAAATGATGAAATGGTAAGACAGGATGTTGAGAAGGCCGAACTTTTAAATTCCTATTTTGCATCTGTTTTCTCTCAGAAAGGAAATGTAACATCAACTGTTCTTCACTGTCCTATTAAGGAAATAGAAGAATCCAGGATATCTATAAACAGAAAGATAGTAAGGAAACACTTAGCTAACCTAAATGAATTCAAGTCTCCAGGTCCAGATGAATTACACCCCAGAGTACTGAAGGAGATATCAGAAGAAATTTTTGAACCCCTCTCCATAATCTTTGAAAATTCTTGGAGAACAGGAGAAGTCCCAGAAGACTGGAGAAGAGCAAATGTTGTTCCTATCTTCAAAAAGGGGAAGAAGGTGGACCCAGGCAACTATAGGCCGGTGAGTCTGACTTCTATACCAGGAAAGATCTTTGAACAAATTATTAAACAACATGTATGTCAGTACCTGGATAAGAATGAAGTGATTAAACAGAGTCAGCATGGGTTTGTAACTAATAAGTCATGTCAGACTAACTTAATTTCCTTCTATGACGGAATCACTGATTGGGTGGATCAAGGAAATGCTGTAGATATAGTATATCTTGACTTCAGCAAAGCATTTGACAAAGTATCTCATACAATCCTTATTGAAAAAATGACTAAGTATGGAATGGACAAGGCAACTGTTAGGTGGATTCATAACTGGCTTAGTGATCGGACCCAAAGAGTGGTCGTAAATGGCTGCACATCCAGTTGGAAGAATGTCTCAAGTGGGGTAACACAGGGCTCTGTCCTGGGCCCTGTATTGTTCAACATCTTTATCAAGATTTAGATGAAGGAATTGAGGGTAAACTGATTAAATTTGCTGATGACACAAAGCTAGGAGGGATAGCTAATACTAGAGAAGAGAGAGAGAGGATTCAAAAAGATTTAAATAAACTGGAGCAGTGGGCAGCAACTAACAGAATGGTTTTTAACAGGGAAAAATGCAAAGTACTACATCTGGGCAATAAAAGTGAAAAAAGCATATACAGAATGGGAGGCATAGGCCTAAGCAACAGCACATGTGAAAAAGACTTGGGTATACTAATAGATCACAGACTGAATATGAGTCAACAGTGTGATGCAGCAGCAAAAAAGGCAAATGCAATTCTAGGATGTATTAACAGAAGCATACAGTCTAGATCACGTGAAGTCATTATTTCCCTCTACTCCTCTTTGGTCAGACCTCATCTGGAATATTGTGTCCAGTTTTGGGCGCCACATTTTAAAAAAGACATCAACAAACTGGAGCAAGTTCAGAAAAGTGCAACCAGAATGGTGACCGGACTGCAAACCCTGTCTTATGAGGAAAGGTTGCAGGATTTGGGATTGTTTAGTTTGCAAAAGAGAAGACTGAGAGGAGACTTAATAGCTGCCTACAAATATCTAAAGGGCTGTCACATTGTAGAAGGATCAACTTTATTCTCATTTGCACAAGGAAAGACTAGAAGCAACGGGATGAAACTGAATGGGAGGAGACACAGATTAGATATTAGAAAAAACTTTTTGACAGAGTGATCAATGAGTGGAACATGCTGCCACGAGAAGTGGTGAGTTCTCCTTCAATGGAAGTCTTCAAACAGAGGCTGGACAGACATCTGACTGGGATGATTTAGCGAATCCTGCTTTGAGCAGGGGGTTGGACCAGATGGCCCAGGAGGTCCCTTCCAACTCTACGATTCTATGATTCTATGATTCTGTTCCCTATGACTGTGCCCAGTGCACAAGCTCCATACAGACATTGTTGGGGGAGTTTGGCGGAAGAACATGACCGTCCGCACAGAGCCAGGACCTCAGTGCCATCCAATACCTTTGGGATGAACTAAAACTGAGACTGAGCCCAACCTGTCCCCAACATCCGTGAGATCATCTGAGATCACAAATGCTCTTCTGGAAACAAAAATTCCCACAGATGACTCCAAAATCTTGTAGAAATAACAGCGGGATACAAATCCAGCTCACCAGACATAGCATTCCAACATCGGAGCACGAGACCACTGTGTCAAAGCGCACAATCCAAGGCAATGAGAAAAAACTTTGTCCAGCTCCACGATGTAGTGAAAAATATTCTTTACTCTTAATGATTAAGAGTGCTTAGCCACTCGAAACGCGTAGATCGATCGCATGCCTTGTAACTCATGCTGGCTTTTAAACCTCATTTCTATTGAGTGAATAAAGAATATTTTTCACTACATCGTGGAGCTGGACAAAGTTTTTTCTCATTGCCTTAGAAATAACAGCTCCTGCTCTTTTGGGAAGGATTTCTGCAGAGGGGCTGACTCCATGTTACTCTCTATGGATGCGGAATGGGAGGTCAGAAAAGCTCCTGTAGGTGCAATGTGCAGGGGGCATAAGACTTTTGTCCATATAGCATATGTTCTGGAAATAAGAGCTGTTCATGCTTTCATTTTATCAGTCTTGGCACAGAATTGAATATAAACAGTGGACACTGGTTGCTACAATAGATCATGAGATACATGCAGCCAATAACTGTATAATATCCTGCCAACCTCACACACAAATATGCAATATCTGACCTATTGCCCAGTGTTTTCAGCTTCTAAAATCTCTGACAGCACAACTGCAATAAATGCTTTTAATAACCTAGTTTATCTGCAGTGCACCCTGCTCTCCCCAGCAGAGCAATGACAATTCATAGACTCTGGCAACCTCCAAGAATTATACAACTATAATCTGGCACCAATAAAAATGTATGAGTCCGGTACCTCTGTTCAGCTTTTATACACGCTTCAGTCTTTCAGCTAGTTGTACACTCCCCGCTCCCGTATTGTTGCATAACAGCTACCATATTTCAGAAAGGTGAGTGACTGCCATCATGGGGCTATACGGGCAGCCATATCGATTACTGTTCAATGAAAAACGCATCCAAAACCGTATGTGTAATATGATGCAATAACTTTACAGGAGATGGGTTCTCCAGGACTTACAGCAACATGTAATGATAAAGTTTTTCAGTTGATTTTTTTTTTTTTTTTTTGATAAGCAAACTTGTTTTTTTCAGTATATTTGAGGTCCATGTTCCACCTTGCAATATTGCTAAGCGAAAACGAGTTTAGACGAACCAGTGATAGGTGAACAAGCTGGTTCTTGACTATCGGCTTGTCTAAGCAGGCCAATAATTAAGGAACGTGTAAATCGGGTGCAATGCTTTTTATGCATACATGATAATGTAAGTAGATGATGTGTTGTCGATAACATGACATTCTATGCACATAGGATTGCATTATCGTTATGTGTGCATGGCCTGAGTCAGCTCATGTAAAAAAAAAAGCTGTAAGATTTTAGAAAAAAAAAACTACTACAATAAAATACAATACATATATATTTTTTTTAAGTTTTTATTTTTTTCCCCTCTCACAGTGATGTTATTTTTTTCCACTTAAATTTTCTCTTTCTGCTTCATAATCATTCTCCTTCACTTCCTCCTCCTTTCTCTGTCTGCAGCATTTTCGTGAATGAAGAACCATTGCATTGTCCCAATGAAAGCCTATTGACACATTGTTGTAGTGTAGAAAACACCTGTACTTTTCATTTCATCATCAGGGCCCTCGTCCAGTCAGCCATGAAGAGAAGGCCTTGTGAGCAGCTGGCCGGAGATGTTGCACACCCTAATGCCAAATATTTAAAGAAAAGAGGGGAAAAAAGACTGAATGTCATACAACATAAACCCACCATGAATGAAACATTCTTATGCATTAACTCGTTTGCCCTGAACTCGATGTTTGACTTTTTTGTAATCTTTGAATATTTTATTTTCTCCATAACATTTAAAATCCACTTTTTTTTAAAGTCTTAACAACTAGACAGTGGAGAATGCAGGAAAGTTAAAGGATTTGCCAAAGAGTAGAAAAATATTGTCTGTTTATTTTTCCACAGAAACCGCGCCACTGTTGTTTGGAAATGAAGTTTCGCTCCATCCTCTTGCATTAATGTAATAAAGACATGAGTAATATGCTGGCACAATGCATTTTCAGAATGGTAAATCTTTTTTTTTTATTTTTTTTAACAAATATTTAATTTGCTAATGTCAACGCTAAGGCTGTGTGCACACGTTGTGGATTCTGCTGCGGATCGCAGCGTTTTTGGCCTTGCGGATCCACAGCAGATTTTGCTGCGGTGTACAGTACCATTGTATTCAATGGAAATCAGAAAACGCAATGCACATGCTGCGGATTTTTCCGCGGTTTCAAATCCGCAGCATGTCAATTCTTTGTGCGGAATCCGCAGTGGTTTTACACCTGCTCCATTGTACAGGTGTCAAACCGCAAGGGAAAACCGCAGGCTAATCCGCAGGTCTTTTTACCTGAGGATTTTTCCAAATCCGTTCGGAAAAATCCGCAGCACCTTCCACAACGTGTGCACATGGCCTAATTATTTTCAAGCGTCACACTTATTTTGATGCTTTAGTGAACTGTGTGTGGAAAAACACTGAGTGCAAACTAAACTTAAAGTGGTTTACTCTTCTGCAGTGTTCAGGAGCACATCGCTACCCTGCTTCCTGCTTGCTTGTTAGGAGGTAGTGGGAGAGGGGGTCAGTTCAGAAGATTAGCAGTTTGGATTAGTGGCATGGTTGGATTGCTGCAGCATGAGACAAGTTCAGGGCCTCAAATTTCTGTCTCCGTGCAGCTTCAGAAAAAAATTGCACAGATATTGGATGCATTTGCTGTGAACGTTCTTCATAATGGTGCACGCAAATTCTTGAATTCTGCGCAAATTGGAAAAGTGTTCTATATTTTTGTCTTTTTTTGCAACTTTTTAGAGAATTTGATGCTTTAAAATGTGGTATGCAAATCTAACATTTGCGCAAAAAAATTCTGGCTTGCGAAAAAAAATCACTCCAGGAGGCGGTGGGAAGGGATTGGAGGACATTTCTGCAAAAATTTTGCAACTTTTTAGAAAGTTGTAAATAGTGAACCTGTCTCAAATATCTGGATTGCAAAAAGCATATAAACAATGACGAGCAGAGGAAAAAAATAGATGAACATGTAGAAAATAGACATAACTTTAACGAATTTGACAACAAAAACAACCTCCAAACAGGTAAAAAAAAGTTGATGAAAATGCAATAGTGAATTGGGCCCTTTAGTGTTTATTTTATTAAGCAGTCCGCTAATTTATTTTAAAAAACTTAAATATCAAATACAAAGTGATAAATAAGTAAAAATTGTGTATGTATTTTTTGGGGAAAGATTTTCTTTCTCTTTGTGGTAAGACAAATGATCACAGTACAGTATGACATCCAGGATTTATCACTAGACATGCAGCATTCAGGCTTCAATTTGCTTGTTTCAGAGATAAGTGTAGAGAGTCATTTCTTACACAGACGCAGCATGGCATGCCAGCAGTTGGGATTGTCACCCTTATCCATATGCTATCTACGGATAAGGAAAGATGCAATATGCACGCAGGCGCCCACATATTCCCTGTCAATGTCACCATCTGCTTGGAGGACAGTGGGATGCTGCCTTTAGAGATAAAACTGTTTTTGAACTGGTTACTGATTTTTTTTTTTTTTTTTTTTTTTTACCTTTCTTTTCCACCATTCTGCTCCCTCCCCTCATCTTTCTCTCCCTGCCAGCTTGCTCTGCCTGTTTGTCTGATTCTTATCACTGGCTCTCAATGCAGGATTAAACACGCTAATAGGAATGTTAGCATAGAAGGCCTGAAATACCCTGAAAATTTGTTAAAAGTGGCTAATCAAGATGAAGCGTTTAAATTAAGCCCATCGCCTATCTGTTCCTCGTGAGAAATGGAAACATGGTTTACCACTGACCCAAGTGACTCTCGGGGCATAAGAGCTCTGCCGCACATACTTACACTACCATAAGTGCTTTCCAGCACACTTGTCTATCTCAGATAGTGATTCCCTCGCATTCCCCAACGTTCATGTCATCTGGCATGGTGCAACCTTGGCACCGCATTGCCTCTTCATTCCAGCAGAGCCTATTATTTGCCATCTAGTTATGTCATTTAGAGGCAATTATTAGAAGGCTCCCTTTAGAGTCGCCATCTGCTTTCATCTTCATTCTGGTTGTTTCTTATCTTCCAATTTGTTAATTAGTGTAGGTGTCCTCTTCATGATCACTGGGCAAGAAGGCAGTGATCTCAATGGGACAGGCAAAAATTGTAGGAGTGAGTGACTATTAAGCTCAGCTCTCACAGTGGGAGCCTTGATCACTTTATGAGACCCTCAGCACATTCCAGACTTTTGTGTCCCTTCTATCCAGTGTTTGCATTGTCGGGGATAAAGAAGACGCTTACATAGAAAACGGAAAAAGCGCAGCTCCGCCGTGGCATTTTATCCGGGCACTGGTCTCTTAATGTTCGAGCCTAAAGGTAATGAGGTCCTGATGGTATAGTGCACCTGTGCTTTGCATGCTAAATATGTGCTATTGCTTTTCTTCCTAGTATTAAGGTAAAATTAATTCACGTTATTTTAGCATATTGCTTAAAATCGTCACAACTCATTCAAGCATATTCTTTTTCTATAAATTTGTGTTGGAAAATTGTGTTTTCACCTAAATGGGCAATGCCCCCCAAAAATTATGTATTTTTTTTTCTTCCTGCATAAATTATATAATTTGGGCTATTGTTGATAAATCTTTCATTTCTCCTTGGTCAAACTCATTTATATTTCTGTTTTGTTTGCATGTTCCATAATTTAGAAGGAAGAGAGAAAAAAGTATTGCTGATTTTGTGGTGAATTATGTGATTTGCAAAAGGTGATATTTGCAGAAATGCGTTTGCTTGCATTCAGATTTTTTTGTAGCGTGCAGGTGAGATTTGTTAAAATGTCAAAATGTCATCCACTTTGTTGCTATTCTAATATGTTGCAGATTTTTATTTGCTACATATTTGACATCTCTATCCCATGTACATGTCCATCCCATGTCAGCCACACTTCAGAGTCAGGCTATGCACACACAGCATTTTTTTTTAGCGGATTTGCCAATAAATCCGCTATAAAAAAGCTAAAAAATAAGCTTCCCATTCATTTCTATGCATTTTGCAATTTCTGTGCATAATGATGCTTTCTCTACAGCGAAAAAACCGCTTCGCGGTAAAAAAAACGCAGCATGCTCATTAATTTCACGGATTTTTCCGCATTTCTGTCTAGTTCTATGTGTCAGGAACCGCGCGGGAAAAAACGCATAAAAACCGCGTGGAAAACGCGCAGAAAAAAACCCGTGGTTTCTGGGAAGGGAGTCAGGTTTTTAAGCAGAAATTTTCTGCTACGTGTGCACATAGCCTAAGCGAGTAGCCTTGCCTGCTTGTCAGGTATGTCAGCGACCGCGCTGTTACAGTATCTGTTTTTAGATTCCGCTATTTTGTCTCCACAAGGCTCTATAGCTTAGGCTTTGTTACATTGTCACTCAGTTTTCTCCATCCCATAGAGACTTCTGATGATAAGCCGTGTGTTTAGAATTCCTTTGGGAGGGGATGAAATCTGTTTGGAGTTTGTTTCTATGTGATGCCGTATGCACTGACCTCCCTCCTTCTACGTGTGTGACTAAAGGGGGGACCTGGTATCTTCCTGGTCCTTTAATACCATAGCTATTAGATCATTCTAATCCATTTCAGCAAACACTGCTCTGTTTTGTCTGGACGACACTTATTCATCCATAGTAATCGAGAGGCCGCCAAAGATTATTGTGAACCTCTCGTAAATGAAGGAGAATTAATAAGGTGAATTCTAGTTAATGGTTTTTTGAGATTTCATTGAACCTAGTGCCATTAAGAGCGCCTCTATCTTGGCTCGTTGCTATGCTCTACGTCCAGTTATTTACCACGTCTTGGCGTCCTGCTGAGGCAGAGAATAGTCAACAGCTTCCAGCACAGAGCATTCTCTTGTCTTGGCTTTGGGGTAAAGGGTAGCAAAGGCCAGCACTTCCAATGCCCTTGATATGTCTATATTATGGATGAAGCTATAGGATAGAAATCTACTGCGCGCGGTAGGGAGCTTGGATGGGAAGGTTCGGGGGGGGGGGGGTTGCTCTGCCAACGATGTACCTGCTCTGTATATAAATGGGGTGGTTGACAGAGGGGAGGATTGGCAAAACAAAAAACAAAGGAAAAAGGGCACGCCAAGGTCACGAGAACATGCAAAGAACAGAATTTGAAATGAGTTTTTTTTTCATGGGCATGCAGCAGGACTCTTTGAAAAAGAAAAGTTGCAATGTTTTGGGCATGGGGCCGCAACAACATAAATACCATAAAATCGGAAGAATCCTTTGGAACTAGAGAGGAAGGGGCATAAATTGCTTCATCGTGGCTCCTTTGTGCATATTTGCGATATTTTTCTAAAGGGTGACCGAATGGACTGGATCTTCCGCCTAAGTGTCATGGTTAGATGTACTGTGTACGCAGGGTAGTACTCTCCATTACAGCAATCTGTTTCTATGTTGTGAGCAAGTCAGAGGTTAATTGCATGCTAATGGAAACCTGGAGAGATCCGACTTCACAGGGCTGCTCATACTTTCCAGCTCTCCTTTTTTCCTCCTGCCTCTGTGTGCTCCTCTATAACAATACCCCCGCTTAGTTTGCTGATTTTGTCTCTCAGGTGTTTGCCTCTTATCTCCATGAATAATCTTGTTCTCCTTGTACTTGTGATTTGGAATCAGGTAGTTTGCTCCAATCCTGTTCCTTCCCTTTAATCTTTTCTCCTCCCTCATACCTCTGGCTGGGTTGTCCCTCCTTCTGTGCTTACTCTTATTTGCTCTTTTAACCCCCCCCCCCCCACATGTTCCTTCTTCTCTCTCTTACTCTCCCCCTTTCCTTCTCCCTCCTCCCTTCTCCACTGTTTCTCTCCCCCTTTCCTTTTCACTCCTAACAGAATGGAAAGTAGAGCTGTCAGGTTCTGTCACTCCGGACCCTCCCTCATACAGTCACACTTTGCTCTACCAACATAACTGCACAGACACCATGGCTCAGTATTAAACTGGACTGTGCTTGTAACCTGTTCATTGCTGTGTTGTACTGCACCAAGACTTTACTTCTGAAAGCTGGGACTGTAACCACCTGCAGACTTGTCTCATTCGCTTGCTTGTCTGTCCAGTGACATCCTTTACCTAACTTGTATTCAACTTGAAAGTCGATTGACCAAAGAAAAAAAAAGTAGCGACTTCTCTCTAGACGGATTACACACCTGGGTACACCTGCAGTTTACCTCCTGTCAGTCTGACAGCCTGCATGTTGCCTCCAATGATCATGTATGCTCCCCGTAATGCACATTTCGAAATGCTACGAAGTCATATCAGCTGATTGGAGATATCTGCCTCCTATTCTCTTATCAAATCCTTACTCACCAGAACATATCTGAGGTATGTACCACTCTCCTCTAAGCTCCTAAAACACCCTGGTATCCATCAACGTTTCCAAGTGTTATGCATGTTTTTCCTACGACTTTTTATTTCATGTTTTCGCTTTCTTTCTCTTCTGTATATATAGAGAGACTTTTTATCTCATGTTTTTTGTTCTCTTTTGTGTGTATATATGTTCCATATCTTCCAACATTTACCACTGGGACATTTGGTCAGTAAATGATGATATTCTTGGGTCATGATGCATTGGTCTTGTCCCTTGCACTATAGTGTTCATGTCTTATGATTGTTTTCCCAAATTCTTTGCACTATATTGTTTTTTTTTTCAGCTCCTTCTAGTACAGTAGCTTCTTCTCTGTACTTTCCTCTTGCTGTTTCTCCATTCACGCCCTATCCAGTGTTTCATTCCTGTGACTTGTCCTTCTCTCACCTTTTTATAATTGACAAGTTCATCTCTCACTCCTCAAGTCTCCTCCCTGTCTGGTCTTCTTGAGTTTTCCTCATTAACCTCATCCCTCCATCCTCTTAAGTTCTCACTTTCTTTCTTTCTTACTTTTTTCTTCCCTTCCCCTTTTCTTTTCTTTTTGTTCCCCCTTGTTGTCCCTGCCTTCCAGCACGTTCTCTCTTTCTTTCTCCCTCCCATCTACCTCTTTTGTAAGTTGGAGAGAGATGGGAAAACACAGAGCTGCTCCATATCTAGTGCCTGGTACGAGGTGTCCCAGGTTTGAGAGGTGGTGGTTTGCTTTTGAGAGAAGCCAAACTATCGGATCGCCATTCTTTCCTTTTCTAAACCCTGAAATAATATTTCTGCCAAAAATAGAGTAATTACGCTCTTAACCCTTTCCCCACCTCCCCCAGTCATGCGAGGACTGATTAAAAAAATAAGAAAAAAAACTCTTATTGTCTCCTTCTTAATGTGCCGTTTCCTAGAATCCTTTCATGCACAAAATAATGAGAAGCAGAGACATTAACTTCAGATTAAATGCCTAATAGGTTTATCGGAGCTAAATGGCTTCTATAATGGATCACGCAGAGTGGCGTTTCTCAGCAGGTATCCTTGCCTGGTACAGTAGTCATCAACCGTGATAATGCTGTAATGTGTTTTGTTACTTTTTAATCAGAGCAGAGTGTATACACAATGATGTTGAATTTACCTTTAAGCTATGACAGAAATGTAACTTTTTTTGCATGTCAGTCTCCAAAATACACTATGCCTGATCTGTCTGGCTCTAAACCATAGTTCGTGTCTCAATCAAGGCTATTTAAATGCATGCAATCCCATACACTAAGTCACATCTAAAAATGTTATTTTCTGTGAGTAAAAATAAGTTATTTCCTGTAAGAAATCTAACGTTTCTCCCTTGTGTAGCCTACTGAAGGACACCCTGTTATAAAGGACTTCCTTTTTACCGCAGTATATTCTCACGCTCCTTCCCTTACAC
This sequence comes from Dendrobates tinctorius, assembly GCF_039654945.1. Taxonomy (NCBI): domain Eukaryota; kingdom Metazoa; phylum Chordata; class Amphibia; order Anura; family Dendrobatidae; genus Dendrobates; species Dendrobates tinctorius. The sequence goes on along the minus strand of NW_027361788.1, from coordinate 24,773,830 downwards.
ACAAATCCCTTGAAAGCCCTGGGCCGAAGGTACAATTGTTTTGGACAAAGTGCATTTGCATTCTAATTTGACCCAGAAATGCTTTGCCCTGGCACCACATCCTGATCATTGTTAGTTATAGAATAATGTCATGGTTTCCATTTTCGGAACCTTTTTTGTACTCAGACCACACAAGAAATATGTTTGTTTTTTTTATTTTTCTGCAGGTCACATTTTTAGAATAAACCTTTAATCTGTGGCCTGTTTTAATTATAGTGACGTAAAAATATGCACAACGATATAAAAAAAAACCCATGAAGTTATAGATAAATGGCCATAACAAGTCTTCATACAGCAAAGCACTAAAATGTTTAAGAATCTGGAATGTCTCATTGCGATTTTTGTTTTGTTCTATTGTTTTGTACCTTGAATTTGGATAACTAAAATTTATCTGATTTAAAAAAAAAAAAAAAAAAAAAAAAAAATCTGGAATGTGAATCTTGTAAGTTAAGATCAGATCGATAGATCATGCCTGGAGCAAAAATGTAAAAAGTTAATTGCTTACTTATGGGTTATTACTTCCGAAAAGCTACATTACGGCTATGTAATTTTAAAGTGTCACATAATTACTATATGGAAGTCTACTCCAGTCGATGCCATGTGGGTACTTGTTTGGTAGGTTCTTGATTATTGAAAAATGTTAGTCACAAGAGAATTGCTTTCCCTGAGCAAAATATCAGCAGGGTCAAACATTGATTGAGAATTATGTCAAGGACCTTAGGACCTTGCAAATAAATATCCTTGTTTCTCAGATTCTTAAGGCCCTTTTGCCTTTTACATCAAAGTAAATACTAGAATTAGTCTAGCCTGATGAAGAGACCTGAGTAGTCTCGAAAGCTTGCAATGTGTTACCATCTTTTCAGTTAGCCATTAAAAGGTATCAACTACTGAGGACTCTCAATCCTGAATATTTTTCTATCTACTGGCTAACACGGTACAAAGATATACATCTTTCCTGTATTAGAATCAGGCCTGAATTTTGAACTTAAGCTGGCTAGACACACATAAAAGTAGATTGTGTGTGGGGGACCTTATGACTGTACCCTCGAAGGCAGATGTTGGAGGGAAAAAAAAGGATTGGGCATGACCGACACACTCTTTGTAAAAACAATAAACTGCTTCCATAGGAATCTTTGGGAGAAAAAATGGCACACTTGGTCAAGGTGAGTGTGCATGTTTTTTTCTTTTTTTGCAGTCAATGGAAATGGCTATAGGGATTATATCTTAATAGGTAAGTTCTTACAGACGCCATGCCATGTATGATAGTACCGTCTTCTGGAGCACATTAGTGCTTCCGATATTAGTCTAACACCCATTTCTGCTCCCTCAGGATATGGAACATTACAGCGGGCATGTATATACGTAAGTCTACGTTATCTGCCGTCATTAGGTGATCATGTTTTAATGAGCCCTGGGAACAAAACAAATGAACAGATTTCCTCTTCATTGTCTGCTTTTGCCCACGATTCTGGGATGCTTATTTTTATCAGCTTGACTAATATCCACATCACTTTTCCTTTTTCGCTAGAAGGAAGGAAAACTTCCCGGTACGACCCACGACAGATTAGATAAGAGCATTTTCAGTAAATACAGATTTGTTCTCTATTAGAGCAATAAAATCTCATATCCTGCTATGAGTTGTCCGGTCAGCTTGATTTACGCCCTTTTTTTATTTGTCCTGAAAGGTGATCTAAAGTAGGACAGTGAATAGATATGCGCACGTATAGTGATGTTACTGTGGGAATACCAGTGTGTAAAGTTTGTGTTGTCACTCTGTCTCCTTGCATCTAGGGTAGTGGCAATATGCTGGTGTCTGCGCTGCCGTCTCTACTCCTGCTGCTTCTCAGCTTTTCTGTGAGGACATGGACCTCCAGACCAGCACGTGTCTACCTGTCATACAAAGGTAAGATGAACTCATGATTCACATTCACAGGATTTACGAAAAAATGTGTTGGCAGTCAACACTTTCCTTCCCTATACAGGATCTGCTGTGTCAATTTATGCAGTACAATCATCCATCCAATATCACAAGGACTTTCCTTAATATCTTTATTTTGGATGAGATCTGAATTTCCTAGGCAGAATATTTTGATGTAATTCACCATAGTGGCAGATTTTTTCCAAAATCAAGTTTACGGTCATTGTGACCAATGCCATAAGTTGACGCTGAATTTTTACAGATACTGATTAGACCGGTTAATTTTACTATTTTTGCAGAAGGCAAAGAAAAGTCTGTAGGGGCCCGAGTGTGAGGATGATTTGTATAGCTGTGCTTTTTCTGTACCAATGATTTGCGTAAGATATATGTATATATATATATATACACTCACTGGCCACTTTATTAGGTACACCATGCTAGTAAGGGGTTGGACCCCCTTTTGCCTTCAGAACTGCCTCAATTCTTCGTGGCAGAGATTCAACAAGGTGCTGGAAGCATTCCTCAAGAGATTTTGGACCATATTGACATGATGGCATCACACAGTTGGCGCAGATTTGTCGGCTGCACATCCCTGATGCGAATCTCCCGTTCCACCACATCCCAAAGATGCTCTATTGGATTGAGATCTGGTGACTGAGGAGGCCATTTGAGTACAGTAAACTCATTGTCATGTTCAAGAAACCAATCTGAGATGATTCGAGCTTTATGACATGGCGCATTATCCTGCTGAAAGTAGCCATCAGATGTTGGGTACATTGTGGTCATAAAGGGATGGACATGGTCAGCAACAATACTCAGGTAGGCTGTGGCGTTGCAACGATGCTCAATTGGTACCAAGGGGCCCAAAGAGTGCCCAGAAAAAATTCCCCACATCATGACACCACCACCACCAGCCTGAACCGTTGATACAAGGCAGGATGGATCAATGCTTTCATGTTGTTTACGCCAAATTCTGACCCTACCATCCGAATGTCGCAGCAGAAATCGAGACTCATCAGACCAGGCAACGTTTTTCCAATCTTCTACTGTCCAATTTCGATGAGCTTGTGCAAATTGTAGCCTCAGTTTCCTGTTCTTAGCTGAGAGGAGTGGTACCCAGTGTGGTCTTCTGCTGCTGTAGCCCATCTGCCTCAAAGTTCGACGCACTGTGCGTTCAGAGATGCTCTTCTGCCTACCTTGGTTGTAACGGGTGGCAATTTGAGTCACTGTTGCCTTTCTATCAGCTCAAACCAGTCTGCCCATTCTCCTCTGACCTCTGGCATCAACATGGCATTTCCGGCCACAGAACTGCCGCTCACTGGATTTTTTTTCTTTTTCGGACCATTCTCTGTAAACCCTAGAGATGGTTGTGCGTGAAAATCCCAGTAGATCAGCAGTTTCTGAAATACTCAGACCAGCCCTTCTGGCACCAACAATCATGCCACGTTCAAAGGCACTCAAATCACCTTTCTTCCCCATACTGATGCTCGGTTTGAACTGCAGGAGATTGTCTTGACCATGTCTACATGCCTAAATGCACTGAGTTGCCGCCATGTGATTGGCTGATTAGAAATTAAGTCTTAACACACAGTTGGACAGGTGTACCTAATAAAGTGGCCAGTGAGTGTATATATATATATATATATATATATATATTGTGGTGCAGTGACCACTGTGTCCACTAGGGGCGCTGTCTGGGTGTCCCAGGACAGCCGTATAAGCGTTTACATTATCCTAATAGGTGTAGGATACTGAATGATCATAATGATCAGCAGATGTACTGCTGACGTTCCGTTACAATGTGTCAGGGAAGCCTGTATGTGGCTGTGTGCAATAGGACCTTTGGTGAGGTCATAGCCATGTGATCACCTGTGGGTGTGGTTATGGACCATATAAGGTACCTGAGGTCTGGTCACATGTGAATGCAGGGACCCGATTGTCCAGAGAGGAAGGTCCCGCTGACATAGGGCTTCCTGCCTGACAGCACATGTGGACGCTGTGTGTAATGGCGATGTGTGCCTGTTAGTTCCCTGGAGGGAATGAACGTGCAGCATGGTGAAACAGCACGAGGCAACCCTGACGTGGGTGAGATAACTTGGTGGCTAGAAAGCCTGCGCATTTAACAGTGCACATCTTGTGTGATGCAAGGATAACAGCTGAACTCTGTAATGGACGCAATGCTGGCTATATGCTGTTTTCTGTTGCTGTGACGGTTTATGAAGCTGAAATAAACCACATGGATTATACTGCTTTATGAAAACCCGTGCCGGATGTGACTTATTCGCTGCCAAGCGAGTGTCCCCTAACCCTGAAGGACAGTGCTACCTCGCAATATATATAAAGCTGAGTGTATGTGTGTGCATGTATGTATATCAAGCCACGCCCACTCCACATAGCTCCACCCACTGGCGACTGGAGAGCGGGGTTGCAGAGGGAATGTGCGGGACGCGGGTGGAGAGTGGAGCTGTGAGGGAAAGAACGGGACACGGATGGAGAGCGGAGCTGCAGAGGGATAGAGCGGGACGGCGCTTGAAGAGCGGGGCTGTGAAGGGAAGAGAGCGGGGCTGTAGAGGGATAGAATGGGACTGCACATGCAGAGCAGAGCTGCAGAGGGAGAGAGTGGGGCTGCAGAAGAAGAGAGCATGATGGTGGGTCGAGAGCGGGGCTGTTAAGGGAGAGAGCGGGACCCACAGTTAGTCACTATGCCCGGGCAATGACGGGCTCTTCAGCTAGTATTTTATATAGAATTAATCTACATTTAAAAGTTTTAAAAACTTTGTGGATTACTTATATTGTACTGAATCTATATTGTGCTCTAAAGCTATGTTCAGAATTCTGCAGGCTTCAGAGCTGAAATCTCCTAGTATTCCTTACTGGCCCAGTATTTGCACAGTACTTTGACCTGAACTCAACAGCTTCACCAAGTAGATATGAGGCTGTAGAGAAAAAAAAAAAAATCATTATTTAGTAGCTGCTGCTCTAGAACAGCTTCATCATTGATCCATGACTTTGATTTTTTACTGGGCTGCAATGGTGACTTCACTTTTTTCCATGCATGACTGCTGCAGCCAGTCAATGGCCTGATTGGCTGCAGCAGTCACCTGTTGTAAACGAAACGTCACCACTGCAGCTCTTTACACAAAGACCATACAGGAACAGTGGAGAGATGTAACGGCTCTAACAGGAAAGTAATGCTTATTTTGTACTATTAAAGCCTTACTTGGCTTAGTCTGATTCTAGACGCAACCTCTTTGATGCTTTGCTTGTACAGTTGAGATCTATATGAGATGAGTATGTTTATATCATACAGATATGTTTATAGAAATCCTTTGCAGGCACTTTAACCAGTCCTATCGTATAATGGTCTCTTCAGACTTAGGCTGTGTTCACACACAGTGTTTTTTTCGCGGTTTTTCCCACGGATTTGCCAAAAAATCCGCGGGAAAAACGCGAAAAAGAAGCTTCCCATTCATTTCTATGCATTTTGCACTTTTTGTGCACATTGATGTGTTTTTTACCGCGAAAAAAACGCATTGCGGGAAAAAACGCAGCATGCTCATTAATTTCGCGTTTTTTTCCGCGTTTCTGGCTTTTTCCATGTGTCTAGAAATCGCGCGGAAAAAAACGTGCAAAAATCACGGTGAAAACGTGCAGAAAAAAACGCGCAGATTCTGGGAAGGGAGTACTGTTTTTCAGCAGAAAATTTCTGCTACGTGTGCACTTAGCCTTGTTCTGCCTCTTGCTATTCATCAGCAGACAATTCATTGTGGCATGCAGCAGTGGCGTCATGTGTGAATGGGACCCAGACTGTCATAAATTTGTCTGTAGTCTGCCAGTCGATAACAGGGAAGCCAAAGGGGTGGGAGGAATTGGAATTTCCCATGTGAACGCTGTCATTTTTTTACCTTTCTGCAGCAGCAAATGCAACAATAATAATATTATATAAGAGATTTGTTATTGAGGCCACCACTTACTGTTGTTTAACTTGCAGTATTTCGTTGAAAGCATATAAATATAACTTTAGACTTTACCTGTATAATATGACCGGCACCTGCCTGCTGGGAAAAGGGTACACGTTCAGTCTAGTAGTAAAGGTATTATTTTACAGACTGACACCTGCACCGTACACCATTTCTTTGCTGACCTCTCTGTGTCATGAGCCCCTTGGGCAGTGCTGTGACCATCATTTCAGAATCTCTCTTATTGCCTGTGATAAAATGTGTCCTGTGTGTGAGTGACCTTTCGGTAGGGTCGTCAAAGGGGAAGAGATTACCTTGTGTTTTTGTGTGTATTTGACCTCTAACCCTTAAAGGTCGCAGAAGGGTGAAGAATTGTCTTATGTTTCCTCTTGGTGCGATGGTGGTGGGGGTAATGTTGGCACTCTTTGCTATTGACATTATTAAGGGTTGGTGAACAATGACGGGCTGTTTAACACCTATCCTTCCATAAACAAACTTGTGCAATAAAAAACACACCCTCATTGTCACCATTTTGTACAGTGTTTTTGGCTGTAACGCGGGAGACTAATGCTCGGGCCATGCCATCTTTACTGCTCTTGGCAACCAGTTATACACACACTCATGTTACAAGCTACAGCAAATTCTCTGATATGGTAAATTAGTATGAAAAGAATATGAGAATGGTTGGTCTTTATAAATAAATTAGCAGGATGTGAACCAGCGGGTACAAGACTCATGTCGATCTGCACCAGTTGTGCGTTTAACGTGTCTTCAACGTTGGTTACCCGAAGAACAAAGAGGAAGGGGCAGTTGTCAGGATTTTGATGTACTTTGTTCTTGACAAGCGCATCCCAAAAATACCACGGTTACCTCACCGCAGCCGCGGGGGCCTATTAATAGGGAGCACTGAGCCCCGCTATCTGTGTGTGACAGCTGGGTCTTTATCCCTCGAGTCACCGGGTGTGAAGCTGTGTGCTGCATCTCCACAGCAGGCAGTGCCCGGGGACACCCCTCTGTGTGTCTGAGTATAAATCCTGAAACATCCTAAGTGTCAGGGCAGATCTATCTATGAGCAGGATGAGCTCACAGCCAGTGCATGCTTACTGGAAAGGAGGCATGTATGTTGAACCAGTCGGGTTTATGAGAAATTTAAGCAGACTATGCCAGCTCTAGTTGACAGCAGATACATCTCTGCAATCCGCCCCCACATTGTCATAAATCTCAGACCTTTCACTTGTAGTCTGCAGCTATTCATCCTATTTAACTTATATTGAGGTTGTTATTTTAGTAGTCAGGTTTACATTGATTTATCTGTCCGGTCAACATTCCTCCCCACTCTCCACGTGACTCTAAAGTGACTTGTTACACACAAATATTCAGGATTGAGAGTCCTCAGTAGTTGATACCTTTTAATGGATAACTGAAAAGATGGTAATACATTGCAAGCTTTCGAGACTACTCAGGTCTCTTCATCAGGCTAGACTAATACAAAATCTGAAGTCACATATTTATGCACAATACAGCCTAGAAAAAATGCAATAGATAAGACAAGTGACGTGAAGCAGAACTATCAATATGGGAGAGGGAGAAACATAAATATAAACATTGGACCAGTTCATAGATAAGGAGTCTGGATGTTTTATGGTCCTCTGATTGGGGTCTAGTTCTGTGTTGCCCCGCAAGGTTTTAAAAGGAAATTCCTTAATTGATGTAAAAAGACATAAATCCATGCGACACATTCATTCCAGCACTGAGCGTGTCAAAGTTCGTCATAAATTTGTACTCCCAAACTCGTCTCTCTCTCTGAGATGTGAAGTTACCTTTCAATACCAGTAATTTCATATCCATGCTGCTGTGATCAGGGATACAGAAATGTTTTGCCACAGGTAGATCCATTCTTTTTTCTCTTATTGTGTGACGATGAGCATTCATCCTTGTTCTAAGCTTTTGCCCTGTCTCCCCCACATTACACACATTGATTTAAATTCCCTTGTCATTCTTTAGTACAGTCGGTCTTGGGGAGCAGGAAAACTCTCATTCCTTAATTTACGCAGAGTTTATGTTAATTGGTTGTGTAAAGTGTAGTCGCTGGAAACAGTCTGTGACATTCCCTAGTATTATGCTAATAATTGAATCATTACAAAAGGCGCAGATGATGGGATTATAACCACGGCTGTAGAGAAACCAAATTCTTGCACTCAGCATGTGATAAAGATGTAGCTTATGTGTTGTGCGCATGGTGCACTTAGGTTAGTTTCACATTAGCGTTTGATCCGCATAGATCCACATACGTCACGCGTACATATATTTAACATGGTGTACGTAGGGACATGCGGGTACGCACGCGTCATTTTGCGGTGTCCGGCAAACGCAACATGTTGCATTTTTTGACACATCAAAAATCCATCAAATATACGCATGCGGATGAGTGCGTAAAATAAAATGCATTACTGTCTATGGGAACGCATTGGTACACAAGAACATGCGTATGCATGTGTTTGATACGCATGCGTTATTCCAAATACATATAGAAATCCCACTTGTCTTATCCACTGCATTTTTTCTGTGTTGTACTGTGCATAAATATGTGACTCTTCAGATTTTGTATTAGTCTAGCCTGAAGAAGAGACCTGAGTAGTCTCGAAAGCTTGCAGTGTGTTACCATCTTTTCAGTTAGCCATTAAAAGGTATCAACCACTGAGGACTCTCAATTCTGAATATTTTTCTATCTACTAGCTAACACGGTACAAAGATATACATCTTTCCGGTATAGAAATCCCATGAGACACGCCCATTTTTGTCTGGGATTTGTCTGGCGTTTTGCATGCGGATGATACGCTGCGGACTCAAACGCTAATGTGAACTTAACCTTCTAAAGGCTGTTTATAAAAAAAATATATATATATAACAAGATTTCCAATTACATTTCATTATGGATTAGCAAGGTGATTTCCAGCCTAAAAAGATGCATCTTTAGGGCATTGTGATAAAACACTCCGGGATCGCCTTTGCTGGGGTCAAAGGTCACGTGCGTTCAGCATAAAACTCAGGCGCAGAGCTGGGATTCGGGTATAACTGACTCTGGGTCAGGTTTATTAATGGTGAAAGCAATGCATAAAAGAAATAAAACATAAAACAAATCCTTGCCTGTCCGGCACTAACTAAACAAAGTACAACCTAACTACCAACTGGCGGGCTTCTCCCGTCCAGCCAAACCACAGTTGCAGTGGGCACTGCTTTCACTCACGTGTGTGTCTCTCACACAGACAGGCTCTCTGTGTTCCCAGGCTGAGACACTCACACAACCTCCTGGCATCCTTTTATATCCACCTCCCATTATCCATTAGTAAGCAGGTGCGATACTGACCAGACTAGGCCACATAGGAAAGGAATCTGGGCGAGATATACCTGCCCTCATCCACTATTCCCACATGATTCTCACATATCCCCCCCCCTCTGCTCAGACCACTCCGGTCGAGCAATGACACCCGCCAAACAGTGCACTCGGGACAGGGCATCTGCGTTTCCCATCTGTACTCCTGGGCGGTGCTCCACCGTAAAAGTGTAGGCCTGCAGGGCAAGGAACCACCGGGTCACCCGGCTATTCCGTTCCTTGTTTAAGTGCATCCACTTGAGAGGGGCATGGTCAGTGATCAGCCTGAACTTTCGGCCCACCAGGTAATATTTGAGGGCCTCTAGAGCCCACTTAATGGCGAGGCACTCTTTTTCTACGACTGCATACCTTTGCTCGTGTTTATTCAGCTTCCTGCTGAGATAGAGGACTGGGTGTTCCACTCCGTCCCTCACTTGTGAGAGTACGGCCCCGATACCGGTATCAGAGGCATCCGTTTGTACCACAAACTCGCTGCGGAAGTCCGGAGTCACCAGTACGGGCTGAGAGCAAAGTGCCCGTTTTAGGCTATGGAAGGCTTCTTCAGCCGCTAAACTCCATTTAATCATGACAGAGTCTTTCCCTTTTGTAAGATCCGTCAGGGGGGTAGCGATGGCTGCAAAATTGGGTATGAACCGGCGATAATAGCCGGCGATCCCCAGGAAGGCTTGCACCTGCTTCTTGTTGACAGGTTGTGGCCAGTCCTGAACCGCCTGAATCTTATCAACCTGGGGTTTAACAACACCCCTCCCAATTACATACCCCAAATACCGGGCTTCTTCTAGCCCGATGTGACATTTCTTGGGGTTCGCGGTTTAGACCTGCCTCCCACAGGTCGTCAATCACAGCTTGTACTTTTTGGAGATGAGTCTCCCAGTCCAAGCTGTAAATGACAATGTCGTCCAAATAGGCCGAAGCGTACTGCCTATGTGGCCTCAGGACTCGATCCATCAGTCTCTGGAAGGTCGCCGGTGCTCCGTGCAGTCCAAACGGCATATACACATACTGAAATAAACCTTCCGGCGTAGCAAATGCCGTCTTTTCTCTGGCAGCCTCCGCCAGAGGGATCTGCCAATACCCCTTTGTTATGTCTAGGGTCGTAATATACCGGGCTTTTCCTAACCGATCTATCAACTCGTCGACCCGGGGCATGGGGTAGGCATCAAATTTTGAGACCGCATTCAGTTTCCTGAAGTCATTGCAGAACCGGATGGTGCCGTCCGGTTTAGGAATTAGCACAATCGGGCTGGACCAAGCACTGTGCGATTCCTCAATGACTCCTAACTCTAACATTGCCTTCACTTCTCGGGAAATGGCTTCACGGCGCGCTTCCGGGATTCGGTAGGGCTTTACGTGAACTGTGACACCAGGTTCCGTTAAGATGTCATGTTTCATTAGCATAGTCTGCCCGGGTTTTTCTGAGAAAAACTTTTGGTTGTGAAGTAGAAACTGCCTGACCTCAGTCTTTTGCCGCTCCGAGAGAGTCTCTGCAACCCGTACCTCCGGTACGGTATGCGAGCAGACAGGACGGGCCAGCTCCGCTGACAAGGCAGACCGATCCTTCCAGGGCTTTATCAGATTTACATGATAAATCTGTTCAGGTTTCCGATTACCTGCCTGGTACACTTTGTAGTTTACTTCACCAACTCTTTCCTTGATCTCAAAGGGGCCCTGCCACTTTGCCAGGAACTTACTGTCCACTGTGGGGACCAGGATCAACACCCTATCTCCGGGTGCAAACGTACGGATCTTGGCGCCCCTATCATAGATTCTTTTTTGGGCTCCTTGAGCCTGCATCATGTGTTCTTTGACGATAGGCATAACAGCCGCAATACGGCCCTGCATATGTGTGACGTGATCTATCACTGTTTTAAATGGAGTGACCTGACCCTCCCAGGTTTCTTTTGCAACGTCTAACAGTCCGCGAGGACGTCGGGCGTACAATAACTCGAAAGGCGAGAATCCCGTGGAAGACTGGGGTACTTCCCTGATGGCAAAAAGCAAATACGGAAGTAAATAGTCCCAGTTCTTCCCATCCTTGTCTATCACCTTTCTCAGCAACTGCTTCAGAGTTTTATTGAACCGTTCGACCAACCCGTCTGTTTGAGGGTGATACACGGATGTGCGTAACGGTTCGATTTGTAACAATCGGCAGAGCTCCTTCATTACCCTGGACATAAAGGGGGTCCCCTGGTCGGTGAGTATCTGTTTTGGTATACCGACCCGACTAAACACATGCACCAGTTCCTTGGCAATCGTCTTGGTGGCCGTGTTACGCAAAGGGATGGCCTCCGGGTAACGAGTGGCATAATCCAAGATGACCAGGATATGTTGGTGTCCACGTGCAGACCGTGGAAGGGGCCCAACTAAATCCATCCCAATCCTCTCAAACGGGACTTCAATAATAGGTAGGGGTACCAAAGGGCTACAGAACCGGGGCTTAGGTGCAGAGGCTTGGCAGTCAGGACAAGACTCGCAATATACACGAATATCATGATGCATGCCTGGCCAAACAAAACAGTGTAATATCCTTTCGGTGGTTTTCTGGACTCCCAGGTGACCTCCCATCACATGTCCGTGGGCCAGGTCCAGCACCTGCCGCCGGTAGGGTTTTGGCACGACTAATAGTTGCACTGTATCTTCCCCCTTTTTCTCTATCTGATAGAGTAAATCGTTCTCCAGAACCATGTAAGGATATGCCAGCCTAAAGCCAGGTTCTACGGGTACCCCATTTATCACTTTTACATTTGTACTAGCCTGAGAAAGGGTAGGATCCTTTATTTGCTCGCTTTGGAAGTCATCTTTCTGAACTTCTAAATCCGGCAAACGGGGAGGTGGACGGCTGTCAGCCTCCTCCTCTTCCCCGGTCTCCTCATTATCACCCGCCATGACTGAAAACGGGAACTGCAGGTCATCTCCCGCAGACTCTTCCCCCGAGTCTTTCGGGGAGACCTCTTCCAGGGGTTCTGGACCCACACGCGCCCTGGGAGAAGAATCATGTACCCGATTACCCGAGGGCATCAACTGATTCTCACACAATTGCCAGAAGTGGGGAAAATCCCGGCCCAGGATAACATCACTCAATAACGCCGGGACGAGTCCCACTTTATGTTGCACAGACCCATAGGAAGTAGTAATGCATATGACCGTGGTGAGGTACGAACAGGTGTCTCCATGCACACACGTTACAGAAAATTTGTCTGATGGTCTAGTCGGGGCTGACACCAGACTGGCCTTCACCAGAGTCACCACACTTCCCGAGTCTAACAATGCCACCACATTTTTGCCGTCAACAGTTAAATCACACAAGTGTTTTTCCACATCCTTTTGACCGGCATTCACACTCACTACCCGTGCAACCATAGACATGCGGTTTTTAGAGTCTGTGACGTCGCACTGCATGGGTTCAGTAGTGACCGGACAGTTCGCAGCAATATGTCCCATCTCTTGGCAGCGGAAACACCTAACGGGCCCCTTGCTTAGACCATAGTTCGTTACTCTCGGCCTCGCAGTGCGGGCAGTCCCGTTTTCCTCCCCCACTGTCTTAGGGATTTTTCCATCTCCCCTACTCCCTGGAACAGTCTTACCGGTTCCACGTGGAGATGATGAAGAACGAGGTGGGGTAACGTCGTCTCGGAGTCCTTCCGCCACGGAGTAACGTTCAACCAGATCCACCAGTTGATCTGCCGTCGTAGGATTTCCATGGCTTACCCACTTCCTCAGGGCTGGCGGTAGAGCTCTCAGGTACTTGTCCATGACGACTCTCTGGATTATCTCTGGCGCTGTCAGCACCTCGGGTTGTAGCCACTTCTTCGTCACGTGGATCAGGTCGAACATCTGTGACCGCGGTGGTTTATCCGGCTGATAAGTCCATTGATGCACTCTCTGTGCACGGACAGCGGTCGTCACTCCCAGCCGGGCCAAGATCTCGGCTTTCAATTTGTCAAAGTCCTGCGCGGCTTCAGGCTCTAAGTCATAATAAGCCTTTTGGGCCTCACCGGAAAGAAACGGGGCAATCAGGCCGGCCCATCGTGCCTTCGGCCATTTTTCTCGCACCGCCGTCCGTTCAAACGTGGTCAGGTATGCCTCGACGTCATCTTCGGTCATCATCTTCTGCCAGTACCGACTCACGTGAATCACTCTCGACTCGGCTTCCAGGTTAAGCTCAAGTAAGCTTGCCAAGCGCTGCGCCACCTGCTGGAGAAGCGAACGATCGGTAACTGTCATGTCCACCAACTCCTTCAGCTGGGCCATCATCACCCGATTAGCTTCTTGCTGGACGGCGGTGGACTGTACCAGCGCTTTCACCACGTCCTCCATGCTCATGCTTGCAACGTGATGCCCGCGTTCTCCACCACAATGTGATAAAACACTCCGGGATCGCCTTTGCTGGGGTCAAAGGTCACGTGCGTTCAGCATAAAACTCAGGCGCAGAGCTGGGATTCGGGTATAACTGACTCTGGGTCAGGTTAATTAATGGTGAAAGCAATGCATAAAAGAAATAAAACATAAAACAAATCCTTGCCTGTCCGGCACTAACTAAACAAAGTACAACCTAACTACCAACTGGCGGGCTTCTCCCGTCCAGCCAAACCACAGTTGCAGTGGGCACTGCTTTCACTCACGTGTGTGTCTCTCACACAGACAGGCTCTCTGTGTTCCCAGGCTGAGACACTCACACAACCACCTGGCATCCTTTTATATACACCTCCCATTATCCATTAGTAAGCAGGTGCGATACTGACCAGACTAGGCCACATAGGAAAGGAATCTGGGCGAGATATACCTGCCCTCATCCACTATTCCCACAGCATGCTTAAAATTGTGGACGCTGGGAATTAAAAATGGATTGTCTAGGAGTGTATTCCGGTGACATGGTACAGCATGAGCGAAGTCCTGAAGACTGGAGCTGGAGGCGCAGATTATGGAGCATGTTATTTATAGATTATTATCAACACAGGTAAGGTGGTATGCTGATTTGAGGAGGATATGGAGCATGATGTAGCACTGTGGAGAGGATAGATAAAGATGGAAATTGAGATGAAGAGGAGATGTAGGGTGGTGCAGCACTGTGGAGAGGACGGGTAGGTCGTAGAAGGTGATGAGTGAGGCGATGGGAAGTGCAGCACTGTGGAGAAGATGGGTAGGGTGGTAGACAGAGGTTAGGGAGGAGATGGAGGGAGGTGCAGCACTGGAGAGGACGGATATTGTGGTAGACGGAGATGAGGGTGGTGCAGCACTGTGAACAGCATAGTTAGGGTGGTAGATGGAGATTAGGGAGGAGATGGAGGGCAGTGCAGCACTGTGAACAGCATAGTTAGGGTGGTAGATGGAGATTAGGGAGGAGATGGAGGGCAGTGCAGCACTGTGAAGAAGGTGGATATGATGGTAGACTGAGATGAGATGGAGGGTGGTGCAGCACTGTGGAGAGGACAGATACAGTATGTTGGTAGATGGCGATCAGGGAGGAAATGAAGGGTGGTGCAGCACTGTGGAGAGCAAGGGTAGGGTGGTAGACGAAGGTTAGGAAGAAGATAGAGGGCAGTGCAGCACTGTGGAGAGGAGGGAGTAGATGGAGGCTGGTGCAGCACTATAGAGAGGACAGATATGAGGTTAGTGCAGCACTGTGGAGAGCACGGTTAGGGTGGTAGATGGAGATGAGGGAGGAGAATAGAGGGTAGTGCAGCACTGTGCAGAGGATGGGTATGATGGTAAATGGAGATGAGGGAGGAGATGTAGGGTGGTGCAGCACTATGGAGAGGATGGATATGTTGGTAGACAGAGATGAGGGAGGGTTTTTTGGGTAGATGTGCAACACATAAAAGTTGGCTGAAATGGCCAATTGTGCTGATTCCAGCAGACGATTATTTAGAAACAATAGGTGAACAATCAGTAGATTTTTGTCAAAATTGTGATATGCTGAATTCAGCCACTACAATTCACTGTTATTTTATGCCAGTGATAAGATGATGGCTTGAGCACTGTCTGTTTTTGTCTGCCAGCAGTGGAATTTTTGTGGCATTTACACTTTGCTATAGCACTTGCATCACACTGTAAGAAAGGGGTCTTCTGTATTCATGAGCTGAGGGTATTGGTCAATCAGCTAATAAATACCAAGGACGCCTAAGTCTGTGTATATCATTCAGAGGACTCCAGAAGGGCACCATAAAGGTGGTGAACTTTATTCCAGTTAATAGAGGGGCAGTCATGGTTTCCAACTCCTGTGAACCACCTGGCAAAACGCAGTTTCAGCCAGTGAAAGCTACGACCAGCCAGCAATATTCGCTTCCGCATGAGGAAATTGCATGCTGAGCGGTCAACTAAGGTGAGAGCTACTTTACATTAAGCAGCTATTTGCTTTATCTCATATTGGGGGGTCCTGCATAGGGAGAATTCATTCTTGATGGGACAATCCCATTTTAAAGGTCCATGTTTTATTTTATGAGCAATAAGATTCCCATCACTTCCGAGGTTAGACCTTAGAAAGAGACCTGTTCAGTCTGTTCATCCAATAAAGCCTTGTTAGCGCACGCATGAATATATTTGCATCTGTCTCAATGTCATCTATGCATTTATTTTCCTTGATTTTTGGGGAGATCCCAAAGAGTGCAGCTGGCTGCATTCTTGTTCTGGTCTATTAACAGACCCCTTTGAATTCAATTAGAGTCTGAAATAGACAGGGTAGACATGTGAAATAAATGATAATATTTTTTTTATTTATGGCCTAGCGTTCATTAGGAAATGATGCCTTCCAAGAGCTTATTTACCTCTTCTATAGAGGTCAACAGACTTGTATGCACCAGCCAGTGTGCCAGGCATTTTCCCCTAACAGCAGCACAATAATTTAACCTCCTCCTTGAGAAAATCATCCTGGATGTCAACTACACATATGCTGTTAATAGAAGTCAATACCCTCCTGGATAGTGGCTTCCTCTGCCCTGGACAGCAGAGCAGTGGCAACCCGCTGACACAATCTATGTAGGTCTGAGAACAGAAAAAATGTCCATTGTTGTCTGTTGCACTAATACACTGTGAGCTGAAACAGCTGTCTTCAGATAAACAGTATATTCTGGCACTAGGTAACCTAGATGTCCCACGAGGGAGATGCCCCTTTCCTCCATATGGAGGATAGAAAATTAAGGGGGAGAGAATGTCCAAATGTGCAAATCCCCTTAATAACTTAGTGAATGTAGCTACAATGTTTTGTAACCAAAGACAACTACAAAATATTCATTCTTTCTAGACCTAACCATCTCCCACACTGGTGAGAGCAATGCTGTGGGATAAGCCTACTAATGCCTTGTGTGATGCTTTTTGTCCTGCGTTGAAAGACGTTTTATTGTCTTGTGTTCTGCAGTTGTATGTCCTGCTGTTAAGCTTGACTTTTCCTAGCAAGTTGAACCAGGGTTTGCAAAAGAGCAAAATATTTTTATTTTCTATTTTTAGTTCCTACTAGTGATTTGCAGTTTAGGACACATCTGTACAATTAAATTGGGTAAGCGTTTTTGTGTTGCACATTAAGATGTTTAATTTTTATTTTATTCAGTGTATAAAATTTTGAAAAAATAAATTAAAAAAATCACCAATTTTGCTAAGGACCCCATTATGAGACTTGGTTACCCACAAATCTGCAGCGTTACTACAACATGCGTGTGGCCTCAGTGGAAGATGTTACTTGACATCTGCTACTACTTGGATTTGCGTTTTGCCGGCCTTTCTCTTTCATAGAGAAACAACTATGGCAAAAATTATGTAATCATCGGCTTTGGAGGATGTTCATTCAGTTGTTTAATTTTGTAGAAAAAAAGCAGATCACAGACATGGCCCAAAACTAGTGTCATTTCAAATGGCAACTTTCTGGCTTTTTAAGAAACACTAAAAGAAATCAAGAACTAAAAATGTGGTAGTCAGTAATGGTTGCTTTTTTAAACCAAGCATAGGGGAAAAATTTTGTAGTCTCTCAATTCTGAGGGAAAAAATTATGAATTCATGAAAAACAAAACAACAAAAAACACTCCCATACATCACTAGTATTTTGCTGCACCACGTCTGGCTTTTATAACACTTTGCAGTCTCTGAGGCATGGACTTAATGAGTGTCAAACAGTACTCTTCATCAATCTGGCTCCAACTTTATAATAATAAATTTTATTTCTAGAACGCCGACATATTCCACATCACTTTACATTTCGGAGGGGATGTGTACAGACAATAGACATTACAGCATAACAATAATCACATCTATAATAATAAATGCCCTAAGCAGCTTCCGGTTGTAACAACTTCCATCCAGTTGTAACCGGTGACGTCACCGCACACCTCTTTCCATGTTAACCCTCAACACACCACTCCTCCTCAACACACACACTCCTCTCACCTTTCACCATCTCCACTCACATCCACTCACTCTTTCACTCCACATACGACCCTTTCTCTCACTCCGTCTCTCATACGCCGTCATCGCCGCTGATCCACGATCCCCGACATCTCGCGAGATTTCGCCGACGCCATTTTGGATCCCGACGTCCTCCACGCCGGCGACATGTTCTTGCGGCGACACCATCTTGAGTATCGCGGGATTTCACGATACTCAAGATGGCGTCGCCGCAAGAACATGTCACCGGCGTGGAGGACGTCTGGATCCAGGATGGCGCCGGCAGAAGATGATGTCGGGGGTCGTGGAGCAGCGGCGATGACGGTGTGAGAGAAGGGGTCGTATGTGGAGTGAAAGAGTGAGTGGAGATGGTGAAAGGTGAGAGGAGTGTGTGTTGACGGTTAACATGGCAAGAGGTGTGATGCTGTCGCATCCTCCCGATGCAATAGCATCGGGCCATAATCTAGTAGATTATAACAAATACCAAGAGGAATGAGGGTCCTGATCGCAAGCTTACAGTCTATGAGGAAAGAGGTAGACACAAAAGGTGGGTGGTAACAGTTGCCCTGATTGTATGGACCAGCCATAATGTTAAGTGTGTAACAGTACAGACACAGAGGGCTAATGGATGAATAAAGCATGTGGGAACATGACGCGGGGAACCTGGTTATGGTAAAACTTTTGGCTGTGCCACACAGGGATAGATTGTTAATGTGTTGACGAGATAGGCCAGTCTGAATAAATGCGTTTTCAGGGCACGCTTAAAATTGTGGGGATTGGGGACTAACCGTATTGACCTGGGAAGTGCATTCCAAAGAATTGGTGCAGCACGTGTAAAGTCTTGGAGACGGGAGTGGGAGGTTCTGATTATTGAGGATGCTAACCTCAGGTCATCAGCAGAACGGAGGGCGCAGGTAGGTTGGTATACTGAAACAAGGGAGGAGATGTAGGGTGGTGCTGAGCCATGCAGGGCTTTGTGGGTGAGGGTAATAAGTTTATACTGAATTCTGGAGTGGATGGGTAGCCAGTGTAATGACTGGCACAAGGTGGAGGCATCGGTGTAACAATTGGTGAGGAATATGATCCTGGCTGCAGCATTCAAGACAGATTGGAGAGGGGAGAGTTTGGTAAGAGGGAGACCGATTAGAAGAGAGTTAAAATAGTCGAGACAAGAATGAATAAGAGAAACAGTAAGAGTTTTTGCAGACTCAAAAGTAAGAAAAGGTCGAATTCTAGAAATGTTTTTGAGGTGCAGATGACAAGAGCGAGCCAGTGATCGAATGTGGGGGGCAAAGGAAAGCTCGGAATCAAGTATGACCCCAACTTTCTCTCATTGCTGTTGCCAGATCAGCTTTGCAGGTTGGAGCCTTGTCATGGACCATTTTCTCCCACCAAACATTTTCAATTGGATTGAGATCTGGACTGTTTGCAGGCCATGACATTGACCTTATGTGTTTTTTTTTCAAGGAATGTTTTCACAGTTTTTGCTCTATGGCAGGATGCATTATCATCTTGAAAAATGATTTCATCATCCCCAAACATCCTTTCAATTGATGGGATAAGAAAAGTGTCCAAAATATCAACATAAACTTGTGCATTTATTGAAGATGTAATGACAGCCATCTCTGTTATGAATGGGTCACCGAGGAGAAAAAAAACAAAACAAGCTAAGTCACAGAAAACCAGAGAGGTTGGTAACTATGGAGATTGCAGATCCCTGATCCTAACCACACAACGAGCAGCAGCCGTGGAGCGTACCTACGATGATCCTAGACGCTTTGTCACAGCCGGAGAACTACATATGCCTGAAGCAAGAAAAGGGGAAAACTAACTGCCCCAGAGCAGACCCGAAAGGAAAGACAGCCCCCACACATGTATTGACGGTGAAACAAGATGAAAGCACAAACACAGGCAGGAAAATAGGCTGAGCAAACGATGGGGCCCAAACTAACTAGAAAGGAAAGGAAAGACACTGTCTGCAATCTGCAAAAAACCCTACAAAAATAAGGTCCAACACTTCTGATAGCAAAATTAACCCTGAAGTCACTAGACTTCTCCCACTATATCAGCACTCTGAAATATTCTGAGACAGAGCAAAAAGAGGCCAATCTAATAAGGGACAAAAAGCAAATTGGCAAATACAGGTAAATAAGAGTGGAAACTCAGCACAGCCCCAGCCGGGGCTGGCTGACCACACAAAAAACTGAATAGACCAACAAAATCAAGTGTGAACATTAGCAGAAAAACTTAGCTTTAGATGACTGGAACAGAGCTGAAAACCAAGACCTGACAAGCCAGAAGGAATCACCAGCACCAGAATAGGGAGTGGGCTGTCTTAAATCCAGTCTGAGATTCCTGAGGTCCAATCGTCATCCTCATTATCAGGTGGCAGATCTCTACTGATTAAATCAGCCTCACTACCTCCTGTTACCACCAGAGGGAGCCTGGCAGGAGAACTCACAATTGGTGGACCAGAAAATGAACTCACAACACATCTCCCCAGTGCCTTTACCTGACATGCAGCCCAATATCATCAATGACTGTAGAAATTTGCATGTTCTCTTCAGTCAGTCATCTTTATAAATCTCATTGGAACGACACCAAACAAAAGTTCCAGCATCATCACCTTGCCCAATGCAGATTCGCGATTCATCACTGAATATGACTTTCATCTAGTCATCCACAGTCCACAGTTGCTTTTCCTTAGCCCATTGTAACCTTGTTTTTTTCTGTTTAGGTGTTAATGATGGCTTTCATTTAGCTTTTTTGTATGTAAATCCCATTTTCTTTAGGCGGTTTCTTACAGTTTGGTCACAGACATTGACTCCAGTTTCCTCTCATTCGTTCCTCATTTGTTTTGCTGTGCATTTCCTGTTTTGGAGACATATTGCTTTAAGTTTCTGGTCTTGACGCTATGATGTATTCCTTAGTTTACCAGTGGTCTACCAGTATGTTTGCCTTTAACAACCTTCCCATGTTGTTTGTATTTGGTCCAGATTTTAGACACAGCTGACTGTGAACAACCAACATCTTTTGCAACACTACTTGATGATTTACCCTCTTTTAAGAGTTGGATAATCCTCTCCTTTGTTTCAATTGACATCTCTCCTGTTGAAGCCATCATTCATGTCAGTCCACTTGGTGAAACAGCTCTCCAAGGTGTGATCACTCCTTTTTAGATGCAGACTAACGAAGAGATCTAATTTGATGTAGGTGTTAGTTTTGGGATTGAAAATTTACAGGGTGATTCCATAATTTTTTCCTCAGAATTGAGTGATTTCATAATTTTTCCCCTATGCTTGGTTAAAAAAAGTAACCATTACTGACTACCACATTTTTTGTTCTTGTTTTCTTTTAATGTTTCTGAAAGCCAGAAATTTGCCATTTGAATTGACTTTAGTTTTGTGCCATGTCTGTGATCGGCTTTTTTTCTACAAAATTAAACAACTGAATGAACATCCACCAAGGCCGGTGATTACATAATTTTTGCCAGGGGTTGTAACTGCACCCTCACCTGATTGTCACACACTGCACTTCTCTTACACTACACTTACAGTGGCATGTAAAAGTTTGGGCGCCCCTGGTCAACATTACTGTTATTATGAACAGTTAAGCAAGTTGAAGATAAAATAATCTCTAAAAGGCCTAAAGTTAAAGATGACAGGACCCCACAAGGTCTTTTTACATCAATTAAGGAATTTGCTCTTCAGACCTTGTGGGAGCATCACAACACAGAACCAGACACCAATCCGAGGACAATATAAGTTTCATTCCTTATCTACGAACTGTTCCAATATTTAGGACACAACTGTTTATCACTCTCCCATAATGACAGTTCTGTACAGTGTTGTGCATAAATATGTGATTCTTCAGATTTTGTATTAGTCTAGCCTGATGAAGAGACCTGAGTAGTCTCCAAAGCTTGCAATGTGTTACCATCTTTTCAGTTAGCCATTAAAAGGTATCAACCACTTAGGCCTTGCAATTCCAAATATTTTTCTTAGATGGAATAAGACTTAGGAAAACCTCAAAGATAACCCTTAAAGCAGCAGTATCTTTTAATTGTCAATTTTGGAAAACAAGTAAGTGGGAAACATTTTTTAAAGATAAGAAACCTCATACTTTGTGCCAGGTTGGTATTTTGGTTAGACAAAACACAGACTTACAGGGACACATTTTCTCATTTTTGACAGAAGAAGCACATGACTTTTGTTTCAGTGACCTTTATATGCCACTTGCCAACATATATGCAGATTCATTACTGCTGTAACAAGGTCAGGTTTTGAGTTGTGTGAAAGAAAAAAAAAAGAACTTTGCTTTGATGTCTGGGACATATTTATTTATTAGCTATTTCTCAACTCATAATAAATATGTTTTAAATAAAAAAAATATTGCATAAGGGACCATGCAAACTCTGACCTGTGATATACATGTTTCTTCTTTGTATGGTAAAGTTAGAATTTGGTTTGTCAAACAATCAAGACTTTTTACCTTTCAACTGGATAAATGATAAATATCTGATAGCTGGGACCCAAGTCCCAACAATAGTTGTCATTCTTGGGGTTTAGTACTGACAATAGCCAAATACAAATACAAGCTATCTTTGTCAATGCTATACATCAGGTGTGTACGACCTTCGCTTCATTCTAACATGGAAGATCTGTCCAGATCTGTGATCTGGTGGGATTCATGCAACGAGACCTTCAGCAATCAGATTCTTATCTCCTATCTGTGCAGTACATAATTTGGTATGGTAGCCAAGGCTTCAAATCCCTTCTGTGCATGTGGCGGTGGTTATTTACGGAAGACCGTGGATGACGCCAATTACAGGGGACTTTGCTTAAAAATGAAAGCCCTGGACATAGAACATACAACATGGTCTGTAGGAGCTAGAACTCTTAGTTGGTAAGGGATCAAATACTTATTTCTCACTGCAAAATGCAAATACATTTATATAATTTATACAATGTGATTTTCTGGATTTTATTTTTGATATTCTATCTCTCATTGTTAAAATTAACCTACCCTTAAAATTATAGACTGTTCATGTCTTTGTCAGTGGGCAAACTTACAAAATCAGCAGAAAAGGTCTTTACATGACCTGAAGTGTTGTAGGGACCACTTTGGTGTGGTAACATTTGATGACTGGTTCCCTTGAAGATACAGGCACAATTCACCTGCGAATGCAGGCTGTTAAAGAAAAAAAAGTTTATTTATGTAAATTTAAGCAGACAGCAAAGTGTGTAAATGTCAACCAGTGTGGGGTAGAGCACAGAGAGATTGTAAAGGCCCCATCACACTAAGCGATGTCCCAGCGATCCCACCAACGATCCGACATGATGGGATCGCTGGGACATCGTTAGGCTGATCGCTGGTGAGCTGTCACATAGACAGCCCCAGCGCGATGGACGCTGGTTTCTAATGTAAACGTCGGGTATCCAAGAGCCGCGCGACTCCTGGATACCCGCTGTTTACCTTGGAAACCAGCATACACGCTGGTTTCCAAGGTAAACATCGAGTATCTAGGAGCCGTGCGACTCCTGGATACCCGACGTTTACCTTTGAAACCAGAGTATACGCCGGTTTCCAAGGTAAACAGCGGGTATCCAGGAGCCGCGGCTCCTGGATACCCGACGTTTACATTAGCATCCAGCGTCACTGATCGCTGGCCTCTCGCTGCCACATGCAGCGATGCGCGCTGGGCAGTGGGAGACCAGCGATCGAAAAACGGCCCAGGCAGCTCGAGCACGATCAGCGATAACCGGCAGGGGAGCCGGTCGCTGATCCCCGTCACACACAGCGATCTCGTTGGAGAGATCGCTAATGTGTCACAAAATCAGCGATCTCGCTAGCGAGATCGCTTAGTGTGACGGGGCCTTTAGTCTCTGTATGGTTTCAAGAAAAATGCAACAGAGAATGTGATCAGATGGTGAATTTCACCATTTGTTTCTCATCTTTGTGAACCAGAGCCTTGTGCACTGTGAATCTGGAATGGGGCCACATACCAGACAAAGAATGCCTTATGATGGGTGAGAAAAAAAAAAGAGTGGAACAAAACCCCTCTGCTGTAAAAGAAAAAAAATTACAATGCAGATAAAGGTGACTTTATGAACATATGGACTTTCAATCCTTTTTGAGCTGCAGAGTTATGCTTGAAAATACCATTTTATTTACTCAATAGTAGATCAGTCTTTTTTTTTTTTTTCTTTTCAGCTTGGCAGTTTGTTTTGATAAATGCTTCTATTCTCTATAACATTTGCATTTTAGAGCCTTTTTTTCAATAAAATTCTGTGATGTGCCATTTCTGGTTTATTCCTCTTGGAAGTGCATGATGTAATTAAATTGACAACTTACATTAGTAAAGGAGGCCATACATATTAGATAGCTGTCAACAGAACAGTCTTTTTCACGAATCCTCCATTGACAGACGATCAACTCGGCCAAGAGGTGCCCAAGGACTCCTCTGCCTGCTGCTTATGGGACGCCCTCCCAGGGCTGTGGGGTACTCGGTACCGGGCTGGTGTCGGCGGGATGTGTCACAGCAGCGGTGACACGGTCCGTGGCCCTGGGCGCCCAATTAATAGGGGAAGTTGAGTGGTGGAATGTAGTTAATGGAATAGTTCGTGACGCCACCTGTGGTGTTCGGCAAGTGAGATGTTAAGCCGACGCTGCATGCAGATCCACTGGGACTGATGGTATGGTACAGCAAAGATGTAAAAGCTCCCCACAGGTGAAGCTGTAGTCCCAGGGCAGTGTAAATGTGGTTGGCACGGGGATGTAGCAGTGCCGGAAGGGTAGGAAGCAAAGACACAGCAGGGTGCAATTTCTGTACCTTTACTTGATAAATGCAGTCCATGGTCCTGATTACAGAAGGTACTGGAGCAGGCTAGCCTGGAAGCAGCTCAGGGATTCTCTCTCAGCAGATGGGCTGTGCAGTCTCCTCCTTAGCGCCTTTAAGGGTGAAGTACTCCTAGTACTGAGATACACTGAAGTTCCTCCTAATTCTCTTCTACTAGCGCTCCTCGTATGGCAGACAGCTGTAGCCGCTATTCCTCTCTTGGCTCACTCCGTGCTGTTGTGCCTCCGAGTCTTAGATGGGAGTAGGGCATTTACAGCCTCCTACTCCTCTGGTGTCTGTTGCAGGACCATTAGTATCCATACAACCGTGGAGACCAGGCTCCAGTTCATGCGCTCACTGTGAGGGAGCTCTCTTTCCTCAGCTCAACCTCCAGCTTCTCTCCACACGTCTGCACACGTGGACCTCCTCACACTAACTGACCACTCCTTCCTGTTGGCCCTCAGAGAGCACTCCTCCCTTCAATTCCGGTTCAGAGTCCCCCCTGCTGGCCTGAAGTGGAACTGCGTTGCATGTATAGGTTAACTGTGAGAGAGACCCTTCACTGCTTCCAAGCATGACCTCACCCTCCCTGAAGGAAGGCAAAGCCACTGTGGCGGCCATGTTCCTGGGGGCGCCACATTCCCCCATAGTGCAAGTCAGCACTCCTGGGCTGATCAAAACATGAAAAACATATAAACAGTTAGACAATATGAACAATTACATTTGTACAAGATTTGTAAAAGGGAAAATTTTACAAAAACCAAGAGCTCCAAATATAGTCCTACGATGACAAGTCCAAGCATCAATGTCCTGGGCAAATGGTGAACTATATACAGATTGGTGACCACACAAGTCCTGTGGTACAATGTTCATAAAACAAAACTGGCAAATTCCAAAGGAAACTCTTACAGGTTACCTGTAGGCACAAAACTTGAAAACAGTTACATATATACACAATTTCAACATTTACATAAACTTAGATACAATATCTGATGGGTGTCCAAACAGTAAGGTAAAAAAAGAAAATTTTTTCAGCTCACCCCAAAGAAGACAGCTATAAGTCCGATCGGTGCACGGAATGTGGAAACAGGATCCCTCTGCAGCAAAGCGTAATATGGAAAAAAATTCCAGCATCCAGATCAGTAATTAGATTAAAAAATTTTTTATTCCTTTATTCCAAAATTTAAAAAAATCATAAGATTCTCCATCATGATAAGAGACGCATCAGGACGTGTAGTTGGACGCGTTTCGGACAAAAAAACAGTCCTTATTCTAAGACAACACATAATACATCTGAACACATGCTTATAAAGGGAAACAAAGGAAGTCAAGGAACAATCAAGACTAAACATAGCCAGCTGATTAATAGAAGGTAGTAAGTCAAAATCACACTTACAAAACACTCAAAATCTCACTCCTAATATTCATACCCGTTGGAACTCTGCTTTGTAACAATAACATCCATTTTGCCTCTCGGCGTAATAATAAATCATTTAAATTTCCACCTACCCTTTTTGTCTGCACCTTCTCTATGGCATTAACCCTAAAGTTGCTGAGATCTCCTTTATGTATATGCAAAAAATGTCGAGAAGCAGCAGACAAACTGCGTGTGGTAGTGTGACCTACGTCATAAACGTGCTCGGAAATACGACGTCTCAAGGTGCGTGAAGTATTTCCCACATACTGAATATTACAATCCACGCATGTTATGACATAGATCACACCAGTAGAACCACAGTTCAAAAAAGATTTTATTTTAAATTCCTTTCCATTAACAGAAGATACTATTTTTTCTGTGTTCCACATAAACCTACATAGCCCACAGTTTTTCTGAGCACATTTAAAAGATCCACAAGTGGGTAACCAATTAGTTATACTTGCTGAACTGTCTGAAAAAAATTTATTAGCATGTCTATTGACACTAGTATGATCACTTGGAGATACCTTATTAGCAATAGTTTTATTCCTCCTTGAAACAAATCTAATCCCATCCTTCAGTATATTCTTTAATGTATCATCAACATACAAAATAGGGAGGAATTTTTTAATAATATGAACAATCCTGTAGTAGTCAGTACTAAAATTAGTTGAAAAAACAATAGGTGAACGACCCTCCACAGAATTTAATGTTTTTCTGCTTTCTTTCTGCAAATAATCCTCTCTACTTTTTTCATCCGTTCTATGCTTAGCTTTCTGAATGTCTACCTTAGTATAACCCCTCTTTATAAAACGTTTACCAATGATCTCACATTGTTTATCGTATAAATTAGGCGTGGTACATGTTCTTTTTGCTCTTACAAACTCCCCTGTAGGTATATTGGCTATAACATGACGTGGATGGCAGCTAGATGCGTGTAACAGTGAATTACCTGCCGTAGATTTTCTAAAAATATCACAATCAATCTTTTTTTCTTCCAAATTTGCCGACAAAAGAATATCCAAAAACGAAATTGTCTTGGCATCAAATTGATATGTGAAACGTATATTGCATGGATTATTATTAATATAGAACATGAAATTCTCAATATTAAATACATCACCATCCCACACAATTATAACATCATCAATAAATCTCAAAAAAAGAAAAATATCAGAAGAAAAAGGATTTTTTTCAGAAAAAATATACTCCTCCTCCCACCAGGCCATAAAAATATTAGCAAGAGACGGTGAAAACTTGGAACCCATGGAACAGCCTTGCACCTGTAAATAAAGATCATCCAAAAAAGAAAAAAAATTGTTTTTTAACAAAAAATAGGTCACTTCAATCAAATACATCTGTAAATCTTCTGAAAAATTACTGTATTTCTGTAAATAAGTAGTAAGAGCCAAAATAGCCAAATCGTGTGGGATGGAAGTGTACAAACTTTGTACATCACAAGTGAGCCAACAAAAGGAACTTCGCCATTCCACCTGAGAAAAAATACTAAGAACATGCTTGGAATCCTGCACATAGCTAGGTGAAATAGTGGCTAGAGGTTTTAATCTTGCATCCAACCATTCTGACAAATTTTCATTAAGAGATCCTATGCCCGATATGATAGGACGGAACAAAGGTGGAAAAACCTCCTTATGAACTTTTGGAAGTGCATGTAACAAAGGAACTCTGGGATATAAAGGACAGAAAAATTCACATTGTTTTTGATTAATAATTCCCAAACTAAAACCCCTATGTAACAATTCCTGTAATTCCATTCTGATGTTATCTGTAGGGTTATAATTAATTCCCTTGTATACCTCACTATTAAAAAGCATAGCCCTCACCTCTCTTTCATACAGCCCAGTATCTAATATGGTCACAGATCCCCCCTTGTCAGAATTTCTTACCACGATATTGACATTAGCAGATAACAAATCAAGTGCCTGTTTCTCAGTACGAGAAATGTTAGAACGACCATTCTGATTAGCATTATAGATTTTCATAAGTTCATCCTCAACAAGAAATTGAAAATCATCCATAACTTGCAATTTTGACTGCTCAGGATAATATCTAGGATTAGGGACTCTAGAGGAAAAATTAACATCAGTTAAATACATTAACTTAGAACCAGATTCAGACAAGTCCCTCAAATTCTTTAGGGTAACTTGCTCCTGGAAAGAAGTAGGCATAAATTCCTCAGGAACTTTATCAACATATTCATCATTGATATTGGAAGTTTTTTCACGTTCCACATCTTCTGCAAAAAAATGTCTCCTAAGAGTCAATCTTCTCATAAAGTGATTAACATCAAGCATAGTGTTGAATAAGTCCATTTTCGCTGTAGGCACAAAATTAAGACCCCTTTCAAGGATATTAATTTGATCATTCGATAAAATCGATGCAGAAAGGTTCAGGACTGTAAAATTATCAGTTGTATCTAAGCATGCTTGTTCCGCGCTGATCTCCTGAATTCTCTTATGTTGGGAGTGTTTCCTCCCTGATCTCCTCTGACGTTTCTTTTTCCTGAACAGTTTTTTGAAAAACTACTGCTTTGTGAAATCCGCTGCCCCACATCCCGTGCACACATGGAACTGTTAGATGGTAAATTCTCAGTATCGGAAGTGTCAGTATTAACATCCGTATTATCCATATCCGTTGAGGAAAAGCTTACCCTATTATCTCTGCGTTTGAGAATGGAAGGGTGAATGTTATTACGTTTTCTTCTATAATCATGCCAGTCATAAATATGATTATTCTGGTAATCAGTTTTATCTCTTCTGAATTTCTTTTCCTTTATCACTGTAATAGAGTCCTCCATTTTGCTCAGATTGTCATTAATTTTATCTCTAGCCATTATAAAAGAAGAAGAATCTTTATATTTCACCAAATCACTTTCAATCATTTTAATAGATTCCTCCAAAGTTAACATCTTGGCTTCCTCTCTCTTCACAATCAAATTCATCAGCTTAGTAGAACAGTCACTAAGAATATTGTCCCATTCTTTTACAAATTCAGGGTCATATTCCGTAGTAGGGCGCTTCTTAATGCGCAAACCTCTTGGAATCATATTGCTGCTTATATAAGCCTGTAAGGTTTTGTGGTCCCACCACACCCTGAGTCGTGATGACATAAGTTTTTCAAGTTCCCACATAAGTGGTTTCAAATCCTTTCCATCCTCAGGTGTAAAGGCATGGATAGTAGAAAAAATGTTGGCAGCCTTGTCTAGTCGTTGCCGACTGTTCACATTGAAAAAATCATCACTGATAATGTCATCAGAAATATTGGTAGCTATCTCAAAATTCATATTTATGAATAATAATGGATATGTCAAAATCAAATTAAGGGGAGCACGAAAAATAGGGAATCCAAACAGTAAGGTAAAAAAAGAAAATTTTTTCAGCTCACCCCAAAGAAGACAGCTATAAGTCCGATCGGTGCACGGAATGTGGAAACAGGATCCCTCTGCAGCAAAGCGTAATATGGAAAAAAAATTCCAGCATCCAGATCAGTAATTAGATTAAAAAATTTTTTATTCCTTTATTCCAAAATTTAAAAAAATCATAAGATTCTCCATCATGATAAGAGACGCATCAGGACGTGTAGTTGGACGCGTTTCGGACAAAAAAACAGTCCTTATTCTAAGACAACACATAATACATCTGAACACATGCTTATAAAGGGAAACAAAGGAAGTCAAGGAACAATCAAGACTAAACATAGCCAGCTGATTAATAGAAGGTAGTAAGTCAAAATCACACTTACAAAACACTCAAAATCTCACTCCTAATATTCATACCCGTTGGAACTCTGCTTTGTAACAATAACATCCATTTTGCCTCTCGGCGTAATAATAAATCATTTAAATTTCCACCTACCCTTTTTGTCTGCACCTTCTCTATGGCATTAACCCTAAAGTTGCTGAGATCTCCTTTATGTATATGCAAAAAATGTCGAGAAGCAGCAGACAAACTGCGTGTGGTAGTGTGACCTACGTCATAAACGTGCTCGGAAATACGACGTCTCAAGGTGCGTGAAGTATTTCCCACATACTGAATATTACAATCCACGCATGTTATGACATAGATCACACCAGTAGAACCACAGTTCAAAAAAGATTTTATTTTAAATTCCTTTCCATTAACAGAAGATACTATTTTTTCTGTGTTCCACATAAACCTACATAGCCCACAGTTTTTCTGAGCACATTTAAAAGATCCACAAGTGGGTAACCAATTAGTTATACTTGCTGAACTGTCTGAAAAAAATTTATTAGCATGTCTATTGACACTAGTATGATCACTTGGAGATACCTTATTAGCAATAGTTTTATTCCTCCTTGAAACAAATCTAATCCCATCCTTCAGTATATTCTTTAATGTATCATCAACATACAAAATAGGGAGGAATTTTTTAATAATATGAACAATCCTGTAGTAGTCAGTACTAAAATTAGTTGAAAAAACAATAGGTGAACGACCCTCCACAGAATTTAATGTTTTTCTGCTTTCTTTCTGCAAATAATCCTCTCTACTTTTTTCATCCGTTCTATGCTTAGCTTTCTGAATGTCTACCTTAGTATAACCCCTCTTTATAAAACGTTTACCAATGATCTCACATTGTTTATCGTATAAATTAGGCGTGGTACATGTTCTTTTTGCTCTTACAAACTCCCCTGTAGGTATATTGGCTATAACATGACGTGGATGGCAGCTAGATGCGTGTAACAGTGAATTACCTGCCGTAGATTTTCTAAAAATATCACAATCAATCTTTTTTTCTTCCAAATTTGCCGACAAAAGAATATCCAAAAACGAAATTGTCTTGGCATCAAATTGATATGTGAAACGTATATTGCATGGATTATTATTAATATAGAACATGAAATTCTCAATATTAAATACATCACCATCCCACACAATTATAACATCATCAATAAATCTCAAAAAAAGAAAAATATCAGAAGAAAAAGGATTTTTTTCAGAAAAAATATACTCCTCCTCCCACCAGGCCATAAAAATATTAGCAAGAGACGGTGAAAACTTGGAACCCATGGAACAGCCTTGCACCTGTAAATAAAGATCATCCAAAAAAGAAAAAAAATTGTTTTTTAACAAAAAATAGGTCACTTCAATCAAATACATCTGTAAATCTTCTGAAAAATTACTGTATTTCTGTAAATAAGTAGTAAGAGCCAAAATAGCCAAATCGTGTGGGATGGAAGTGTACAAACTTTGTACATCACAAGTGAGCCAACAAAAGGAACTTCGCCATTCCACCTGAGAAAAAATACTAAGAACATGCTTGGAATCCTGCACATAGCTAGGTGAAATAGTGGCTAGAGGTTTTAATCTTGCATCCAACCATTCTGACAAATTTTCATTAAGAGATCCTATGCCCGATATGATAGGACGGAACAAAGGTGGAAAAACCTCCTTATGAACTTATGGAAGTGCATGTAACAGGTTACCTGTAGGCACAAAACTTGAAAACAGTTACATATATACACAATTTCAACATTTACATAAACTTAGATACAATATCTGATGGGTGGTATACCTTGTGTAGTACGGGTAGACCTGCGTAATACTGGTGTGGTGTGTAACGTACTGGATACACTACTGGTGGTTCTGTATGGCACAGGGATACTAGATTGTCTGTGAAGTCTTAGACTCACCATGGACATAACAGGTTCACCACTGGCAGGGCGAGGGTTCTCTGGCTCCACTGCTGGTGTGGCATCTGCTGCCTGATTTTCCTGATCTTCAGGATTTTCTTGAGTCAAATCTTCCTGTGCTACCAATTGGGGAAATGTCAACACTGGCACCACTATTGCATCTTTTACTTTAGTCCAATTTGCAGGGAATTCTCCAAGTATGGTGCTGACCTTTTCTTCTTCTATGGCCTGGATGTTATCTTGTTCTTCCATTCTTTCTTTTAACTGGTCAGGACATAATTTCAAATGATCCCTTGATATTGCTGCTGAGGTTTCTCCTCCATCTTTGCTAATAAGACACACCTTGGTATTGTCAAAATTTGAGGGCAGAATGGTATAAGGTTCAGCTTTCCCATTGATCATCCAGCTTATGCAGTCTTCTTTTCCTCTTGAGGACTTGTTCTCCTGGTGACAAGGGAACTGCAGGTGCATGCTGATTGTAGTGCCTTTCTTGCTTTTGTCTTGCCTGAGCTAGACTCTTTTCCACACACTCTTGTACTCTTCTGTACTGCTGTTGTCTTTCTGTATCCCAGTCAGCATCTGGGGATGTCACCTCAGGCGTAAGGACTCCCATGTCCAAATCAATAGGCAGTTTACCAGGCCTCACTCTCATTAGGTATGCTGGAGTACAGTTGGTGGAGTTCACTGGAATATGGTTGTAGAGGTCTACCAGATCTGGCAACTTTTCTGGCCACAGATTCCTCTCTTCCAAAGGCAATGTCTTCAGTAGGTCAATCGCTACCTGGTTCATCTTCTCACACATGCCATTGGTCTGTGGGTGATACGGTGTTGTCCGGATCTTCTTGCAACCATACAAGTTACAGAATTCCTGGAACACTTCTGCCTCAAAGGCGGGACCTTGATCTGTAAGCACTTGCTCAGGATATCCATGTGGTCTACAGAAGTGCTGTTGGAATGCTCTGGCTGCTGTCCTGGCTGTTTGACAGGCACAACTACCAGGAATCTTGAGTAGTGGTCCACAATGGTAAGAGCATAGATGTAGCCTGACCGGATTGGGACCAGCTTCACATGGTCCAGGGCGACCAACTCGAGTGGCTGTTTGGTTGCTATTGGCTGCAGAGGAGCTCGCTGGCTGTTTCGATCCTTTCTGCGCAGGTTACATTGTCCACACTCCCGGCACCACCTCTCAATGGCTTTCCTCATACCAGCCCAGTAGAACCTCTCCCGGAGCAATGTTTCCAACTCCTTCCATCCGAAGTGCCCAGCTCCATTGTGGTATGCTTCCAGGACCATTGATGCCTCTCTCTTTTGGACTATCACCTGACAAACCATCTCATGAGTGCGGGCATTGATACTCCTCCGACACAGCTTTCCTTCATAGATGAACAGCCGACCTCTTTCCTTCCACAACTGCTGGGTTTCTTCAGGAGCATTCGACTCTGGGCGTGAGTCAGCTTGTGACAGTAGCTCCTTCACCAGGCGGACTGCGGGGTCATTATCCTGAGTTTCTGCCCAGTCATGATGGGGCAATGGATTTAGGGTGACCTCTTTCAAGCCAGCCAGTCTGTTTCTCACTCCTTGAGCACGTTGGGCCGCAAGTGGCCAGTGGAAGGGAGGCAACTCTATTTCTTCAAGTGCCTCAGGGTCTTCTCCTGCATCTGGCAGATTAGGCATTCTGGATAGCGCATCAGCATTGGCATTCTTGTGCACTGCCCGGTACTTGATGGTAAACTCATAGTTAGACAGCCGAGCCATCCATCGCTGTTCCAGTGCACCTAGTTTTGCAGTGTCCAAGTGAGTCAACGGGTTGTTGTCCTTGAAGATGGTAAACTTGGCTGAAGCTAGGTAATGCTTGAATCTCTCAGTCACAGCCCAGACTATGGCGAGGAACTCCAGCTTGAAGGAACTATAGTTGTCTGGGTTCCTTTCAGTGGGACGCAGCTTCCTGCTGGCGTAGGAGATCACTCTTTCCTTGCCATTCTGTACCTGCTACAGTACTGCTCCCAGTCCCACGTTGCTGGCATCAGTATACAACACAAAGGGTTTGTCATAATCTGGGTAGGCCAGAACTTCATCTCCTGTGAGAGCCATCTTCATTCTGGTGAAGGACCTCTCCTACTCCTCAGTCCATTCAAATGTGAAACTTTTCTGTTTGGCTTTCTTGGACTGCCCCACCAGGAGATTTTGCATAGGAGTGGCTATTTCAGTGAAGCCTTTGATGAACCTTCGGTAGTAGCCTACCAACCCTAGGAATTGGCGTACTTCATGGAGGTTGCTGGGCTTTGGCCAGTCCCGGATAACTGTGACTTTGTCAGGATCTGGTACCACACCTTCTGCACTCACTACATGACCGAGGTACTGTACCTTGGGCTTCAGGAAGTGACATTTGGAAGGCTTCACCTTTAGGCCAAAATTGGACAAGGCTTCTAACACCTCAGCCAGGTGCTCCAGATGGTCTTCATAAGTCTTGGAGAAAACAATAACATCATCAAGGTACAACAGGACTGTCTCAAAGTTTGTGTCCCAGGCAGTACTCCATCAATCGTTGAAATGTTCCTGGGGCAGTGCAGAGCCCGAATGGCATAAAGTTGAACTCACAGAGACCCATTGGAGTGGTAAATGCTGTTTTCTCCTTGTCTGCCTCTGCCACGGGAACCTGCCAATACCCACTAGTGAGATCCAAGGTGGAAAAGTAGTTAGCAGTTTTAAGTGCAGCTAAGGACTCTTCAATTCTGGGTAATGGGTAGGCATCTTTATGTGTAATGCTGTTAATTTTCCTGTAATCAACACACATTCTCATGGTACCATCCTTTTTCTTTACAAAAACCATTGGAGCTGCCCAGGGGCTACAACTGTCTCTGATGACCCCTGCTTCCTTCATCTCTCTCAACATACTCTTAGCACATTGGTATTGTGTTGGGGGTATAGGTCTGTACCTCTCCTTAATGGGTGGATGGTCTCCAGTGGGGATATGATGTTGGACCCCTTTTGCCTGCCCAAAATCTAGTGGGTGTTTTGCTGAATACCCGCTTATATTCTTGTGTCACTCTGTAAACCCCATTTTTCTGGTATGAAGGTGTAGAGTCAGTTCCCACCTGCAATTGCTGGCACCATTCCTCCATCTGCTTCACAGAGCCATTGTCCTCCACCTGATCGGATGAGACCAAGGGCTCTGCTGCCTGCAAAGAGTTATTAACAATGAGCAGCTTAGCAACTGTGGCTTACCGAGGTATTGTGGCCTCCTCCTCCCCACAATTCAAAAGGCATACAGGTACTCTCCCTTTAC
This sequence comes from Dendrobates tinctorius, assembly GCF_039654945.1. NCBI lineage: Eukaryota > Metazoa > Chordata > Amphibia > Anura > Dendrobatidae > Dendrobates > Dendrobates tinctorius. The sequence goes on along the minus strand of NW_027361788.1, from coordinate 24,738,935 downwards.
GTACATCAACCACACCTCTGGCTGTCGGGACAGTGGGCCTGCTATCAGAATATACTGGTTCTACCAATGCCTGGTAATCCTTCCCTCTGAGGCCTATGGCTGCCTGACACCAAATCAACATTTCACATCTGGGGGGTATTGCAATGGGGAAAGCATCACTCACTCTGACACTACCAGTTTCTCCGCCAGAGAGTACTATCTGTTGTCTTTGCATCAGGGCCTTGATCTCCTTCTGCAGGACTCATTGTTCACTGGAACCAGCAGTCTCAGTCACCTGTCGCAACAAAACAATAACCTTGGAAAGACAATTTTCAATTACATTTGTACCAAGAGTCATCATGGGATTACATTCTCGTCGATCAATATCTACAACTATCAGACCTTGAGATTTTAACTCCACCCTCCCCACTTTAACAGTAATTTCTTTACATCCTATCTGCGGCAAAGACTGGCCATTACTGGCAACTACTGTTAGTTCATCCGTGGGGCCACAGGTGAGTTCAGAATCAGCCCAATACCGCTTGTAGAGGATATAGGTCATAGTGGTCACCTGGGAGCCAGTGTCCAGCAAAGCGTTCATGGGGATGCCGTCAATCACCACTGGAAGGATCGGTCTCCCTCCCACATACTTGACTCGCCAGTTCCTTGGGCCTTGTGGTCCTACTCCTGGGGGTTGGCCCTCTGCCCCAGGGGTTGCTCGTTTAAAGGACAAAATCTTTCAAGATGACCTGCCTTGTAGCAGCGACGACAGATGGGACGTCCGTCCTGGTCATAGCGGTTGTTGTTCCTTCCTTGGAGTGGCGGGGCTCTCCTCCTCCGGAGCCACAGGACATCCTCTGGACTGGAAGCAAGCTGGATCTTCTCCTTGGAGGACACCTGCAGGGACTGCACGAATTTAGTAAGTGCAGCCATACCTCTGGTCAACTCCTGGACCTGAAGACGCAGCTCTTCTGTAGGATCTTTATCCAGAGTCTGTGCATCAGCCTCCACAGGGATGGAAGGGAAAGATGTTGCTTCCTGGTGGTAGGTGATCGCTGGGCGCCTAGGGGGCGCTGGACGGCTGTCAGTTGATTCCGAATAGCCCTGTCCTTAAAATCAGCAAAGTCCAGGTCAGAATTTTGCAGGGTTATGATGCGCAACTGTCCTCTGTGGGTACTGGATAGGAGTCCTTCAATGAACTGCTCCTTTAACAGTTTATCTTCCTCCTTCACAATGTCAGGATCAACTTGCTTAACTGCTCGCAGTGCCTCCTGCAGGTTAAAGGGAATCTGTCACTCCTTTTTTGAGATATCATATAATGATATAATTCAATTGTGTGTCACATAAGGATTCTCTAAGTACTTTTGCTTCCCCCTGTCCCCGCACCTTTCACGCATAAATACCTTTTTTATATCGGTTCAGATGTATGTAAACTGCCGCTGTCCGGTCCGCTGGGCGGGGCGTATTCAACTGCTCCCCCCCCTCCCTGTCTTGCTCTACACATTTCTTCTTTTGTAGAGCAAGACAGGGAGGGGGGGAGCAGTTGACTAAGCCCCGCCCAGCGGACCGGACAGCGGCAGTTTACATACATCTGAACCGATATAAAAAAGGTATTTATGCATGAAAGGTGCGGGGTTAGGGGGAAGCAAAAGTACTAAGAGAATCCTTATGTGACACACAATTGAATGATATCATTATATGATATCTCAAAAAAGGGGTGAAAGATTCCCTTTAAGAGCATAATCCCTGATACTATCCTGCGCTCTCTGCTTACATCCAAAGAATCGCATCTTGATTTCAGCTGCAGGGCTGGTGTCAAAGGTGCTTCTCAGCTTGGCTAGAATCTTTTTAACAGTCTCATTGTCAGTGTCCTGCCAGACTTTCACCTCTCTCTGTACTGCACCCGTTAGCTGTCCAATGAGGATGTTCACTTTCTGGCTTTCAGACAGAGGGTATACTTTAAACAAACTGCACAGTCTCTCTTTAAATTCACTCAGGGTATGTGACTCACCCGAGTACTGCAGTAGCCAGGCCGCTCCCGGAAGGTAGGGCATAAACAGCGGCATTATGGGGACCGCTGCGGCCGGCGCTACTCCTTGCGGCGCTGCAGGGTTGGCGACTGCGTCCGCCGCTGCATTGTTGCTCGGCACAGACATTCTCTTCCCCCCCTAGTTAACGTTAGCCAGGGCCGGGGGTTGTGTGAGCTCACCGGCGGCCGCTTCACAGGCCCGACGCTCCGGGCTGTAGGCCTCAGCTCCTCCCCTTCTCGTGCGCTGTCCTCTCTTCCCGCGCGGCACTTCACTTCTTCGTGCTCTGCGGCAGGCTCCGCCCACGAACGCCCGCCCCTCTTTCTTCCTGCGCGCACCAAGTGGCGCGGCAATTGGCGCCAATTTCATAGAATCATAGAATCGTAGAGTTGGAAGGGCCATCTGGTCCAACCCCCTGCTCAAAGCAGGATTCGCTAAATCATCCCAGTCAGATGTCTGTCCAGCCTCTGTTTGAAGACTTCCATTGAAGGAGAACTCACCACTTCTCGTGGCAGCCTGTTCCACTCATTGATCACTCTAACTGTCAAAAAGTTTTTTCTAATATCTAATCTGTGTCTCCTCCCATTCAGTTTCATCCCATTGCTTCTAGTATTTCCTTGTGCAAATGAGAATAAAGTTGATCCTTCTACAGTGTGACAGCCCTTTAGATATTTATAGACAGCTATTAAGTCTCCTCTCAGTCTTCTCTTTTGCAAACTAAACATTCCCAAATCCTGCAACCTTTCCTCATAAGACAGGGTTTGCAGACCGGTCACCATTCTGGTCGCTCTTTTCTGAACTTGCTCCAGTTTGTTGATGTCTTTTTTAAAATGTGGTGCCCAAAACTGGACACAATATTCCAGATGAGGTCTGACCAAAGAGGAGTAGAGGGAAATAATGACTTCACGTGATCTAGACTGTATGCTTCTGTTAATACATCCTAGAATTGCATTTGCCTTTTTTGCTGCTGCATCACACTGTTGACTCATATTCAGTCTGTGATCTATTAGTATACCCAAGTCTTTTTCACATGTGCTGTCACTTAGCCCTATTCCTCCCATTCTGTATATGCTTTTTTCATTTTTATTGCCCAGATGTAGTACTTTGCATTTCTCCCTGTTAAAAACCATTCTGTTAGTTGCTGCCCACTTCTCCAGTTTATTTATATCTTTTTGAATCCTCTCTCTCTCTTCTCTAGTATTAGCTATCCCTCCTAGCTTTGTGTCATCAGCAAATTTAATCAGTTTACCCTCAATTCCTTCATCTAAATCGTTGATAAAGATGTTGAACAATACAGGGCCCAGGACAGAGCCTTGTGGTACCCCACTTGAGACATTCTTCCAACTGGATGTGCAGCCATTTACGACCACTCTTTGGGTCCGATCACTAAGCCAGTTATGAATCCACCTAACAGTTGCCTTGTCCATTCCATACTTAGTCATTTTTGCAATAAGGATTGTATGAGATACTTTGTCAAATGCTTTGCTGAAGTCAAGATATACTATATCTACAGCATTTCCTTGATCCACCCAATCAGTGATTCCGTCATAGAAGGAAATTAAGTTAGTCTGATATGACTTATTAGTTACAAACCCATGCTGACTCTGTTTAATCACTTCATTCTTATCCAGGTACTGACATACATGTTGTTTAATAATTTGTTCAAAGATCTTTCCTGGTATAGAAGTCAGACTCACCGGCCTATAGTTGCCTGGGTCCACCTTCTTCCCCTTTTTGAAGATAGGAACAACATTTGCTCTTCTCCAGTCTTCTGGGACTTCTCCTGTTCTCCAAGAATTTTCAAAGATTATGGAGAGGGGTTCAAAAATTTCGTCTGCTATCTCCTTCAGTACTCTGGGGTGTAATTCATCTGGACCTGGAGACTTGAATTCATTTAGGTTAGCTAAGTGTTTCCTCACTATCTTTCTGTTTATAGATATCCTGGATTCTTCTATTCCCTTAATAGGACAGTGAAGAACAGTTGATGTTACATTTCCTTTGTCAGAGAAAACAGATGCAAAATAGGAATTTAAAAGTTCAGCCTTCTCAGCATCCTGTCTTACCATTTCATCATTTTCATTCTGTAAAAATCCTATAGCATCTTTGACTTTTCTTTTACTTTTGACATATCCCCAAAATCCTTTATTATTGCTTTTGACATTTCTTGCAAGCCTCAATTCATTTTCAGCTTTAGATAATCTGATCTGTGCCCTGCAGGTTCTGCAGACAGCATTATATTCTTCTTTAGATATGCCTCCCTCTTTCCATTTTATAAACATTTTTTTCTTCCTTTTTAGCATGTGCTTAAGTTCTGTGTTCATCCATCCTGGTTTCCTTAAATGCTTCCTATTCTTCCCTCTTTTCGGAATTGTTAACAACTGTGCTTTGAGAATTTCATTTTTCAAGATTTCCCATCCTTCCTGGACATTTTTGTCTTTAAGGATATCCAGCCATTGGATCCCTCCAATTCTCTTTCTGAATCCCTTAAAATCTGCCTTTCTGAAATCTAACCTTGACGTCTGAGTCTTCACAGGTCTTCCTCCTCTAGTTATTCACACACAGTCTTTTACACAAGCACAGTCTATGGCACACAGGACCCGGGGGGGGTACTGGGCTCCGTAATCCTGTTCATGACGCCAAGTTGGGACGCCCTCCCAGGGCTGTGGGGTACTGGTACCGGGCCGGTGTCGGTGGGATGTGTCACAGCAGCGGTGACCCGGTCCGTGGCCCTGGGCGCCCAATTAATAGGGGAAGTTGAGTGGTGGAATGTAGTTAATGGAATAGTTTGTGACGCCACCTGTGGTGTTCGGCAAGTGAGACGTTAAGCCGACGCTGCATGCAGATCCACTGGGACTGATGGTATGGTACAGCAAAGATGTAAAAGCTCCTCACAGGTGAAGCTGTAGTCCCAAAGCAGTGTAGATGTGGTTGGCACGGGGATGTAGCACTGCCGGAAGGGTAGGAAGCAGACAAAGACACAGCAGGGTGCAATTTCTGTACCTTTACTTGATAAATGCAGTCCAGGGTCCTGATTACAGATGGTTCTGGAGCAGGCTAGCCTGGAAGCAGCTCAGGGATTCTCTCTCAGCAGATGGGCTGTGCAGTCTCCTTCTTAGCACCTTTAAGGGTGAAGTACTCCTAGTACTGAGTTGCACTGAAGTTCCTCCTAATTCTCTTCTACTAGCACTCCTTGTATGGCAGACAGCTGTAGCCGCTATTCCTCTCTTGGCTCACTCCGTGCTGTTGTGCCTCTGAGTCTTAGATGGGAGTAGGGAATTTACAGCCTCCTACTCCTCTGGTGTCTGTTGCAGGACCATTAGTATCCATACAACCGTGGAGACCAGGCTCCAGTTCATGCGCTCTCACTGTGAGGGAGCTCTCTTTCCTCAGCTCAACCTCCAGCTTCTCTCCACACGTCTGCACACGTGGACCTCCTCACACTAACTGACCACTCCTTCCTGTTGGCCCTCAGAGAGCACTCCTCCCTTCAATTCCGGTTCAGAGTCTCCCCTGCTGGCCTGGAGTGGAACTGTGTTGCATGTATAGGTTAACTGCAAGAGAGACCCTTCACTGCTTCCAAGCATGACCTCACCCTCCCAGGAGGAAGGCAAAGCCACTGTGGCGGCCATACTCCTGGGGGCGCCACACTTATCTACCCGCCTAACAAAAGAATGGGGCAATTAAATTCCAACTCATTGATCCTTATATCCCTCTGATAATATGTTGGGGGGTAATGACACAATTCAATTATTTTTTAGAAAAGTGCACCAGAATCACCATTTATTTACACAGACATGTGAGGGAGAGCCTATAGGTCCTCTTTTTTTTTTTTTTATAAGTAATTAATTACATTTTGTGGATCTCTGACCAATAAAAACAAAGAATTTCTGTATAGATTCACTATTGTAAAAATAACATTTAAGCCCTTTTCAATGAGCCTTCACTTATGCACATTAGTATATGCATTTACAGGAAAGATAATAGCTCAAATTACCAATATATAAGTGGAGAAGACTCACTGAGCAAGAACATTCACTCCAGCAGTTTTCTGCCAGATTAGCATTTTTTTCCTATGCTTTGATTTTTTTTTTTATATGTATATTAGATTATGTATTACTCAATCAGCTTGCATCATTTATTCTATCCTGTTTACCTGTATTGCTGGAGGCAGTCGAAACTCAAAATCTGGTGTGTCTTGTTCTGTGTATGGAGTGTGTATCTGTAATAACCTGCGTGTCCTGCCAGGGTGGAAGTATAATTGCTGAGTCTTTATTTCTTACTGTTGAAACCTCTGATATATCTGGACTAATTAATTTCCGCACTAATATTAAAGCATTTAACTTACCATGCCCTGTGCCACTTATGAGGAATACTTATATATACACTGCTTAAAAAAATAAAGGGAACACTTAAACAACACAATGTAATCCCAAGTCACACTTCTGTGAAATCAACCTGTAAAGTTATGAAACAAAACCGATTGTGAATCAATTTCTCCTCCTGCAAATGGAACAGACAATAGGTAGAAATGATTAGAAAGACAACTCCCTATAAAGGAGTGGTTCTGCAGGGGTGACTACATACCATTTTCTCTGTTCTCATTCTTTTTGGCTGTTGTTTTTGGTCACTTTTGAATTTTGCCATTGCAGCATGAGGCGTTGTCTACAAACCACAGAAGTTTGCTGAAGAAGTGCAGCTCATCCAGGATGGCACATCAATTCAAGCTGTGGCAAGAAAGGCTGCTGTGCCTGTCAGTACAGTGTCCAGAGCATAGAGCAGATACCAGAAGACAGGCCAGTACACCAGGATATGTGGAAGGGGCCGTAAGAGGGCAACAACCCAGCAGCATGATCACTACCTCCTCCTTTGTGCAAGAAGGAGCAGTGCCAGAGCCGTGTAAATTGTCCTCCAGCAGGCCACTAAAATCCATGTGCCTGCTCAAACTATCAGAAACAGACTCCATGAGGGTGGTATGAGGGCCCAATGTCCACAAATGGATGTTGTGCTTGCAGCCCAACACTGTGCAGGGCGATTGGCATTTGCCACAGAACACCAAGATTGTCAGTTTCGACATTGGCGCCCTGTGCTCTTAACGGATGAGAGCAGTTTCATACTGAGCACATGTGACAGATGTTATGAGTCTAGAGACGCCATGGAGAATGTTCTGCTGCCTGCAACATCCTCCAACATGACCGGTTTGGCAATGGGTACCAGTAATGGTGTGGGGAGGCATTACTTTGGAGGGCTGCACAGCCAGAGGTACCCCGACTGTCAGGTACCATTGATGCTATGGACTGGCCTGCCCGTTCCCCAGACTTGAATCCAATCAAGCACATTTGGGACATCATGTCTCAGTCCATCCACCAATGTTACATTGCACCACTGACTGTCCAGCAGTTCACTGTTGCTTTTATCTAGGTCTGGGAGCCGATCCCTCAGGAGAACATCCGCCGCCTCATCAGGAGCATTCCCAGGTTGTTGTAGGTGTTAGGTTGAACAATAACAAAATGTTCACTAGTTGCCTGCTCCTGGCCCAATGGATATTAATCAGTACGCACTAACGAAATCACCCCAGAGACAGTCGGATGTAACCTCTCTTTGATCAATCTTTGGCACAACTCCAAGAGGAAGAGAGAGAGAGCTTTATTAATCCAAACATAGGTTTATATATCCCCTGTAAGGGGGCTCGGTTAGCTCTAAAATGGGAGTGATCAGATGTATTCCATTGGTTAGTGGGTTGGGCAGTGAACTAGTCTGTGGGCGGATCCATGAGGTCATCAGGCTGGGTTGGTCCATGAGGTCATCAGAGTGGGCGTCGTGGGCAGATCCATGAGGTCATCAGGGTAGGCGTCATCTTGTATACCTCCTCATCGTCCACATGGTGTGTGGTGAAACAGGAAATGGCAGCTATCTTTAGTGTCACGCTTTGATCTGAAAAAGCTCATGTAAGGTGAAATAATACACTTTGTGGGTAGTTCCTCTCATTCTGTTATGTCTTTAGGTTAATTAAGTATTTGATTTTTAGGCTCTCCTCAACATAGGGATGTCGTAAAGGTATGTGGAGGCCACACACACTACTGAGCATCATTTCCTTGTCTTGAGGCATTTCCACTGGATCAGCCTGTAATTAGATCTTCCACTTTGATTTTGAGAATCATACCAAATCCAGACCTCCATGGGATATTAATTTTGATTTACATTGATCATTTTTATATTTTATTGTTCCCAACGCATTCAACTATGTAATGAATAAAGATTCGCAACTGGAATATTTCAGTCAGTGATATCTAGGATGTGGTATATTATTGTTCCAGTGTACTTCCCATAGACATCACTTGTCTAAGGGCACAGGCAACATAAATGTCCGTCATCCATGTATAAACATACTTTTCTAAACTTCCAAGGACAACTGTAGTCCTGGTTCTATGGACCTACTCTCGAGGTCTAAATTGCCACATGTATGTATTTCATAGCATTGGCACATCCTGTACTCCCTATAGTAAAAATCACAATCCATCTAAAGATGAGACAGATGAAACGTATTAGTTATAATATTAAAACCATCTGCCCAATATTGCGTAGGTCTAATTTGTGCCGCCAAGTGTTCTGATCTGTCAAGACTTGAACACTACAAGTCCTTTGATAGTATCCTGGCAGAGAGGCGTTAGCAGCAGGATCTTTTAAAGAGGTTGTAAAGGAGTGTAATATTGATGATATCAGGTGAGGGTCCAACTTCCAGCATCTCCATCAGTCAGCTGATTTAACCTCTTCCCGACCTGTGACACAGTGTATGTGTCATGAAAGTCGATGCCAATCCGACCTGTGACGCATATGCTGTGTCACAGAATTATCCCCCTCCTGCGGGTCGGGTGACCTTTCATTGACCCCGATCACCCGACCTGCAGGTACAGGGGGACCTATGCTTGACCCCGGAGGGGTGGCTTTGCCCCCCAGGGCTATGATCACTCCTGGTGACCTTTTTGTCACCCCCCTTAGATCTGATTGGAGCTAGCGTCTATGTGACGCTAGCCCTCCAATCAGATGTGGAGGGGCGAAGTAAAACAATGGCTGCCTCGCTCCTCAGCTTCATCCCATCCGTGGAAGCTGAGGAGCGAGGTGCCTGACCGCTGACCTGCCCCACAGACACCGCGATCGCCGCCACTGCCAGCACCACCGCTGCTGCTGAGGACAGGTACTCCCCCCCCCCCCCCCCTCCTGTCCTCCACTCCCCCTGACCTCTGCTCCCTCTCCCCTGCCCCTCCCCCCCATCACCACCTTCTCCGGTGATCACCCCCTGCCCCACTAATCACCTGCTGCTGCGCGCTCCATTTGCTCCCCTCCTGCCCCCCCTGCACCTGACAGCCCCCTCCTCTACTGGTGCTCACCCCCCCAGTGATCAACCCCTGCCCCCTAATCACCTGCTGCTGCCATCTGCATCAGAAGCTGGTTCTCTGCTCTCCTCCTGTCCACCCAGCTCCTGACTGCCCCATCCCCCCCTGGTGATCACCCCCTGATCACCCTCTGATCACCTGCTGCTGGCTCCATCTACAGCTGGTCCTCTGCTCCCCTCCTGCCCCCCCACCGTGCCTGACAGCCCCATCCTCCCCTGGTGATCACCCCAATCACCCCCTGATCACCTGCTGCCAGCTCCATCTACAGCTGGTCATCTGCTCCCCTCCTGCCCCCCTGCGCCTGACAGCCCCATCCTCGCCTGGTGATCACCCCCCCCCCAGTAATCACCCTTGATCACCCCCTGCCCCCCTAATCACCTGCTGCCGGCTCCAGCTACAGCTTGTCCTCTGCTCCCCTCCTGCCCCACCGTGCCTGACAGCCCCATCCTTCCCTGGTGATCACCCCCCCCATTGATCACCCCCTGATCACCTGCTGCTGCCAGCTCCATCTGTAGCTGGTCCTCAGCTCCTCTTCTGCCCCCCCCCCGTGCCTGACAGCCCCATCCTCCTGTGGTGATCACCCCCTGCCCCACTGATCACCTGCTGCTGCTGGCTCCATCTGTAGCTGGTACTCTGCTCCCCTTCTGCCCCCCCCCACGCCTGACAGCCCCATCCTCCTCTGGTGATCACCCCCCCAGTGATCACCTGCTGCTGCCGGCTCCATCTGCTGCTGCATCTCCTCAGCCCCTGACAGCCCACCCGCGCCTGACAGTCCCCCCACAGTAGAATGTTTCACCAAACACTCGCACATAACAACCACACTATATTAAAGTTTAGATTTTTTATACACGCGCACACACAATGTCCCGCTCCTTCCAGTCATCCCAGTCCCAAAGGGTCTACTTAGTTGAGGGGGCATATGACATTAATGCCTCCGAAACTGATAGTGAGGGAGAGGACCCCACCTTTCTCTATTCCTCCCACTCTTCCTCCTCCAGCGACACAGACTTGCCACCACCAAGATGTCGCAGGACGAGAAATCGTCCGGAGCCCAGGGAGGAAGAGTCGGAGGCCTTAGAGGAAGTGTTGGAGGCCCTGGAGGATGTCCCACAGCTAAGTGTGAGTTTTCCCCAACCTAGTGCTAGTCACGCCCAACCTAGCACTATTGCCCCCTCCTGGACCCCCGTCCCTGAAAATTTTGCTCCACGGATTCCTGATTTTGTTCCCAATCAGGAATTCCAGTTTGAGACTGCCAACTTCAGGGAAATAGACTTTTTCAAAGTCTATTTCTCAGAGTCAATCGTCAGTCTCATGGTGGAACAAACAAACTTGTACGCCCAGCAATTTTTTGCCCAAAACCCAAATTCATCATTTTCTGCTTGGAGTCACATTGACTCTGTAGAAATGGTGAAATATTTGGGACTGGTCCTTCACATGGGGATTGTGAAGAAACCGGAAATTCACCAAAACTGGTGTACTAATATTTTATATCAAACTCCAGTATTTGGCATGGTTATGATTCGGAAACGTTTTCAGGCGATTCACAAGTTTCTCCACTTTAGGGACAATACTGACAGCCTTCCCCGCGATGACCCGAATTTTGATAGAATGTTCACAATTTGGCAGGTCTTCGTACACTTCAGCAACTAGTTTGCTTGTGTTGATGAATCCCTAATCCACTTCAAAGGGAAGCTTTAGTTCCGTCACTACCTGCCCAGCAAAAGGGTGAGGAATGGGATAAAACTCTATAAGCTGTATGAGAGTACCTCAGGGTACACTCTCAGTTTTAGAGTTTACCAAGGGAAGGACAGTAGTATCCAGCCTCCAGAATGTCCACCTGCTCTGGGGGTGAGTGGGAAAATAGTGTGGGATTTGGGCCACCCACTGCTTGATAAATTTTACCATCTGTACGTTGATAACTTTTATACAAGCATCACACTATTTCAATCCATCTCTGCCAGAGCTACCGTCGCTTGCGGTACTGTGCGCAGAAACCAGAGGGGTCTCCCTTTGTCACTAATTGAGCAGGCTTTCCCAAAGGGTGAGAGCCGAGCCCAATGTAGCGGCAACCTGCTTGTGGTCAAGTTCAAAGACAAAATAGACATCTTTTTCTTGACAACATTCCATGGTCCCAGCACCACGACCACCACCGTTTGAGGTACCCCAGCACAGGTCCACAAACCCGACTGTGCCCTGGGGTACAACAAACACATGGGGGGAGTTGATCTTTAAGATCAAATCCTCCAACCCTATAGTGCCATGCGGAAGGCGAAGGTGTGGTACAAAAAACTGACTGTGCACATCGTACAAATGGCACTGTACTTTATAACGCATACGTGCTATCACGATGTGCAGGCCTGACCAACAACACCTTCCTTCAGTTCCAGGAGGCGGTGATAAAGGCCATGATTTTTAGAAACTCGGATGGAGCGCACCCCAGCACCCCTGGAACTCAAGTTTCCCGTATGGTACCAGTGCAACATTTTCCCAGTGAGGGGATAACAAGAAAAGGTGCCAGGTGTGCTATAAAAGGGGGACAAGGAAAAACACTCGTTTCCAATGTGAAACGTGTCCTGACAAACCTGGACTGTGTTTGAATGAATGCTTCAGAATTCATCACACGTCCGTGGACTAAACACATCCTGACACTCCCCTACAGAACTCACCCACACCAGCCTGACATACACAACACCACACACACCAACCTGACGTACACTACACCACACACACCAACCTGACGTAGTGTGTCAGGTTGGTGTATGTGGCATAGTGTACGTCAGGTTGGTGTGTGGTGTGGTATAGTGTACGTCAGGTTGGTGTGTGTGTGTTGTGTATGTCAGGTTGTGTGTGCTGTATATTACACCACACACACACCAACCTGACGTACACTACACACACCAACCTGACACACTATGTCAGGTTGGTGTGTGCGGTGTAGTGTATGTCATGTTGTTGTGTGTGGCGTAGTGTACGTCAGGTTGGTGTGTGTGGTGTAGTAACCTGACGTACACTACACCACACCAACCTGACATACAATACACCGCACACACCAACCTGACGTAATGTGTCAGGTTGGTTTGTGTGACGTAGTGTACGTCATGGTTGGTGAATGTGTGTGGTGTATACTACACCACACAAACCAACCTGACGTAGACTACACTACACCACACCAACCTGACATACAATACACCACACACACCAACCTGATGTGTGTCAGATCGGTGTGTGTTGCATTGTGTACGTCAGGTTGGTGTGTGTGTGGTGTATACTACACCAAACACCAACCTGACATACACTACACTACACCACAGACCAACCTTACATACACCACACACACCAACCTGACGTAGTGTGTCAGGTTGGTGTGTGTGGTGTAGTGTACAATCAGGTTGGTGTGTGTGGTGTATACTACACCACACACACCAACCTGACGTACACTACACCACACACCAACCTGACGTACACTACACCACACACACCAACCTGACGTAGTGTGTCCAGTTGGTGTGTGTGGCGTAGTTTACGTCAGGATGGTGTGTGTGGCGTAGTGTACGTCAGGTTGGTGAATGTGTGGTGTATACTACACACAATCCAACCTGACGTACACTACACAACACCACACCACACACCAACCTGACATACAATACACCACACACCAACCTGACGTAGTGTATCAGGTTGGTGTGTGTGGCGTAGTGTACATCAGGTTGGTGTGTGGTGTAATATAGTGTACATCAGGTTGTTGTGTGTGTGTATACTACACCACACACCAACCTGACACAAACTACATACTTTTCATAAGCGACATGGTGTCCGCTAACGATTAGAGCTAATTTTCCATTCAAAAAATCAAATGGCTGTCCTTCCCTTCCGTGCTCTGCCGTGTGCCCAAACAGTGGTTTATCACCACATATGAGGTATCGGTGTACTCAGGAGAAATTGCCCAACAAATTATAGGATCCATTTTATTCTTTTGCCCATATGAAAATGAAACAATTGAAGCAAAAATAAAATTTTTGTGAAAAAAAGTACTTTTTTCATTTTTACGGATCAATTTGTGAAGCACTTGGGGGTTCATAGTGCTCACTATGCATCTAGATAAGTTCCCTGGGGGGGTCTAGTTTACAAAATGGGGTCACTTGTGGGGGTGCTCCAATGTTTAGGCACACAGGGGCTTTCCAAACGCAACATGGCAACTGCTAATGATTAGAGCTAATTTTCCATTCAAAAAGTGAAATGGCGCTCCTTCCCTTCTGAGCCCTGCCGTGCACCCAAACAGTGGTCTATGACCACATATGAGGTATCGGTGTACTCAGGAGAAATTGCTCAACAAATTTTAAGATCCATTTTATCCTGTTAATAATGTGAAAGTGAAAAAATTGAGGCTAAAAGAAAATTTTTGTTGGAAAAATTAAAATGTCCATTTTTTCCTTCCACGTTGCTTTAGTTCCTGTGAAGCACCTGAAGGGTTAATAATCTTCTAGAATGTAGTTTTGAGTAGCTTGAGGGGTGCTGTTTTTAGAATGGTGTCACTTTTGGGTATTTTCTGCCATATAGACCCCTCAAACTGGCTTCAAATGTGAGGTGGTCCCTAAAAAAATGGTTTTGTAAATTTTGTTGTAAAAATGTTGTTTCCAAAATTGTGCTGATGTAAAGTAGACATGTGGGAAATGTTATTTATTAACTGATTTGTGTCACATAACTCTCTGGTTTAACAGAATAAAAATAAAAAATTTGAAAATTGCAAAATTTTCAACATTTGGCCAAATTTCCATTTTTTTACAAATAAACGCAAAAAATATCGACCTAAATTTACCACTAACATGAAGCCCAATGTCATTAAAAAACAGTCTCAGAATCGCTAGGATCCATTGAAGCGTTCCTGAGTTATTACCTCATAAAGGGACACCGGTCAGAATTGCAAAAAATGGCGAGGTCATTAAGGTCAAAATAGGCTGGGTCATGAAGGGGTTAAAGGAAATGGCACGGTGACATACAAGCACTAAAGCCTTGTTGTTGCTGCCACCTAAGCTAAAGGCCCCTTTACATTTAGCGATGCACCAGCGATCCGACCCGGTCAGGATCGCTGGTGCATCGCTAAATGATCGCTAGTGAGCTGCCACACAGGCAGACCTCACAGCGATGCAGCAGCGCACGATACTCACCTTTCACACACAGCGATCCTGACGTCCTCCCGCCCGCCTCCACACGTCGCTCGTCATCACAGCAGGAAGCTGACGAGAAGAAATGGAGCCGGACATTCTCGCGCGATCAGCGATGGACAGCGGGGGAGCCGGTCGGAGGCAAGTATCACACATAGCGATATCGCTAGCGATATCGCTATAACGTCACAGAATCGGTGACGTTATAGCGATATCGCTATGTGTAAAACCCCCTTAAAGAATCACAAAGTCCTGTGTGGGAATGGTATGGCAGGCCTTATGTGTAGTGGTTGTGAGTGGTACTGCAAGTTTTCTCCTACTCACTTGCCAGTGATTTACAGGGTACGGAAAGTATTCAGACCCCTTCACATTTTTCACTCTTCGTTTCATTGCAGCCATTTGGTAAATTCAAAAAAGTTCTTTTTTTTTCCTCTTTAATGTACACTCTGCACCCCATCTCAACTGAAAAAAAAGCAGAAATGTAGAAATCTTTGCAAATTTATTAAAAAAGAAAAACTGAAATATCACATGGTCATAAGTATTCAGACCCTTTGCTCAGACACTCATATTTATATAAGTCGCATGCTGTTCATTTCCTTGTGATCCTCCTTAACCCCTTCCCAAAATGTGCCGTACTAATACTGCTCTGTGGGAAGTGCGTTCCCGCAAACATCATTACTAGTACAGCGGCACGATCGTGCGGCCTCACACTGAGCGCCGCGGCGATCGTGTGCAGTTGTCAGCTGTATGTGACAGCTGACACCCCGCTGCAATGCCCATAATCGGCGCTAGCACCGATTGCGGGCATTTAAACACTCTAATGCCGCTGTCAGTAGTGACAGCGGCAAAGAGAAGCATCGCACAGGGAAGGGGTTCCCTGCACACTTCCCTCAGAACAACGCGATGCGATCACGTTGTTCTGAGGGTCTCCATGGGGTCCTTCAGTGAGGTAGCTTGGGAGCGCCTGCTGAGAGCAGGCACCAGCAAGCCTCCTTCACTGCCTGTCAGATTGCTGATCTGATACTCAGCAGTGCAAAGTGTCAGATCAGCGATCTGACATTATATAGTGATGTCCCATACTGGGACAATATAAGGCTAGGTTCAGATTTGCGAATATCAGAGCTGCGGAGGGCTGCATAGCTCCGCCCACTGCCGCACCTCCTTTGTTCAGCTTCGCCTACATCTGCATGCGGCCTGTGTACTTGTCTTTAACATTGGGTACTCAGCACATGCGGATGTATGCGGATGCGTCCGCATGCGTCGTTTTGACGCTGCGGTGACCGCAATAAAATGCAACATGTTGCGTTCGCAGGTTGCCGCAGCGTCAAAACGACGCATGCGTATGCATCCGCATACATCCACATGGCCTGCGCACCCAATGTTAAAGATAGGTGCGCAGACATTGGCGGAGCTGAACGGAGGAAGTGCAGCAGTGGGCGGAGCTTCACGGAGGAACTACGCAGCCCTCCGCAGGTCTGACATCCGCAAATCTGAACCTAGCCTAATAAAGTAAAAAAAAAATATTGTGTAAAATTTTTTTTTTTTTTTTAATTCCTAAATAAACAAAAAAAATCTTTTCCCAATAAATACATTTATGTAAATAAAAAAAACAATAAAAGTACACATTTGGTATCGCCACGTCCATAACGACCCGACCTATAAAACTGTCCTACTAGTTAACCCCTTCAATTACCACTGTAAATAAAGAGGCAAAAAACAATGCTTTGTCATCATGCCACTGAACATAAAGTGCAATAAAACACGATCAAAAAGACGGATGTAAATAAAAATGGTATCGCTGAAAACGTCATCTTGTCGTGCAAAAAACAAGCCACAAACAGCTCCATCAGCAGAAAAATAAAAAAGTTATAGCTCTCAGAATAAAGAGATGCAAAAGTAATTATTTGTTATATAAAACAGTTTTCATTGTATAAAAGCGCCAAAACATAAAAAAGTGATATATATGAGGTATCGCTATAATCGTACTGACCTAAAGAATAAAACAGTTTTATCAATTTTACCACACGCGAAATGGAATAAACCCTCCCCCCCCCCCCCAAGAAATTCATGAATTGCTGGTTTTTGTTCATTCTGTCCCCTGAAAATCGGAATAGAAAGCGATCAAAAAATGTCATGTGCCCAAAAATGGTACGTCAGCTCATCCCGCAAAAAACAAGCCATCACATGACTCTGTCGACTCTCAAAATATGGTGATGCAAAAACTAGTTTTTGCAATAAAAAGCGTCTTTTAGTGTGTGACAGCTGTCAAACATAAAAAAACTATATAAATCTGGTATCACTGTAATCGCACCGACACGAAGAATAAAGTCGCCTAATCACTTATACCGCATGAGGAACGGCGCAAAAATATATAAAAGCAATTCTTCACATGCTGTTGATTTTTTCACTCAGCAACTGCTGCCTGTTTCTGGAAAACACCCATGGAGTCAAAATCGTCACTACATCTGTAGATAAATTCCCAAAGGGTTATAATTTCCAAAATGGGTTCCACTGTTTAGGCACATCATGGGCTCTCCAAACGTGACATGGCATCCGCTATTTATTCCAGTAAATTTTACATTCAAAAAGTCAAATGGCGCTCCTTCCCTTCCAAGCGTTGCCAAATGGTAGTATTCCCCCACATATGAGGTATCGGTGTACTCGGGAGAAATTGTACAACAAATTGTATGGAGCAATTTCACCTGTTACCCTTATGAAAATGCAAAATATTGAGCTAAAAAAGATTTATCTGGGAAAAGTTTGATTTTTTTTATTTTCACAACTTAACGTTATAAACTTCTGTGAAGCACCTGTGGGTTCAAGGTGCTCAGTACACATTTAGGCTGTGTGCACACGCTGCGGATTTTGCTGCGGTTCCGCAGCGGTTTTGGCCGCTGCGGACCCGCAGCAGTTTTTGCTGCGGTGTACAGTACCATGATTCCCTATGGGAATCAAAAACCGCAGTGCAGACGGTGCAGAATTTTCCGCGCGGATTATCTGCGGTTTTCAATCCGCAGAAAGAATTGACATGTCAATACAAAATCCGCGCGGATGAATCCGCACCTAATCCGCAGCGTGTGCACACAGCCTTAGATAAGTTCCCTAAGGGGCTAGTTTCCAAAATGCTGTCACTTGTGGGGAGTTTCCAGTATTTAGGCACCTCAGTGGCTCTCCAAACGCAACATGGTAACCGCTTATTATGCCAGC
Source organism: Dendrobates tinctorius (assembly GCF_039654945.1). Classification (NCBI taxonomy): domain Eukaryota; kingdom Metazoa; phylum Chordata; class Amphibia; order Anura; family Dendrobatidae; genus Dendrobates; species Dendrobates tinctorius. The sequence continues at coordinate 24,721,169 of NW_027361788.1, read as the reverse complement.
ATATTTTACATTCAAAAAGTCAAATGACGCTCCTTCTCTTCCGAGCCCTGCTGTGTGCCCAAACAGTAGATTTCCCCCACATATGGGGTATCGGCATGCTCAGGAGAAATTGCACATCAAAATGTATGGTCCATTTTCTCCTGTTACTGTTGCGAAAGTAAAAAAAAAATAGATTTAAAGAAAATTTTTGTGAAAGAAAAGTAAATGTTTATTTTTTCTTTCCACATTCCAGAAATTCTTGTGAAGCACCTGAAGGGTTAATACACTTTTGGAATGTGGTTTTGAGTACCTTGAGGGGTGCAGTTTTTAGAATGGTGTCATTCTTGGTTATTTTCTGTCATATGGGCCCCTCAAAGTCACTTCAAATGTGATGTGGTCCCTAAAAAAAAATTGTTTTGCAAATTTTGTTGTAAAAAATGAGAAATCACTGGTCAACTTTTAAACCCTTATAACTTCCTAACAAAAAAAATTGTGCTGTTATAAAGTAGACATGTGGGAAATGTTATTTATTAACTATTTTGTGTGATTTGACTCTGATTTAATGGCACAAAAATTAAAACTTTGAAAATTGCCAAATTTCCGTTTTTTTAACAAATAAACGCAAGTCATATCAAAGTTATTTTACCACTATCATAAAGTGCAATATGTCACGAGAAAACATTCTCAGAATCAGCGGGATCTGTTGAAGCGTTCTAGAGTTATGACCTCATAAAATGACAGTGGTCAGAATTGTAAAAATTGGCCTGGTCAGGAAGGTGAAAACAGGCTTTGGGGTGAAGGGGTTAAGATGGTGCTACTTCATTGGAGTCCAGCTGTGTTTAATTTAACTGATAGGGCTTGATTTGTAAAGGCACACACCTGTCTATATAAGACCTCACAGTGCATGTCAGACCAAATGAGAATCATGAGGTCAAAGGAACTGGCCAAGGAGCTCAGAGACAGAATTGTAGCAAGGCACAGATCTGGCCAAAGTTACAAAATAATTTGTTTCAGTGATACCTCATTTATGTTGTTTTTTTATGCTTTGGCGCTTTTATGCAATGAAAACAATTTTATATTAAAAAAATAATTATTTTTGCATCGCTTTATTCTGCGAGCTATAACTTTTTTATTTTTTCGCTGATGACGCTGTGTGGCAGCTCTTTTTTTGCGGGACAAGATGACGTTTTCAGCGGTACTATGGTTATTTATATCCGTCTTTTGGATCGCGCGTTATTGCACTTTTTGTTCAGCGGTATGATGATAAAGCATTATTTTTTGCTTTGTTTTTTACTTTTTAAGGGGTTCAATAAAGGGGTTAACTAGTGAGACAGTGCTATAGGGCGGGTCGTTACGGACGCAGCGATACCAAGTATGTGTACTTTTATTGGTTTTTTGTTTTTTTTTTTCAAAAAATGAATTTATTAGGGAACATTTTTTTTTTTTTAATTTAATGATTTTTGATAAATTATTTTTACACTTTTTTTTTTTTCTACTTTACTACATTGTCCCGGGGGGGGGGGACATTATTGTAATATGTCAGATCGCTGATCTGACACCTTGCACAGCAGTGTGTCAGATCGGCGATCTACAGGCACTGCTGGAGGCTTTCTCATGCCTGCGCACTGCAGGCACTGAGAAAGACGCCTCCCTGCAGGCCCCCAAAGGTCCCCGCCGCCTTATTGGATCCGGGTACCTGCAGGGATGGAGGCCCCCGCAGCAGCGCTGCACATCGCGCTGCTGCTGGGGTCTCAGGGAAGCACGGATGGAGCCCCCTCCCTGCCGATGCTTCCCCGATACTCCGATACACTGCGATCATGTTTGATCGCCCAGTACAGAGATATCCTGTATGAAAACCTCTTCCAGAGTGCTCTGGACCTCATACTTGGCCGAAAGTTCACTTTCCAACAAGACAATGACCCTAAGCACACAGCTAAAACAACAAAGGAGTGGCTTCGGAACAACTCTGTGACCATTCTTGACTGGCCCAGCCAGAGCACTGACCTAAACCCAATTGAACATCTCTGGAGAGACCTGAAAATGGCTGTCCACCAACGTTCACCATCCATCCTGACAGAACTGGAGAGGATCTGCAAGGAAGAGTGGCAGAGGATCCCCAAATCCAGGTGTGAAAAACTTGTTGCATCATTCCCAAGAAGACTCATGGCTGTACTAGCTCAAAAGGGTGCTTCTACTCAATACTGAGCAAAGGGTCTGAATGAATACTTATGACCATGTGATATTTCAGTTTTTATTTAATAAATTTGCAAAAATTTCTACATTTCTGTTTTGTTTTTTTTCAGTCAAGATGAGTGTACATTAATGAGAAAAAAAATGAACTTTTTTGAATTTACCAAACGACTGCAATAAAAGAGTGAAAAATTTAAAGGGGTCTGAATACTTTCCGTACCCACTGTACATACAGTTCACTCATCCATTGTTATTGGGGGTCTTTTTACATTTCTCCTTGCCATTTCTCCTTCACCCTCAGCATTCAGGGTCAAAGTCGCAGAGAGGGAGGATGGGGATGCAGCTGCAGGTTACATTCTACTAATAAAGGTGGCATTTATTGGGAACTGAGAAAAAAATGTATAGATTGAAAAGTTTCAAATCTGAGAGCTTATCTATGCAACTACAAAAAATAGTAATTTCTACACCATTGTCTTGGTCCTGTATACATCTTACCCTCTCATTTTTGCCTAATTTCATGTGTGTCCTATATTTTTACACAGGAAAAAATCAAAATGCAGAGGGGTGAATGGACAATCATGTTGGTATGTGATTCTATTAGATTCCTCCTGCTGAGGGGGATGCTATTAATTTTGGTGTATCTGATAGGCATCTACTCAAAGCATCTTTTTCGCATCCAGTCGTCTTAGTACCATCGTAGATTTTGAACGTGTACTTTGGATAGAGTTGAAATTACTTGCTAATGGGGTAGATCAGAGAGAAAGATATTTGTTATCCCAAGATGGTTAATGCTAAATCGGTACCGTTGCTCGCAGATATTTATGGCCGTGATGTAACAATAATGACTATGGCAGGAATGATAATTCGTAGACTTTACTTCATCTCTGTTGTACCCAGATAAGTAGGCTGCTGTAGGCTGCCAAAGCCTTATTTAGAAGAATATGTCCCCCCTTAATTAATAGTTCTGTCACTGTTAATTTTAATTTGTGTTTCCTACATAATAAAACTTGGCTTGGGGCTTTGTGGGCATCTGTTTCGGGACACTGATTATCGTCAACATGTATGGAGGGAGGAAATTATTGCTAATATGAGCCCTAAAGCTCATACAGTGACAATGCGGTCCTCTAACTATACTGTATATCTATCAGTACCGTAATTAGTCATAATATCATACTGGCTTGTGACATAATTAGCGGATTAAGTAGGTAGGGAAACAGTTTTATGACAATATTTTTTTTATATCTATTTTTAATTTTTTGTTTATTGTTTTATAGAAACTGACATAACAAGCTTGAGTCTAGGGTGAGCAAATAAATATTTAGGAATCTACACCGGCCCAAAAGCAAGGAAAAAAAATGGGGAAAACTACCAGGGAAGAAAAGGAAATAATGATACAATCATGTAGCAACAACATTTCCAGGCTTTTCTAAAAGTAAATACATTAGTGCACACAAAAAAGACAATTTGGGATCGCAATACGTGGACCGGCCACGGGTCTGTTGAGTTCAGGACTGGAGACCTACTACCTGTCCATGTACAGTATCATGGTCTACATTCGGACAAAGGGGTGGACACAGGCAAAAATAGTATATGGGCCCTTTGTAGTCCAATAGCTCGTCATAGTGCACCCTACTATGTGTCTGAGACAAAAGCTGATTTGGAGGTAGACGTAAACTCCTTTAACTTTTGGACTTCTGTACTACTGCGCAGGCTACACTAAGGCTATGTGCACACGTTGCGGATTCCGCTGCGTTTTTTTCCGCGCGGAAACGCAGGTAAAACCGCAGGTAAAGTGACCTGCGGTTTTCCTGCGGTTTGGTCTGCGGTTTTGCCCTGCGGTTTCACATCTCTACTATGTTAAAGGTGTGAAACCGCAGCGGAATCCGCAGAAACAATTGACATGCTGCGGAAAAAAAACCGCAGCAAAACCGCGCGGAAAAAACCGCACCGTCAGCACAGCGTTTTTGAAACCCCATAGGGTTTCATTGTACTGTACTTGGTCAGCGGAACTGCTGCGTTTCCGCAGCGGCAAAAACGCTGCGGAAACGCAGCAGAATCCGCAACGTGTGCACATAGCCTAATGGTATATCTGCCTATGCTTGGACCATGAAACATGGAAATATGAAACCGGCGGCTTTAGGGAGGACCCTAAATTGTATATGAAGTAGAAGGGAAAGTAGTGAGAACAGAAGGGAAAAGATGAGACCGGACAGAAGAGGATTTTATGTTTTATGCACAAAGTTTTGCTTATTTTTACAATGCATTGAAAGTAAGAAACTGAGGCAACTTTGCTAATAGTTTTAATGTAAAATATTCTATTGGTTGGTGTATGTGGCTCCTATACAGGCCAATCCTTTTTCTCCAGACACACACGGCCACATCATGTCTTATCCTGCTCCCACCTTCTAATGCTCTCTCTGTTACTCCTCATTGCTGGCGACATATCCCCAAATCCTGGCCCTCCTCAACACATCCCCACACTCCTAACATCCAGCCTCAATCCTCTACACGTTTTCGCAACCATGATAACCTCATACCCATTCATCCAGCCCCCACTCCTCCGGTCCCCCTACCTGGAGCACTATGGAACGCACGCTCTGTCTGCAACAAGCTGTCATTTATCCATGACCTCTTCATCACCAACAAACTCTCCTTCCTTTGCATCACCGAAACCTGGCTTACCCCCTCTGACTCAGCCTCTCCAGCCGCACTCTCTTATGGCGGATTCCACCTCTCTCACACCCCTCGCCACAGCAACAAACGTGGTGGAAGAGTTGGCTTGCTCCTCTCCGATACCTGCTCCTTTACCCCAATTCCACTACCACCCTCCGCCACTCTTCCCTCGTTTCGGGTGCACTCCGTCCACATCTACTCCCCCTCCAACCTCCAGCTGGCTGTCATCTACCGCCCCCCAGAAATAGCCAGCTCCACCTTTCTTGACCACGTCACCACCTGGCTACTTCATTTCCTCTCTGCTGACATCCTCACTATCATCATGGTTGACTTCAACATCGCCATTGACACTTCCACCCCGGCTGCCTCTAAGTTTTATCGCTCACTGCCTCCTTTGGCCTCACTCAATGGTCCTTTGCAGCCACTCACAAAGATGGCCACACGCTGGACCTTATCTTCACCCGCTTCTGTTCCCTTACTAATCTCACTAACTCACCCCTTCCCCTGTCTGACCACAACCTACTGACATTCTCTTCCCTCTTCTCTCCTAGTGCGCAACCCCCACTCCACAAACTCGCTCACCCTCGCAGAAATCTCAAACACCTTAATTTACAAACGCTCTCTGTGTCCCTCCTCCCTCTTACAGACATATCTTCACTTCATGACACATATTCTGCTGCCACCTTTTATAACACTACAATAACAGCAGCACTTGATTCGGCCGCCCCCCTCACACATAGCAAAACTCGTACAATCAACAGGCAGCCCTGGCTGACAAGCCTCACCAAAGAACTGAGACGGGTTTCCAGGGTTGCTGAGCGGAGATGGAAGAAATTCCGCTCTGCCGAGCACTTAACTGCATATAAGCAGTCCCTCACCAGCTTCACGTCCACGCTCACTGCTGAAAAACAAACTTATTTCTCATCTCTCATATCCTCCCTGTCTCACAACCCTAAACAGCTTTTCAACACTTTCAATTTTCTACTCTGTCCCCCAGCACCACCTCCTTCTCCTCTCATTACCGCTGAAGACTTTGCCTCCTTCTTTAAGCAGAAGATTGATACGATCAGAGAAAGTTTTGGCCTGCAGCCCCCAATGCCCCTGTTAGCTGCTCAGCCCTGTTCCTCCTAAACCAACTTCTCCACCATGACAGAAGATCAGCTCTCCACCCTCCTATCAAGATCACACCTCACCATTTGCAAGCTTGACCCACTTCCGTCCCACCTCATTACTAACCTCACCACAGTCTTCAGTCTTCATCCCTACTCTAACACACCTCTTCAACCCCTCACTTACAAACGGTGTGTTCCCATCATCCATCAAACATGCCTCGATCACACCTATCCTCAAAAAGACCTCCCTTGACCCATCCTCTGTGTCTAGCTATCGCCCGATATCTCTTCTCCCTTATGCCTCAAAACTACTGGAACAGCATGTCCATCTTGAACTGTCCTCCTACCTCTCCTCCTGCTCCCTCTTTGACCGCTTACAATCAGGCTTCCGACTGCAGCACTCAACTGAAGCTGCCCTTGCTAAAGTCACCAATGACCTACTAACCGCCAAGAGCAAGCGACACTACTCTGTCCTCCTTCTTCTGGACCTGTCTTCTGCCTTCGACACTGTGGACCATTCCCTCCTGCTACAGATTCTCTCATCTCTTGGCATCACAGGTTTGGCCCTATCCTGGATCTCATCATACCTAACAGACCGAACATTCAGTGTCTCCCTCTCCCACACCACCTCCTCACCTCACACCCTGTCTGTCGGTGTTCCTCGAGGCTCAGTTCTAGGACCCCTACTCGTCGCCATCTACACCTTCGGCCTGGGACAGCTCATAGAATCCCACGGGCTGCAGTATCATCTCTATGCCGATGACACGCAGATCTACCTATCTGGACCTGACCTCACCTCCTTACTTACCAAAATCCCACAATGTCTGTCTGCTATTTCAGCTTTCTTCTCTGCTTGCTTTCTAAAACTGAACATGGACAAAACAGAATTTATAATCTTTCCCCCATCTCACTCTACCCCTCCACCAGACCTATCCATCAATGTGAATGGCTGCTCACTTTCCCCAGTCCCGCATGCTCGGTGCCTCGGGATGATCCTTGACCCTGCCCTCTCTTTCAAGCCACATGTCCAAACCCTTGCCTCCTCCTGCCGTCTCAAACTCAAAAATATTTCCTGGATCCGTACATTCCTTGACCATGAAACCACAAAAACACTAGTGCACGCCCTCATCATCTCCTGCCTCGACTACTGCAACCTCCTACTCTCTGGTCTCCCCTCTAGCACTCTGGCACCACTCCAATCCATCCTGCACTCTGCTGCCTGACTAATCCACCTGTCTCCCCATTATTCCCCAGCCTCTCCTCTCTGCCAAGCCCTTCATTGGCTTCCTATCGTCCAGAGGCTCCAGTTCAAAACCCTAACTATGATATATAAAGCCATCCACAACCTGTCTCCTCCATACATCTATGACATGGTCTCCCGGTACTTACCCACACGCAACCTTCGATCCTCTCAAGATTTTCTCTACTCCCCTCGTATCTCTTCTTCCCACAACCGAATACAAAACTTCTCCCGTGCTTCCCCCATACTCTGGAACTCTCTACCCCAACACATCAGACTCTCGCCTACCATGGAAACCTTCAAAAAGAACCTGAAGACCCACCTCTTCCGACAAGCCTACAACCTACAGTGATCCTCAGTCTACTGAACCGCCACACGACCAGCTCTATCCTTTGTTAGTGTATCCTCGCCCATCCCCTGTAGACTGTGAGCCCTTGCAGGCAGGGTCCTCTCACCTTCTGTACTTGTGTGTGTCTTGTATTGCTCATGTTTATTGTACTTGTCTGTATTTGCCCCTTTAACATGTAAAGCACCATGGAATAAATGGCGCTATAAAAATGTATAATAATAGTAACAGACTACAAAAAGCCCTATGTAGTGTGATCCTACTGTCATACTCCGTGCTATCTGCATCTTACGTGCAACACCCTCTGCCAAGGATTGCAAGAAGTTAGAGATGGACGGATGGATTAAATATAACTGCAAGATTTTACTTCCCAAGGTTTGTTTTTATTCTGTCACACGGGAGAAATATTAGTCTGTGTAGGGCCTGCAGACACAGCGGCATTAAAGTGTGAGTCTCAAAGTCCCATGTGTGAAAGGAGTGCCAATGCTCACATATGACCTCTGCTCCTCACATTACCATAGGACTGGCGAAAAATAAATAATCTAGCGACTCATCCAGACTTAGTTAACATCAACATTAATTTCATAAAATACCATACAAACAGGATATCTATATCTTACCTACCTGCTTCCGTACTTAGTCATAGCAGTTTGGGACTAACATAACCTTTATCTACATTTGTCCTTTTAGAAATAATTAGAGCAGTGATTGCTCATTCGCACTCTTGGAGGTCCAAGTAGTTGAATCTCCAGCGATCATACATTTATCCCCTATCCTGTGGATAAATATATGAATATATTTTATAATACTTATTGGACAACACCAGACAAATCCTAAAAAGTTGTTTTGAACTCCCTATGACCATCATATTTAAAGAATATTGCAAGATGAATTTATTGTTAATGTACATGGTCTTGTGATGAGATCTCAAGAATTTATTTGGTACGTTTAAAAAAAAAAAAAAAAATCTTGGACAATCTCTTTATTTCTTAGAAGTGCTTCGTTATTACCTTACTCATCGGCTGTCTTCTGCACAACGTTAGTAATAGGAACAGAGAAAAAAAATCTGAATTTATGCATAATTAAGAGTCCTCAGTGGTTGATACCTTTTAATGGCTAACTGAAAAGATGGTAACACATTGCAAGCTTTGAATTTATGCAGTGACCAATCCTTCACATGGCTTGACACCAGTGGTGCCAGATGGACCAACGTTGACTACATTTGGGTGCGCTGGAGTTCTAGCATGGTGTCAGAAACACTACAAAAGAAAATATTGCAGCATACCTCACTTTTTTCCTGTAAAACTGAGGAAATCTGCGAAAGAGGCTTCGAATGACAGTGAGGTCTGAAGGACAGCTCAAGGGCTATATTTCCAGGGTATTCTCTAGCTGCCATAAGCAGGGGCATAGTGATTGAAATCAATACTTTTTAATTTTTTTTTAATAAAAGGATATTTGCTGCAAACGCCTTGGTACTGATGTCCTCGGAGGCTGACAGCTTTGTGGTACAAAGATCTGAATCAACCTTTTTCCAGTCTACCGCATCTCCCGAGTGGTCTCTACCTCCCATCCAAACACTGACTGAACTGCCTCTATTATATTCTGCTCTATTAAATCCAAGGCACTCAAGCTTATCGAACCATTACAAAGTTTTCCAGCAATTGTGAGACCCGGCTCACCCAGGAAGAGCAGCCCTCTCTTTGGGACCCCTTGTAACCGCTTTCATTGGAGGCATGGAAGTAGAAAATAAACATTAATGGGGGCACAAAACATTCGTTGCCGTTTCTGTCTCATTTTATTACTCTGGTTTATAGATTGCTTGATATATTACTGGCAGGCTTTTGTTTTGCTTTGTGTCCCTGCTTTATGTTCAGTAAATGTTTAGTCTTTTGCCTATTTGGCATTCTTGGATTTTAATGACAGCCTTGTCCTTGGGTACAGTTGTAATTAATGATTAATGCAGTTACAGAGTGATGCAAATAAGAGGTACGGTATTTCTTTTCCTTTTTTTATTATGTCAAAGAATATTTTGCTGTGGGAAAAAAGAAATCCTATATTAATCAGCCAATTTGGATGCATTAGCATTGACTCCGAAAAGAATTAGAGAATGGGGGACTGGAGAATGAAGCAAGTAGCTCATAACCTGCAAAAGGTGGGGAACTTGCCCTAGTGTTAAATATTACACTGCCCGATCCTATGCTTAAACGATCGATTACATACAAGCCGAATAGTGTCATTTAATGGCCTATTTAGACCAGCTGACCGTTATTGTGTGAGCACAGAGGGATCATTACTAGAATATTATGTAATTAACAGCACATCATCTATATACACAGAACGATGTGCTGCCAAGAAAATAATCACACCTGACGAATTAGCATTTTGTTTGTTCTTCCACTGTTTGCCAGCATATTAACTTACCGGTAGATGGGGATGATAACCGTTCAAATGAACGCTCATTTCCTGATTTGGCCGAAGTAAATGGACATTAAGCTAGTGGGTGCTATAGTCCCCAAACCTGCTCATTAGGGCCATTCACATTCAATGGAATTCTGTAACATTCATCTGAATAGCATTGATTCTGCAGCAAGGGGCATGGATTTTTTGCCATCTCCATTGAGATGAATTGGATGGTGGCAAGAATTATCATGTGCGAATTCTAACTATGAAAGAACTGGCTGGATAAAAAAAAGGTATTAAATGGAATCTGTCACCCCTTTTTTGAGATATATAATGATATCATTCAAATGTGTGTCACATAAGGATTCTCTTAGTACTTTTGCTTCCCCATGACCCCGCACCTTTCATGCATAAATACCATTTTTATATCGGTTCAGATGTATGTAAACTGCCGCTGGGCGGGGCTTATTCACCTGCCCCCCCTCCCTGTCTTGCTCTACACAAGAAGAAATGCGTAGAACAAGACAGGGAGGGGGGAGCAGGTGAATAAGCCCCGGACAGCGGCAGTTTACATACATCTGAACCGATATAAAAAAGATATTTATGCATGAAAGGTGCGGGGTCAGGGGGAAGCAAAAGTACTAAGAGAATCCTTATGTGACACACAATTGAATGATATCATTATATGATATCTCAAAAAAGAAGTGACAGATTCCCTTTAATATGTCATAAGAAATGGTTTAGATACCCACTTGGTACTCCCATGTGCAGGTAAATACAGCATGCTGTGGAGGCATTATATGTGCCCATGACGGACTATGCGCCCCTTTCTATGGATCCGTAAAAGGCTAATCTGTCATTTTCCCATGGGCACAAACTGTAAGAGATAATGCAGTTCTGTAGTATTACTCTAATTGGGTAATCTAATAAATGCCAAAGTGTTACAAGTTAATCCAAATTTTTTTTATATACAAGCAGCAGAGATAAAGATAACATAATATTAATTTTGGAAGTAGTTTGTCACTGTGTTAGAGGAAAACGGTGCCCATGATTTGGGCCTCATGAATCTCTGATAAGTTCCCTCTAAGGCCTCGAGGGCTGGAGTAGGGTGCAAGGAGACTTGGCAGCACTCAAGATTTTACTGTCATCTATCTCTCTGCACATTAACCAGAAGTACATTTACAGCGGGGGACCTAATCTCTCATCATTTACAGCACTACATCAGTTCTCAAGCAATATTTTTTGAGAATGTGGCTATTATCTCTAAAGCAGTTTATCATAAGATAGTAGTTATTGCCAGATGCATTGGTTGCCATTACAGTGATTGGGGAGAAGGTTTGTTATAACAACTGAATGATGTATGACAGTAGTAATGACATTTGAGTTCTTCAGAAATGGTTGTTCGGCACGTTCTCAGCAGCTGGATTATCCAGCACAACATCTGTAAACATAAGGCTTATTCCTGGCACTGAAATCTTGTACTTGTCATGTACACAACTAACAAGGTTTTGGCAACGCTCGACGCAACCTACCACCAAGAAACATGGACAGCTTGTGTGGAAATCTATATATTGCCAATTCTGGCAGCAAGCTGTCTCCGAGACGCTGACCTTTTATAATGTTAATAGATATGTTTGATGGGATAGAAAGGTTATTCAAAGTCGACGTAAGTCAGGACTCTCTGGGTTTTGGAAATACTTTGGTAGAACGTTTTAGCTGGTGCTGTAAGCCTAATAACTACAGTAATTTGGCGAAGACACTACTTGCATATGAAAATCTTCTGGGAATAAAATTGCATTTGTTTAATGATCGATGACCTAAAGAGTAGCCCTTCTGTGCTTAATATACTGTCCTTGTGTTGGATGGCAGGTAACAATAATTTTCTTTATATAGCGCCAACATATTCTGTAACACTTTACAATTGAGCAGGGACATGTACAAACAATAAAGACATTTCAAAGTAACAAATAGTTTGTTACAGGAGGAGTGAGGGCCCTGTTCTGGATTAGTCAGATTCTCTGGGGTAGTGCATTTCAGAAAACTGGCACAGCACAAGAGAAGTCTTGGAAACAGAAGTGGGAGATTCGGATTAAGGCGGATGTTAGTCTTAGATCAGTTGCAGAACAGAGAGCATATAGACCGAGATGAGGGGGGAGATGTAGGGTGGTGCAGAACTGTGAAGAGCGTTGTCGGTGAGAGAGCAGTTTATATTGCACTCTGTAGTGGATGGGTAACCAGTGCAATGACTGGCACAATGTGGCGGCATCGATGTAGCTGCTAGATAGATGTACCAATACTGCCATTATTGGTTAAGAAGTAGTTTTAATAGTTATTAGAAAAGTTTTATGGAGCTTAAACACTGAAATCCTCCGCCTGGCTTTTGGATAAGTAATGTTTGGTGATAATCCACCACCAAACAGTAGAAATAAAGTGTGGGGGGTATGTCTTCTCGATTGATTGATTAAAATCCACAGTTTTTTTTAATGTAGGTAGGTAGCTTTGCATGTTATTTCAGTATACCTTCGTTTTTAGCCATTAGCCCTTTAATTTAGTAATCGATAAAGGTTCATTCTACATCTGTGAACACCTTCCTCCTACATTTTTTTTATTGAGGTGACTGCAATCAAAAATTCTAATTTATAACATCCAAGCATTGTATGGATTCACAGCAGTTGTATGGATTCACTTTATATTATGGATTCTCACTGGGTGAATCTGATATAAATCCTTGTCACTTATTTTTGATTTGCAGATTTAAATTTGCAGCATGTCAATTCTTTCAGCATTTTTGCTGCAGATTTTCACCCATACTGATGAGAGGAAAAAAATCAACAGCAAATACGCATGTGACAAACACATAAAAAATGCTCGTGTTTATGCTGTGTTTTTCCTGCCAAGGGATGCAGAAATTTCAGCACCAAATACTAAACGTGTGCACATACCCTTAGACAGGTTCTCCCCTTGGAGTTCGGTGGCACCAACTCTATGGGGAGGTGCAGAGACTGTGTGTATTAGTGTGAACATAGTCTTATGCTGCCAATGTAACTTTATACCCCTCTTTTTATTAGACGAGCACAGTGTATATGGAAGAACAACACTTGTGTGAAGTTTCATGATAAACATTAGCTGGTTGGAAGACAAGTGGTTTTCCAGCTGACAAAGTGCTTGCAACGTAAAAGTGTCTGATAGCCATTTTATCATAGTGTGCCACAAGTCAGCAAGCAGAAACTGCTCAGTGGAGAGTGTGTCGTAGTTCTTCACCACCTCAATATTGAAAGTAGCTATAGAAGGCAAGGAAGTTTTATCAGTTACTTTGCACTATGTATAATACGGCATGTTTAGATCTGGCTAGTCGCCATTGTGTCATCTGTCCCATTTTATCAGTACTTTAAAAAAAAATTTTAAATTATATTTCCTTGATCTTTGCAGATTTTTTCTGTTGCTCTCCTTGCTGATCAAACATTACTTTTTATTTTGTACCAATATACAGACTGCAATATTCCCTACTCAAAGCGGACCTGTCACCATATTTCAGAATATAAACTGCACACCTTTTTAAAAAGATCTTAGATTTGATGAAACTGATGTTCGAATCCACGTCAGAATGACTGCATGATGTGATAATAAACTGAGAATTTTAGTCCACCTACAGATTGAGAGCTCTCAAAATTCCACTGCATTCGGTCTCCACCTGCCCACCCAGTCTGACTGACAAATACAGCTTGTACTGAGCAATATGAGCTCTCAGCAGGGAGGAGGGTACACTAAAGAGCTCTTAATCAGGCAAGGTGGGCAGAAATAGAATTTAAATTAAAAAAATGATTACATGGCCATTCTGACATGGATTTTCAAACAAGTACATCTGAGCGGTCGATTTGGTTGGCAACTTACCTCTGATCTGATCTGTGTTTCTGATGTGGTGTAATGGTGATTGGTAAAAAACTGTCTCTACTAGTTGTATTATTAATGTTTATTGATAGGCCTAATATCATAGCTTTATAGTCATGCCCTTCCTTATTAAGTTCTTCACCCTATATAATTTAATAACATAGATTTTATCAAAATTCAGTAAATTTTAACAACCTATATATGGGTATGGCGTTATTTTGGTGACGCACAATGAGTGTTGGATTTGCGCCAAACTTACCTTTTTAGAATTATGACCAGAAAGTTCAACTTTGGTCTCATCAGCCATAACATGCTTTCCCACATGCTTTTGGTAGACTTGATGTAGGTTTTGACAAAACATAGCTGGATTCTGATGCTTTCGTGTGTAAGAAAAGGCTTCTGTCTTGCCACCTTATACCTGCTTTATATAATGGACAAAAAGTATACCTGATATGGTGACTGTTCTCTAATATATATATGTATTCTGGATTAATGGGGGTTTTTTATTTTGAAGGGCATATCTGAGGATGCCTTTTAGGCATACACTGCATTGAAAAGCGGTATATATCTATTATTTGTTTCTGATGTTTATCTTTATATAGAATTTTTCATCCACAATATTGTCTTCCTAATAAATAGTCACTTGGCGGTATTCTAGTATATATGAGTGATAGAATCAGAAACTCTATACTTTTGAATACTCTGTACCATTTGCTCTTTTTCGTTGTGCCCCGCCATTTGATACATATACCCTTTGCTCCTCCCTCCCTCTGAGGGTAAAATGAATGCTGGTATTGGAGCTTAACTAAATCTGCCGAAATCGGAAGTCCCGGCGCCATTTTGGATGCGCCCAAACCGGAAGTCCCGGCGCCATATTGGATGCGCCCAAACCGGAAGTCCCGGCGCCATTTTGGATGCGCCCAAACCGGAAGTCCCCGGCGCCAATTTGGATGCGCTCCAGTGTGGAGCGCACGCCGGGGCTTCATCTACCTGTTATATATCTGAGGCGTTTTGATGACGTGGGATGCTGGCGCCATCCTGGAGCACACGTGGGGCCTCTATTCACCCGCTATGTATCGTAGGCGGTTGTGATGGTTTGACGCTGAGGGCGGCTACTATTTACGGTATCATGTGGAGATATTTGGGCTATCACTACCTTCTCATATGTGATTTGCCCACCTGATAATGGGTGGGGCTGAATTGTGGCTTTGTATCATGGGGGTTATTTAAATCCACTCATTCTTGACCACCGGTACTATCATGCATCATCTGGGTATCATATATGGATATGACGTTTATTGATTCCTCCTGATGAACCACTACAGGCGGGGAAACGCGTCGGGGTTGACCTACACATGATAAGTGACTTTGTTTATTATATTATGATTCAGAGTATACCCTTGAGAGGGGTTAGTTTGTATTATCTGTCCATTGGACATATCAGTTTGTCACATATGATCATGATGTGGAGGTATTAGATTTTTTATCGTTTATAGTATCCTGGGGTCCTACTTTAGCCTGAGGCAACTCTAATGTTCATTGCTATAATATCAGATGGGCATACCTACACATGACAAGCAATTTATCGGTTAATGTACCCCTATGTGGGGGTTCTATTGGGACAATATCAATTGTTTGAGGTTTTGCTCGAGCTTAGGGCATTCTGAAGTTTCATTTCTGCACTATCAGATTATTGTTTTCCCTCCTGTCTGAATAGGGACTGGTAGGGGAGTGAGGGATAGTCCACGTTGAGTGGGGGCGCCAACTCTCGTTTTTAGGGTGCCAACCTCCACGGCTAGGAAGGTATCAGTGAGCCTTATAGTAGGGCTATGTAGCATCCCAGCCTAGGTCTGGTTAATTTTGGCATTGACCATTTTTTCACTGGGATAGGTGTTTTTTAATGTATTAAATAAATAATTCGTTTTAAGGGATTTATATGTTCGCACTATTTCTGATTCCTATGAGATATATATTTCATACGTTCGACTTCTGTCTTGCCACCCTACCCCACAGGCCAGACATATGAAGAATACAGGAGATTGTTCTCACATGCAGTAAACAGACAGTACTTGCCAGAAATTCATGCAGCTCCTTTAATGTTGCTGTATGCCTCTTGGCAGCCTCCCAAACTAGTTTTCCTCTTGTCTTTTTATCAATTTTTGAGGGTCGTCCATTTCTAGGGGATGTCACTTGGTTCTGACAAATTTAATCCACTTCTTGATGACCCTAATGCCTTGGAAACATTTTTGTACCTTTCTCCCGCCTGATAACTTTCAATAATAAGATCCCTTTTCTGTGTTGTAAGCTGTTTATGGCTTTTGCTGTAAAATGCAACTAAGAAAGTGTCAGGAAAATCCTCCTAGAACAGCTAAACTTTCTATTGGGTTACTCAGAATCACTGTAAATGATGACAGTCGTGTTCTGACTACTGTGTAACGTGAGTGTACATGTGATTGGCTAATTCTGAACACAACTACATCCCCAATTACAAGAGGGTGTTCACACTTACGCAACCACATTATTTTAGTTTTGTTATTTTTATTTCTCTCCCTCTTGTACAGATTATGGACAACATTAAAGGTGGAAAAAGTTCTGAGATGATTCTTCTTGGTAGGATTTTTTCTGACAAGAAATCCTTTGGACATTTGCCTTCTGAATTGACCCTAACAAGAATCTTTTATTGTCACAATCGTGTGGTTGTTGGGTGAGAGCTACTCCATATGGTGACAGGTGGCTAGGAATAATATAGAGCACATCTCCTCTTTGCAGTGATGTAAAGTATACAATACTCCATGTTTCCAGACAGCACTTTATCGTCATGGGTAGGTTTTCCTCTCAGGGATGATATCACTTTCTTTAGAACAACTGACTTGTTATTTGGAAAGCAAAAGATGGACCTTGATTGACATAAGTGCGTTCTCTTATTTCAGGGCTCCGTGCAGTCAGGGATTTCACAATAACATATTGTCCTCCATACCACAATGGCCCCACGCTGACGGGAACTAGAATGAATTAGCAGGAACATTATCTACTCAAGGAGATGCCAAGTTGTCAATAACTGTTTACTAGCTCTTACATTAATGTGTGTTTTTGGTTTACTGTAAGCCTTGGTGTCCTGGTAACTACCTCATATGACCTTGTAATGTTTTCCCAATGGGATTAAAAACAGAAAAAAAAAATCAGGACAGAACGTACACTTACCTGCTCAAGTGGCTACCATAATCTGGTGGTGGTTTAAACCCTTTGTTATTTATCTGAGCACCTCTACCATTAAGGCCCCGTCACACTAAGCGACTTACCAGCGATCCCGACACCGATATCAAGGTGTCAGGATCGCTGGTAAGTCGCTATGTGATCGCTGGTGAGCTGTCACACAGACAGCTTCACCAGCGATCAGCACAGCGATGCCGAGCGCCCAGCATCGCTGGCCATCGCTGTAAAAAATAGAATCAAAATAAAAAATATAGTTATTCTCACCTTCCGACGTCCCATTCAGCCATCCTGCCTCTCTCCACACACCGGTCCCAGTGATCCTTTGCACGAATGACCGCGAGATGTCACGGTCTCGCGGGAGCGCGAAGTCTCGCGGTCATTCGTGCAAAGGATCACTGGGACCGGAGCGTGGAGAGAGGCAGGATGGCTGAACGCGACGTCGGAAGGTGAGAATAACTATATTTTTTATTTTTTTTATTATTTTTTACACCTGATCGCTGGTCTCCCGCCTGTCACACACAGCGATGCGTGCTGGCCAGCGGGAGACCAGCGAGCAAAGAAATGTCCAGAGGTTTCTTCCAGCGATCAGTGATACCGGCAGGGGGGCCGCTCGCTGATTGCTGTCACACACAGCGATCTCGCTGGTGAGATCGCTGTTACGTCACAAAAGTTGTGACTCAGCAGCAGTCTCGCTACCGAGATCGCTTAGTGAGACGGGGCCATTAGGGTTGGGCTAGACAGTGATGCTCCCTTTGATCTGTCTCCTACTTTTTTTTCAGTATAAAATAAAAAAAAAATCCTTGCCCTACTACGCTCCTGTGGATCTAGAGCATGCTGTTCTGGAGGTTTGGGCCAACTTCGGAAGCAATGGCTGATCCGCTTAGAAGCCACATAACCTCAACATCCCATGATTGGCCACAGTGGCCAGGCAACCAGAATAGTACACCATGACAGAAACAGCTGATGTCGAACCTCCTGACTTCCACAGCCAACGATGGGATGCAGCGGTCTTTCCATCTCTGAGCGGAGATCTGGCCTCCACTTTAAATGGATGGTGATAGAACAGAATTGTCATATCCGATACTACTGGAGTAATATCGAGGAATTATAAGTTTTACAGTTCCCTTTTTATCCTATATACTATCCAGACTTCTTCTTTTATGTATTTAGACCATGAATCCTAGGACTTTGCTGTTGTGTGTATTTTGCAGATTACAGAACTTCACCGTCTTTTATGATGATGATGGGGGAGGACAACTTCCAAGCTGTTGCAAGCCCTTCAGGGCAGCACTGATCTGCGGGTTAATGCTGAAAAGACCCCCTGGAAGTAATCCAATATATCACTTTGTACAATGCCAGGTGCTTCCAAGCTCCAAACACATTCATTGAACCCTGTCATGTGTATCTTCATCTAAGGGGCACATGTTTAACCCATTGCCTACTGAAGATACTTGGACAATATTTCTTTTTTTCCCCCGCAGGAAGAGATAAATCCAAGTTTTATGATTAATGTAATAAAATGAATATACAGTTATGAAATCTTACGAAGCCAATGTTCAGTATTCACTTTATTTGTTTCTGAGAAAGCTGGACAAACACCAATATGGCCCACATATCAGATACAACAATGGACTTCTCCTAGTCTTTTCACGCTCCTGACTGATAAATCTGTTTTACAACTTTGAAGGCCCCCATACACATAAGGGTAAGTGCACACGTAGTTTTTAGGTTGTGCGGATTTTGTTGAAAAATCCGCAGGTAAATCCGCAGGACAAAAGTCCTGCGGTTTTGCCCTGCGGTTTCACACCTCATAATGGCTAGGTGTGAATCCGCAGCGAAATCCGCGCAAAGAATTGAAATGCTGCAGATTGTAACCCGCAGCAAAACCGCGCGGAAAAATCCGCAGCATGTGCACTGCGTTTTTTTTATTTCCATAGGCAATAAAGGTACTGTACAACGCAGCAGAATCTGCTGCGGACCCGCAGGGCCAAAACCGCTGCGGATCCGCAGCATGTGCACATACCCTTAGATAAAACTACCTATTTCGATGGGATCAATCGACCATCCAATCTGTATGGCTGTCCCCTAAAAGATTATGTGGGGGGACAACAAGGATGGGCAGCTTATGATTAAAGGGAAGGTGCCATCCCCCAAATTTTGTTTCAGCAGCTGAAAAAATGTAAAGAAGTAATGTTAATAAGTTTTGTTAAAAAATATTATCATTTGTTTATAATTTAATGAAATCTGAAAATAATTTTAAAAGGTTTGGTATTTCCACTATTAAACACTAGGGGGAGCAACTGCTGAAATTTGACAAAAAAACTAGTGTACAACTAGCTCACATTACCACTGCAGTAAATATGGGCTGAATCTGCTCACGTGTGTGATGTCACTCCTCTCCTTCTGGGTGTTTGCTAAGGGATAAGAGAGGATGAGATTTAGGAACATAGTTCGGAGCCATTTTGTAGGTGACTACAAAGTTATACTGACAAGTAGACCGAGGATGGCAGGCAGCAACGATTCTGTTAGTTGGTGCAGCTTGCTGTATCATAAACTGGGAAATACACATTCACGTTCACACACAGGAAAATAAACACTCTCACACACACAAATACACGAAAATACACGCTCACGGACATACACTCACGCTCACACACACGCTCTTAACTCTCGCGCTCACTCAAACTTTCACGCACACCCTCACACTCACCCCGACACCCTCATTACTAAGCCAATAAACACAAACACACACAAACCTACACACACATTGACACCAGTCTATGTAGGAGTATTAAAGGGAATCTGTCACCCCTTTTTTGAGATATCATATAATGATATCATTCAATTGTGTGTCACATAAGGATTCTCTTAGTACTTTTGCTTCCCCCTGACCCCGCACCTTTCATGCATAAATACCTTGTTTATATCGGTTCAGATGTATGTAATCTGCCGCTGTCCGGTCCGCTGGGCGGGGCTTATTCACTTGCTCCCCCCCTCCCTGTCTTGCTCTATGCATTTCTTCTTGTGTAGAGCAAGACAGGGTGGGGGGAGCAGTTGAATAAGCCCAGCGGACCGGAAAGCAGCAGTTTACATACATCTGAACCGATATAAAAAAGGTATTTATGCATGAAAGGTGCGGGGTCAGGGGGAAGCAAAAGTACTAAGAGAATCCATATGTGACACACAATTGAATGATATCATTATATGATATCTCAAAAAAGGGGTGACAGATTCCCTTTAACAGAACAAACGTACATAGGCTGTAACCAGACAGCAACTGTCAATTTTAAAGAAAAAAACTTAAAAAAAAATTGCGTAGGCTCTCGCGTAATTTTAATAACCAGCAGAGGGAAAGCCGACAGCTGGGGGCAGATGTTTATGGCCTGGTAAAGGAGTAAAACCTATGGAGCTTCCCAGGCTGTTAATATCAGCTCACATCTGTATACTTAGTCTTTACTACCTATTAAAATGGCATGGGGTACCCCTATAATTAATAACCAAAAAAGGCTATGCAGACAGCTGTGGGCTGATATTAATAGCCTTGGAAGGGGCCATGGATACTGGACCCCCAGGCTAAAACCATCAGCTCGCCACCCCAAAAAAGGTGCATCTATAAAATGCGCCAAATCTGGCACTTAGCCTCACTCTTCCCACTTGCCCTGTAGAGGTGGCAAGGGAGGTTCATTTTTGTGGGGTTGATTTCACCTTTGTAATTTCAGGTGACATCAAACCCACAGGTTAGTAATGGAGAGCCATCTATAAGACACCTATCCATTACTAACCCCATAGTAATATTGTATAAAAACACAGACACCCAGAATAAAGTTCTTTATTTGAAATAATGGCACAGACTCCTTTAATAATCTTAATTAAACCATACTCACTGAACGCCAACGTCTCCTGCAACAAAAATAAAATAATAAACCACAATATTTCTCACCTGTCCGCCGAGAAGATAGTCCATAATGTCCCATGACGAGACTGATCACTTTGAGAGCAGTCACATCAGTGATGTGACTGCTCTCAAAGACAGCTGGCGATACACTGACAGGAGGTAATCGCTCCCGCAGTGTGTATCACTGTGCTGCCGTGAGAGTGCACCGGAGTTCATCAGCTCCGGTAATCTCCCTTATGGCACCACTTCTGCGTGGGAAAATTCTCACGCAGCAGTGCTGTAAGTGATAGCACTGGAGCTGATGAACTCTGGTGAACTGCCACGGCAGCACAGTGATACACACTGCGGGAGCGATTACCTCCTGTCAGTGTATCGCTGGCAGTTTAGATGGAGCGGTCACATATCTAGATGTGACTGTTCCATACGTGACATTGCCATGGGGGACACGGGATTATCTGGACTACGGTAGACAGGGAGTATATGTTGGTTTATTATTTACATTATTTCTAGGAGACGAGGGGATCGGGCATGGAGTATAATGGGTTTTTTTTATTTGTATGTAAATATGTATGTATTTTTTTTTTAACTGTGCACAGGCTCTGGCAGATCATACAACTCTCTCATCAGCAGCATCTGCTGTCACTTTTATCAGTGACACCAGACGTAGCCCGATGGGAGCAGTAGTCTCATCAGCCCACGCCTGCTTTTTTTTTTACTGCAGGACACCGCTGCAGGTCACAGTCGGCTGTGACCGACAGTACCCGCGGTAGCGTTACTGTGGGTGACAGTAACAGCTGCGGGGTCACGCTGATATTGGACATCATGACCCTACAGCGCTTACCGGCAGCTCCTATCATCGCACTCACTAAGCAGTGTGTGCAATGACGTGAAAATAAAGCCCGCGGGCTTCAACAATATGGCCGTGATCTCCTCCCGCGACTGTGACCCGGACAGCCCAGGGGTCCATGCCCAGGTCACAGCTAAGATGCAGGAGAAGCGGCCTCAATGCAAGAGATGTGGTCGGAGTCCGACTGTTGGCTCCTATGCCCATGGCTGCCATAAGTGAGGTGTGCAAGTGTCATGCACAGACACGCCCACACTAATGAAAATGTCTGCCCCCCAGTGGCGAACATAAAAGTCAATAAATAAAAAAAACTATTAAAGTAGTTCATTTAATTTTGTATTAAAAATAGTTGATTGTATAATCAATAATTATTAATACAAAAGTTAAAATCACGACACCTTCACCTTTAAATGAAAAAAAACAGTGGAATAGAGTTCACAACACTAGTTTGTTGGATGAACACACCAAAAAATCAGACTAGGTGGGTGCTAGATCCTGCTGGGGTGGCACTGCAAAATTACCAAAAGAAAGAGGAAAAGTTTGGCACATCCATATGGTAAAACACTACAAACTTCCTTAATCATAGCCTTTTGGATGTTAAGCCTTAACCCAAAATATGCTCATGGTATTAATTGTAGAAATGATCTTTTTTTTCATTTATTAGTTTTTTTTTATAATGGTTTTTTCCTTGAGTGTTAGGTTACTTATTTTTACTTATATTTTTTCTTTCAATACATGTAGCAGCCCCCTGTTTGTCAAACATTCATGGGTTCCCATAGGATGAAACAAGACTCCCAAGATTCTTTTGTCATGCTATGATTAAGGGTGTTTGATGCGTCAGATTTTAACATCTTTGTATGGATCCATTGCTACTAATGGAATTCTAATAAAGGACTTTTATTTTATCAGATGAATGTGCCAAACTTTTTTTTTTTCTCTCTATCCATATAATGAAATCACTTGATCCTTTTTTGTTTGTCAGGAAGATAAACCGCTGGCAGATGACCTGTCAGCGGCTCTCTCATAAGGAGCACAGGAGTGTACGGGAGGGATGGAGGAAGATAGTAGTCGACCGACCTCTTACACTTATGTATGATCAGATTAAAAAGAATATGTCAGCAGGTTTTGCTGTGTAATCTGGCAGCAGCATAATGTAGGGGAAGAATCCCTGATTCCAGCGATTTATCACTTACTGTACTCTTTTTGATAGAATTCTTGTTTTATCCGTTGTAGATCTAACAGTGCTCAGAATGCTGATCTGTATATAACCCCAAGGTTGCATTGCAGATGGGATGCTTTCCATTAGTGGCTTTTCTGTGTATTATGTGAGAATTGACAGTGCAGAAATCTGTCACCCGTTGCTGTACAGTTCGCACTTGTGATGTTACATGTAACTCCTCCTTATGTCGTCTCATCACATTACTGCGACACGATACTCGCCTTTGTATATGAGCACACATTATTGCTTTGACTCCAACCCTGCTCGTAGTCTTCATTTTCCATCACTGCTTTATTGTAACCATTCATTAAGAAATGTGAGTGTGAATTATGGGAGTAGTTAATTGTGCCATGTGTATATTTTTATGTAACAATGGACTCGATAGATTCAGTATTCACTTGTGCATCTGGTCCGTGTGGACAATTTGCTTTATGGCGTTGCGTTGCGGTACCAAAGTGGTGGGATAATATATTATCTGATACTGTACATTGTTTCATAAAAATTCCCCATAGCGCTTCTGTGTTGGAATAAATCAACACATTTGTGAGATGCAAGTTGTGTGGGCAGGAATTACGCTATGGCACAGATCCTAATTGTGGCGTGGGCACACTGTCATAATATACAGTATTTACAGCATTTGTGGTTTGACAGAGGTGTATTAAACATTTATTCATATGTAGACCGTTTGCCTGCTAATTGGAATTTCCCACAATTGACTCCTGACAATCAGACACAGTGGCAGCTGAAAACCAGACTGATTTGTGCTTTTTTTTTCCTGCAGATTGGCACTGATTTCCAATTAATTGGTAATGGCCACATGATTTTGCATTAAATAGCAGCTTTAGTCCTCTTCTTTACCGCATTTAGTAGGGACTTAGCCGCAGCTTTATAGCCAATGCAATCTAGCTATGTACATTGCATCCTGACATCTCAGCTGTCAATTTAATGTCCCTTTTCTGGTTGACTGACGATCTCCATATTTCCTGCTCACCTCTCCTGAATGATTTGATGCTTCAGGAACTGCTTTATTTGTAGGACATCACTATGCGGAAGAGATCGCACCGAGCGACTGAGATCTGTTGGGAATATTTAATAATGACTTTCCAGATTTGAAAAAAAAACAAAAAAAACTTTGAAGCATAAAAGGCCATGCCTGTCTATGGATGCGTGTGCCGTCATGCTTCCCCATTTTGGGCTGCTGCCATGGAAACAATCTACAGAATCGTTCAGCTGAGTACATCGCTGAATAAATGTATATTTTCTGTGTTTACTGGGGAGGGGGGGGAGTTTGGCAGTATAAGTTAGAAGTTTTGCCTCCGGCACTAAGTATCCTTGCAGAACTCTCTACGCGCTCTCGGAAGCAAAGGAAAAAAAAATTGATTCTTGCCTCGGGGCAGGAATTCATTTGTGTAAATGCAATTAATTGGGTAGGCGACTGTCAACAGTAAAGATTGGGGAGACTTCTCTAATTCACAAGGAAATTAGTCTTTTGGCAGAAAGGATGACAGACCAAGTGCCTTCGACACACATGAAACTTAAGCTATCCCGAGAGGATGCATGCATAGGTCTACTGCTGCTTTCTGCCCTATATTCATGCTACAGGTGTTCAGCATATGATAGGGTCACTAATGGCATTGTATAGACTTTCTAGTGTTACATATGGCATCAGTAAAGATTTTTTATTCAG
Source organism: Dendrobates tinctorius (assembly GCF_039654945.1). Classification (NCBI taxonomy): domain Eukaryota; kingdom Metazoa; phylum Chordata; class Amphibia; order Anura; family Dendrobatidae; genus Dendrobates; species Dendrobates tinctorius. Next base: position 24,696,483 of record NW_027361788.1, on the reverse strand, counting down.
CCTGCCAATTTTAGAAATGTTATTAATGGCCTTGTCCTGCCTATAGATATGTTTTCTCAATATAGAGAGAGAAAAAGCCGTTGAGTGATAACTCTGGCTGCGGTTTATCTTTTCTGGGAACAAAAATTGATTCGGGCATGTTGAAGCCTAATTTGAACAATGCTTTTTTTCCCCCAACATCTGCCATCAGGAGGGTTGGAATACCATTTGGCCATTCATCTAATCGGATGGCCACCCTTATTGAAGTTCTGCTGCAACTTTGTTGTTTAAACAGATGTAGCAAAATCCACACTTATTTGCCTGGCACAGCACACAGCCCTGATTTTAAGATAATTTTTAAGATGCTCTATTGATATAGGGAGCAGCCTTTAATGTCCTAATTTCCTAACACTGTGAGTAACATTAGCATCCATTGACATGAACAGATCTGGGACCTCTAGACCTCCATAAAGTAATCCCAGGATCTGTCTATCTATCTATCTATCTATCTATCTATCTATATCTGTCTGTCTGTCTGTCTCTAGAGGAACTTAGCTGCAACACAAGTACACAAGCCAACACATAAGGATAGATGTGCTGTGTATGAGAATTTGAAGACCGACACACAGAACTATACTCTCCACCAGCCATACAGTTGCCGCTTCTTTCCTCGGCGGTTGGATACAAATGGCGTCCTGGTTGTGCGCTCGGTGGGGATTCGAAGATGTTTTCCCACGCAACTCTTCTTCTGGTTTGGGTCCTGTTTATACTGAGCATGCAAGCCTTTTTAGCACATGCGCAGAACAATCTTTGGGGGACAGGGGAAAATTCGCAGATGGTGTTTTTTCTGCCAGACACTATGGATGGCATAGAAAAGCGTTAAATTTTTACGGACTGACCATAAATTTATGAACGGTTGGCAACCATAGTTTATTTGCGTTATCCATACTCAGGGCCAGAACCCTTCCAGTGTACATGGCCTCACTCCATACACTTGTATGGAGCGAGGCTGCGCTCTCTAGTAGCCTACACCCACTGGACGGCTGCATCTCTAGTTGGGGTGCGGCCTTGTTCAATACAAGTGTTTGGAGGTAGGCCATGCCCACCGGACAGGTTTTGACCAGGAGTAGATATAAAGCATACGTATATGCTGGTCTCAACTCAGAAACTGTTGAAACCTCGCAGAGCACACGGGAGGTTCACAAGTCTGCAGTGACAGAGTGACTGCAGACTTTTCTATTTGGACAAGACAACCCCTTCAAGGCTTTTGTTTAAGGATTTAGCATTTTGTACAAATAAATTTTCTTTGAGCTGGATATTGCGTTTATATAACTCCCCATGGCTGCTTTTCCATTAGTTGGGGTCTCAGTCCTTCAGTCCTTATTCACTTTTACATCATTTGTCATATGGTAAAGTTTTATTACTAGAGGTTAGGACCGTCCCGAATAGGGTCACCTTGACATAGTGGGATGAGTTTTGTTTTTTAATCAAAATTATGTTAACTAAGTACCTTATATTATTTTCATTCACTATTGCTATTTGTTTACTGCAGGATTTTTGCTCTCTTTGTTTTCATCTTAGGTTTTGTCGGTAGAATATGAATGTAGCAACAGTTGAGCAAGACCACTATTGCTCCATTCTAACAGAGATGAAAGTACTCTGTTCTGACATCCCATAAGCTGCACCTTCACTAATAAGTTATCACCTACCCTAAGGGCTCGTGCACATGGCCGTATTTTCGGACTGAATGTGATCCGACAAAACATTGCATCACACGCGGGCCAGTGTTTCTCTATGGGGCTGTGCACATGTCTGATTTTTTCCTCCGACATTGCTGGTCTATGAAAACAAACTTGCATATGCCTGAGTTTGATAGATATTCGGGTTGTACTCGGCCATTCAAGTCAATGAGTCTGTGGAAACCATCAGACTGTAGCAGGATGACATCTGAGTGCTGTCTGATTTCCGTGGTCTCAAAGAATGGAGAACTATTTTCTCCATCCTCTGAGACCATCGGATCAATTATACAAATCGCACTCTGTTCAGAGTTTGATCAGAGTGTGATTTGCATAATTGACCCAACACTCTCGCTCGAGAGAATACACAGTTGATTGCACCTGGCCGAGGAAAAAAGTGTTGGACTGGTGTATGGTGTTGTACACAAGCATCATCCTCATAAGATGTGGAAGGCTAGGTACACAATGTGTCGGCCTCGTTCTCTCCCATATACTGTTTAACTGTTTGGGGAAACACAGTAGACTGGCGTTTCCTATACAAGGGGCCACCAAATATATAACATGCGGTTTTACTACAGGGGGGATCATTATGGTGGATGCATGCCTAGGCATCCATCCTGCCCATGCCTACCGTGAGGTGCATGCTTTGGCATCCATCCTGCCCGTGCCTATTGTGGGGTGCATGCTTTGGCATCCATCCTGCCTGTGCCTACTGTGGGGCACATGCCCCTTAAGTACCACAAACGTACTGCGAGCCTAGTGTTAGGGGTATGTGACCCACTGCGGAATTTCAAAAATACATAGTAAAAGAATTTTCAATGTTAAGTGTGAAACACATGCACTGACGGAACTGCGGGCTTATCATAGCTCTGGCTACTTTCAGCAATTGTCACACTCACCCTACAGTACTGCACACTGCCTGTGTCCTCAACTATGAGCAAAACCTGGCAACTCTGGGGGGAAAAAGCAGAGCCAGGCATCAGGTTGTCAGAAGCACCACTCCATGCCCTGTGATCTGCACTCACTATGGACGTGCACAACAGAAGACCTGCACAGACATGGACACTGCTCTGTAATGGGACCATACGGCAGAAGTCAGTGCCGGTTCAATGTTTTTCCCTTTCCCAGGCAAGTGATCGGCAGCGTTAGTGCCAGTGTTACGTTGTGTGCCTTCCTACCCTGTGCCCGCTCCTCCTCACTCACTACAAATCCCTTTCTCTTCATGTGCAGAGCGCTGCTACGGGTGGCAGCAGATGCCAAACTCCTGCAGGCCGGAGACCGTGCACTGCATGGCGCCTTGCTTCATTCTTCGTGGGCTTCTTTCTATCTCATCTGTAGATGGGACCCATGCAACTTTTCTTCCGGGATGGGTCCTGTCCTGTATGTACAAACTTTTATGGTGGGTGGAAAATTCACGGACGATGCTTATTTTCTGGTAGACGCTACTGATGTCAGAGAGAAGCATTGGGTTTTTACAGACTGTCCATAAATTTACAGATGGTTGGCAACAATGGATTAGGGGTCTGTGATTTTTTAAAGATGTCTGGTCTATCACAACAGACACCAATGGCACACTACAAGCTCTATCTACTACTCGGACAATCCTTTCTTAATCCTCTTATTTACCTTTTATAAAATAATATCACCTATTTTAATGGTGTCTATACTGGCTCTCCTGTGTGAATAATGTCAAGCGATCCGATCTCTCCGGCAAGTCAGCCCCGGCTTCACTCTCCCCGCTTTTGAATGAGTCGCTTACATCCAGAGTTGGAGTTGGTTGGAGTAACTGTCAGGTGAATGAAACATGCTATCTGCAGGAGGAAGCCAGCTTTACCATCCAGTGGGTTAAAGTGTATTTACAATGTATTCCTACATAAGCTGTCGATCTCCTGCTTAATGAACAAAACGCTTTCTTCGTCAGGTGAAATTATTTGTAATCTTGTTTAAATATAATCGTTCTCGGCAGCACCTTGTCCTGTTCAAACATGACGTTCTGTCGAGAACAGTTACATTCTGTGCACTGAAATGATCTATGAACAATCGTCCTTAAGCCATTCGACCTATTAAATTATCGGCTTTCTCCTTTGACTGCAGTTTGTCTAATATCCTGCACCCATAGATTAATATAGTTTTACCAATTTTGTTTTAACCCAAATGCGACGTACCAACTATAAAGTGGTGGTGGATGACCGGTACAGAGGCCAGGCCTGTTCTACTCCATAGATTTACTTTTTTCAGTGTTGTCTTTCTCACCAATGTCAAAATGCGTGATTAAATCCACTCTGATTTGTTGTTTTTACCCTGTGACCCATTAAAAAAAAAACAGAAGAAAGAAATCATATGTAATTGCAAATGCAGTAAATAGCACATGTCTGGCTTTACTTTTTGAGCAACTTTCAGTACTGGGAAAGCATTGCCTTTCTAACATATAAAGAAAGACTGGTGAAAGAATGAGAAATCATGTTAGAAAGTTTCTGCTGTTATTTCTACATGTCTCCATAAGTGTTCCCCTGGCACTGGGCAACTCCTGGCACACCAGATGGTGTGGGATGTCCCCCCTATTATTTTGCAATAATGGGGACATTGTGTGATTAGTATTGTCAGGAAACTATTCTATGTGATTTAATGGCCCATTAAATCAAGGGCAGAAGAATGCAGGGAGTTTCTCTACAGTCACTGTAGAGATCACATTAGAAGTTTCATCAAGTCCACAGTTTCTAGTCTGGAAAATTCTCCTGTATTCTACATAAGAACGGTTTAACACTTCCAACATTCATGGTCAGAATACAGTTCGCAATGTCTGTAAAGGCCTCTGGTCTCCTGACTCAAACTCAGCAGCTTCCTATGAGACTATAGAGATCCACACAAGAGACCTGCGAGCGGTCTGTCCGATGTGTGAAATCGTCCCAAGAAGATGCTTCATAAATATGTTCTATTACTTAGGCTTTATTCAGCCGTCCGGTTTGTACATGTTCTAGACGTGTTTTTCACAAAGCAAATACCTATTATAATCTTTGGGTTTATTAACATGTTCGTGTTTTTTTACTGCATTAATGGTTTGCAATAAACAACGGAGACGTTCTTTTTTGAACCCTCGTCAATGCAAATATATAGAGTTGTGTGAAAAAGTGTTTGCCCCCTTCCAGATTTCCTATTCTTTTGCATGTTTGTCACACTTAAATGTTTCAGATCACCAAACAAATTTAAATATTGGACAAAGATAACACAAGTAACACAAAATGCAGTTTAAAAATGAAGGTCTTCATTATTAAGGGGAAAAGAAATCTACCGTAAACCCTACAGGGCCATGTGTGAAAGAGTGCCCCCTAAACCTAATAACTGCAGTTGTTGCTGCTAAGGGTGGCCCAACCAATCTATCGATTGTGATAACTGGCAATTAATCTTCTACAACAGCCTGGAGGAATTTTGGCCACTCATCTTTGCAAAATTGTTGTAATTCAGCCACAGTGGAGGATTTCTGAGCATGAATTAAGGTACTGTCACACTTAGCGATGCACCATCGATCCCGACCAGCGATATGACACGGTCAGGATCGCTGGTGCATCGCTAAGTGGTCACTAGTGAGCTGCCACACAGGCAGATCTCACCAGCGACATAGCAGGGGTCGGGGGTCGCTACTTACCTGTCAGACGAGGCGATCCTGACGTCCTCCCGCCCGCATCCACGCGTCGCTCGTCGGCGCCACAGGAAGCCCAACAGGAAGCTGACGACGAGAAACGGTCCAGGACGTTCTCGCGTGATCAGCGATAATCAGCGGGGAAGTCGGTCGGAGGTTAGTATCACACATAGCGATATCGCTAGCAATATTGCTGCTACGTCACAAAACCAGTGACGTTACAGCGATATCGCTTAGTGTGACAGGCCCTTTAAGGTCATGCCACAGCATCTCAATCGGATTAAGGTCAGAGCTTTGACTAGGCCACTCCAAAGTCTTAATTTTGTTTTTCTTAAGCCATTCAATAGTGGACTTGCTGATGTGTTTTGGATCATTGTCCTGTGCATAACCGAAGTACGCTTCAGCTTGAGGTCACATACAGATGACTGAACATTATCCTTCAGGTTTTTTTGGTAGACAGCCAAATTCATGGTTCCATTTACCACAGCATGTCTTCCGGGTCCTGAAGCAGCAAAACAGGCACAGATCATCAGACTACCACCATATTTTATTGTTGGTATGATGTTCCTTTTCTGAAATGCTGTGCTACTTCTACCCTAGATGTACTGGGACATACACCTTCCAACAAGTTCAACTTTTGTCTCGTCAGTCCACAGAGTATTCTTCCAAAAGTCTTGGGGATCATAAAAATGTTTTCTGGCAAAACTGCGACAAGCCTTTATTTCATGTTCTTACTACTCAGCAGTGGTTTCCGTCTTGGAACTCTGCCAATCAAGCCACCTTTGCCCAGTCTTTTCTATGTTTTCGCCATTTGTAGAGAATGGCTCTCACTCTGGTTCGTTTGGAGTCCCAAAGCTTTAGAAATGGCTTTTTAACCTTTTCCGGACTGATAGATCTCAATTCCTTTGTTTCTCATTTGTGCCAGAAATTCTTTTGATCGCGGCATGATGTCTAGCTTTTGAGGATCTTTTGCTCTACTTCACTTTGTCAGGCAGGTCCTATTTATGTGATTTCTTTTTTATGTGATAAACTACAGTTAATTTATGTTTTAAGGGGAGGGGCAATCACTTTTTCACACAGTTCCTGTAGGTTTGAATTTAGTTTTCCCTTAATAATAAAGACCTTCATTTAAAAACTGCATTTTGTGTTTACTTGTGTTACATTTGTTTAATATTTAGATGTATGAAAATAATGGACAGTGATGCCATCCGTGTGAAATATGTACAGTGGGGGAAATAATTATTTGATCCCTTGCTGATTTTGTAAGTTTGCCCACTGATAAAGGCATGAACAGTCTTTAATTTTAAGACTAGGTTAATTTTAACATTGAGAGATAGAATATCAAAAATAAAATTCAGAAAATCACATTGTATACATTTTATAAGTTTATTTGCATTTTGCAGTGAGAAATAAGTATTTGATCCCCTACCAACCATTACGAGTTCTGGCTCCTACAGACTAATTAGCCGCTTCTAATCAACTTGTTACCTGCATTAAAGAGAGCTGTCTTACATAGTCACCTTTCTAAAACACTCCTGTCCACAGACTCAATCAGTCAGACTTTAACCTCTACAACATGGGCAAGACCAAATGGCTTTATAAGCATGTCAGGGACAAGATCATAGACCTGCACAAAACTGGAATGGGCTACAAAACCATATGTAAGACGGTGGGTGAGAAGGAAACAACTGTTAGTGCAATGGTAAGAAAATGAAAGAAATGCAAAATAACTGTCAATCAACATCGATCTGGGGCACCATGCAAAATCTCACCTCATGGGGTATCCTTGATCATGAGGAAGGTGAGAGATCAGCCTAAAACTACATGGGGGAACTTGTTAATGATCTAAAGGCATCTGGGACCACAGTCACCAAGAAAACCATTGGTAACACATTACACCGTAAAGGTTTAAAATCCTGAAAGCCCGCAAGGTCCCCCTGCTTAAGAATGCACATGTGCAGGCCCGTCTGAAGTTTGCCAATGAACACCTGGATGATTCTGTGAGTGATTGGGAGAAGGTGCTGTGGTCAGATGAGACAAAAATTGAGCTCTTTGGCATTAACTCAGTTCGCCATGTGTGGAGGAAGTGAAATGCTGCCTATGATCCAAAGAACACCGTGCCCACTGTCAAGCATGGAGGCAGAAACATTATGTTTTGGGGGTGTTTCTCTGCTAAGGACACAGGACTACTTAATTGCATCAATGGAACAATGGATGGAGCCATGTACCATAAAATCCTGAGTGTCAACCTCCTTCCCTCCGCCAGGATATTAAAAAAATGGGTCATGGTTGGGTCTTCCAGCAAGACAATGACCCAAAACATACAACCAAGGAAACAAAGGAGTGGCTCAAAAAGAAGCACATTAAGGTCATGGAGTGGCCTAGCCAGTCTCCAGACCTTAATCTCATAGAAAATTTATTGAGGGAGTTGAAGTTCAGAGTTGCCAAGCGACAGCCTCAAACTGTTCGTGATTTAAAAATGATCTGCAACGAGGAGTGGACCAAAATTCCTCCTGACATGTGTGCAAACCTCATCAACTACAAAAAACGTCTGACTGCTGTACTTGCCAACAAGGGTTTTGCCACCAAGTATTAAGTCTTGTTTGCCTGAGGGATTTAATACTTATTTCTCACTGCAAAATGCAAATACATTTATATAATTTATACAATGTGATTTTCTGGATTTTATTTTTGATATTCTATCTCTCAATGTTAAAATTAACCTACCCTTAAAATTATAGACTGTTCATGTCTTTGTCAGTGGGCAAACTTACAAAATCAGCAAGGATCTAAAAAAATACTTATTTCCCCCAGTGTGTCCTGTCCGCTTCCAACTTCGTAATGGGTAGGGAAACTTATTTTTTTTTATGTATACATATATATATATATATTGTGGTGTAGTGACCACTATGTCCGCTAGGGGGCACTGTGTGGATGTCCCAGGACAGGCCTACAGGCATATCCATTGTGGTAATGGGTATAGGATACTGAATGACCGCTATGTATCCCAAGGTAGGTGGCCTTGAGATGCAGGCTCGAGTATTGATGAGCAGAGGTACTGCTGACGTTTCCGTTACAATGTGTCAGGGAAGCCTGTGTGTGGATGTGTGTAATAGGACCTTTAGTGAGGTCATAGCCATGTGATCACCTGTGGGTGTGGTTATGGACCATATAAGGTACCTGAGGTCTGGTCACATGAGAGAGACCGCATGGATCTGATTGGGCCATGTGGAAGGTCCCGGCAGGCCTAGGTGGAGGAAGGTGGGCTATCTTCCTGAAGACCACGTGCTGAGGCTGCTGACCTGGTGAGGCCTATGTATGCTGGCTGTATGTGAGGAGGGATAAGCCTCCTGTGTTTTGCTGAGGCTCCAGGACTGAGCCTGAAGTAATGGACATTTTTATGCTTGCTTTCGCCTGAGCTAAAGGCTATTCCTATGTCTGGCTGCAGATAGAGCTCTGCTATGGACATTACCCTGGCCTGTGTGTGAACAGGACCTGAGGGAACAGCCCAGCTAAGGACTGTTTATGTTGTTTTTGTCTGCTGTGAAGGCTGGAAACCGTGTTTTGTTACTGTGAGGTCTATGGAGCAAATAAACCGAAAGGACTCATTTTAACTCTGAATGTGCCAGTGTTTACCTCCAAGGCCTGCAAAGTGGGTAATCCCCGTCAACTCACATGGTGGAACGCTACAATATATATATATATACACCGTATTTTGCGGATTATAAGATGCACTTTTTCCCCCCAAATTTGGGGGGGAAATGGGGGTGCGTCTTATATTGCGTTTCTACCGTATCTGTACCGTTGATGCAAGCTGGGATGAGGGGTCTCTGGCGGTGCTGCTGGTGTCTCTGGCAGTGCTTCTGGGGTCTACAGCGGTGCTGCTGGGGGCTCTGCCGACATTTTGTGAAAATTCAAAGCCCCCACAGTTCCGCGGTTTCCTGTGCGCTGGACTCCGGGAAAATGGCCGCCGGGGGCGGCACATGCACAGATAAAGATCTCGGCATCAAGATCTCGGGAGATGAGATTTCAACGTGCTGAAATCTCATCTCCCGAGATCTTGATGCCAAGATCTCCATCTGCGAATGCGCCACCCTCCGGTGGCCATTTTCCCAGAGTCTAACGCACAGGAAACCACGGAACTGCGGGGACTCTAGCCTTTCACAAAATGTTAGCAGAGCCTCCCGCAGCACCGCCGGACACCCCCTCATCCCAGCCTGCGGCCTGCAGCATCACCCTACTCCTGCCTCTTACAGCAGCGACCCTGGGACCCCGCTTCACCGCAGCCACCAATAAGACGCATGGATTATAAGAAGCCCCACCATTTTATTAAAAAAAATTTTTTTTTCCTATTTTTCTCCTCAAGATTTGGGGTGCGTCTTATAATCCGAAAAATACGGTATATATAGAGAGAGAGAGAGAGAGAGAAAGAGAATGAATGTGAGAGAATCACTGATGAGACGATGATAGTAAAAACCTAGTCACCGTGTACATACCCCGAAGCTGATTTCACAATTCTGCAGACATCAAAGTTTCTATCTCCCTCCTAGCAGTCCCTGTAGACCATCTCTCTAGTTTAGTAATTTGCATTGTGGGAAGTATATAGTCACTGTACAGACTCATACTCACAATTTTTGTATACTATAGGAGCTCAGCTAAATTTTTATGGTTGAGTCTTTTTACAGAAAAATAGACTTAATCCAATAACAATCTGTAGAATAGTGAGTGCAGCTCTGGAGTATAATACAGTATGTAACTCAGGATCAGTACAGGATATGTAATGTAATGTATGTACACAGTGTCTGCACCAGCAGAATAGTGAGTGCAGCTCTGGTTTATAATACAGGATGTATCTCAGGATCAGTACAGGATATGTAATGTATGTACACAGTGACTTCACTAACAGAATAGTGAGTGCAGCTCTGGAATATAATACAGGATGTAGCTCAGGATCAGTATAGGATCAGTAATGTATGTACACAGTGACTGCACCAGCAGAATAGTGAGTGCAGCTCTGGAGTATAATACAGGATGTAACTCAGGATCAGTAATGTAATGCATGTACACAGTGACTGCACCAGCAGAATAGTGAGTGCAGCTCTGGAGTATAATACAGGATGTAACTCGGGATCAGTACAGGATCAGTAATGTATGTACACAGTGACTGCACCAGCAGAATAGTGATTGCAGCTCTGGAGTATAATACAGGATGTAACTCAGGATCAATACAGGATCAGTAATGTAATGTATGTACACAGTGACTGCACCAGCAGAATAGTGAGTGCAGCTCTGGGGTATAATACAGAATGTAACTCAGGATCAGTAATGTAATGTATGTACACAGTGACTGCACCAGCAGAATAGTGAGTGCAGCTCTGGAGTATAATACAGGATGTAACTCAGGATCAATACAGGATCAGTAATGTAATGCATGTACACAGTGACTGCACCAGCAGAATAGTGAGTGCAGCTCTGGGGTATAATACAGGATGTAACTCAGGATCAATACAGGATCAGTAATGTAATGTATGTACACAGTGACTGCACCAGCAGAATAGTGAGTGCAGCTCTGGGGTATAATACAGGATGTAACTCAGGATCAATACAGGATCAGTAATGTAATGTATGTACACAGTGACTGCACCAGCAGAATAGTGAGTGCAGCTCTGGGGTATAATACAGGATGTAACTCAGGATCAGTAATGTATGTACACAGTGACTGCACCAGCAGAATAGTGAGTGCAGCTTTGGGGTATAATACAGGATGTAACTCAGGATCAATACAGGATCAGTAATGTAATGTATGTACACAGTGACTGCACCAGCAGAATAGTGAGTGCAGCTCGGGAGTATAATGCAGGATATGTAATATATGTACCCAGTGATTAAACTAGAACAGGGTTTGAGAGTATAGTACCAAATGTAACTCTGGATAAGTAATGTATTTGCATGGTGGCTCTTTCAGCAAAATCAGGAGTGCAGGTCTGGAGTATAATGCAGTTTGGAACTTTACAAATTTTCTTAACTATTTATATTTATTTTATCCATAGATCAACTGTAAAATGGTGATGTTTGCTTACCCGTTAGTGTCACAGAGCGGGAATGAGATGTTGTGCACTTTTTTTCCTTTGCTTGCTAAGCAAAATTATTTTATTTGCTGTTTGTTATGCAGTTAGCAGTGTGAGTCAGTGTCAGTATCACAGACTCATCTACACACCCTGTACTGCAGACTAGTGATCAATGTCCTCACCCATCTGCTATAACGACCCAGCCATCATTAATTAAGGATTAAACCTGTTGCCTAAACAGGTGCAACAAGAAATGAGAAGTCTGACGATTGATGACATTTTATGTTGAAACAATTTTAATTACAAAATTTCAGGTCATAACATTTTATTAATTTTTTATTTAATGTTTCCATAAGTACTAAAATCGTTTGGCCAGTTGATAATTAGCACATAATAATCGTTGCATTTCCTTAAAAATCAAGAAAGTTTGACAGACCTGTTTCAAGATCGGCGTATTAAGGAGGTTTAATGCTGTGGGTTTCCTTGCTATAATAAGATTGCATTAGGAACATCCTCATTCAGAGGATAGAAAATCTCAATCATAGGGATTTAGATAAACCGCACTTCAAATATCACACCCATAAACCAATCAGAAGAGTCCAGGTCGCCCCTTTCCTCCACTATTTAAGGTGCATAAGCCAATCAGAAATCCGAGCCCGCACTACAAAAGTGCATGTGCGCATCAATGTCGACAGAAGAAAATCTGATAAAACCCGTAAAATCAACGAGCGAACCATAACCGCATCCCTCTGCACCAATTCAAGATCAGCTGCATTCTGCCAAAATTAAATAGACTTTATTATTTATTTTTAGCACATCATTTATTCAATGTTGCTGTACATGAGAAAGGGTTACCTACAAAATACAAATGTAAATTATGGTGAATAAACTAACAGTGACAGAGTGAGGGGGGAGAGGGCCCTGCCCTTGAGTGCTTACATTCTACAGGATAATGGGGAAGGAGACAATAGGTTAGCAGCTTTGGTGCTTGCGAGGATGCAGCGGGGTTATTGCAGCGCTGGAGTCCTGGGTTCAAATCCCACCAGGACAACATCTGCATGGAGTTTGTATGTTCTCCCTGTGTTTGCATTTGTTTCCTCCGGGTTCTCCGGTTTCCTCCCACATTCCAAAGACATACTGGTAGGGAATTTAGATTGTGAGCCCCATCGGGGACAGTGATGAAAATGTGTGCAAACTGTAAAGCGCTGCGGAATATGTTAGCGCTATATAAAAATAAAGATTATTATTATTATTACAGTGCCTTGCGAAAGTATTCGGCTCCCTGGAACTTTTCAATCTTTTCCCACATATCATGCTTCAAACATAAAGATACCAAATGTAAATTTTTGGTGAAGAATCAACAACAAGTGGAACACAATTGTGAAGTTGAACGAAATTTATTGGTTATTTTAAATTTTTGCGGAAATTCAAAAACTGAAAAAGTGGGGCGTGCAATATTATTCAATGTCCTGACCTGAATCCAATTGAGAATCTGTGGAAAGAGCTGAAAACTGCTGTTCACAAACGATATCAAACCTCACTGAGCTCGAGCTGTTTGCCAAGGAAGAATGGGCAAGAATTTCAGTCTCTCGATGTACAAAACTGATAGAGACAAACCCCAAGCGACTTGCAGCTGTAATTGCAGCAAAAGGTGGCGCAACAAAGTATTAAGTTAAAGGGCCAAATAATATTGCACGCCCCACGTTTCAGTTTTTGAATTTCCACAAAAATTTAAAATAACCAATAAATTTCGTTCAACTTCACAATTGTGTCCCACTTGTTGTTGATTCTTCACCAAAAATTTACATTTGGTATCTTTATGTTTGAAGCAGGATATATGGGAAAAGGTTGAAAAGTTCCAGGGGGCCGAATACTTTTGCAAGGCACCGTATTAATGTGGTGGATAATCAGATGTCTTGCAGCACAAAATTCCAGAGGATGGCGAGAGAATTCTTGGAGGTGATTTGGTGAGGAACATATGAGTGTGGAGGAGAGAGGGCGGTCTTGGGGGGACTGGAAGTTGATGGAGATATTGGGAGAGTTTGGAGATATATGCAGGAGACAGATTGTGAATGGCTTTATAGGTCAGTGTTAGCAATTTGAACTGGATATGTTAAGGAATTGGGAACCAATGAAGGGATTTACGGAATGAGAAAGCAGAGTATTAGCTTAGGGAGAGGTGGGTTAGTTAAGCAGTAGAGTAAGGGTGTGTGCACACGTTGCGGATTCTACTGCAGAATCTTCCGCCCGTATTTGTCTAAATCCACAGGTCAAAAGAGCTGTGGATTTTCTGTCGATTAGCCTGCGGTTTTCCCCTGCGGTTTGACACTTGTCATGGAGCAGGTGCCAAACTGCTGCGGAATCCGCACAAAGAAGTGACATGCTGCGGATTTAAAACCGCAGCAAATCCGCCCAGAAAAATCTACAACGTGTGCACTGCGTTTTTCATTTTGCATTGCCTTAAATGGTACTGTACACCGCAGCAGTTTCTGCTGCGGATCCGCACGGCCAAAACCGCAGCAGAATCCGCAACTTGTGCACACACCCTTAAGGACAGTTGGAAAGGTGGGAGAATGTTAACAGGGAGGCCACAGAGGAGAATATTGCAATAGCCAAAGTGTGAAATGATGAGGGCATGCATTAACATTTTAGTAGATTGAGGGTTAATTCTGGAAATATGTTTGAGTTGGAGGCAGCGGGAGATGGCAAGAGTTTGGATGTGCGTTTTGAAAGACAGGGCAGAGTCGAGGGTTTTTCTGAGGCAGCTGACTCTTCGTACTGTGGAGAGTGTGGTGTCATAAATTGTTATAGCAGGTAGGTGAGATGGACGAAAGATGATGACTTCAGTTTTGTCCACATTGAGTTTTAGGACGCGAGAGCAGGAGAAGGATATGGCTGATGGATACTCTGGGATTATGAACAGCAGAGAAGTGACATTTGGGCTGGAGAGGTAGATCTGAGTGTCAGCTTACTGATGGTACTGGAAGCCATGGGGCTTTGAGTTGTCCCTGTCCAAATGTATAGATTGAGAAGATAAGGGGTCCCAGGACAGGGTCTTGAGGGACACCGACAGAGAGAGGGTGGGATGAGAAGGTAGAATGGGAATAGGAAATGCTAAATGTGTAGTTAGACAGTTATGAGGAAATCCAGAAGAGGGCAAGTGCTTTGACACCAAGGGAAGAGGTAGAGGACATATCTAAAATGAGGAGTATAAAGAATTGTCTGTTAGCTTTGGCAGTATGTAAGTAGTTAGTAATTTTGGTCAGGGAAGTTTCAGTAAATTGGTGAGGATGGAAGCCAGTTTGTGGGTTGTCAAGGCGTGAGTAAGATGGGAGGAAAGCTCAGCATGGACATGCTTTTCAAAGAGTTTGGAAGCGAATGCCAGCAGCAATATGGGACAATAGCTGAATGTAGAGGTCGGGTCGAGGCATGGTTTCTTCAGGATTGGTGTGATTGTGGCATCCATGAGAGCAGACGGGAAGGTATCATAAGTTAATGATAGGTGAAAGAGAAGGCCAGGATAAGCATGATGGTGAGGTTGGGGAGGAGGTGGGATGAAATGGCATGGGGTCAAGTGCACAAGTGATGAGGTGCGATTTGGAGAGTATATGAGAAAGCTCTCCTTCAGTGATGGTTATGAGGCAGGCGCACTGGCATGTTAAACGTAGGAGGTTGTCCAGTGGAGACTTGTCTTGTTTGGTCGATCTTATTTTTGAAATATGCGCCAAAGTCGTCTACAGGGATGAGGGAGTTCCGGATTGGATGGGAGCAGACATCTAAAGGGTTAACTAAAATCCATGAGAGTAATATCTGGGTCACCCTCACACCCAGGACTGTGGGGTACTCTGTACCGGGCAGGTATTTCACAGGGAAGTGTCACAGTAGTGGTGACCCGGTCCGTGGCCCTGGGCGCCCATTGTAAATGTTCAGTGTGAATGTGTTAGTCGTGACACCACCTGTGGTGTTCGGCAATGTAGATGTTAAGCCGACGCTGCAGACAGTTCCTCTGGGACAGATGGTGTGGTGCAGCAGTGATGGTATAGCCCTCCACAGGCAGGGCTGTAGTCCCAGGGCAGAGTGGATGTAGCGACAATTAGATGGTGTAGTGTCGGGCGCAAGGGATGTAGCAGTGCGGGGCATGTTGACGCAGGAATAAGTGGAGGACACCAGGGCATGTAGTACCAAAGCTTTACTCACAGTCTGTGATGGCTCAAAAGCCCGCATCGGTGCCATGTCCTCCGGGTCAGGAGCCCAGCCAACCTCCAGGCAAGATGAAGCACACCTTTCCAACACTCCTCCAACTTATGTGCCTTTTCTGAACGTCTCCTTAGCGCCTTTAAGTGAAGTACTCCTAGTACTGAATTACACTGGAGTTCCTCCTGTCCGATGTTCCTATGAACTCTACTTGTACGGCAGACAGCTGTAGCCTGCTTTGGGGACTCTCTGCTTCTAAGTCCCGGCTCTCTGTCTTGTTGCTGTTGTGCCCCCAAGTCTTGTGTGGGAATAAAGTGATGACAAACTTCTATTCCTCCGGTGTCTGTTGCGGGACCATAAGTATCCAAACAACCTCGGGGACCGGACCCCGGCCTTGCGTCTAGAACTTGAGAGGGGTTCTCCTCTAACCCTCAATCCTCTGTTCTCTTCCGCTCCTCACGTTCCGTACTAATCCTTTCCTTCTTATGGAGAGTCAGGCTTTCTTTCAGTGTTCCTTTCCTGTGCCAGCAGACCCTGATCACTGAGGTCGGCTGCAGCACTTTCCCTCCTTCATCCCTCTCAGGGGATCTTCTTACATAGGTCCGACCTTCCAACCTCGTCAGACTCCTGTGACTAACTCCCTCTATCCTATCCTCTTCCCGCAAACTAAACTCCACCCGCCTCCCAGCACGCTTCATGTTCCAAGCAGGGAGCCACCAAAGGGTGATTTGCTACACTACTGTGTTGTGTGGGATGCAGGTGTCGGAGCGTGGTCAGGGGTCTCCACCTTACCTGAATGGTGGGGTACCACACCTCAGGAGGAAGTGCAGTACCTCTGTGGCGACTGAACCCTCAGGGGCGCCACATATCCCCTCCCCCTCAAAAAAATATAAAAAAATGGAACAGAGCATCACCCCTCAAAAAAATCCAGTAAAGCCTCAGCTTTAAAATGGCACTATAGAAGAGCTGAATATCTGAAACCTTGCTGTCTATGTATCGCATGTTTTAGATGTAACAAACCACTTTTTTCTTTTTTTTTTTACTGGATTTTTTTTTTGGCTACTGCACTATTTCACTTTTTTTGCATAACAACTAAATTATCAAATGGTCTGAATTATAATAGGATGCTTGGCAAATATAATAGAGCATGACAAAAAGCCACGTTGTATGCAAGAAGATGGACTTGGTCCTGTATATAGTACGCTGATAATTGCAAGACGAGTATTACTGAGATAGTAATAATGAGTACGGTAAATAATTTTATTTCTTCCCCATATACACTACCATTCAAAAGTTTAGGGTCACTTAGACATTTCCTTATTTTTGTAAGAAAAGCACAGTTTTTTTCCAATGAAGCTAACATTAAATGATTCAGAAATACAGTCTATACATTGTTAATGTGGTAAATGACTATTCTAGCTGCAAATGTCTGGTTTGTAATTCAATATCTTCATAGGTGTATAGAAGCCTATTTCTAACAACCATCACTCCAGTGTTCTTATGGTACTTTGTGTTTGCTAACTGTGTAAGAAGGCTAATGGATGGTTAGAATACCCTTGAAAACCCTTGTGCAAGTATGTTAGCACAGCTGAAAACAGTTTGGCTGATTAGAGAAGCTATAAGCATGACCTTCCTTTGAGCTAGTTGAGAATCTGGAGCATTACATTTGTTGGTTCCATTAAACTCTAAAAATGGCCAGAAAAAAAGAACTTTCATGTGAAACTCGACAGTCTATTCTTGTTCTTAGAAATGAAGGCTATTCCATGCCAGAAATTGACAAGAAACTGAAGATTTCCTACACTCTCTGACAGAAGTTATGTCACTTATCCATGTTACGTAAATAAAAGCTTATAACCTGACATTAAATTCATCCATTGGTTGTATAAATTATTCTTTTGAAAGCTGAAACCCTCCGAAATGTGATTTAGGTAAAGAAAATAAATTGGCATCAATGCAGAAATATTGATCATTTAATGGACACAGAATGGTCAGATTTTGGCAAGACAAAAGTTTTTTGTCAGGGAGTGTACAACGGTGTGTACTACTCCCTTCAGTGTAGAGCACAAACAGGCTCTAACCAGAGTAGAAGTGGGAGGCCACGCTGCACAACTGAGCAACAAGACAAGTACATTAGAGTCTGCAGTTTGAGAAATCGACACCTCACAGGTCCTCAACTGGCAGCTTCATTAAATAGTACACGCAAAACGCCAGTGTCAACGTCTATAGTGAAGAGGCGACTCCGGGGTGCTGGCCTTCAGGGCAGAGTGGCAAAGAAAAAGCCATATCTGAGACTGGCTAATAAAAGGAAAAGATTAATATGGGCAAAAGAACACAGACATTGGACAGACGAAGATTGGAAAAAAGTGTTATGGACAGACGAATCCAAGTTTGAGGTGTTTTGCTCACACAGAAGAACATTTTTGAGATGCAGAACAGCTGAAAAGATGCTGGAAGTGTGCCTAACGCCACCTGTCAAGCATGGTGGAGATAATGTGATGGTCTGGGGTTGCTTTGGTGCTGGTAAAGTTCGAGATTTGTACAAGGTAAAAGGGATTCTGAATAAGGAAGGCTATCACTCCATTTTGCGACACCATACCCTGTGGATAGCACTTGATTGTAGCCAATTTCATCCTACAACAAAACAATGACCTAAAGCACACCTCCAAATTATGCAAGAACTATTTAGGGAAGAAGCAGGCAGCTGGTATTCTATCTGTAATGGAGTGGCCAGCGCAGTCACCAGATCTCAACCCCACTGAGCTGTTGTGGGAGCAGCTTGACTGTATGGTACGTAAAAAGTGCCCATCAAGCGAAACTAACTTGTGGGAGGGGCTTCTGGAAGCATGGGGTGAAATTTCTCCAGATTACCTCAGCAAATTAACTGCTACAATGCCAAAGGTCTGCAATGCTGTAATTGCTGCAAAGGGAGCATTCTTTGGCAAAAGCAAAGTTTGAAGGAGAAAATTATTATTTCAAATAAAAGACTTTTTTTCTAACCTTGTCAATGCCTGGACTAGATTTTAAATTCATTTGGCAACTCATTTTATTAATTAAAGTATGAGTTTTCATGGAAAACACAAGATTGTCTGGGTGACCCCAAACTTTTGAACGGTCGTGTACCATTAACGTGACATGCATTATTTCCTACATCCCCTTGTGCCCATTTATATGTATCGCTAACGATCACTTACCACTCCACATTTACACCATGGTCCCTCAAATGTAATTTCATTCTAGAACAACAAAATGCAATCAGTAAGTTCAAACATTGTAATCTATATTTTACCCATCAATTACTTTCCAGTGGCACCCAATGGGCAAGTTATGCCTCTGTCTAGCTACACATTGGCACATGCCTAAGCCTTCTGTCAGAGGCATTTTATACGTTTTGATGGAATGCTTGAACTCTGAGTATACAGAGGAGTGCCTAGAAAAAAATACAAAAACAAACCTCACCGCTTCCCAGTTCAATCCAATGATTCAGTATGAAGTCCTCGTCACCTTAAAAGTGAGTGAAAAGGATCCTGTCTACTAAGTGGGTAGCAGCAGAAATGTAGAAATGGTAGGGTCACATCCCAGCACTCTTAAAATAAAATCACTTCTTTATTCACCCATTCTACATCTCATAAAAAAAAGGTTCAAAATGAGACCACAAATGCGTTTCATGGCCATGAGTAAGAGTATTTGAAACACATTGGAAGTTCCTTTTTTTCCTTGCACTGGTGTATCTTTTATGGCTTTTAAAATGGATGAATGAAGAAGTGGTTTTATTTGGAGCGTGCTGGGATTTGTGTGTCCCTACCATTTCTACAGACCTGTGCATAGTTGAGGTGTAGATGTAGCTGGCATTTGTGGTGAGCGGGTAATGGAATCAATTCTCAGCTGAATTCTCCTTATAAAGATAGCCAGTGTTTATTTTTTCATGCAATTTACATGGTCCTGGGGTTTACTAATCCCCTAAAATGCTTTTTACTCCTGTCCAAATTTGGAGCTTGTTTAATTTGTTTATTTCTAGATTCCGCAAGATGAAGTAAACCAAGAATCCTGATTAAAGCCAAGGATATTTTCATCTTATTAGTGTGCATACATAGCTAGAAATGTTGTATTTGTTTGAGAATCTGTTAGTGTTGTGATTTTTTCTTTCCCCGAGACGTACGCCAATTTAATAGCAAAAAACACCACTGGTCTTGGATGAGTTACTCTTCAGTTGATGTTAAAATTGTTATATATATATCGACCGGATCAAGTTTATCTCCTAATGTAAGAAAACAGCAGATTACAACCCTCTCAGTATGGAATTAAGCATCTCTGTACAAGCCATGGCTCTACATTTTTGGCTAAGTTGGCAGAACGTACACGGCCATATTCTACATTTGGACTAGAGACATACTGGATTTGATGCACTTAAAGGGTTTGTTCATTTTTTAAATCTATAGTGCATTATTGAAATCCACAATGTGGGGATGCAGGCAGGAAACTTCACCAAACTGCCTCATATGAACCTAACCTTATTCTGCTATAGACATCTCATCTGTAGAGATGTGGTAAAATACTTGACTACGGAGGTAACGTTTACTAAAGTATTCTTCGAGACACTTTCATAAATATGAGTGATTTTATGTATGATGATTGACGTAATAATATTTAAGGCCATACAGGACGGTTGCGATAGTTGTATTTTTATAGGGAAGAGGTCTTAAAGGCAACTTGCAAAATGCATAGTTCTCTGATTTATATTCTAAATTTTGTCCAGTGTGTGGCAGAAAGCTGTAGTTTTATCGGGATCAGTCAGACGTTATGTAATCACTGTCTGACCAGAAAATAAAATGTCTGTATTAGCTTTATAGTTTTGTGATAAGCCAGCCATATGT
The DNA here is from genome assembly GCF_039654945.1 of Dendrobates tinctorius. Lineage (NCBI taxonomy): Eukaryota > Metazoa > Chordata > Amphibia > Anura > Dendrobatidae > Dendrobates > Dendrobates tinctorius. Next base: position 24,675,998 of record NW_027361788.1, on the reverse strand, counting down.
ATCTCGGATGACCCCTCCAATGTAGTTATTACTAGAAAGCCATCTAATGTGTGATTTTTTTCCCCAGCAGGACATAGGGTAGCTGACAGCCAACAAATTATTTTTGACTGGTCCAGGCTACTAATGTGTATGGGGCTGTCCTCACTCATCCCCTGACAACAGGTGTTGTGGTAAAAAAGGGTCCAGCATGTTGAATTTCACCATGCCCAGTCTTTTGTTTTTGTGGGAGACACCTCAGAGGTGTCTGGCAGCGACTAGCGCTGGTTTCACACATCTGTGTATTATTATTATTTATTTATTTATATAGTGCCATTAATTCCATGGTGCTGTACATGAGAAGGGGGGGTTACATACACAGTAATAGATATCGTTAATAGTAAACAAATTTACAATGACAGACTGGTACAGAGGGGAGAGGACCCTGTCCTTGTGGACTTACATTCTATGGGATAGTGGGGAAGAGACAGAAGGTCGGGGGTGCAGCAGCTCTGGTGGTTTTGAGGCGGTGGTGAGGTGGCAGAATGGTTATTGCAGGCTGTAAGCTTTCCTGAAAAGATGGGTTTTCAGGTTCCGTTTGAAGGATCCAAGGGTGGTGGATAATCGGACGTGTTGAGGCATGGAATTCCAGAGGTTAGGGGATATTCGGGAGAAATCTTGGAGGCGGTTGTGTGAGGAACGAATAAGTCTGGAGGAGAGTAGGAGGTCTTAGGAGGATCGAAGATTAGGTGAGGGAAGATGTTGGGAGATTAGTTCAGAGATATAGGGAGGGGATAGGTTGTGGATGGCTTTGTAGGTCAGTGTTAGTAGTTTGAACTGGATTCGTTGGTGAATTGGGAGCCAATGGAGGGATTTACAGAGGGGAGAGACAGGGGAGTAGCGAGGAGAGAGGTGGATTAGTCGGGCAACAGAGTTGAGGACAGACTGGAGTGGTGCAAGAGAGTTAGGAGGCCACAGAGGAGAGTGTTGCAGTAGTCAAGACGGGAGATAATGAGGGCATGTACAAGAGTTTTAGTAGATTTGAGGGCTGAGGAAGGGACGGATTCTGGAAATATTTTTGAGTTGGAGGCAACAGGAGGTGGCAAGAGTTTGGACGTGTGGTTTTAAGGGCAGGGCAGAGTCGAGAGTTACTCCGAGGCAGCGGATTTCAGGTGCGGGAGAGAGCGTGATGCCTTTTACCATAATATATAGATCGGGTAGAGAAGATACATGAGATGGAGGAAAGATAATGAGATCAGTTTTGTCTACATTGAGTTCTAGGAAGGGAGAGGAGAAAAAGGAGGATATGGCTGATAGACACTCCGGGATTCTGGACAGCAGAGAGGTGACATCTGGGCCAGAGAGGTAGATCTGAGTGTCGTCTGCATACAGGTGGTACTGGAAGCCATGGGACTTTGAGTTGTCCTAGGCCAAGAGTATAGATGGAAAAAAATAGGGGCCCCAGGACAGAGCCTTGGAGGACTCCCAACAGAGAGAGGACGGGATGAGGAGGTAGTGTGGGAGTGGGAAACGCTGAATGTGCGGTCAGAATGGTATGAGGCAATCCAGGACAGGGCAAGGTATTTGATGCCGAGGGAAGAAAGAATCTGTAGCAGTAGGCAGTGGTCGACTGTCGAAGGCAGAGGACAGGTCGAGAAGGAGGAGGATGGAGAACTGTCTGTTAGCTTTGGCTGCGAGTAAGTCATTAGTAATTTTGGTCAGGGCAGTTTCGGTCGAGTGGTGGGGGCAGAAGCCAGATTGGAGGATGTCAAGGAGGGAGTTAGATGAGAGGTGGGAGGAAAGTTGAGCATGGACATGCTGTTCAAGGAGTTTGGAAGCAAACAGGAGCAGTGATATGGGGTGGGTATAGCAGTTGGGTCAAGGTTTGATTTTTGAGGATGGGTATTATGGTGGCATGTTTGAAGGCAGAGGGGAAGGTACCAGAAGATAGAGATAGGTTGAAGAGATGGGTTAGGGCTGGAATGATCATGTTAGTGAGGTTGGGGAACAGGTGGGAAGAGATGGGGTCAAGAGCACAGGTGGTGAGGTGTGATTTGGAAAGGAGATGAGTAAGCTCTCCTTCAGTGATGTTGCAGAAGGAGGTTATTAGGGAAGGGCAGAGGTCTGGTATGTGGAGTGGTTGGGTGGTAGAACAGTAAAGGTTTGCCTTGTTTGGTCGATCTTGTTTTTGAAGTAGGTGGCAAAGTCCTCAGCAGAGATGAGGGGAGTTGTATCGGAGTGCAGACTGCGATCTACTGTACTGATGGGTCTCATGAAATCGACCTTTCTCTCCTTGCTTCATTGAAAACACATGGTTGTGCTGTTGAGTTGAGTGTGCATGTGTGTGTGGGGATATATGAGATTCGTACCCAATTTAAATAAGAAAATAAAAGATCATTCTACAAACTTAACTAGATTGGAAAAAATGCAGGCGGCATGAGCTGAGAACCCCCTCTTACGTTGCCCGTAGTTTTATCTATCGATCCATGTTTCTGACAGTTGCTGATAACGTGAAGATTTGTTTTGTGCTTTCAGCTGCATAATAAATTATTCTCATCTGTCAGCCTGATGGATGAGAAAAAACTAAAATAAACGCAATCAGTTATGGTATCGGACCAGTTACTGAACTGATTCTTGGGTTGTGTTCATTTCCCAGTATTAGGAATTCCCTATGCTTGTAATACTCCTAAAAATTCCCCTTCTGAGTAATACCTTACGAGAAACATTATTTTGCTACTTTTCTCAAGTGCCTCCTGCTCTCTCGCACTTGCCTGTTAAAAGAAAATTCCAACTATGGTGGGAAGATCATTGTAAACAGTACACGGTGGGAAATGACGTGAGGTATGCAATACTTGTCTCATTATTGTAGAGGAGTGTAGGAGAGTAGTCGGAGATGAATAAATGGATTCATAATAACCCAGGTCCAACAGTCAGTTCACTATTTTGTGGCTTCCAAACGATAGCCCTTCGTCAGTTCACTATTTTGTGGCTTCCAATCGATAGCCCTTCGTCAGTTCACTATTTTGTGGCTTCCAAACGATAGCCTTTCAAATTGACTCCTACCTGCCGGCATTACTGGCTCCTCATTTCATTAGTTTTTCTGTCTCTTGTCTCATGTGTGCTTCACACCACAGGCCGGCTAATCAAAAGAGGAGTCGGGGTTGCCCGGCAGGTAGGAGGGATACTGACCTGTTTGCTGGATTCTGGTCCTGCGAATATATTCACTCATCACAAAAAGCCAGTGGGAAGCACACACACAAAAAAATCACTCCTGGTTAATTCCAGTATAATGAGGCAAGACTCTGATAGACTTTTGCAACTGAAGGATCATAGGCCATTTATTAAAAAATAATGTGGTTTCTAATGTTCATATCCAGGGACACCTTATTAAGCCCTTTCCACTTACTGCCAACTTCAGCTCAAAAATATTTCACGGATCCCTACATTCATAGAATCGTAGAGTTGGAAGGGACCTCCTGGGCCATCTGGTCCAACCCCCTGCTCAAAGCAGGATTCGCTAAATCATCCCAGTCAGATATCTGTCCAGCCTCTGTTTGAAGACATACAATGGAGGAGAACTCACCACTTCTCGTGGCAGCCTGTTCCACTCATTGATCACTCTAACTGTCAAAAAGTTTTTTCTAATATCTAATCTGTGTCTCCTCCCATTCAGTTTCATCCCATTGCTTCTAGTCTTTCCTTGTGCAAATGAGAATAAAGATGATACTTCTACAATGTGACAGCCTTTTAGTTATTTGTAGACAGCTATTAAGTCTCCTCTCAGTCTTCTCTTTTACAAATTAAACATTCCCAAATCCTGCAAACTTTCCTCATAAGACAGGGTTTGCAGACCGGTCACCATTCTGGTTGCTCTTTTCTGAACTTTCTCCAGTTTGTTGATGTCTTTTTTTAAAATGTGGTGCCCAAAACTGGACACAATATTCCAGATGACGTCTGACCAAAGAGGAGTAGAGGGAAATAATGACTTCACGTGACCTAGACTGTATGCTTCTGTTAATACATCCTAGAATTGCATTTGCCTTTTTTGCTGCTGCATCACACTGTTGACTCATAATCAGTCTGTGATCTATTAGTATACCCAAGTCTTTTTCACATGTGCTGTTGCTTAGCCCTATTCCTCCAATTCTGTATATGCTTTTTTCATTTTTATTGCCCAGATGTAGTACTTTGCATTTTTCCCTGTTAAAAACCATTCTGTTAGTTGCTGCCCACTGCTCCAGTTTATTTATATCTTTTTGAATCCTCTCTTTCTTCTCTAGTATTAGCTATCCCCCCTAGCTTTGTGTCATCAGCAAATTTAATCAATATACCAATGTTGTCCTTTAATAATTATTAGAATCTGGCACTTTCAAGATACATATAAACACAACAATATTCCGGACTTACATATAAACCCTTGCCGAAATGAAATAAAGAGATCCAGAAAAAATATTAAAATATCATATTTATTAAATACAAATAAAAATACAAACCACTAAAACTGCCCAGTAGAAGGCACAGTGTACCCAAATAACAAATGCAGGTAGTTTCAATTCAAAGCCACAAAAATCACAAATGACAGATTACATAAAATCACATATAGCGGTAACATGATCTGCAAGTCTGGGTCCCTATATCCATTTTATACCAAAAAATATTATTAGAAAATTCGAAAAATTCTGGGCCACAAAGCAGATCATGGATCTCATTTAGCTGATGTAGCGGCAACATGACTGACCAGTCTAAGTCCCCTAATCCATCCTTATGAGTAAACCGCTCCAATGTGATTAAAAAGTTAGATATAAATAAACAAAGTGACAATACCTGAATGAGGTAGATACAAATTAGCGATGGGCACCGAAGCCTCCTCCACCCCAACGCGCGTTTCTCATTAAGCTTCTTCCGGGGACGTGCATTGTATCTACCTCATTCAGGTTTTGTCACTTTATTTATATCTAACTTTTTAATCACATTGGAGCGGTTTACTCATAACTGGTCTTCCTCCTCTAGTTATCCAAAATTCTAAAATAGCATGGTCGCTACCTCCTAGGGTCCCAGCCACTTTTACCTCCTCAACCTTTTCCTCCCTGTTTATAAGGATTAGATCCAAGGTAGCAGTTCCCCTTGTTTTCTCCCCTACCTTTTGGAAGATAAAGTTGTCAGCAAGAGAGGATAAGAATTTCCTTGACCTGTTAGTTTTGCCTGAGAGAGATTCCCAACAAATGTCTGGATAGTTGAAATCTCCCATGACAACTATGCCATATTTTTTGGAGAACTTAGCCATTTGATGCATAAAGAGTTCATCCATATCTTCAGCTTGCACAGGCGGCCTGTAGTAAATGCCTACAATGGTGTCCTTTCCATTGTTCTGTCCTTGTATTCTTACCCAAACAGTTTCCACAAAACTCCCAGTCTCTGAAGCTTCAATCTCTGTGCAGATATACGCGTTTCTAACATACAATGCGACACCTCCTCCTCGTTTATCAAGTCTGTTTCTTGCAAATAAGTTGTATCCTTCTAGTCTTGTATTCCAATCATGTGTATTGTCCCACCAAGTTTCAGTGATTCCAATGACATCATATTTCTTTTCCTGTATTAGTAGTTCCAATTCTCCTTGTTTGTTGCCCATGCTTTGTGCATTAGTATAGAAACATTTTAGTTTCCTCAACCAAGAATCTGCAAAAACCCTAGTCCATGCCCTCATCATCTCCCGCCTTGACTACTGCAACCTCCTGCTCTGTTGCCTCCCCTCTAACACACTCTCACCACTCCAATCTATTCTAAACTCCGCTGCCGACTAATTCTACTGTCCCCCACTATTCCCCAGCCTCTCCCCTCTATCAATCCCTGCACTGGCTCCCCATTACCCAAAGACTCCAGATCAAAACTCTAACCATGACATACAAAGCCATCCACAACCTGTGTCCTCCATACATCTGTGACCTCATCGCCCGGTACTTACCCGTACTCAACCTCCGATCCTCACAAGATCTCCTTCTCTACTCCCCTCTTATCTCCTCTTCCCACAATCGCATACAAGATTTCTCCCGCGCATTCCCCCTACTCTGGAACTCTCTACCCCAACATATCAGACTCTCGACTACCATGGAAACCTTCAAAAAGAGCCTGAAGACCTACCTCTTCCGACAAGCCTACAACCTGCAGTAATCATCGATCCACCAAACCGCTGCACGACCAGCTCTTCCCTCGCCTACTGTATCCTCACCCATCCCTTGTAGATTGTGAGCCCTCGCGGGCGGGGTCCTCTCTCCTTCTGTACCAGTCGTGACTTGTATTGTTTAAGATTACTGTACTTGTATGTATTATGTATACCCCTCCTCACCTGTAAAGCGCCATGGAATAAATGGCGCTATAATAATAAATAATAAAAAAGTTGTCAAGAAGTATGAATATTGAGTGTTTTATCCAAAAGCCGTCAGTATTGTGAAATGTGATTTTTGCAGACACACATCCATCATCATGTTGAAACAGTGGGGCAAATTTACTAATCCTGTCCACTATTTAGACAGCACATGCTTTAATTAGCTAATCTGAAAACGCCCACTTTTATCTGATGTATCTTGTTGTTATTATTATTATGTATTTATATTGCGCCATTTATTCCATGGCGCTTTACATGTGAAAAGGGGAAATATAGACAAGTATAATAAACATGTGTAAGACAAGGGACCCACAAGTACATAAGGAGAGGGGACCCTGCCTGCGATGGCTCACAATCTACAGGGATGGGTGAGGATACAGTAGGAGAGGGTATTAGGTCTTTGCATTATTAGGACTTCTTCACACGTCAGTATTTGGTCAGTATGTTGCATCAGTGTTTGTATGCCAAAACCAGAAGTGGAAGTTACAGGGAAAAACTATAATTGATAGATTGACACCTGTTCTGTAGTTTGGAGACACTCTTGGTTTTGGTCTACAAATACTGATCCAAAATGCTGATGTGTGAATAAAGCCTCAGATACATTTGTCTAACTTTCTAACACTTATTACTTGGCTAATATTGCACCTGAAATTTGGGGCATATTGTCTCATGTTTAAGCCACTGCCTCTTTATCTCTCTTTCTAAGCAATATCTCCTTGTTGGATGAGCTACACAGTATAAATGGGTCTAAAGCTTGTGGTCTACCTATGATGTCAATTACAGGCCTCTCATCTTTTTAAGTGGGAGAACTTGCACAATTGATATCTGACTAAATACTTTAAGGTCATAATTCCCCCCCCCCAGCACAGGAAATATCAACTGCAATCTTTACATTGTTTCTCTCCACTATTTCCTATTTCCAAATCTCGTACCCAGTATCATTGGCTTTAAATAACGCATTTATGGTACCAATAATTGTGCACTAGTGTTTTTTTGTTTTGTTTTGTTTGTTTTTTTTTAATCTATGTGATATTTTTGATTGCTGTGTTTCACCTAACTGACCGAACATTAACTTGGGCACCAACAAGATCCTTAAATAGAATTTGATCTTGTTTTGGATAGGATTTCATCAGGTATTCGCATGAATCCAGGCTGGACAATAGCCACTACAACACTTGTACAGGGACATCATTCATCCAGGGTAGGCAGGAGGAAATAGGATCGCACTGTTCAACCATGCTCCCTGATATCCACATGAGTACAATTACACTATGATCAAGCCATTCAGCAGCAGAAGTTCGAGCACTGGTACAGATAGGATGTGAAATGCTCATGAATCTCCACGCCGCGCGGCTGTGTTAGTGCATGTGTGTGTGAGGCACTGCAGAACATTACATCGGATAATTGTGATATGGGAGGAATTAAGCTCGAAACTCCCATCGTTCCGGCACAGCGTCCCGGGATCAGGATACCAGATTGAAGGACTAAATAGAATTAATCTGAGGTTTGAATCACACTTCAGGGAATCAATTTGTAAGACCTTAGGGGATACTGAAGGAGTTTGTTTAGTAGATGCAAGCGACCATACTTGTATATCTCAGTGACCCAGGGCTGAGGTGTATGTTACCATGAGGCGCACATATTTCTGCTAATGGATTGCGCCACATTATCGGAGTGAATATAGCTGTTGGCTTCTATTACAGCAGATTTAGCATAGCTCACTATTTATTCCCTGTTATACTCCAGCTGCCGGCTCCTAATGTTATTATGATAAAATACCCCAGTGAATAGACCCGTATCAACATGAATAATTCATTTTAAATGTGTAGGTAAAAATTAATATTGCATAGAGGGCAGAGATTGTGATCTTCATGATGTATAGATCTGTCTGACAATACATTCAGCTTGTCAACATTATAAGTAACCTTGATTTTTAAAGGGGAAGGTGCGCTCTATTTTAAGGCAGTATTTAGTCATTTGTGTCAGGACTGGTTGAGAAAGAAGATGAGATCAGGTCTGGGCATGGGATACAAAATATGTCAGTAACTTTGAATGTATAGACAATTACACAGTGATGCTGCTTACATACAGGTGGTACCTCATCTCTTGTATGTCGACTGTATGGGGGGGGCTACATGGTACCACATTTTTTGTATCGTGTGTGAGCAGCTGTATGATACCATATTTCTTTTCTGGGACAACGTTTCTTGAAGGCACACTACTGCATAAGAAATGTGCCTCTGACTGTGGAGCCCCTAATACTAACGCTAATAAAATACGGTCAGTGCCCAATTCACCCCCCCCTCGCACCACTCCTTTCGGTGATGTACTAATTGGGGTGCCCTGCTGTCCAATGGTCCTTAAAGGGGAAGGTATCTACAGCCACACCTACAGGGGTTAAATCCAGGTGCCCAGGTCAGAACTTCCTTTTTCCTTCGGCGGTAACTTGAAAGTAGAGGAGGGCAAAGGTTCGTGACTGCTTATTGGCCAAATTGCCTGTTGATCGCGGACAGGATCTCAGCCATGAGCTGCCCGTTATGAAATGTAATTGCCCTTCTCTGCATAGGTAATTAATAAACTGTGACCGACCTGTTCAACCCATCTAGGTCTGGCTGTGTATTCTGTACAGGATTGGCGGGAATGGGGGGGGTGAATGCACTGCTTAGGACACACAGGTCTCTACAGTCATATGTATGGTGTACAATTGGATGTATGGTACCATATCTCTTGTACGTATGTTGTATGAGTGGCTATACTACATCTACTATATGTATAATACACTAGATTATGGCCCGATGCTATCGCATCGGGAGGATGCGATAGCATCACACCTCTTGCCATGTTAACCCTCAACACACACACTCCTCTCACCTTTCACCATCTCCACTCACTCTTTCACTCCACATACGACCCCTTCTCTCACTCCGTCTCTCATACTCACGCCGTCATCGCCGCTGCTCCACGATCCCCGACATCTTCTTCCGGCGCCATCCTGGATCCAGACGTTGTCCACGCCGGCGACATGTTCTTGCGGCGACGCCATCTTGAGTATCGTGAAATCCCGCGATAGTCAAGATGGCGTCGCCGCAAGAACAGCCGCTCATCTATAATAATAAATGCCCTAAGCAACTTCCGGTTGTAACAACTTCCGTCCAGTTGTAACCGGTGACGTCACCGCACACCTCTTTCCATGTTAACCCTCAACACACACACTCCACTCACCTTTCACCATCTCCACTCACGTCCACTCACTCTTTCACTCCACATACGACCCTTTCTCTCACTCCGTCTCTCATACTCACGCCGTCATCGCCGCTGATCCATGATCCCCGACATCATCTTCCGCCGGCGCCATCCTGGATCCCGACGTCGTCCACGCCGGCGACATGTTCTTGCGGCGACGCCATCTTGAGTATCGTGAAATCCCGCGATAGTCAAGATGGCGTCGCCGCAAGAACATGTCGCCGGCGTGGACGACGTCGGGATCCAGGATGGCGCCGGCGGAAGATGATGTCGGGGATCATGGATCAGCGGCGATGACGGCGTGAGTATGAGAGACGGAGTGAGAGAAAGGGTCGTATGTGGAGTGAAAGAGTGAGTGGACGTGAGTGGAGATGGTGAAAGGTGAGTGGAGTGTGTGTGTTGAGGGTTAACATGGAAAGAGGTGTGCGGTGACGTCACCGGTTACAACTGGACGGAAGTTGTTACAACCGGAAGTTGCTTAGGGCATTTATTATTATAGATGAGCGGCTGTATGGTACCACATCTCTTGTATGTATGGTGTATGAGTGGCTGTATTGTACCACATCTACTATATTTATAATGAATGAGTGGCTGTATGGTACCACATCTCGTGCATGTATGGTGTATGAGCAGTTGTGTAATATCACATGGGGGACTGTATGGTAAAACATCTTTTGTGTATATGTTTGACCTGCTTTATGGTACTGCATCTCTTGTATTTATGATATATGAGCAGTTGTATGGTATCATATATGCGTGTGTGTATATATACATGCATACATATACGCACACCCACACACACAGTGGGTGAAAATAAGTATTGCTGATTTTGCAAGTTTTCCCACCTTCAAAGAATAGAGAAGTCTGTAATTTTTATCGTAGGTATACTTCAACTGTTAGAGGCAGAATCTTTTTTAAAAAATCCAGAAAATCACTTTGTATGATTTTTACGTAATTAATTTACATTTTATTCCATGAAATAAATATTTGACACAATAGAGAAGCAGAACTTAATATTTGGTCCTGAAACCTTTGTTTGAAATTACAGAGGTCAGACGTTTCCTGTAGTTCTTCACCAAGTTTGCACACACTGCAGCAGGGATTTGGCCAACTCCTCCATACAGATCTCCAGATCTTGCAGGTTTCAGGACTGACCCTGGCCAACATTGACTTTCAGCTCCCTCGAAAGATTTTTTATTGGGTTCAGGTCTGGAGACTGGCTAGGCCACTCCAGGACCTTGAAATGCTTCTTATGGAGCCACACCTTAGTTTCCCTGGCTGTGTGTCTAGGGTCATTGTCATGCTGTAAGACCCAGCTATGACTCATCTTCAATGCTCTTAAGGCCCCGTCACACTAAGCGACTTACTAGCGATCCCGACACCGATCTCAAGGTGTCAGGATCGCTAGTAAGTCGCTATGTGATCTCTGGTGAGCTGTCACACAGACAGCTTCACCAGCGATCAGCACAGCGATGCCGAGCGTGCGGCATCGTTGGCCACCCCTGTAAAAAATAGAATTAAAATAAAAAATATTGTTATTCTCACCTTCCGATGTCCCGCGCAGTCTTCCGGCCTCTCTCCACGCTCCGGTCCCAGTGATCCTTTGCGAGAATGACCGCGAGAATGTCACGGTCTCGCGGCAGCGACGTCTCGCGGTCATTCGTGCAAAGGATCACTGGGACCGGAGCGTGGAGAGAGGCAGGATGGCTGAACGCGACGTCGGAAGGTGAGAATAACTATATTTTTTATTTTTTTTATTATTTTTTACACCTAATCGCTTGTCTCTCGCCTGTCACACACAGCGATGCGTGCTGGCCAGCGGGAGACCAGCGACCAAAGAAATGTCCAGAGATTTCTTGCAGCGATCAGCGATACCGGCAGGGGGGCCGCTCGCTGATCGCTGTCACACACAGCGATCTCGCTTGTGAGATCGCTGTTACGTCACAAAAGTTGTGACTCAGCAGCGATCTCGCTACCAAGATTGCTTAGTGAGACAGGGCCTTTACTGAGGGAAGGAGGTTATTGGCCAAAATAATGCAATATATGAGACCCCATCCATCGTCCCTTCAATAGGGTGCAGTCGTTCTGCCCCCTTTGCAGAAAAGCACCCCCAAAGTATGATGTTTCCCCCACCATTCTTCACGGTTGGGATGGCTTTCTTGGAGTTGTACTCATCCGTCTTCTTCCTCCAAACACATCGAGTGGAGTTGATATCAAAAAGTTCTATTCTGGTCTCATCTGACCACATTACCTTCTCCTATGCCTCCTCTGGATCATCCAGACAGTCATTGGCGAACTTCAAATGGGTCTGGACTTGTGCTGGCGGGAGTAGAGGGACCTTACGTGCCCTGCAGGATTTTAATCCATGACGGCGTAGTGTGTTGCTAAAGATAATGTTTGAGACTGTGGTCCGAGCTCTCTTCAGGACATTGACCAGGTCCTCGCATGTAGTTCTGGGCTGATTCCTGACCGTTCTCACAATCATCCTTACCCCATGAGACGAGATCTTATATGGAGCCCCTGACCGACGATGATTGACAATCATCTTGTGTTTCTTCCATTTTCTAATAATTGTTCCAACAGTTGTTACCTTCTCACCAAACTGCTTACCTATTGTTCTGTAGCCCATAACAGCCTTGTGCAGGTGTACAATTTTGATCTTGGTGTCCTTAGACAGCTCTTTGGTCTTGGCCATGGTGAAGAGGTTGGAGCGTGATTGACTGAGTGTGTGGACAGGTGTCAATTAATACAAATAATGAGTGCAGAGTAGGAGGAGTTCTTAAAGAAAAACTAACAAATTAACAGGTCTGTGAGAGCCAGAATTCTTGCTGGTTGATAGATGATCAAATACTTATTTCATGCAATAAAATGCCAATTAATTATGTAGAATTCATACAGTGTGATTTTCGTGTTTTTTTGTTTTAAGATTCTGTCTCTCACAGGTGAAGTGTACCTACAATAAAATTTTCAGACCTCTCCATTCTTTGTAGGTGGGAAAACCTGCATAATCGGCAGTGTATCAAATACTTATTTTCCCAACTGTATAAATCTGTGTGTCATGTACCCGCTTCTCAGCAAGTGACTTGGGGTTGCGCCTGCAAGGGTTACTCTATCTCCTCTCACTCAGTCCAGCATTTGACCTCTATCCTATGCTGCAGTGGGAGCATAAATCACACACCGACAGCCCACGCACTTCGCTTCATACACGCTTCACACACGCTACCACCACTCACTGAACACACGGGCGACAAGTCGTGGAAGTACTACCACTACTGTCTGCCACTCTCCAGGATCGCACACTCTAAGGCTATGGATTCTTTAGATCATACAAGGTTAAAGTTTTAAGCTTTAATAGAAAAGGTACAGTGCTTACAATCAAAGGATATAAAAATATGGAAATAAGTCACATACAAATATGCAAAACAGTTATAAAAATAAAAGGGAGAATCATACAGAAATATCTAAACTTTGCAGTCTGGTATTATGCTTCCTGAGGGGGGAGGAATATGAAATGGATCACATCAGCTTGGATGCCCCTCAAACTGTGAACAATTTTCTTTGTGTGGGGTCTAATTTAAAGGTTTAGCCTGGCGATCAGATTTTTAGACCAGCCTCTCATGTTAATATTTTAGTTCCTGGTTTGTGACTGGACCATGGCTACTTTACCAATGAACACATTATTTTTCTAAAGGTTCTTGTCTTAGCTTTTCTTTCCCATAGTAAATAGAAATTGTCAGGCTGCGAATAGGTCCCATTTGGTGTCTGCCTTCAAGGCATCAGAGGTGTGAAATGTTTCCAAGTCTGTGTGTACCCAGGAAGGCCCCATGGGGTCTGAGACCAGGACAACTGCCTTTTCTCAGGATAACATATGTTCTCACCTTTGTGAGACCTGCAGCCTAAGGACAGGCCGGCCATACATCGCCTAGAAATACATATTTCCACTACACTGTGTCTGAGTATATACAGTGCCTACAAGTAGTATTCAACCCCCTGCAGATTTAGCAGGTTTACACATTCGGAATTAACTTGGCATTGTGACATTTGGACTGTAGAGCAGCCTGGAAGTGTGAAATGCACTGCAGCAAAAAAGAATGTTATTTCTTTGTTTAATTTTTTTTGTGAAAAGTTTATTCAGAGGGTCATTTATTATTCAACCCCTCAAACCACCAGAATTCTGTTTGGTTCCCCTAAAGTATTAAGAAGTATTTCAGGCACAAAGAACAATGAGCTTCACATGTTTGGATTAATTATCTCTTTTTCCAGCCTTTTCTGACTATTTAAGACCCTCCCCAAACTTGTGAACAGCACTCATACATGGTCAACATGGGAAAGACAAAGGAGCATTCCAAGGCCATCAGAGACAAGATCGTGGAGGGTCACAAGGCTGGCAAGGGGTACAAAACCCTTTCCAAGGAGTTGGGCCTACCTGTCTCCACTATTGGGAGCATCATCCGGAAGTGGAAGGCTTATGGAACTACTGTTAGCCTTCCACGGCCTGGACAGCCTTTGAAAGTTTCCTCCCGTGCCGATACCAGGCTTGTCCGAAGAGTCAAGGCTAACCCAAGGACAACAAGGAAGGAGCTCCGGGAAAATCTCATGGCAGTGGGGACATTGGTTTCAGTCAATACCATAAGTAACGTACTCAACCGCAATGGTCTCCGTTCCAGACGAGCCTGTAAGGTACCTTTACTTTCAAAGCGTCATGTCAAGGCTCGTCTACAGTTTGCTCATGATCACTTGGAGGACTCTGAGACAGACTGGTTCAAGGTTCTCTGGTCTGATGAGACCAAGATCGAGATCTTTGGTGCCAACCACACACGTGATGTTTGGAGACTGGATGGCACTGCATACGACCCCAAGAATACTATCCCTACAGTCAAGCATGGTGGTGGCAGCATCATGCTGTGGGGCTGTTTCTCAGCCAAGGGGCCTGGCCATCTGGTCCGCATCCATGAAAGAACCTCCGCTCCTCCATCAAGGATCTTAAGATGGGTCGTCATTTCATCTTTCAACAAGACAACGACCCAAAGCACACAGCCAAGAAAACCAAGGCCTGGTTCAAGAGGCAAAAAATCAAGGTGTTGGAGTGGCCTAGTCAGTCTCCTGACCTTAACCCAATTGAAAACTTGTGGAAGGAGCTCAAGATTAAAGTCCACATGAGACACCCAAAGAACCTAGATAACTTGGAGAAGATCTGCATGGAGGAGTGGGCCAAGATAACTCCAGAGACCTGTGCCGGCCTGATCAGGTCTTATAAAAGACGATTATTAGCTGTAATTGCAAACAAGGGTTATTCCACAAAATATTAAACCTAGGGGTTGAATAATAATTGACCCACACTTGTATGTTTAAAATTTATCAAAATTTAACTGAGCAACATAACTTTTTGGTTTGTAAGATTTATGCATCTGTTAATAAATCCTGCTCTTGTGTGAAGCTTGAAGGCTCTAACTTATTTGCATCTTATCAAACCTGCTAAATCTGCAGGGGGTTGAATACTACTTGTAGGCACTGTAAGTTTTTGTGGTATCTGTCCACTAATTTGTAATGTTATTTTGGTGTCACTTTCTGTGTCTTTCTGCAGAGCTCATGGAGTCCCGCACCGCGCGCTTCTTCAGCTTCGGCTTTAATACCAGTGACTATCGGATCCTTCTCCTAGACCAGGATCAGGACAGGATGTACGTGGGAAGCCGCGACTACGTGGTGTCAATGGACCTCGGCAACATTAATCGTGAGCCCTTAATTGTAAGCCCATGAATTGTAAAATATTGTATGCAAGAGACTAAAGTAAAATGTTCAGAAAATATTACATTATTACAGCTTTATTCAGTAGTAAGTTATTGGCAGACATATTAATTGTGCTCACTAGAGAGTAATCAGGGTGGAATATTAAAATATACTGTATATCAGCCTGACGTCTTATCAGCCATCTGGGTCAGACGTATCGCAGGATGCTAAATCATGATAGATGATGGTAAGCGCTGCCAAAGAAATGGGTGGGAGGATGGATGCAGGTTGGGGTGTTCAGAACAGATGGCTGATAGTAATTATAATATACAGAGATTACTGTAATAAGTGTAGACCAGACACTGATATTACATAAGACAACTTGCCTTATCAGGGTAATGTATGAATACAGCCCTAGAGTCCAATTCTGCACAAATATAATGCTCATTTCCAGATAATCCTGCAATGTACACAGGCTGGCGATCACCCAACAAACAAGCAAATCTCCTGTTCGTTTGGTGAAACGATCTTCTGCCTTGCTTAAAGCTCATTGTTTTCATATTTCAATGGCAGCCTTTGTGCGCTAAATAATGAGGTCTGCCTGTGTAAGAAAGGCCATTAAACAACCAACGACCGGCAAACAAGTAGCTTGTCACCAATCATTTATTGCCGGCTGGGGTAAACCCATCTTTGCTGGTTAGGGTCTTTAGTAGTTTTATTGCAGCTCTTAAAGATCACCAGTTAACAAAGTGGCACTGGCCTCGATGGCTCAGGTATCTGCACAAGGGTCGGCACAATTGGGTGCCGATTCATCAAATAGTTTTAAGCAGAATTCAGTCAAAACAGTGTTTAAATTTTTTTTCCAAATGTTTGTGTAATTCATTGCAAAAAAACATTTCAAAACACTTGTTTTCGTAGTTGTACAAATTTTTGCTACTTTTGGTGTTTTTGCGCACATGATAATCTCATAATCCTGAATTGCAAATACTACGTGAGTTGTGGTCTCCTATATAGCTTTTACACTATGGCGACATCCCCTAATCCTGGCCCTCCTCAACACATCCCCACACTCACTTCTAACACCCTGCCACGATCCTCTACATGTTTTTGCAACCATGATAACCTCATACCTATTCATCCAGCCCCCACTCCCTCAACCCCCTTACCTGGAGCCCTATGGAACGCACGGTCTGTCTGCAACAAGCTGTCGTTTATCACCAACAAACTCTCCTTCCTTGCCATCACTGAAACCTGGCTCACTCCCTCTGACGCAGCCTCTCCAGCTGCGCTTTCCTATGGCGGATTCCATCTCTCTCACACCCCTCACCCCAGCAACAAGCGTGGTAGAGGAGTTGGCTTGCTCCTGTCTGATACCTGCTCCTTTACCCCAATTCCTCTGCCACCCTCCGCTACTCTTCTCTCGTTCGAGGTGCACTCCATCCGCATCTGTTCCCCCTCCAACTGGCTGTCATCTACCGCCCCCCAGAACTAGCTATCTCCACCTTTTTCGACCACTTCACCACCTGGCTACTCCATTTCCTTTCTGCTGACATCTCCACCATCATCATGGGCGATTTCATCATCCCCATTGACACTTCCACCCCGGCTCCCTCTAAACTTCTATCGCTCACGGCTTCCCTCGGCCTCACTCGATGGTCCTCTGCGGCCACTCACAAAGATGGTCACACGCTGGACCTTATCTTCACCCGTCTCTGTTCCCTCGCTAATCTCAATAACTCACCCCTCCCCCTGTCTGACCACAACATACTGACATTCTCTTCCCTCTCCTCTCCTACTCCGCAATCCCCGCTCCATAAACCACTCACCCTCGCAGGAATCTCAAACACCTCAATTGACAATCACTCTCTGAGTCCCTTCTCCCTCTTACAGACAGAGCTTCCCTTCATGACACAGACGCTGCTGCCACTTTTTATAACACCACAATAACAGCAACACTTGATTCGACTGCCCCCTCACGCAGAGCAAAACTCGAACAATCAACAGGCAGCACTGGCTGATCAGCCTGACCAAAGAACTGAGACTGGTTTCCAGGGCCGCTGAGCGGAGATAGAAGAGAATCCATTTTACTGAGCACTTCAACGCATACAGGCAGTCCCTTGCCAGCTTTAAGTCCACGCTCTCTGCCGCAAAACAAACTTACTTCGCATCTCTCATATCCTCCCTGGCTCACAATCCTAAACAGCTCTTCAACACTTTCAATTCTCTACTCTGTCCCACAGCACCTCCTCCCTCTCCTCTCATTTCTGCTTAAGACTTTGCCTCCTTCTTTAAGCAGAAGATCGACACAATCAAACAAAACTTAGGCCCGCAGCCCCAATGCCCCTCTTAGCTGCTCAGCCCTGTTCTGCAAAGGCCAGCTTCACCACCATGACAGAAGATCAGCTCTCCACCCTTCTGTCAAGATCACACCTCACCACTTGTGCCCTTGACCCACTCCCATCCCACCTCATCCCTAACTTGGCCACAGTCTTCATCCCATCTCTAACACACCTCTTCAACCTTTCACTTACAAATGGTGTCTTTCCCTCATCCTTCAAACATGCCTCAATCACACCCATCCTCAACAAGCCCTCCCTTGACCCATCCTCTGTGTCTAACTATCGCCCGATATCTCTTCTCCCTTATGCCTCAAAACTACAGGAACAGCATGTATATCTTGAACTGTCCTCCCACCTCTCCTCCTGTTCCCTCTTTGACCGGTTACAATCTGGCTTCCGACCGCATCACTCAACTGAAACTGCCCTAACTAAAGTCACTAACGACATACTAACCGCCAAGAGCAAGCGACACTACTCTGTCCTCCTTCTCCTGGACCTGTCCTCTGCCTTCAACACCATGGACCATTCCCTCCTGCTACAGATTCTCTCATCTCTTGGCATCACAGACTTGGCCCTATCCTGGATCTCGTCATATCTAACAGACCGAACATTCAGTGTCTCCCTTTCACACATCACCTCCTCACCCCTGTCTGTATGTGTTCCTTAAGGCTCTGTCCTAGGACCCCTACTATTCTCCATGTATACCTTCGGCTTGGGAAAGCTCATAGAATCCCACGGTTTGCAGTATCACCTCTACGCTGATGACACGCAGATCTACCTATCTGGACCCAATCTCACCTCCTTACTGACTGAAATCCCACAATGTCTGTCTGCTATCTCAGCCTTCTTCTCTGCTCGATTTCTCAAACTGAACATGGACAAAACAGAATTCATCATCTTTCCCCCATCTCACTCTACCCCTCCACCAGACCTATCCATCAATGTCAACGGCTGCTCTTTTTCCCCAGTCCCGTACACTTGGTGCCTTGGGGTGATCCTCGACTCTGCGCTCTCTTTCAAACCACATATCCAAGCCCTCACCTCCTCCTGCCGCCTCAAACTCAAAAAAAATCTCCCGGATCCGCTCATTCCTCAACCACGAAACCACAAAAACACTAGTGCATGCTCTTATCATCTCCCGTCTAGACTACTGCAACCTCCTCCTCTCTGGCCTCCCCTCTAGCACCACTCCAGTCCATCCTACACTCTGCTGCCTGACTAATCCACCTGTCTCCCTGCTACTCCCCAGCCTCCCCCTATGCCAGGCCCTTCACTGGCTTCCTATTGCTCAGAGGCTCCAATTCAAAACCCTAACCATGACATACAAAGCCATCCACAACCTGTTTCCTCCATACATCCGTGACATGGTCTCCAGGTACCTACCCGCACGCAACCTTCGATCATCTCAAGATCTCCTTCTCTACTTTCCCCTTATCTCTTCTTCCCACAACCGCATACAAGACTTCTCCCGTGCGTCCCCCATACTATGGAACTCTCTGCCGCAACACATCAGACTCTCACCATCAACGGAAACCTTCAAGAAGAACCTGAAGACCCACCTGTACCGACAAGCCTACAGCCTGCAATGATCCTCGGTCTACTGAAACACAGCAAGCCCTGCTCTACCCTCTCCTACTGTATCCTCACCCATCCCTGTAGACTGTGAGCCCTCGCGGGCAGAGTCCCCTCTCCTTATGTACTTGTGTGCAGAGGCGTATCTAGGCTTTCTGGCACCCGGGGCAAGAATTCGGTTCGGCGCCCCCCCCCCCCCCCGCCCAAGTACATATGCGACTTGCACACTTAGCCATGTACCTGCGAGCTGCTCCTCCTAATGCTCTCAATGTTCAGTAAAAAACTGAGAGAAGCAGGAAGAGAAGCTCGTTGTCACAGGACCATACCTATGAAAATCGCATATGAGTGAAGTGTCCATGTGATGACTACGGCAACCTGCAGAGCTGAATCCTGACATTGCAGCTTCTGAATTCTCACAACAAATGCACTGCACACTTTTAAGATTCTCCCTTGCTGATGTACCGTCATGTCAGCACAAGTATGTGATTTGTATACTTCTGGCCACATTCCGACTAGACGTGCCCGGCCTCGCTCCGTTCATTTTCATTGAGTGAGGCCACACATGTCTAGTCAGCATGTGACCGCATGTATGTAAATTACCGGCATGAGAGAATCCTGACCGCGTTCAGTGAGCACTGTGAGAATTCAGAAGTCTGCAGTCACATAGAATGACTGCAGACTCAGCACAAACCTGGACAACCCCTATAATGCTCCTAACAAAAACATGAGAATTAGTCAGTATCACAAATAACATTTACATCCAGGTACCTTATAGATGACGTCGTCTCTGCAGTCAGTCACCTTTTCTTCTAGACCCCATGATAAGTTTTCTCATCCACATCTCGTCTCTGTAGACTTCCATCTTCTCCGGTCTTCTGCAGCAAATCTCCACACGATGCCCTTAAAGATAGAAGTGTCATTATAATGCTCCTAAATAAAAATATCTGCAATATACTGTCTCCTCACACTATTCCCCTCTAGCATCCCACCTGTTCACCATACTGTCTCCTCATATATTTACCCCCTCACTCTCTATACTGTCTGCTCACACATATCCCTGACTCCCCATACTCTGTCCACATACATTAACCCATTCGCTCCCCATACTGTCTGCACCAATCCCCCATACTGTTTCCTCATACATACTCTTTATTTTGTGTCCTCAAATCTCCCCACACATTAAATCCCTCCATCCCCAATCCCCCACATACATTAAGTACCCCCATCCCCATTCCAAATCCCCCCCACACATTAACCCAATCCCCACTCATTAACCCCCATCAGCACTCCAAATACCCCCACACATTAACCCCAACCCCACTCATTAACCCCCGCACACATTAACCCAATCCCCACTCATTAACCCCATCACATTAAATAACCCCCATCTCCACTCCAAATCCCCCCACACATTAACCCCATGGCATCCCCACTCATTAACCCCCATCAGCACTCCAAATACCCCCACACATTAACCCCCATCCCCACTCATTAACGCCCCCACACATTAACCCCCATCCCCATTCATTAACCCCCGCACACATTAACCCAATCCCCACTCATTAACCCCCATCACATTAAATAACCCCCATCTCCACTCCAAATCCCCCCACACATTAACCCCATGGCATCCCCACTCATTAACCCCCACACACATTAACCCCCATCCCCACTCTAAATACCCCCACACATTAACCGCCATCCCCTCTAAAAAATCCCCCCCCATCTCCACTCATTAACTCCCCCTCATCTCCCATCTCCGGTGGTTCTTCAGCTCCACAGAGGAGCACACTTACCACCAGCGTTTGCTTTTGGCGCGGCGGTCAGAGCTTCAATTGTACTGGCGTCTGTATAGACGCCAGTACAATTGCTCCCTGGGAGCCGGCACGGCCTCCTTCTCTGCGCCGGCTGTCAGCTTGACAGCTGACACAGAACCGCCGACTCTCAGGCGGGGGGGGCGGCAGAACGCAGCCGCCAGGGAGGACACTGTGGACCGCTGCATTAGGCGGCCCGACTGCGCCCCCCTGCTGGCTGCGCCCGGGGCAACTGCCCTGGCTGCCCCCCCTAGATACGCCACTGCTTGTGTGTGTCTTGTATTGCTCATGTTTATTATACTTGTCTATATTTCCCCTTTTCACATGTAAAGCGCCATGGAATAAATGGCGCTATACAAATGCACAATAATAATAATAATAATAATAATAAATGGCCTAAGAGTTTTAAGCTGTCCTTAAATCTAAATCTGACGAAGGCATCTGAGACGTTCCCCACCAGTCACACAGGTCACATGGGGAGCAGTTACACGTTGGCATGGTCATATGAAGTATGGATGAAGTTTACTGCGGACAAACTATGTCATCCTTCTTTACTTGTAAAATAAGGGAGTTGTTGTCATGTCCATGATCTGCAGTGTCATGGTATAAAGTGTGTGAACCACCAACATGATTAGTATGCAACCTGTCACGTAAGTAAAATGAGAGACACTAATCCTGGGGCACTATGAGTGTGGGTGGAAGAGGACGGCACATGGTCATTAATAGCCATATCCATTTACATCACATTGAGTTGTGGCCATTTTCCTTGCCACAGAGTATAAAATCATTGCCTACAGGTAACATAATTGAATATAATGTGAAACATCTGCCTCCCTGGAACTGGAAGAACACAAAACTGACAGCAAAAACTGGATGACTCCTGCCACATGGACTTATTAATGGGTCCCAGCAAATCTTATAGGATGCATATACCCCATTATGTGTGCATATACCCCATTAGTGACCGTTCTCTTTTCTCACTGTCAGATTCATTGGCCCGCTGCCCCAAGTCGGCAAAAGGAGTGTCTGATGGCTGGGAGGGGACGTGCAGTGAGTATAATAGTCTGTCCTGTACTTATAGTGCTTCATGTATGTAAGTGCCCATGTCAGCCACAAACACATACAGTGCCTCACATTACGTACTCTATAAGGTGTGCTAGGATAGTGATATTGAGAAAGGAAGCTAATAGGTATATGAAAGTTTAAATAGGCTCGTAAAGAGTGGTTCTTAAAGAGATAATAAAATACGTATAAAATGCAAGATCATAAAATATTGACAATGCTTTTTTAGAAAGTTGAAAATGGAAAAAGTTTGCGTAATCAATCCATCCTTTATAAAATGGAAAAAGCAAATATCCCATCGACTGTCTTACACTTTATTGCTGGATTGACAGCTTTTACTATGTTTATATTATCATTCGCCTGTTCATTCCTTCTCATTTTAAAACGTACATTTGCAGCCGCCTTATTTTACCCCTCTTGTCCTGCTTTATCCCATAGGACGAGTGCGCCAATTACCTGCGCGTCATTCAGCCACTGAATCGTACACATCTTTACGCTTGTGGGACGGGTGCTTATCAGCCTCAGTGCACCCTTATCTACCGGGGCTGGAGGTCAGAGGTGAGAAATCGGACATATATCATAATGCCTATAGTCTGGGATAAAATGTCAGCAGTCCTATGGCTTCCTCTGCATATCTGGGACCTTTCATTTCACTGTTACATGATCACTGTTAGCTCTGGCTTTGCTTCCTGTACAAGAAATGCAGCGCCATCTTGTGATGGACAATGGTTACTACAGGAAACAAATCACCGTTAACATCCCAATTACATTCCTATTATTACAAATGTATTTTTTCTTCCATCCAAAAATATATTATATATAAAGCTGCCGATTACTGAGCTGTTTTATGATTATACTTTCACAGTCTTGACCATGTTGGCTTAACTAATGTAATGTTTTTCTCTATCCCAGGATTATGTATTCCGAATTATTTCTGGTTCTCATGAATCCGGAAAGGGCAGGTGCCCTTATGATCCCAAGCAAGAAAATATGGCCACCATTATTGGTAAGTTGCTTGAAAGAAGAAATAAATTTTTTTCTGTGTGAAAAAGTCCCTGAAAGATTATTCTATGCATTTTACATTCCAGATGGGGTGCTGTATGCTGGGGTACAAGTGGATTACATGGGAACAGACGCTGCAATTTTCCGCACGATGGGTCCCAAACTTCCAATCCGAACCGAGCAGTATGATTCTCGCTGGCTGAATGGTAATATAGCCGTTTCATGGTGTGTAATTTGCAAAAAAAACCTGCATCTAGAAGCAAATGAAGGCTTTTTCCTCTATTGTAAACTCCGAAGGCTGTGTGAATCCATGGACATCATAAATAGGATCATGCAGCTTATGACCTGGCTGAAACCGGAATTGTACCTTTTTACTTTTCTCAGACCCTGTATTTGTGGGATCACTGGTCGTGTCCGAGAGCAGCTTCAAAGAAGATGACAAACTCTATATCCTATTCCGAGAGAGAAGTCTGGAGGGGGAGAGCGGCCCCGCCATGGTATCACGCATTGCACGGATTTGCTTGGTGAGGACAAGGGTTGCATTAGGTTTTGTTTGTGCATTTACACTATATGCTGGAGATCACTTGACTGTACTGCTGGCATTGCAGAACGATGAAGGCGGGATGCGCTCACTGGTCGGAAAATGGACATCCTTTCTCAAGGCAAGACTAGTTTGCTCGGTTATTGGTCCAGATGGAGTGGAGACATCATTTGATCAGCTACGTAAGTAATATCCATCAATGCTACTTCACAGCAACAGCAAAGTAGCGTAAATAGTGCAAAGAAGATCCAAGGCACAAAACGATTCCTATACAATGCAGCAAATATTCATCTTGTCAAAAAATGGCGACACATGACCCCGAACTATCCACAAAATGAAGAACTGTCGCCTGCACAGCAGCTTTCCTGTTCACTTTAATGGCGCTTTGATTTTCCCTACACAGCAAGTGAATGGCATGGGTGATATGCCCGACGATCGATTGCTAATGTGTGTGATTTTGTCTATTACAACCAATCCCATCCCATCTTGTAATTTCTATACCTTGCTGAATAATCTCTAGACCTTGGACAGCCCATTTTATAGCATTTTTAGGAGAGAACTACTTTTAAGTCCTTCCTGCCAATTTTCATTTTTAAGCTTTTGCTTTTTTCCTCCCTTACTTCCAAGAGCTACAGATTTTTTATTTTTCCGCCAACATAGTCATATGAAGGCTAGTTACCATGCAGGATGAATTGTAGCTTCGAATAACACCGAAACGGGAAAAACTTTCCAAGTGTTATGAAATTGCGAGAAAAAAACCCAATTCCCCCATTGTTTTTTTCTGTTTTGTTTTATGCTGTTGTTTGTGAAATAAAAATGATCTATCAACATGACTTTGCAGGTCAGTACAATTACGGAGTACCAAACTTGTTTATTTTTATTGTAGTCGTGATAAAAAAAATCTGAAATTTGTGAAAATAATAATAAAAAAATAGTTTGTCGCCATTTTTGCTGGTTGAGCTATATAACGTTTTTTTTTTTTCTGCATGCCAAACTGACATTTTTGTTGATACCCTTTTGGATTACATAAGTGTTTTGACCACTTTTTTTTTTTTTTTTGTGGCGGTGCAGCAATTCTTGAGTATTGTATTTTTTTTTTTTATGGCACATATTGTACATTTTTTCTCTATTTTGATATATCAATACCAAATGTGTTTCTTAATTTTATTTTATTAATTCATTTCAAACGGGTGGCGATTTGAATGTTTTGGTCTATTAAATATTTAAAATATTTTAGAAAACATTTTTTTAGTCTCCTTAAGGGACGTGAACCTACTGTCGTCTATTTTATATATGCTTCACAAACAGAAAAACAAAGTTCACTACGTTCTAATGGAGATATAAGACTATCAACCTGGAAGCATCTAAGTGTCAAATACCTCTGTAGGTCACTAGTCAATGTCCGAAAAATCAAGGATTCACTTTATATCCAGCAGTTTTAAAAACATTGTAGCTGAAGTTTTTCATAATTCGGTTAAAAAGCGTGTTCCACAGAGTCAAAAAAGACTCACGCGTTTCTGACTTACACACAGCCCTTATCATGGAAAAACACTGACAAATTTCTGGAGAACACACTGCCCTTAGTCAAAGGAAAAACTGATGCGTTTCTGGCGCACAACCGTCCTTAGTCATGGAAAAATACTGACGTGTTACTGGCATACACACAGCCCGTATTCATGGAAAAACGGTGACTCTTTTCTTGCGTACACACAGCCCTTGGTCATGAAAAAATACAGCCACGATTCTGACATACAGCCCGTACACACACCGCCCTTAGTCATGGGAAAACACTGACATGTTCCTGGTGTACCCACCGTCCTTAGTCATGGAAAAATGATAACGCATTTCTGGCATACAACCGTCCTTATTCATGGAAAAACCCTAACACCTTTCTGGTGTACACACTGTCCTAATTCATGGAAAAACACTGACGCGTTTCTTGCTTACACACAGTATTTATTCATGGAAAAACACTGACACGTTACTGGTGTACACACCGCCCTAAGTCACGGGAAAACACTGATGCTTTTCTGGCATACACACCGTCCTTATTCATGCAAAAACACTGACACGTTTCTGGCGTACACCCCGCCATCAGTCATGGAAAAATTCTAATGCGTTTCTGGCGTACACCCCACCATCAGTCATGGAAAAATTCTAATGCGTTTCTGGCGTACACACCATACTTATTAATGAAAAAACACTGATGTGTTTCTGGTGTGCACACTGTCCTTATTCATGGAAAAACACGGACGCATTTATGGCGTAAACACCGCCCTTATTCACAGAAAAACACTGATGCGTTTCTAGTGTACACACCGTTCTTATTCATGGTAAAACATTGACGCGTTTCTGGCATACATACTGTCCTTATTCATGGAAAAACACTGATGTGTTTCTAGTGTACACCCCGTTCTTATTCATGGAAAAACATTGATGCGTTTCTGGCATACATACTGCCCTTATTCATGGAAAAACACTGATGTGTTTCTGGCATACATGCTGTCCTTATTCATGGAAAAACACTGATGTGTTTCTGGCATACATACTGTCCTTATTCATGGAAAAACACTGATGTGTTTCTGGTGTACACACCGTCCTTATTCATGGAAAAACACTGATGTGTTTCTGGTGTACACACCGTCCTTATTCATAGAAAAACACTGACACGTTTCTGGCGTACACACCGTCCTTATTCATAGGAAAACACTGGTGCATTTCTGGCGCACACACCGTCCTTCATAGGAAAACACTGACGCGTTTCTGGCGCACACACCGTCCTTATTCATAGGAAAACACTGATGTGTTTCTGGCATACATACTGTCCTTATTCATGGAAAAACACTGATGTGTTTCTGGTGTACACACCGTCCTTATTCATGGAAAAACACTGATGGGTTTCTGGCATACATACTGTCCTTATTCATGGAAAAACACTGATGTGTTTCTGGTGTACACACCGTCCTTTTTCATGGAAAAACACTGATGTGTTTCTGGCATACATACTGTCCTTATTCATGGAAAAACACTGATGTGTTTCTGGTGTACACATCGTCCTTATTCATGGAAAAACACTGATGTGTTTCTGGTGTACACACCGTCCTTATTCATAGAAAAACACTGACGCGTTTCTGGCGTACACACCGTCCTTATTCATAGGAAAACACTGGCGCGTTTCTGGCGCACACACCGTCCTTATTCATAGGAAAACACTGACGCGTTTCTGGCGCACACACCGTCCTTATTCATAGAAAAAGACTGACGCGTTTCTGGCGTACACACCGTCCTTATTCATAGGAAAACACTGACGCGTTTCTGGTGCATACACCGTCCTTATTCATAGGAAAACACGGATGCGTTTCTGGCGCACACACCGTCCTTATAGGAAAACACTGACGCGTTTCTGGCGCACACACCGTCCTTATTCATAGGAAAACACTGACGCGTTTCTGGCGCACACACCGTCCTTATTCATAGGAAAACACTGACGCGTTTCTGGCGCACACACCGTCCTTATTCATAGGAAAACACTGATGTGTTTCTGGCATACATACTGTCCTTATTCATGGAAAAACACTGATGGGTTTCTGGCATACATACTGTCCTTATTCATGGAAAAACACTGATGTGTTTCTGGTGTACACACCGTCCTTTTTCATGGAAAAACACTGATGTGTTTCTGGCATACATACTGTCCTTATTCATGGAAAAACACTGATGTGTTTCTGGTGTACACATCGTCCTTATTCATGGAAAAACACTGATGTGTTTCTGGTGTACACACCGTCCTTATTCATAGAAAAACACTGACGCATTTCTGGCGTACACACCGTCCTTATTCATAGGAAAACACTGGCGCGTTTCTGGCGCACACACCGTCCTTATTCATAGGAAAACACTGACGCGTTTCTGGCGCACACACCGTCCTTATTCATAGAAAAAGACTGACGCGTTTCTGGCGTACACACCGTCCTTATTCATAGGAAAACACTGACGCGTTTCTGGTGCATACACCGTCCTTATTCATAGGAAAACACGGATGCGTTTCTGGCGCACACACCGTCCTTATAGGAAAACACTGACGCGTTTCTGGCGCACACACCGTCCTTATTCATAGGAAAACACTGACGCGTTTCTGGCGCACACACCGTCCTTATTCATAGGAAAACACTGACGCGTTTCTGGCGCACACACCGTCCTTATTCATAGAAAACACTGATGCGTTTCTGGCATACTTAGCGCCCTTAGTCATGGGAAAACACGGATGCGTTTCTGGGGTACACACGGTCCTTAGTAATAGTAAATATGACTAGGGTGGGGTGTACACCAGAAGCACTTAACGGTTATTTTTTTTCTCAACATGTGGGATACATGGAGGCAAATGAATAATGCTACTGGCATAGGAACGGTATGGTGTGTTCTCAGCTTTCTAGTCCGCGTCATGCAAACGCGCTTGATTTGTGTCGTACATGCACGGCGGATGTCAGGAAGCGGTTTAAGTAACTCCTAATTTTTATGGAAGACTCTTTCTTTTACAGTATTTATCATACAAGAAACACTGACAGCAGGATTTTTCCCCCAAGCACTTTCCATTTCTTCGCCTGTGACTGCTATATGCAAAGCGGAGGTGACACTGCTGTCAGTTCTGGAGCACTGGGGGAAAAGTTACAGATATTACTCATTAACAGATTGCAATGTAGGTGTGGTGCTCGGGTCACAGGAGAACTTTCTTCCATCACAGCAGCCAATTAAGCAGCTGAAGCAGACAACATACAGATTTGTACTCTTGTTACCTTCTTTGATATTGTGCTTGCTCCAGCACTTCTGCTGTGTTTAATTGGCTGCTCCGCGATAGGAAGATGCCTGTGTGAATTAGGCCTAAGGGAACGGAGCTGCGGCGAGACAAACGAGTGACAAGAACCGCGAAACAAAGAGCACATCCTTATCTGCAATCTTGTCAAGCAACCAAATGTTACCAATCACCAGACTCATGGTTATCTGACATCACGTTACATCTCTCTTTGTCTGACCGTATTTAGCCTAGCTGACATTTATCCTGCGGGAAGGGATGAAGGGGGGAGGAAGCAAGAGCTTATTTCATCTTTTACAAATGTTACTCTATAAAAAAACAATGAACTCCCCGTGACACCACTTGAGTCACCACGCGTCTTGGCAAAGCTTTCTAGCACATGCCAGTGGACTTGCTCTTTTGGTGATCAAGTGTGTATTATTGCAGGCGGACTCCTTGGAAAAGAGAACGGGTATTATTTAATGGAGGTTCCCTTCCTAAAATGACCGGAATTACATTTTGTGTTGTATGTGTTACTTTTCCATCTTGGTTTGCTAATCTTTTTTATTTGTATGCATGTACAGTACGCGATTAACACATAGCAAGCCTTGTATCTTGTGTAGAACTGATCTATGTCATACATCCAAAGGAAACGGGAATAAAAATGCTGAATTACTTAGAAAGAGAAATACAGAGATGATCTCTATCTTAAAAGTGTGTTGTAGTACAACTAGGTGGTGACCTATGTTTTTAGGTAACACCCCCAACTTTGAAAGATTGCACCATCAGTAGAGCCTTTGTCCATAGACTCCCTATGGATGTCACATTGGGGTCTTCCCCAGCTAGCAAGTCGCGACTCTCCCTCAGTGTCCCCAAATGTATTTCTAGGCAGATTACCTGCAAGATAAAGACTATAAACTGGTGATATTTTTTATCCATTTATGTGTCATTTTGTGGTCTTACAGGGGACATTTTCATCCAGCAGACCCAGGACAAGCAGAACCCCCTAATTTATGGGGTATTCACCACATTAGGGTAAGAGCAAAGATTTTCTGTCCTTTCTCCTATGTGACTTTATATACTGTTTGTGTCGCACAATGTTCCTACATCATGGTATGCCTGCCCTGCATGAAGACCAGTTTGCACTAGGCCAGTACTGGTACTCCTTGTCCTCCTTTGCATGGTACACGGCTGTTTTGTCGCCCCAGTGTGTGATATCTTTAGTCACCCTGCTGTGTGTTTCCTAATGTATCTGTCTCTGTGCGTCTCTTAGTTCCGTGTTCCGGGGCTCTGCCGTCTGTGTGTTCTCTCTTGCTGACGTCCGTGCAGTGTTTAATGGGCCTTTCGCACACAAGGAGGGACATGGGTACCAGATGACTGCGTATACAGGGAAAACACCCTATCCCCGACCTGGAGCGGTGAGATACGTTATGACACTATGAGAGTTTACGTGACACAATGAATGCAGTAATAAGTTACTGTGATATTGGTAATTACTTGTGATGATAAAATTCAGTTTTCATGAACCTGCACTAACGCGATGAGGAAGGGGATGAACAGTATTTTCTTAATACACATTCCCATCTTTAAAGACACGCTGCAGCCCCTGCAAACATATTAGGGGAATTGAGCACTGTGATTAAGGAAATATAAAATGATCTCCTCCTAGTCAATGAAAAAGATAATAAAGGAGGGTTGAATATTTTTGGGCAATAGACGTGTTCAATTTGCTTACCATTGAACACTGTTTTATCTTGTTTAATTAAGCTTAAATTTCTTCTCTGATCTATTTTTACTATTTGTTAATTGTGGTCAGAGTCAGTCTGCCTGATACAGAGCTACAAAACCTCTTCATGGACAGAGTTAAAAGGGGGTCTCCTGGTAAATAATCATTCAACCCTTCCTGCAATAGAAACCATTCCTCTGTGCACTGACATCCTGCTCAGGCTACGGTGGGCTGGTGTTATACACAGCAGCCAGTCATAGGCAGAGCTGCAGGAGGAGAGATGATAGCCTGACCTATAGCGTGGCAGCAGGTGTGTCTCAGACTACCTCTGGCCCCCTATAAGTAGCCAAATTGTAGTCACTGATCACAGCTGTGTCCTAATGGGCCTGAGCTGCAAAGCAGGTACATTACAAGATTACAGGATAATAGATAGCAGGTAATTATCTCCTGCTGGTTACCACTTGCAATTTATTTTTGAACTACTGACTGTCAGACCAGTGCATTCATTTTGTACAGGGGATTTTGAGCTCTGTATTCATGTTTGCATTGTATTTATTACAGTCAGGCTCCTGTATATCCACCACCACTGGGTAGTAGAGCGAACGCTCCCATGATTCTGTGAGAAACTTAGATCAGAGTAGATACAACCAAGCGAAGTATGGGTTATAAAAAAAAAAATGACAAACTGCTAAGATGGGTCATCCCTTTATGATCAGTGGGGGCCCAACACCTGGTATTTTCGCTGACACTGAGAATGGGGTCTGTAGGACTGGGACTTTCACTGATTCTGAGAATGCGTCTACAGGCCTGGGACCCTCACTAATTCTGAGAATGGGGGCTGCAACACTGGGACATTTACCAACAATGAGAATGGGGGCAGCAGGACTGTGATCCTCACTAATTCTGAGAATGGGGGGCTGCAGCACTGGGACATTTACCAACACTGAGAATGGGGGCAGCAGGACTGGGACCCCCTCTAATTCTGAGAATGGGGGGCTGAAGCACTGGGACATTTACCAACACTGAGAATGTGCCCTGCAGGACTGGGACCTTCACTGATTCTGAGAATGTGCCCTGCAGGACTGGGACAATCACTGATTCTGAGAATGGGGGCTGCAGGCCTTGGACCGTCACCGACACTGAGAATATGCCTTGCAGGACTGGGACCCTCACTGATTCTGAGAATGTGGGCTGCAAAACTGGGACCCTCGCTTATTCTGAGAATGGGGCTACAGAACTGGGACCCTCACTGATACTGAGAATGGGGGCTGCAGGACTGGGACCCACACTGACACTGAGATCGGGGGCTGCAAAGCTGGAACCCCCAGTGATTCTGGGAATAAGAGCAGCAGGACTGGGACCCTCACTGACACTAAGAAAGGGGGCTGCAGGACTGGGAGCCTCACCAACCCTGAGAAATAGGGGCAGCAGGACTGAGACTCCCCCAGTGATTCTGTGAATGGGAGCAGCAGGACTGGGACCCTCACGGATCCTGAGAAAATGGGGGTGAAGGACTAGGACCCCAATGATTCTGAGAATGAAGGGGCTGCAGCTCTTGTCAGCATTGTGTTCCTTTTAATACTCAGTATTCCCTGGCCTCTTGATATGCAGACAACTGTAGCACATCCATATGAAAGTGCACAGTACAATGCAGCAGTTTCCTGCACCGCAGCACTCACCGCCACCCGGCTCTGAATGGAAGGGGGACATTGTGTTCAATCAGTTCTGCAGCCCCTTCATTCTCAAGTTTGGTGTGATGGTACACAAGGTTGAACCACAAATGAATGTAAAGTGATGGCACATCCTAGTGATTTGCCTCCATATTAACATGAGATTAGCCCTTTAGGACTATTTCTACCCTCAGTATTTATGCCATATCCATGGGATCCCAATTCCCTAATTCAAGCCATTTTCACCACAGAATTGGATGAAGGGGTGCTGCCACAAATACGGTTCACCTAGCAATTTCTATGGAGAAAGTGGCTATTTGGTTACGGTGATCCTTTGCGTACGCCATAATGCAAATAACCGTGGTAAATGTCAGTTACCCCTGAAGTAATTTTTAGGATTTCTATGCTAAGTTCTCTGTACTATATTTTATAGCAATCTATTTTGCAGTGTGCAGGTGGATTCTCTGTTACCGGCGTTCACTCCAGTAAGCTTTTTGGGGAGGATGTGCTGAGATTTGTACGCACGCACCCCCTCATGTATACCTCAGTGTATCCTGTCAACCGGAGGCCCCTCCTATTACTCTCGGACGCTTCTTATACATACACCAGTATTGCTGTAGACACTGTTCCTGCTGCTGATGGGGAATACACCGTTCTGTTTTTGGGCACAGGTACGTAGCATCACATGATATATACCATACA
The DNA here is from genome assembly GCF_039654945.1 of Dendrobates tinctorius. NCBI lineage: Eukaryota > Metazoa > Chordata > Amphibia > Anura > Dendrobatidae > Dendrobates > Dendrobates tinctorius. Next base: position 24,643,453 of record NW_027361788.1, on the reverse strand, counting down.
TTATTATTGATGATGTCACAGATGACCTTAGTGTCGCTCACCATCTACCTCCTGTCTCCTACTATCTACAGATCGTGGTACAGTGCAGAAGGTGATGATTCTGCCTAAGGGTCCTGAGGAGACAGAAGGTATCACGCTAGAAGAAGTGGAAGTTTTTCGAGTAAGACCTATATTTATTATGGGACTTCTATACACAGTCGAAATGTGATAGCGGTTGGGAAAGTAACCTCTAAAGTGGAGTTCTCCTGTAACACCCAAGCAAAGAAAGTTTCCTGCAACTTTCAATTGCAAATGTGAAGGTCCATCTTTAGTTATCTGCACAGCAAATCTTTGTAATTTACTTTAATTTCTGTTTTTCGTAAATTTCCCATAATTGACACATGATAAGTGTTTGATTGCTGGGGGTCTGTTAGGACCACGATCACTACAGCGGCTTTCTTGTGCATCCCCAGTGAAAAGGAGTGTACATATCTAACCTCCGCTTCATTTTCTGGCCACAGGAATGATGGAAATAGTCAAGCGCTGTATTACGCCTCCATCAGCCCCAAGGACAGAGCATGGAGCGGGGAAAAGCCTTTGTCCTTATCTGATCTGTATATACAGCATATGCACTATTAGGCTAAGTGCACACGTTGCAGAAAATTTCTGCTCAAAAACCTGAATCCCTTCCCAGAAACCGCACCTATTTTTTTTTGCGCGGTTATGATGCGTTTTTGATGCGTTTTTTTCCGCAGCGGTTTCTAAAAGCATGGGAGAAAGCCTAAACCGCGGAAAAAGCCGCAAAATTAATGTGCATGCTGCGTTTTTTACCGCGATGCGGTTTTTTCGTGGTAAAAAAACGCATCAATGTGCACAAAAAGTGCAAAATGCATAGAAATGACTGTGCAGCTTATTTTTAACGGTTTTATAGCGGTTTTATAGTGAAAACCGCGGTAAAAACCGCTAAAAAAAACGCTGTGTGTGAACACAGCCTTAGGTGTAATGTGCTGTATACATATTGCTGAAGAGCTGTGACCACATCATCTGCAGCCATAATAGCCGGGACTAAAAAGAACTCCAATCCCAGCCGTTACACTTAGATGCAGAGGTCACTATTCCGCTACAACATCCAAGTGGTTAGATGGGGCCATGTAATTACCACCAGTGCTGACAGGAAAGTACACAGCAGCTGATGTGCCTGTATGTCACTCCCCTGCATCGGTCACTGCCTGCAGGAGCTGTCTATGATTATGATCAGCCCTGACTTTTTGACTCCTAAATATTTGATGTTCTGAACCCATTGTCTTTCTGTTATCTTGTACAATTTATCTCAATGGGCATTTGTCAGTAATGTTAATGCTGTTATATTGCTCCACACAGGTGCCGTCTCCCATTAAAAATATCAAAATTTCTTCTAAGAGGGTAAGCGTCTTACTTATCATCTTCCTGCTCTCTTACCAGGGAGGTTCATGCTTTATGTTACTGTCTCACACGTAACCTGCGGCCATGCATTGCGTCTGTATCTGACTTGTTTCTGTAGATAATTGGAGAATATCTCATAGTGGATACAGCTTGTGGTGTTTGTATAGCAAGGTTACATGCATCACTTTCATTTCTCTTCCATTGTAGCATCAGTTGTATGTCTCTTCAGATGTGGGAGTGACACAACTCTCTCTCCATCGCTGTGGAGTCTATGGCAAGACGTGCGCGGACTGCTGTCTCTCCAGGGATCCCTACTGTGCTTGGGATGGAAACTCCAATGCTTGTGCACGTTATACCCCAACGCCGGTGAGGTGAGTTACACTGAACACGTCTGATAGGGACATTCTCACAAGTGACAGCATGTGGCTACCACTGCCATTACCTCCACTGGCTGAAGGTCTGTCAGCTCTAGTGAAAGGTGTTTTCCAATCTTAAAAAGTACTGGAACCCGATGCACGTCGCTGCGTGGCATATGTACACCAGCCTCTTCTTCTCTTATAGAGGTGGATACCCCAAAACTACAGCTTCATGATCACTGCACAATTTGGGGCATATCTACTTGCATTGTGCTTTATGGAGGTTTCTAACTAACTCTAAATGTTACAAATTACAGTGAGGTCCATATATATTTGGACAGAGACAACATTTTTCTAATTTTGTTTCTAGACATTACCACAATGAACTTTAAACAAAACAATTCAGATGCAGTTGAAGTTCAGACTTTCAGCTTTCATTTGAGGGTATCCACATTAAAATTGGATGAAGGATTTAGGAGTTTCAGCTCCTTAACATGTGCCACCCTGTTTTTAAAGGGATCAAAAGTAATTGGACAGATTAAATAATTGTAAATAAAATGTTCATTTCTAGTACTTGGTTGAAAACCCTTTGTTGGCAATGACTGCCTGAAGTCTTGAACTCATGGACATCACCAGACGCTGTGTTTCCTCCTTTTTGATGTTCTGCCAGGCCTTCACTGCGGTGGTTTTCAGTTGCTGTTTGTTTGTGGGCCTTTCTGTCTGAAGTTTAGTCTTTAACAAGTGAAACAAAGACTCAATTGGGTTGAGATCAGGTGACTGACTTGGCCATTCAAGAATATTCCACTTCTTTGCTTTAATAAACTCCTTTATGTTTTGGGTCATTGTCCATCTGTAGTATGAAACGACGACCCATCAGTTTTGGCTGCATTTGGCTGGATCTGAGCACACAGTATGGCTCTGAATACCTCAGAATTCATTCGGCTGCTTCTGTCCTGTGTCACATCATCAATAAACACTAGTGACCCAGTGCCACTGGCAGCCATGCATGCCCAAGCCATCACACTGCCTCCGCCGTGTTTTACAGATGATGTGGTATGCTTTGGATCATGAGCTGTACCACGCCTTCGCCATACTTTTCTCTTTCCATCATTCTGGTAGAGTTTGATCTTGGTTTCATCTGTCCAAAGAATGTTCTTCCAGAATTGTGCTGGCTTTTTTAGATGTTTTTTAGCAAAGTCCCAGTCTAGCCTTTTTATTCTTGACGCTTACCAGTGGCTTGCACTGTGCAGTGAACCCTCTGGATTTACTTTCATGCAGTCTTCTCTTTATGGTAGATTTGGATATTGATACGCCTACCTCCTGGAGAGTGTTGTTCACTTGGTTGGCTGTTGTGAAGGGGTTTCTCTTCACCATGGAGACTATTCTGCCATCGTCCACCACTAATGTCTTCCGTGGGCGCCCAGGTCTTTTTGCATTGATGAGTTCACCAGTGCTTTCTTTCTTTCTCAGGATATACCAAACTGTAGATTTTGCCACTCCTAATGTTGTAGCAATTTCTCGGATGGATTTTTTCTGTTTTTGCAGCTTAAGGATGTCTTGTTTCACCTGCATGGAGAGCTCCTTTGACCGCATGTTTCCTTCACAGCAAAACCTTCCAAATGCAAGCACCACACCTCAACTCCAGGCCTTTTATCTGCTTAATTGAGAATGACATAACGAAGGGATTGCCCACACCTGTCCATGAAATAGCCTTGGAGTCAATTGTCCAATTACTTTTGGTCCCTTTAAAAACAGGGTGGCACATGTTAAGGAGCTGAAACTCCTAAACCCTTCATCCAATTTTAATGTGAATACCCTGAAATGAAAGCTGAAAGTCTGAACTTCAACTGCATCTGAATTGTTTTGTTTAAAATTCATTGTGGTAATGTCTAGAACCAAAATTAGAAAAATGTTGTCTCTGTCCAAATATATATGGACCTAACTGTATTTGGGAGTTTTATTGTGACTGGTGCTTCTTATGCCTCATTTCCAAAAAATAATTCTTTGGAAAATATGCACCAAATGAATTAATGCTTGGGCTGTTTGTGCCTCAGAAAATTAAATTTCCATTACTAAATGATAGTAAATTGGTTGTCTTGCGAAGCACAGTGGCACACCACTAAGTCACACCCAATTTTAACAAAAACTAAGGAAAAAAAAAAGTTGCTAAATTTATTCACAAATATGGATTATACAAAATGTCTGCCTTTTTACCACTGGGCTACAGGGAATGATACATTTATGAAATGCACCAAGGAAACCTCACAATTACTGTCAGGCCATTACCATCCCCTTGTTACTTGCAGGCGGAATCGGCGTCAGGATGTGAAACACGGTGACCCCATGAGACAGTGCAGAGGGTACAACATGCAAGGTATGGTCTGAGTTACAGTAAAGCCATTTCCCCAAAGCTGCTTTGCTTTGTGTGTGTTTTTTTGTGTCTAAATGGCTCCATAAAATCTGACTAATGTACTTGGATTACAGTGGATCGAGGGGTCTCTGAGAAAATGCAGATCGGAGTTGAAGGAGGAACTGTATTTCTTCAATGTGACACAAACTCCCCGCTTGAAAGCGTTACATGGTTATTGCAAAGAGACGGGACCCAGCATCGAAAAGAGGTAAGAGGATCAGTACCTTCCAGAAATCATTTTTATTAGTATACATGGGGTGGTAAGAACATGATAGCCTATGAGGATACATGCATTTTTGTACACTTCCAGCCCATGTGAAGACTTTCTCCTTCCCTGTAGCAGAGACTGAACATAAAGGTTACAGCGGCCATTATGGCTCTGGTGTTAGTAATGACCAAACAGGTATTAATTTCTGTAGAAATAGTTCACCTTACACAGAGACAATAGTGTTACAAATTGTCCGTTTTGAATGATGTTCAGCAGCCACCATTTTTGTTAGACCTAAAACATCTACTGCCAATAGGACTCCAAAGGATGACTGGCTGACCCTGCAGCAGCTCCTATACACATCTACTGGGACTATCTGCACAAGTCAGTTTCCATATTAAATGAATATTGCATGTAGTTTCTGTTATTCCTTCTGGAAATATATGAGGAAATTGACAACAGGGAGTTACCATTCAGCAAGTGTCAGCACCAATTGGACAGTGTCAAATGCACAGACAAATGGTAAAACCATGTTGCCAATTTATTATTCCAATTCCCAGAGGAATAAATGATGAATGAATAAATGATGTAGTGAAGTTATGGGATGTATTATCTCTGTGACTACTACCATTGTATCTGCCTGTACACATCAACAGCAGTCAACCATTGGTAGAGGAAAGCCCATGAATACAGCGTACTAATGACAGAGTGCCAGATAGCGTCTCTTTTTGGCTATAATGCAGACAATAATTTGGGATGTTCTGACTGGTCACTAAAATATAGTGTCCTTTAATTAGAACATCATGTTAAAACAGATTCACTTTCACTCCACTTGATTAATTGGTATAACTGGGCCCATTGATTTTAAGATTGTAAAAATAATCACATCTTTGCCATGTCAGTGACTCAGTGACTACCCCCTGAAAAACTGGATTCTGTCATATCTATCGGAAGGGGCCACTGATTTTAGTGAAGGAGACTGTCACGCTGCTGCAATGCAGATAAATGCAAGCTCCACTAGATGGCAATAGAGTGGAGGAAGGACTGCACACAGCAAGGCCAGACCTGCAATGCAGTGGTGAGGCCACCACTAGGTGGCAGCAGAATAGTCATACAAGCCGGGTAGATATAAGACTGTAGCGCAGTACAAATGGAATAAGCAAACACAGAGTCACAAATAAGCCAAATGGGTCAGTACCGGTCAGGAGCAGATATGCCAAAGACACAAGACATAACAACAAGTCAAAACCAGGGAGTCAATACACGAAAGGGAAACACTGAGTCGGGAAGGGAAGAGGGGATAAACAGACACGAGTTCAGTAAACAAGCAGCAGGACAAATCAGGGCAAACGGGGTCAGCTACACACACCGTAGGCAGAAACTATAACTGGCATGGTCTGCAGGACGCAGCAGAGATAAATAGCAAACCTGAGACCACACTGAGGCTGAGAAAGTTAACCACTGGCATGACTAGACCGGAAAAAGGAAAGGACAGGTCTCAAAACCCGGTCTGGATCATGACAGAGCTAGTTATTTTCGGCATTGTTAGCTATTTTGAGGCAGACACAAAAGCAGTCAATCATTTTGTTCCCAAAAAAAAAGGCAGACACAGTCGAAAACGAGATAAGAAAAAAATAAAGTCAGTGGCTCCGTTGAGAAATCCACCTCAATCCCATTTTTCAGGGCTTCAGCCAGAGACACTGATGTGGGGGGGGGGAACCTGGCCTAATCCATCTATATTACCCACACGTCAAACTCTAGCCAGCAGGCCAAATGTAGCCCGCAAGGTGAGTGTATTTGGCTCGTGATGCCAGCATAGCATTTTCAACTGTATTGGCATCCGGGATGCCGATATAGTTAAAAGCAATGATGAAAGAGGAAGCTGTCAGCTGACGTTCCCTCCTCCATCATTCTGCCTCTGCATCTGATGTCTCAGCACAGCAGGCGCAATGACACCACTACAACACACCCTCTGTGCCGAGCAGTGCAGGGGTTCAGAGCGCTCACTGCCGAGACTGAAGCAGCAAGGGAACGAGGAGAGGTATTATATATTTTTTTTTTAAATGCAGGGCCAATATACTGTATGGAAGTCAATGAAGGGTCCATTATACTGTATGGAGGGCTGTATGGGGATCACAGTTGGGGAATCATACTGTCATGGGGTTACCATTCATTGCCGGGGGATGGGGGGGTTACAGTAGGGTCATCATACAATGTGCATGGAGGGTATTATTACTGTTATAGCACCATTTATTCCATGACACCTTACATGTGAAAAGGGGTATACATAACAAAAACGAGTACAGTCATCTTAAACCATAGAAGTCACCGACTGGTAAAGGAGGAGAGAGGACCCTGCCCACGAGGGCGCACAATCTACAAGGGATGGGTGAGGATACAGTAGGTGAGAGTTGAGCTGGTCGTGCAGCGGTTTGGTGAAACGGTGGTTACTGCAAGTTGTAGGTTTGTTTGAAGAGGTAGGTGTTCAGGTTTCTTTTGAAGGTTTCCAGGGTAGGCAAGAGTCTGATATGTTGGGGTAGAGAGTTCCAGAGTAGGGGGAAAGCCCTGGGAAAATCTTGCATGCGATTGTGGGAAGAGGGGAGTCGAGAAGGAGATCTTGTGAGGATCGGAGGTTGCGTGCAGGTAAGTACCGGGAGCCTAGGTCACAGTTGTATGGAAAAGACAGGTTGTGGATGGCTTTGTATGTCATGGTTAGAATTTTGAACTGGAGTCTCTGGGTAATGGGGAGCCAGTGAAGGGACTGACAGAGGGGAGAGGCTGGAGAATAGTGGGGGGGACAGGTGGATTAGTCAGGCAGCATAGATTAGAATAGATTGGAGGGGTGCAAGAGTATTGGGTGGCCAAAAACAGGAAGTTGCAGTAGTCGAGGAGAAAGATGATGAGTGTATGGACTAGGGTTTTTACAGATTCTTGATTAAGTAATGTATGGCTCTAAGGAATATTTTTGAGTTGCAGTCGGCATGAATTGGAAAGGGCTTGGATATGTGGCTTAGAAGAGAGGTCAGAGTCCAGGTTAGCCCAAGGCAGCGAACTTGGGGGACTAAGGGGCGTGAGCAGCCATTTACTTTAATGGATAGGTCTTTTCAGGGGGTTGAGTGAGATGGGGGAAAGATGATGAATTCTGCTTTGTCCATATTAAGTTTTAGAAATCTAGCAGAGAAGGATGAAATAGTGGACAGACATTGTGGGATTCTGGTTAGTCGGGAGGTGATATCTGGTCCAGAGAGGTAGATCTGTGTGTTATCAGCAGAGATTATACTGAAATCTGTGGGACTCTATGAGCTGTCCCAGGCCAAATGTGCAGATGGAGGAGAGCAGGGGTCCTAGAACTGAACCTTGGTGGACACCGACAGATAGGGGGCAAGGTGAGGAGATGGTGTGTGAGTGGGAGACACTGAATGTCCAGCCTGCTAGGTATGACAAGATCCAAGATAGAGCAAAAACTGTAATGCCAAGAGATGATAGAATCTGTAGTAATAAGGAAAGGTACAATGTGGCAAAAACAGAGTTCAGGTCCAGAAGAGGAGGACAGAGTAATGTGACTTGGCTTTGGTGGTTAGTAGGTCATTGGTGACTTTAGGGCAGTTACAGTGGAGTGATGCGGTCGGAAGCCAGATGTTAAGCAGTTGAAGATGGAGCAGGAGCAGAGGTGGGAGGACAGTGCATGGTAGACGTGTTCCAGTAGTTTTAAGGCACAGGGAAGAAGTGATATGGCATGATAGTTAGACACAGAGGATGAGTCAAGGGAGGACTTTTTGAGGATGGGTATGATGGAGGCATGTTTGAAGTATGGGGGGGGGGACTCCAGCTGTTGGTGTCAAATTCAAGAGATGGATTATGGATGGGATGAAGACTGTGGTGAGGTTTGGGTTGCGGTGGGACGGGCTCTGGTGGTGAGATGTGATCGAGAGTAGAGTGGAAAGTTGATCTTCTGTAAGGGTGGAGAAGCTGGTTTTGGAGGAGGGGCTGCGGGAGTTGTAGGGCAAAACTTTCGCTGATATCAATCTTCTTGGAAAAATGAGGAAAAGTCTTCAGCTGTGGAGAGAGGAGGTGCTGGGGGAGCTGTTTAAGGTTGTGAGACAGGGAGGATATGAGAGATGAGAAGTAGGTTTGTTTTGCCACAGTGACTATGGACTTGAAAGTAGTGAGGGACTGTTTGAATGTGATGAAGTGTTCATTGGAGTGGGATCATTTCCATCTCTGCTCAGCAACCCTGGAAGCTCGCCTCAGCTTTTTGGTCAGGCTGGTGTGCCAGGGTTGCCTGTTGATTTTGCGAGCTTTGGTATGTGTGAGAGGGACGACTGATTCGAGAGCTGCAGCTATTGTGGTGTCATATAAAGCGGCATCTGCATTGTGTAGGGAACTTGTGTCTGTAAGGCTAAGTTCACACTTGCGTACCTCCTCCCTGAAGTTCAGCTCACTTCCGCACTTCTTCCGTTTAGGTCCACCTACTTCTGCATGCATCCTGTGTATGTGGAGTGGTCTGTACTCATCTTGGTCACATAATTAAGAGTGAGTCAGATGCAGGCAGAGTAAACAAGGAGGTCAGAATTAACATTGGGGATATAGCAGGGGTTAGTTGAAAAACATATCAAGTGAATGCTAGAGCAGAGGTAGGGAAAATCAGGATTCAGAAAAGCTGAATGACTGTGGAGGAATTCACTGTCGGGTTATCTTACTGTGTCTGGTGGACAGTTTTCTTGGCATCATACATCATTATCTGTATTATTCAAGGTTTTCTTGCATTAACCTAATTCCATCCTATTTTGATCTAAATATATTTAGATTGTACAGGCTTTATTTGCCAAACAATATGCATACTAACATTTAAAGGGAGTCAGTCACCACAGAACGACTGTTCAAACCAAGCCCAGGCGCCTTGGTACACCTTCTCATCGACTTGTTTTCCATTTATCTTTGCTCCCCTTTGACTTCTTAATAGCCAAAGCCCTCACTTAAGGCGGAGGGTAGAATTAGATGGAAACTAAGTAGGTGGGGAGTTGCTCTGAGTGCCTGTGCTTGGTTTGAACACTTCTAGTTTTGTGTAGAGTATCCTTCACACAAACCCACGCCCAGGACAGCTGTGTGGTACAGACCATTGCTGTGATTTGCTGCCGTAATGCTCAATTATCTCTACCGATTCTTTGATTCTTTGTATGTAGAATCAGCAGCACATTGCTTTCAATAATGACTGATTTTGGATCTCATCCCCCTTTTACTGTGTTTACTCACCAGGTTCGTCTTCACGCTATGGAAGGAGGCGCCATTCTACGCTCCGTCCAGATTAATGACGCAGGCCTCTACACATGTCTGGGGACAGAGAACGGCTTCCGACGTTCACGTGGCAAAATAAGACTAAGTGTTCTACCCCGTGAAATGCTGGAAAAACTGACATCAGCCCCTACCATGCTCCCATTACCTGCACAATGCCCACCTACCCGTAACAGGCAAAAATCGAGAACACAAGCAGAGAGGAACTGAAGCTGTCAAAATATGGACAAACCCGCCCAAGAGAGCTGGCTGGCTGCAGCCACAGGACCCACTGTTTCCACACAAGAGACTCCTACCCCTGGGAGATTGTGGGGATATCACCTTCCCAGCTTCCATGCTGGCGTGGGGGAGGATGAGTATTGGCTTGTGTGGGGGTGAAAGGTGTTAGTGGTAGTAAGACATTCCAGAATGATACTTTGTATAGAGAAGTGTGTGAGTGAGTATGTAGTGCGAGTGTGAAGTATTCCTATTTATCACAAACACTGGATGCTAGATTTCTTGTTTGAACCTGTGAGCAGCTGCCATGTTGTGTGCCATCCTCAGCCCAAGTAACTAGGTTTTCTTCCCATGTATCCGATTTCCAGCACAAGAGACTGAGTTGCACAGCGAGCAGCACATTTAACTGGACAGATGCCAGGCATCAATGCCGGCCCACTTGTAACTAGCAATATCAGATTCACAACCTGAAGTAAGAAATTAAATCTATTTTATATCTGTCATTATTGTAGTCTCAGTTTCCCCATGGACTGTAATTCTGCTCATATTTTATTATTATGTTGGCCAGTTTAGTTTTTTTTTTTTTAAGTTTTTGATTAAAGTGTAAAATACGGGGACTGGAGGGGAAATTAAATGTTGTGTTTATAATCCAAGTTACAGAGAATGAGAGTAGTGCTTCTAATGAGCTGCCCAGGCTGGCTGCCGTTACCAAGCACCAGCATGAGGGCTGTAGGAGATACTTACACACGTAGACCCACTCAAGTGAATGGGTCTATGCACATGTCAGTGTGTTTCCACTGACCGTGTGTCTGTGGGAAAAATATGCTGACTAGTGTTGAGCGATACCATCCGATATTGAGAAATATCAGATCGGATTGGATCGGCCGATACCCAAAAAGTATCGGGTATCGCCGATTCCGATACCGGAAGTCCCATTCAAGTCAATGGGACAGAAATATCGGAATTGAAAAAAACCCTTTCCTTACTTGCACATCCTGTGCGTGTCTGTGTGTGCGGGCGGGGTCTGTGCGGACTGCCGGGGGTCTGTGCGGACTGCCGCGGGTCTGTGCAGGCATCGTCCGATGGGACTACAAGTCCCATCGGGCGATGCCTGCTACAATGACAGTGATTGACACATTAGCCAATGATGGGACAGTAGTAGTCCCATCATCCGGCTAATGTGTTGAATGTAAAAAAAAACCAAAAAAAAAACATATATACTACATACATACTACATTCATACATACTACATTCATACAACATACATACTTCATATATACTACATTCATACTACATACATACATTCATACAACATACATACTTCATATATACTACATTCATACTAAATACATACTACATTCATACAACATACATACATAGTACATACTACATACATACAACATGCTACATATATACTACATTCATACAACATGCATACTACATTCATACAACATGCATACTACATTCATACAACATGCATACTACATTCATACAACATACATACATAGTACATACATCATACAAAATACATACTACAGACATACTACATACAATACATTCATACAATACATACATATAGACATACAGTACATATAACATAGAGTACATACTCACCATCACTTGTCACTTTGATCCCCGAAGCCAGTGTCATCTATAAAAAATATGAAAAAAACAAACAAGCCATATACTCCCTGATCCGCAGAAATCCACGAGTGTCCCACGACGATCTCCCGTGGAGAACAGCAGCATCAGCTGATGCGACCGCTCTCTAGGGGCCCCAGGAATCCAATGATGGGAGGTAGGTATCCTTCCGCACTGTATTCCTCCGCCACTGTAAAAAAAGTCCCTAGTCTCACTTTTGGCATTGCTGTGTGAGAAAGTTCCCACGCAGCTTTTGCCATAAAGTGAGACCAGTGAACCATAGTAACCTCTCAGTGATGCAGTGCAGGAGATTGTCGTGGGACACTCGTGGATTTCTGCGGATCAGGGAGTATATTGCTTGTTTCTTTTTTTCATATTTTTTATAGTGAGAGGACACTGGCTTCGGTGAACAAAGTGACAAGTGATGGTGAGTATGTACTCTGTTATATGTACTGTATGTCTATATGTATGTATTATGTCTGTAGCATGAATGTATTGTATGTAGTATGGTTGTTGTATGTCTGTAGTATGTATGTAGTATGTCTGTAGTATGTATGTATGTATGTTGTATGAATGTAGTATATATGTAGTATGTATGTTGTATGAATGTAGTATATATGAAGTATATATGTATGTATGTTGTATGAATGTAGTATATATGAAGTATGTATGTAGTATATATGTAGTATGTACTATGTATGTATGTTGTATCTATGTAGTATGTATGCAGTATTTATGTATGTTGTATGAATGTAGTATGTATGTAGTATGTCTGAATGTAGTATATATGTAGTATGTATGTTGTATATATGTAGTATGTATGTAGTATGTATATATTTTTTTTTTTTTACATTCAACACATTAGCCGGATGATGGGACTACTACTGTCCCATCATTGGCTAATGTGTCAATCACTGTCATTGTAGCAGGCATAGCCCGATGGGACTTGTAGTCCCATCGGACGATGCCGGCAGGCCCGCACAGACCCCCCGCAGCCGGCACGGACCCCCGGCAGGCCCGTACAGACCCCCGGCAGGCCCGCACAGACCGTGCATCATGATGACATCATTTCAGCAGCCAATCACAGCCACAACAGTGGCTCATTGCATTATGGGAACTTCCGATTCCGGTATCCGATATTGTAAAAATATCGGTACTCGGTATCGGAATTCCGATACAGCGAATATCGGCCGATACCCGATATTTGCAGTATCGGAATGCTCAACACTAATGCTGACATGTCCGTTTAACAGCCACATGGGCCACAAAACGGGCTGCCCACATGCAAACGGATAACATTCATGTGTCATCAGTGTGACACAAACCAGTGCCTGGAAAGCACCGGTACAGTTAGAGCTGTTCACTGGCGCTGGGTGCTGAAGACCACTCTCATCATTCTTCCCTTCTCTGCCGGCAATCAGGGCGAGCAGGAGAAAACGTTGAGAATTCTATTCAACTGATAACAGCGAAAGCAAGCGGCGGCTGATGGGAGTATTAATCAGCCGCTGCCAGCACTATAAATAAAAAGGCGTGGGTTCCCCTGTATTTCGGATAACCAGCCAGGCAAAATTGATAGCTTCGGGCTCCAACCCTCAGCTGCCAGCAAGGCTGGTTATCAAGAATAGAGGGGTCCACATGTTTTTTTAATTATTTAAATAAATAAGAAAAGCTGAGGGCTGGTATTCTCAGGCTGGTAAGGGGCAATAGTCTGCAGCCACCCATTGTGGGCTTGATGCCACTTTTGTATTGTGTGGTGACATCAAGCCCACGGCATTAGAGGCGTCTATAAGACACTTATCCATTACTAATCCTATATCTAAAACACACTTTTCCATTTTTATTTAAAAATAAAAAACACAGTTATACTCACCTAACACCTATTCCATTGAAGCCAACGTCTCCTGTAATAAAGTAAAAATAAAAAAAAAACAATAGCCCTCACCTGTTCCATGCCGTAATCCACGTCTGGGCATAAATAGTTGTCGACCTGGATGGCCAAGATGCAACCGTCTAGGCTGAGAACCACTGATGAATGAGCTGCTGCGAGCGCAGCATCAGTTAGCAGCGGTGACCTCATCAAGGTTACTTCCGGTCGCTGATGCTGCGTTCCCAGCCAGGCTGAACCGTGTTGATCTCAGCACAGTGAGGAAGTCACTGAGTTCACCGCACATTTCTTCCGGTGAACTCACTGAGCTGAACAGCGGTGAACTCAGTAGCTTTTTCTCACGGTGCTGAGGTCACCAAAGTTGCGCCCGGCTGGGAACGCAGCCTCAGTGACCCGCGGTAACCACGATGAAGTCACCACTGCTCACTGATGCTATGCTCGCAGAAGCTCATTCATCAACGGTTCTCAGCCTGGACAGTCGCATCTTGGCACTGTACAGGTTTAAAAATATTTATCCCCAGACATAGATTACGGCATGGGACAGAATGTTGGACAGGTGAGGGGTATTATTGTTTTTTTTATTTTTGTTTTATTACAGGAGACGAGGGTTTCAACCAGACAATACAAAGGTGACATCAACTCCACAAATATTACCCCACTTGCCACTTCTACAGGGCGAGTGGGAAGAGCCGGGCAAAGCACCAGAATTAGCGCATCTAATAGATGTACCTTTCTGGGCGTATGTGGGCTGCTATTTTTAGGCTGGGGTGGTGGGTGGGAGAGAAATAATGTCCATGGCCACTTACTACCTGAGAATACGAGCCCCAGTTGTCTGCTTTAGCAAGGCTAGTTTTCAAAAATGGGGCGGACCCCACTTTTTTAAATTTAATTTATAGCACAAGCTGTGGCTGATGAATACTCCCATCAGCTGACTCCTGCTCTCACTGTTATCAGTTGAATATAACGCAACATTCTCCACTGTTCGCGCCGATCACGGGCAGAACAGGGAAGAATGACGAGAACTGTATTCAGCACCCGGCGCCGAGGAACAGCGCTAACAGTACTGCTGCTTCCAAGGCGCCAGTACGTGTTACTGATTTGCCACACATGTGCCACAAGTATTTGGCACAAGGACACATATGTCCGGTATTGTTTTTTCCGGTACCAGAAATATCAGGACGTGATAAACCTGCCTTAGTCTGGATTCGCACAATCCATCATCATGGACCATGCTCTGATCAGAAGCCACGACCCAACTGTAATGCTAACAACCGTATTTTCCCTCGTCTGCGAAAAATCAGTCAGATTATGCTAATCACATGCTAATCAGTGTTCTTGGATGAGGAAAAAGATGTCTCCAGTCTGCCAGTCTTTGATAATCGGACTGAACTCAGGTGTCATCCGAGTGCAGTCAGATTTTCTCCACAGACTCATTGATTTGCACGACCAAGCGTGATCTGGATATCAGATGAAAATCGTGTACACTGAGTTTTTTCCCTTGGACCGACTGTCAAAAGAATGAAGGAAAAAAAAAAAAAAAACACAGGCGTGCTCAGCCCAATAGAATAACACTGGTCTGAGTACATTACAATATTTTGCTGGGCCGCCTGTACAATCCCTAATAGGCATAAATAAAGGCAGGAGACCAGCGGCCAGACTGGTTCGCTTGATCAAACCACAACTACACAAGTTACATCAGTCTGCAGTATTACACTATATAACTGGAGGAAGCACAGCTCTAGCTCCTCCGTGTGCAATTATTCTCATTTATAAACTACAGAGCGCAGTATGTAACCTCTCAATGTGCATATAATTGATCTGCGCTCATTAACGGGCCATAAATCTAATGCTTTTGTACCCAGGACATCTGACTGCAGGACAGAGTCACAACCGTGTACACATTAGATTGTGGTGTATGTTCATTTTAAAAAGTGTCTCGTGTCGACTTTATAAGAGCGCTCGGCTTCCCTGCCTTCTGGCTGGGCAGTCCTGAATGATTGACAATTCAGACAAGCGGCAGCATCAGAAAAGCACAGGGGCTTTGACGTTGTCTGGATTCAGCCAACATCATAGCAATGCTTGCTCCTTTCCTACAAAGCCGAACACCTTAGATATACAGCAGCAGTAGCTGTAACCTAGGCAATAAGCCATAACCTATGGCATTTAGGATAACACTGTTCTTGAGCACAGAGAGGATTTTTAATATATAACTTCCAATATTGTTACAAGCAGTTTGTAATATTACCAATTTGAGAATAACTCTTTAATAGATGTTTTCCCTCAGTTGGCCATGCATCCACAGAATGATAAGTGTTAGATTGCTGGGGTCTCAGTCCCCCATTCCTCCTGTGTGAAGTCAGGTTTCAATGGAGCAGCCGTTTGTCTATGGGAATATAGCACGCTTCTATCTCACAACAGCCGACAATGGCTTTCCATTTAAACCTGACCTCAGAGAAAAGGAGGAGGATCAGACAGTCATGGTCAAAAGTGTTGGCACACTTAAAATTGTTCCAGAAAATAAAGTATTTCTCCCAGAAAATTATTGCAAATACACGTTTAGTACTTTGGGTTTTGGAACAACAAAAAAAGGCAAATTGTACATAATTTCACACAAACCCCCAAAAATGCACAGGGCAAAATTATTAGCACCTTTCCAAAATTGTGGGTCAACAAACTTTGTTTCAAGCATATGATGCTCGTTCAAACTCACATGTGGCAAGTAACAGGTGTGTGCAATATAAAAATCACACCCGAAACCAGATTAAAAAGAGGAAGAGTTGACTCAGTCTTTGCATTGTGTGTCTGTGTGTGCCAACCTAAGCACAGAGAACAGAATGAGAACTGTCTGAGGACGTGAAAACCAAAATTGCTGAATCTCAATGTTACAAGTCCATCTCCAGAGATCATAATGTTCCTTTGTCCATGGTGCTTAACATAATAAAGACGTTTATAACCCATGGCACTGTAACTAATCGACGTGGACGTCAGAGAAAAATTGATGAAAGGTTGCTAAGCAGCATAGTTCAGACGGTGGATAAGCAGCCTCAATCAAGGTCCAAAGAAATTCATGCTGTCCTGCAGGCTCAGGGTGCATCAGTATCAGCGCAAACTATTTAACGACACTTGAATGAAATGAACGGTATGGCAGGAGATCCAGGGAACCCCACTGCTAACACAGAGACATAAAAAAAAAAGCTACATGCAGCTTGCCAAAATGTATTTAAGCCAAAATCCCTCTATGAAAACATCTTGTGGACAGATGAGACAAAGATCAAGCTTTTTGGTAAAGCACATCATTCTACTGTTTACCAAAACCAGAATAAGGCCTACAAAAAAAAACCTGTACCTACAGTCAAATATGGTAGAGGTTCAAAGATGTTTTTGGGTTGTTTTGTTGCCTCTGGCACTGGGTGCCTTGACTTGGGTTTCATTGTAGTACCCAGTGTCAGAAACCTGAGTTTCTGTCCTAGGTCATGGGTTTTCCAGGACAATGAACCCAAATAAACTTCAAGCAGCCCCCAGGAATGAATGGAAACAAAGCGCTGAAGAGTTCTGTAGTGACAGCAATGAGTCCAGATCTATATCCCATTGAACATCTGTGGAGAGATCTTAAAATTGCTGTTGGGAGAAGGCGCCTTCAAATATTAGTGAACTGGAGCAGTTTGCAAAAAGAGTGCTCCAAAATTCCAGTTGAGACTTGTAAGAAACTTGTTGATGGTTACAGGAAGCAATTGATTGCAGTTATTTATTCCAAAGGGTGTGCAACCAAATATTAAGTATAGAATTTTGTCTGGTCCATTTTTGTGTGTAAAATGTCCAATTTGCCTTTTTTCCCCTCTGGTTTATTTCCTTTGTGTGTATTGGAACATGTGTATAATAAAACGTGTAATTGCAATAATTTATGAGAAATAATTCATTTTATGGAACAGTTTCAAGGGTGCCAACACTTTCAGCCATGATTGTATACAAGTGGTTAAGTGTAGTTTGTGAAGAGCTGTTATACAGCTATGGGAAAAGGGTGTTTCTGTACATTAATGCATTCTATTTCAGAGAGGGTTATGCCAAGTTCATTTAGTGGTACAATTCTTTTTAAATTTGGAACATTTTACACCAGAAGACTACCTCAAGCCTGGGGCACTAGCCACCAGTAGCGATTAGCCACCACTAGAGGGCGCACTACTATACAAGCTGTATGCAGTAACCTAGTATACCTGAGCATTAGGCAATGAAAGAAATTCTGATTTCAAGCTGTTGAGTTTTGTGTGTAACTGTGCTGAACTTATTAGATAGATCATGCCGTGAGCCTCTCTTATTGCTCTGTGGGCTCCTCCTCCCAATCAATTTATAGTTTTCTCCCCTTTGTTAATCAAAGAGCGGATGCAGTCAGAGCTGCGTGGACTGAAGAGCAACTCGCATAAAAAGCAAAGCTTCACGCTCACAGCAACTACTAAATTGCAAGTTCAGCAAAACTAAGGCACTTTTACATCCAAGATGCTACTTGTATCTTATAACTATCCAGCTGAGGAGCTCTGCACCTAGAATGGTTGCATAACAATACATACAATCACTGTAAGATACTCTCCCCACCTGCCAGTGGCCGAGCCTGTGTGTCACCACTTGCAAGCGACTGAGCCTGCGAGTCAGCACCGCATCTCTAAATAGAAAGAGCTGGAAAAGATACAAAACATTTAAAAAAAAAAAAAAGTGGTGTGCCCTGGATCACATCGGTTTTTCCATGCCTGACATGTGTCACATTGTCAGGGGTAGTAAAGTGAAGCCCAGTATTAGAGACACCCCTATTATGCGAAATGCAATTACCGTATGTCACATACCTAATACTACTATCAGAAAACTAAACTTTTCCACCACTGACCTTAAATGGATCACTTTGTGCCAGCCAGTTGTCTGTACCCTACCAATCATGGGGGAGTTTCCTAGTATTCTGAATGCACACGGATAGGGCGCTGGTCACGCACGTGTAGTGGACCCCGCACTATTACATTAGTCAGCATCCTATAGAAATGCTTTATGCATGTGCATACACAGACTAGGCCTCCTCCATGCTTGGTAGGTGTGTGACTGGTTGTTGCATCAGTATTTTGAACCTGCGCTACTTCTACCTCTTCTTAATCACTGATGCTTTTTGCATCCTAGAATCATAGAATGGTAGAGTTGGAAGAGACCGCCTGGGCCATCTGGTCCAACCCCCTGCTTCAAGCAGGATTCGCTAAATCATCCCAGTCAGATGTCTGTCCAGCCTCTGTTTGAAGACATCCATTGAAGGAGAACTCACCACTTCTCGTGGCAGCTTGTTCCACTCATTGATCACTCTAACTGTCAAAAAGTTTTTTCTAATATCTAATCTGTGTCTCCTCCCATTCAGTTTCATCCCATTGCTTCTAGTCTTTCCTTGTGCAAATGAGAATAAAGATGATCCTTCTACAATGTGACAGCCCTGGAGATATCCTGCAGTGCATTAGTATTGTGATCAGGCACTGGTAAATGTGGCTGCTTTTTACTGTGGTTTCTTGGATTTAAAAAGGGAATCTGTCACCACATTTCATCTAGCTAAACTATTGTTGTGGGCATATAGGCTATAGACCGAGATAGGTCAAATGTGATGATAGATTCCCTATAATGTCTTCAGTGAATTGCAGCATAAAGAAGCTGCTAAAAGTATTAGCCATCACCCCTGACAGGACGTGTAGGCCTTTCATTGCCATCAGCCCATTGCTACTGTAAATGGTGCCTGGAGTTCAGTGCTAGGAAGTTTGGGTTCTCCTGCCATTACCCCCAATAACACCTGCAATTCTCATAAATCAGGTAAGACGGAATGCAATGGCTTCAAATCACAGAAACCGCTATAGTCTGGGACCTCTATGTACTTTAGTCATGAAATAGTTAACCATCTAAACAAACATATTTAGCAGTCAAGTATCTTGTAAGAGAGATGTCCAAATTGGAGGCCAGATCGGGCACTGTCAGATGTATGGTGGCTGGTGCTGAAACATTCATCTGGCAGTGCAGAGATCAGCATTCAGACACCATCTGTCAGTGACACCCTTCATGCCAGACAACAGGCTGTGCTGTATCAGTTACTAGCCGCGAGGCATCAAAGCCAGCAGCCACTATGCGATATACAGCCCTGTATGCAAGCACAGGGTACAAACAGTAAAAGCTCTTTTTCCTTCTTGTACTTCTGTATTAATGTGCACGTTTATCAATTCCTAATCATCAAATCTGATCATTAACCCCTTTACCCCCAAGGGTGGTTTGCACGTTCATGACCAGGCTAATTTTTACAATTCTGACCATTGTCCCTTTATGAAGTAATAACTCTGAAACGCTTCCATGGATCCCGGTGATTCGGACATTGTTTTGGTAACATTTCTTTGATATAACTTGGGTGTTTATGTGTGAAAAAAACAGAAATTTGGGGAATATTTCGCAATTTTCCAACTTTGAATGTTCATGCCCTTAACCCCTTCCCGACCAATGACAGCATATGCGTCATGAAAGTTGGTGCCAATCCGACCAATGACGCATATGCTGTGTCATGAGTTTAAAGCCCCCCTGCGGGTCGAGTGACAAGGGTCACTGAAAGGTCACCTGACCCGCAGATACAGGGGGCTTTGAACTTCACCACAGGGGGCGTGGCTTCACCCCCATATGTCTACGATTGCTCTGATTCTGATTGGCTGTTAAAAGTGAAACAGCCAATCAGACCGATAGTAATATTTAATCAATGAAATTTGATGTAATATTACTATCCAGCCATGGCCGATGCTGCAATAGCATCAGACATGGCTGGAGACCGTGATCCGACCCCCCCCACCACCACCGACTGACGGTGGTGATGTGCCGCCACCACCCTCTGACAGCAGCAATTGGCAGCCGCCGCAATAATCTGCACCCCCTCCGCTTCCCCCTGCCTTCCGAACGCCCACAATAGCCCCCCCCCGTACCTCAGGAGTCCCGGTACCTCCCGGTGTCACGCCGTCTTTTCTCCATGGGCGCCGCCATCTTACAAAATGGCAGGCGCATGCGCAGTGCATCCGCGAATCTGCCAGCCGGCGGATTCATTCATTCATTTTACAGGTACACTTTGATCACTGTGATAAACTATCACAGTGATCAAAATACAAAAAAAAGTAAATAAAGCCCCCCTTTATCACCCCCATAGCTAGTGACACATAATAAAAATTTATTTGTTTTTATTTTTCCGTTAGGGTTAGAATCAGGGTTAGGGTTGCAATTACGGTTAGGGCTGGAATTAGGGTTAGGGGTGTGTTGGGGTTGGGATTAGGGTTAGGCTTGTGGTTCGGGTTATGGTTGGGATTAGGGTTAGGGGTGTGTTTGGGTTAGGGTTGAGTTAGAATTGAGAGGGTTGCCACTATTTAGGCACACCAGGGAGTCTCCAAACGCAACATGGCAACACCCTTGATTCCAGCCAATTTTGCGTCCAAAAAGTCAAACAGTGCTCCCTCACTTCCAAGCCCCAACATGTATCCAAACAGTGGTTTACCCCAACATATGAGGTATCAGCGTACTCAGGAAAAATTACACAACTTTAGGGGTATAATTTCTCCTGATACCCTTGGGAAAATAATTTTTTATTTTCACGGCTCTGCATTATAAACTTCTGTGAAGCACTTGGGGGTTCAAAGAGCTCACCACACATCTAGATAAGCTCCTTAGGGGGTCTAGTTTCCAAAATGGTGTCACTTGTGGGGGGCTTCCACTGTTTAGGCACATCAGGGGCTCTGCAAACGCAACATGGTGTCCGATCTTAATACCAACCAATTCTGCGTTGAAAAACTCAAACTGCGCTTCTTTCCCTTCCGAGCTCTACCGTGCACCCATACAGAGGTTTACCCCCACATATGGGGTATCAACCTACTCAGAACAAATTGCACAACAACTTTTGGGGTCCAATTCCTTTTGCTACCCTTGGTAAAATAAAAATTTGGGGGCAAAAAGATCATTTTTGTGAAAAAAAATATGATTTTTACAGCTCCACGTTATAAACTTCTGTGAAGCACTTGGGGGTTCAAAGTGCTCACCACACATCTAGATAAGCTCCTTGGGGGGTTTAGTTTTCAAAATGGTGTGACGTGTGGGGGGTTTCCACTGTTTAGGCACATCAGAGGCTCTGCAAATGTTACATGATGCCCGCAGACCATTCCATCAAGTCGGCATTTCAAAACGTCACTACTTCCCTTCCGAGCCCCGACGTGTGCCCAAACAGTGGTTCCCCCCCCCCACATATGGGGTACCAACGTACTCAGGACAAACTGGACAATAACTTTTGGGGTCCAATTTCTCCTGTTACATTTGTGAAAATAAAGTTGGGGGCTAAATAATCATTTTTTGAGGAAAAATGATTATTTTCACGGCTCTGCGTTATAAACTTCTGTAAAGCACTTTGGGAGTTCAAAGAGCTCACCACATATCTAGATAAGTTCCTTAATGGGTCTAGTTTTCAAAATGGTGTCATTTGTGGGGGGTTTCCACTGTATAGGCACATCAGAGGCTCTGCAAATGTAACTTGACGCCCGCAGACATTCCATCAAGTCGGCATTTCAAAACATCACTACTTCCCTTCCGAGCCCCGACGTGTGCCCAAACAGTGATTCCTCCCCACATATGGGGTACCAGCGTACTCTTGACCCACTGGACAAAAAATTTTTAGGGTCCAATTTTTCCTGTTACCCTTGTGAAAATAAAAAATTGCGGGCTAAAAAAATCATTTTTTGAGAAAAAAAAATTATTTTTTATTTTCACAGCTCAGCGTTATAAACTTCTGTGAAGCCCTTGGGGGTTCAAAGTGCTCACCACACATCTAGGTAAGTTCCTTGGGGGGGGGGGGTCTAGATTCCTAAAAGGGGTCACTTGTGGGGGTACTCCATTGTTTAGGCACACAGGGGCTCTCCAAACACGACATGGTGCCCGCTAACGATTGAAGCTAATTTTCCATTCAAAAGTCAAATGGCGCTCCTTCCCTTCTGGGCCCTGCCGTGCGCTCAAACAGTGGTTTATGACGACATATGAGGTATTGTTGTGCTCAGGAGAAATTGCTCAACAAATTTTAGGATCCAATTTATCCTGTTGCCCATGTGAAAATTAAAAAAATGACGCTAAAAAAAATTTTTTGTTGAAAAAATTAAAATGTTTATTTTTTCCTTCCACGTTGCTTTAGTTCCTGTGAAGCACCTGAAGGGTTAATAATTTTCTTGAATGTAGTTTTGAGTAGCTTGAGGGGTGCAGTTTTTAGAATGGTGTCACTTTTGGGTATTTTCTGCCACACAGACCCCCTCAAAGTGACTTTAAATGTGAGGTGGTCCCTTAAAAAAAAAAAAAAAAGGGTTTTGTAAAAATGAGAAATCGCTGGTCAACTTTTAACCGTTATAACTTCCTAACAAAAAAAAGTTTCCAAAATTGTGCTGATGTAAAGTAGACATGTGGGAAATGTTATTTAGTAACTATTTTGTGTCACAAACCAGAGCGTTACAATAAAAATTAAGTTTTAAAATTGCGAAATTTGCAAAATTTTCGCCATATTTGTTTTTTTCACAAATAAACGCAAAAATTATGGACCTAAATTTACCACTATCATGAATCCCAATATGTCACGAAAAAACAGGAACGCTTCAACGCATCCTAGCGATTCTGAGACTGAGTTATTACCTCATAAAGGGACACTGGTCAGAATTGCAAAAAAATGGCCTGGTCATTAAGGTCAAAATAGGCTGGGTCATGAAGGGGTTAAATCAGATGTGTCGCACAAAATACTTACCGTAATAAGTAACATTTCCCACATGTCTACTTTACAACAGCACAATTTTGGAACCAACTTTTAACCCTTACAACTTTGTTTTTTTTTTGAGGGGACCACATCACATTTGAAGTCGCTTTGAGGGGTCTATATGATAGAAAATACCCAGAAGTGACACCATTCTAAAAACTGCACCCCTCAAGGTGCTCAAAACCATTCAAGAAGTTTATTAACCCTTCAGGTGCTTCACAGAAATTTTTGGAATGTTTTTTTTTTTTTTAAATGAACATTTAACCTTTTTTCACAAAAAATTTACTTCAGATCCAATTTTTTTTTTATTTTACCAAGGGTAACAGGAGAAATTGGACTGCAAAAGTTGTACAATTTGTCCTGAGTACGCCGATACCCCAAGTGTGTATGTGTGTGTGTGTGTGTGTGTGTTTAACCACGGTTTGGGCGCATGGCAGAGCTCAGAAGGGAAGGAGCATAGTTTGATTTTTCAACGCAAAATTGGATGGAATTGAGAGCGGACGCGATGTCACGTTTGGAGAGTCTCTGATGTGCTTAAACAGTGGAAACCCCCACATGTGACCCCATTTTGGAAACCAGACCCCCCCCCCCCCCCCCCCCAAGGAACTTATCTAGATGTATAGTGAGCACTTTGAACCCCAGGTGCATCACAGAAGGTTATAATGTAGAACCGTAATAAAAAAAAAAATCATTTCTTTTCACAAAAGTGATCTTTTCACCCTCAATTTTTTATTTTCCCCAAGGGTAACAGGAGAAATTGGACCCCAAAAGTTGTTGTGCAAATTGTCCTGAGTACGCCGATACCCCATATGTGGGAGTAAACCACTGTTTGGGCACCGATGAGGAAGTCCGCATCCCGACGCAGCTCTTCCTTATACAAATGTGAAACTAGCCTTAGCCATGTGGAGAGACTCTGGCGGAACAGAGAGCTATTTGCCTATTCAAATGAATGGGTCTGTGCACTTGTCAGTGTGTTTCCATGGACCGTGTGTCCGTGGGCAAAACATGTTGACATGTCCGTTTTTTAATGTCAGCACGGGCCATAAACGTCCCACACTTGTGCATACGCATAACACACATTGAGGTCATCCATGTGACACACATCGGCACCAGGGAAGAAGCGTTACAGTAAGCACTGTTCCTCAGTGCCGGTTGCTGAACACTGCTCTCATCATTCTCCCCTGCTCTGTCGGCATGAGCAGGGGAGAATGAGTAATTACATTAAGGGTGTGTGCCCACGATGCGATTTTCAGCGCAAAAACACGGCGAAAACGTTTAAAAATAGTGTACAGACCGCCCCCCATGCATTCCGCACATGCTGTGCTAATGCTGCGCTTTTTTCCGCGGTGGAATCGCATCGCGGAAAAAAATTGCAGCATGATCATTCTTTTGTGTGGAATCGCAAAGAATTGCCGCGATTCCGCACCCATAGGAATGCATGAGAATCGCTTACTTCCCGCATGTGGCTATGCCCACCATGTGGGAAGTTAACCCCTTCCTGACATCCGACGTACTATCCCGTCCATGGGACCCGGGCCCCTATGCCCATGGACGGGATAGTACGTCTACCGCGATCAGCGGCGCCCACGTGGTGAGCGCCGCTGATCGCGGCCGGGTGTCAGCTGATTATCACAGCTGACACCCGGCACTATGTGTCAGGGGAGGTCACGGACCGCCCCCGACACGTTAACCCCTTGCACACCGCGATCAAACATGATCGCGGTGTACCGGGAGTTAAAGGGAAGCATCGGCAGGGAGGGGGCTCCCTCCGTGCTTCCCTGAGCCCCCCACGGCAGCGCAATGTGCAGCGCTGCTGCGGGGGGCTCCTTTCCTCCAGGCCCCCGAATCCAAGATGGCGACGGGGGGCCTTCGGGGGCCTGGAGGAAGCTGGCTTCCTCAGTGCCTGCAAAGCGCAGGCAAGAGGAAGTCTTCTTCAATGCCTGTGACAGATTGCTGATCTGTCACAGTGATCTGTGATGTGACAGATCAGCGATCTGTCACAGGACAGTGATGTCCCACCTGGGACTATGTAATAAAGTAAAAAAAAAAATAAAAAAAAAAGTGTAAAAATAATTTAAAAAAAAAAATCGCCAAATAAATTAGTAAAAAAAAAAAAAAAAAAAATATTCCCCAATAAATTCATTTTTTGAAAATAAAAAAAAACCAAAACAATAAAAGTACACATATTAGGTATCACCGCGTCCGTAACAACCCGCCCTATAAAACTGTCCCATTAGTTAACCCCTTTAGCGAACCCCTTAAAAAATAAAAATAAAAAACGAAGCAAAAAATAATGATTTATTATCATACCGCCAAACAAAGTGTAATAACGCGCGATCAAAAAGACGCATATAAATATCCATGGTACCGCTGAAAACGTCATCTTGTCCCGCAAAAAACGAGCCTCCACACAGCATCATCAGCGAAAAAATAAAAAAGTTATAGCTCGCAGAATAAAGCGATGCAAAAATAATTATTTTTTATATAAAATAGTTTTCATTGCATAAAACCGACAAAACATAAAAAAACGACCTAAGTGAGGTATCGCTGTAACCGTACTGACCCGAAGAATAAAACCGCTTTATCAATTTTACCGCACGTGGAACAGTGTAAACGCACTCCCCCAAAAGAAATTCATGAAACGCTGGTTTTTGTTCATTCTGCGTCCCAAAAATCGGAATAAAAAGCGATCAAAAAATGTCACGTGCCCGAAAATGGTACCAATAAAAACGTCAACTCGTCCCGCAAAAAATAAGACCTCACATGACTCGGTGGGTCAAAATACGGAAAAATTATAGCTCTCAATATGTGGTGATGCAAAAACTATTTTTACAATAAAAAGCGTCTTTTAGCATGTGACAGCTGCCAAACATAAAAACCGCCATAAATAGTAAATCAAACCCCCCGTTATCACCCCCTTAGTTAGGGAAAAATAATAAAATTAAAAAAATGTATTTATTTCCATTTTTCCATTAGGGTTAGGGCTAGGGTTAGGGCTGAGATTAGGGTTAGGGGTGTGTTGGGGTTCGGGTTGGAGTTAGAATTGGGGGTTTCCACTGTTTGGGCACATCAGGGGCTCTCCAAATGCAACATTGCGTCTGATCTCAATTCCAGCCAATTCTGAGTTGAAAAAGTCATATGGTGCTCCTTCCCTTCCAAGCTCTGCCATGCGCCCAAACAGTGTTTTACCCCCACATGTAGGGTATCAGCCTACTCAGGACAAATTGCAAAACAATTTTTGGGGTCCAATTTCTCCTGTTACCCTTAGGAAAATAAAAATCGGGGGCAAAAATATCATTTTTGTGGAAAAAAATGATTTTTTTATTTTCACGTCTGAGCGTTATAAACTTCTGTGAAGCACTTGGGGGTTCAAAGTGCTCACCACACATCTAGATAAGTTCCGTGGGGGGGTCTAGTGTCCAAAATGGGGTCACTTGTTGGGAATTTCAATAGTTTAGGTACATCAGGGGCTCTCCAAACGCACATGACACCCGCAGACCATTCCATCAAAGTCTGCATTCCAAAATGGCACTGCTTCCCTTCCGAGCCCCGACGTGTGTCCATACAGTAGTTTTCTCCCACATATGGGGTGTCAGCGTACTCATGACAAATTGGACAACAACTTTTGCGGTCCAATTTCTCCTGTTACCCTTGGGAAAATGAAAAAATTGGGGACTAATTGATCATGTTTCTGGAAAAAATACGATTTTTTTATTTTCATGCCCTGGCATTATAAACTTCTGTGAAGCCCTTGGGGGTTCAAAGTGCTCACCTCACATCTAGATAAGTTCCTTAGGGGGTCTAGTTTTCAAAATGGGGTCATTTGTGGGGGGTTTCCACTGTTTAGGTACATTAGGGGCTCTCCAAAGGCAACATGACACCCGCAGACCATTCCATCAATGTCTGCATTCCAAAACGTCACTACTTCCCTTCCAATCCCCGACGTGTGCCCATACAGTAGGTTTCTCCCACATATGGGGTATCAGCATACTCAGGACAAATTGGACAACAACTTTTGGGGTCCAATTTCTCCTGTTACCCTTGGGAAAATAAAAAAATGGTGACTAAAAGATCATGTTTGTGGAAAAAATACAAATTTTTTATTTTCACGCCCGGGCGTTATAAACTTCTGTGAAGCACTGGGGGGTTCAAAGTGCTCACCACACATCTAGATAAGTTCCTTGGGGGGTCTAGTTTACAAAATGGTGTCATTTGTGGGGGGTTTCCACTGTTTAGGTACATCAGGGGTTTTCCAATCGCGACATGGTGTCCGATCTCAATTCCAGCCAAAAACGTCAAATGGCGCTGCTTCCCTTCCGAGCTCTGCCATGCGCCCAAATAGTGGTTTACCCCCACATGTGGGGTATCAGCATACTCAGGACAAATTGCACAATAACTTTTAGGGTCCTGTTACCCTTGGGAAAATAAAAATTGGGGTGAAAAGATCATTTTTATGGAAAAAATATTATTTTTTTTAATTGTACCGCTGTACGTTATAAACTTCTGTAAAGCCCTTGTGGTTTCAAAGTTCTCACCACATATCTAGATAAGTTCCTTGGGGGGTCTAATTTCTAAAATGGGGTCACTTGTAGGGGGTTTCCACTGTTTAGGTACATCAGGGACTCTCCAAACGTGACATGGCGTCCGATCTGAATTCCAGCCAATTTTGCATTGAAAAAGTCAAACGGCGCTCCTTCCATTCTGAGCTCTGCCATGCGCCGAAACAGTCGTTCCCCCCCACAAATCAGGTATCAGCATACTCAGGACAAATTGCACAATAACTTTTGCAGTCCAATTTCTCCTGTTACCCTTGGTAAAATAAAAAAAATTGAACCTGAAGTATTTTTTTTGTGAAAAAAAGTTAGATGTTCATTTTTTTTTAAATATTCAAAAAAATTCCTGTGACGCACCTAAAGGGTTAATAAACTTCTTGAATGTGGTTTTGAGCACCTTAAGGGGTGCAGTTTTTAGAATGGTGTCACTTTTGGGTATTTTCTATCATATAGACCCCTCAAAGTGGCTTCAAATGTGATGTGGTCCTAAAAATAAAATGGTGTTGTAAAAATGAGAAATCGCTGGTCAACTTTTAACCCTTATAACTTCCTAACAAAAAAAAATTTTGGTTCCAAAATTGTGCTGATGTAAAGTAAACATGTGGGAAATGTTAGTTATCAAGTTTTTTGTGTGCCATATCTCTGTGATTTAAGGGCATAAAAATTCAAAGTTGGAAAATTGCGAAATTTTCAAAATTTTTGCCAAATTTCCGTTTTTTTCACAAATAAACGCAAGTTATTTGAATGAAATTTTACCACTAACATGAAGTACAATATGTCACGAGAAAACATTGTCAGAATCACCGGGATCCATAGAAGCGTTCCAGAGTTATTACCTCATAAAGGGACAGTGGTCAGAATTGTAAAAATTGGCCCGGTCATGAACGTGCAAACCACCCTTGGGGGTGAAGGGGTTAAGCGTCTCATGTGCGGTTGGTACCCACGGTGTGGAGGAGAGGAGACTGTCCTCCAGGCCCTGGGTACCATACCCCTGTAAAAAAAAGAATAAAAATAAAAAAATCGGGGTATATTTACCTTCCGGTGTCCCGCGCTGCATTCCCGGCCTAAGCGTTCTCAGTAATGCCTTGCGACAAGGTCCTGTGATGACGTGGTCTCGCGAGATCGCTATAGTAACGCGAGACCAACGTCATCACAGGTCTCGCAAGGCATTGCTGGGAACGCTGAGGCCCGGGAATGCAGCGCGGGACGCCGGAAGGTAAATATACCCCGATTTTTTATTTTTTTATCATTTTTAACATTTTATCTTTTACTATTGATGCCGCATAGGCAGCCTTAATAGTAAAAAGCTGCTCACACTTGTCAAACACTATGTTTGACGAGTGTGACCAACCTGTCAATCACTTTCCAAGCGATGCTTCAAATTGCTTGGAAAGTGCTTGAGAAAATCGCGGCAAATCGAACAGAATCGCGGTGAAATCGCGCGGAAAAAACTTTCTGGGAAGGAGTCCGGTTTTCATTGTGCGTTTTAAAACGCTACGTGGGCCCATAGCCTTAAATAATAAAAGACAGCAGGTGGTGGCGGCTGCTGCTAATAACAGTGACAGCAGGAGAGGCGGATGGGAGTATTCATCTGCCTCCCCTGCGCTGTAAATAAATATAGTAATTAAAAAAAAGGCATGGGTTCCCCTGTATTTTTGCTAACCAGCCAAACAAAACCCTCAGCTGTCAGCAAGGCTGGTTATCAACAGAGGGGTCCCCATGCTTTTATTATTTTATAATTATTTAATTAAAAACTGTGTGGGGTCCCCCCCCATTTTTGACAAACAACCTTGCTAAAGCTGACAACTGGGGGCTGGTATTCAGACTGGAAAGCGTCCAGGTTGAAAACTGTATATCCCCCAGGAATGGATTACGGCGTGAGACAGAATGATGGACAGGTGTATTATATTGTTGCTTTTTTATTTCTATTACAGGAGATCAAGGCTTCACTTGGACTAGGGGTGGTGGTAAGTATGGTTTAATTGAGATTAATAAAAGGAGTCTTTTTTCTTAAATGAAAAACTTTATTCTGGGTGTCTATTTACAACTATAGGATTAGTAATGGGATTGTCTTATAGAGTTATGTGAGGTCTTTTTTGCGTGACAAGTTGATGTTTTTATTGGTATCATTTTCGGGCACGTGACACTTTTTGATCACTTTCTTTTCGGATTTTTGGGAGACAAAATGAGCAAAAACCAGCAATTCATGAATTTCTTTTGGGGGAAGGGGGGGGGGTGTTTATACCGTTCTGCGTGTGGTAAAATTAATAAAGCAGCTTTATTCTTCTTCGGGTCAGTACGACTACAGCGATTTGTATCTTTATGTTTTGTCGCTTTTATACAATAAAATGAGGAAGAGTCCTGGGGAGATCATTTGCATATTCCCAGTGCCTTCTGGGATAAGTGAAGAGTCTCCGCAAGCTCAATGATCACTGGGTTTTGGCCATTGCAGCTGAAAAGAGGAAATCGGAATTTTGGCTTATCTTTCATCGTTTTTAAGAAATCTCAATATGGAAGCGACCAGGAGCCATTTGGTGAGCTGCATTTCTTGCTACATGTTCACAGACTTACCAGTGGAAAAGCCAAACTTCCCATGCCACAAATGCAAGCTTGTGTCCCTATTGGAGGAAAAGTTGCAAAATCTCGGAGAGGTTAGCTACGTTGAAGATCACTAAGGAAGGTGAAGAGTTCTTAGACAGAGCTGAATTATCTCTTCATGTTACAAAAAGAGAAGAAATTCGAAGTGCACCTGAAGAAACAGAGGAATGGAAACATGTGACCCAGAGAAGCAGGAGGATCAGGAGGCAGTCAGCACCCATACTGCTCAGGAACTAGTACCAGGCTCTCACGCAGGAAAACGATGAAGAAATACATCAGGATAAGACTTTGCCAACAAACAGCAACCTTGTACGCCTTCAGAGTCCTCCTGGATGGAGAAAGAAAAATGTTATGAAGAAGAAACGGAGAGTGGTGGTCATGGGGGATTCACTGTTGAGAGGAACAGAGGCCGCTATCTGCAGACCTGTTATAACTTCAAGAGAAATGTGCTGTCTTCCAGGTGCAAAAATTAAAGATGTGTATGACAGGATATCAGGACTCTTCAGACCTACAGATGACTACCCATTCCTGCTACTACATGTGGGGACAAATGACACCGCAAGAAACGACCTGGAAACCATCTGCAGAGACTTTGAAGACTTAGGCAAGAAAGTGAAAGAACTGGGAGCGCAGGTGATCTTCTCTTCCATCCTCCCAGTGGATGGCCATGGAACAAGGAGGTGGAATAAGATTCTGCAGGTGAACAACTGGCTACGTCGATGGTGCCGTCAGCAACGATTTGGATTTCTGGATCACGGAGTGAATTACCTTTACGAAGGACTACTTGCTAGAGATGGGGTGCACCTTACGAAGACTGGAAAATATGTATTTGGAAGTCGCCTTGCTACACTTGTAAGGAGAGCTTTAAACTAGAACAACATGGGAAGGGAAGCAAAAGACCAGAATAGCTTAGTTACTCACCGATAACGGTGTTTCTCGGAACCCATGACAGCACCACGGAGAGAGGGGATCCGCCCTTCAGGGACAGGAACCTACAGATAAAAAGGGCGGTACCTCTCCTCCGCCTTCAGTTGGTTACAGAGCATCAGAGGGTCTCCAGGTTAGTTAGACTACAGAAATATATACACAACATTATAATACTGCTTACTTATCAAAGCACCGTGCCTAAACGGAAACACTCTACTAACAGTAAAACGTGCTCACCATACTCGTGAAGGGGAGGGGAATAAGCGGGTGCTGTCATGGGTTCCGAGAAACACCGTTATCGGTGAGTAACTAAGCTATTCTCTCTCACCCATGACAGCACCACGGAGAGAATTTCAGAGATTGGTAGCTTAGGGAGGGACCACCGCCTGAAGGACCCTTCTCCCGAAGGTCAGGTCAGACGTAGAGGCTAAATCTAGGCGGTAATGCTTGAAAAAGGTAGAAGGTGTTGACCAGGTGGCCGCCTTACAGATTTGTTCTATTGATACCTCAGATCTTTCAGCCCATGAGGTCGCCATTGCCCTTGTGGAATGAGCTCTCAGCCCCTCTGGGATGGTATTTCCACTGGATGAATATGCTAGGGCGATCGCATCCCTTATTCACCTTGCCAGGGTACTCTTGGATGCTTTGAGCCCCTTCCGAGAACCCTGGAAACACACAAAGAGAGACCCTTCCTTCCTACACTTTTTGGTGGCCTCTAAGTATTGTACTAGGCACCTTTTAACATCTAAAGTATGGAATTTTTCTTCCCCTTTATTTTTTGGATTTGGGCAGAAGGAAGGAAGGACTACCTCCTGGGACCTGTGGAAATGTGATGACACTTTAGGTAAATAGGCTGGGTCAGGTTTTAAGATGACTCTATCATCTAAAATTTTTGTAAAAGGAGGCCCTGCTGACAAGGCTTGAATATCGCTCACTCTTCGGGCTGATGTTAGTGCCACCAGAAGCACAGTTTTGAGTGATAGGATCCTTAGGGTTGCCGAGTGAATGGGTTCAAATGGGTTCAAATGGAGGGCCTGTCAGTGTTGAAAGTACAAGGTTCAGGTCCCATGAGGGTAATCTTTGACTGATTATTGGCCTAGATCTGGTTGCGGCTTTAATAAACCGTGCTACCCAGGGGTCACCTGCCACATCATGGTTATAGAGGGCGCCTAATGTCGCTATTTGTACTTTTAACGTGTTGACCGCCAGACCCTGTTCTAGGCCCTTTTGTAGGAATTCTAGGATTTTATCAATCTGAACCCCATCCTGAACCTTTGACCCAGAAGTGGATAGGAATTTTTTCCATGTTCTACCGTAAGCTCTCATCGTAACTGGTTTCCTACTTTTTTGTAGTGTAGTTATCAGGTTTTCTGAAAATCCCCTTTCCCTCATCAGTGCCCTCTCAAATTCCATGCTGTTAAATGGAGGTTTGGTGCCTGAGGATGTAGCACTGGGCCCTGCGATAGCAGGTCCGGGAGATCCGGTAGGATCCAAGGGTCGGTTACTGAGAGCATTCTTAGCCAGGAAAACCAGGTTCTTTTGGGCCAGAAGGGGGCTATCAGTATCATTCTTGCCCTGTCCTCCCTGACCTTCTTTAGGACCGCTGGGATGAGCATGATTGGGGGAAAGGCATATGTTAGACTCTGTGTCCATGGGAGCATAAATGCGTCCAGAGATAGAGGATTCCCCCTGGGATCTAGGGAGCAGAAGGTGTCTACTTTTTTGTTTTTGAAATCGGCGAACAGATCTATGTCTGGGGTCCCCCACATTTTTACAATCTGCCGAAAAATGGACTGCTTTAGTACCCATTCCCCCGTCGTAACTGGGTGCGGCTCAGAAAGTCTGCCCTCTGATTCTCTGTACCGCGGATGTGTATGGCTGTCAGAGATAGCAGGTTTGCCTCCGCCAGTTTGAGGATTTTGGCGGATGTGTCCATTAGGGCTTGGGACCTGGTTCCCCCCTGATGATTTATATAGGCTACTGTGACTCGATTGTCCGAAAGGATGCGGACATGGTGATTCCGGAGTAGGCGTAGGAAGTGTGTTAACGCATAGCCTACTGCTAGAAGCTCCTTTTGATTTGAGGAGGCTTTTAGTTCTTGATTTCCCCATACGCTCTGAGCCACCTCGTTGTTCATGTGTGCTCCCCATCCTGAGGGACTGGCATCCGTTGTCACTATGTGTGTTATCTTTGTTGTCCAGGGGATCCCTTTGGACAGATTCTCCTGGCTTTGCCACCAAGCTAGGGAATGAATAGTGCTTGAATTTAGGGTAATACGACCCTCTAGGTGTCCCCCTATTGATGCCTGGTTGGCCAATACGTCCCACTGGAGATCTCTTGTGTGTAACTGAGCCCATTGAACTGCTGGCAGGCAGGCGGATAGGGAACCCAACAGTGACATAGCCTTCCTTAGTGTCATGGAGGGATTTTGGATTGCTCTTGCTGTAATTTGAGCGATCTCTTTTTTGCGGTCTGGGAGGCGACACTCCTGAATGTTTGAGTCTAATGTTAGGCCCAAGAATTCCTGTACCCTGCTGGGCTCCAATCTTGATTTTTTTAGATTTAGAAGCCAGCCCAGGTCTTGTAGAGTGTTCATCACCCTGTCTCTCTGTTCCCTGCATTTTTGAGACGAGCTGCCCGCTATTAGGAAATCGTCTAAATACGGGATTATTATTATGTCTTGTTCTCTTATATGAGCCATCATTTCCGCTACTATTTTGGTGAATACTCGCGGAGCTATCGATATCCCGAACGGCAGGGCCCTGTACTGGAATTCTTTCATTTTGCCTTTTATTGAGACGGCTAACCTTAGATATTTCCTGGAGTCTTGATGGATAGGGACGTGATAATAAGCGTCGCTGAGGTCCAACACAATCATGTAGCAGTTTGGGAACAGGACTTTGGTGGTAGATTTGATCGACTCCATTTTGAAGCTCTGATTCCTGACATATTTGTTTAGTTTTTTCAGATTTATAATAGTACGAAAGGTGCCGTCTGGTTTGGTCACTAGAAAGAGGGGGGAGTAGAACCCTTTGCCCATATCCTGCCGGGGAACCTCCTGGAGGACTCCTTTTTTCACTAGGCCTAGGACCTCGCTTTCTAGCGCTTCCTGTTCTCACATACTGGATCTCAGTGGCGTTGTTACATATTTTTGAGGCGGGAGAGAGAGGAAGTCTATCCTTAGGCCCTCCTGGATTTGGTTTATTATCCAGGGGTTTGTTGAAATTCTCCTCCAGGCTGGAAGGAAAAAGGACAACCTTCCCCCCACCCTGGGCGTACTGTCACTTGGAGGGCTTTTTGTCCCGGGGAGAGTTATTAAAGAAGAAGCCTCTATCTCTTCTTTTGTCATCCCACTTTTGTTCCCTTGGTGGTCTTCTCTGAAAAAACCTCTTATTTCGAAAGGGCCTCTTAAATGCCGCTGGCCCTAAATTTGGGAATCCTTTTTTCTTATCCCCTGCTTTCTGGAGGATGTCGTCTAACATTTCCCCAAAAAGGAATTTCCCTTCACAGGGGATTGAGCACAGTTTCATCTTGGTCTGTAGGTCCCCTGGCCAACTTTTAAGCCATAGAGTTCTTCGGGCCGCATTTGAAAGTGCTGCCGTTTTGGACGACAGCCTGATTGAATCGGCTGATGAGTCCGCTAAGAATGCAGCCGCTCCCCTTATTACTGGGATAGAATCTAGGATCTTATCTCTAGGTGTCCCTTCCCTCAGTTGTTTCTCAAGTTGGTCTACCCATACCATTAGGGCTCTTGAGGTACATGTCGCCGCTATCGCTGGTCTGAGGTTACCCCCTGCCGACTCCCAAGCCCCCTTTAGAAAGGTATCCGCCTTTTTATCTAGGGGGTCCCTGAGGGTACCCATGTCCTCAAAAGGAAGGGCGAATGTCTTGGATGCCTTAGCGACTGCTACATCAAGTTTCGGGTCTTTATCCCAAGACATAGATGCGTCCTCCTCAAAGGGATATTTCCTTTTAAGGGAAGGGACAGTAGTATTTTTTCTGTCTGGCTTATCCCATTCTTTTTTGATTAGACCCTTGACAATCTCGTTTAGCGGAAAAACTCTCCGTTTTTTCTGGCCTAGTCCCCCGAACATTATGTCCTGGACTGTTTTATCCGGCCTCGGGTCCAATACCCCCATGGTAGACCTTACAGCTTTCACTAGTTTGTCTACCTCTTCTAGGGGAAAACAATGGCGTCCTCCTGTTTCCTCATCTGAGGATGAGGAGCCGAATTCTGAGGATTTAGACGAGATTTCTCCCGATGTGGAAGAATCTGACTGGGAGGTTTCTACCGCGTCTTTTTTCCTCGTTTTATCCTTATGTTTAAGGGATTCGAGGGCACTCTGAACCTCTGATTTAATTGCGGCCCTTAGGTCAGATGCGAAATCCGGAGTCTCCTGCCAAACAATTTCTTTTGTACAGGACTCGCATAGTTTTTTCTCCCATGATACCGGTAGGGGTTTAGTGCAAGTGGGACATTCCCTGTTCTTTTTTGCCTTCTTTTTTCCCTAATAAGGGAGAGGGATTGTATTACAACGGTGAACATTCACGAAGATCACTTACCCCAAAAAGGCGCGCAGCTGCAGGTACCGGTTCGGGAGACGGAGTCAGGTCCTGTATAGGCTGATCTCCTGGTGGCGTCTTGCTCCTTGCTGCTGACGTACTACGCCGCGTGGAGTGACTGCTGGAACGGCCCTCCATGCTTCGTTCCTTCTGTCGGTGGTGGTGTTGGTGGTGCTGCTGCTGCTTCAGCTGCTGCCTGGCATGCTGCTCCTGTTGCTGGTCGCTATCCTCCATGATCAGGATCGCTTCCAGCCAGGAGCTTCTGCGCCTCACCACTTTTAAATTTACCGCCCCGTGACGTCACCGCTCTCCCCTGCACGCGCTGGACAGGGATTGCGCTCCTGCGCATGCGCCTGGTCCCGGGACCCGGAAGTCGTCTTCTCTACTTCCGGGGCAGCGGCCATCTTGGTACTCTCCGTACCATGGCGCTGCCCCCTTCCATCGGGCCCCGCAGAGCCCCGATCTCCTCTCCGGAGCGGCGACTCCGGCGCCTCCCCCCGCTCACTCGGCAGCCCGCATCGGCCCCGGCAGTGGCGGCTTCGGGCACCGCACCTGCCGCGACAGGGGCCTCCCCGCTGCCGATCCCCGGACAGGCCGGCCCCGGCTCCAAACAGGTACGCCGTACTGTGGGTCCCTCCGTCAGGGACAGGAACCCAACTGAAGGCGGAGAGGTACCGCCCTTTTTATCTGTAGGTTCCTGTCCCTGAAGGGCGGATCCCCTCGCTCCGTGGTGCTGTCATGGGTGAGAGAGAAAAAGCCATACACCTGACAAATGCTATTGAGAACTCTGCTATTAGAAGTGAAAGGAAGAACAAAGACAAAAGAATCTAATTAATAAAAATATTGGAGAAAGACAAACCAATCACAAACTAAAATGTTTCTATACTAATGCACAAAGCATGGGCAACAAACAAAGAATTGGAACTACTAACACAGGAGAAGAAATATGATGTCATTGGAATCACTGAAACTTGGTAGGACAATACACATGATTGGAATACAAGGCTAGAAGGATACAACTTATTTGCAAGAAACAGACTTGATACAAGAGGAGGAGGTGTCGCATTGTATGTTAGAGACGCGTATATCTGCACAGAGATTGAAGCTTCAGCGACTGGGAGTTCTGTGGAAACTGTTTGGGTAAGAATGCAAGGACAGAACAATGGAAAGGACACCATTGTAGGCATTTACTACAGACCACCTGTGCAAGCTGAAGATATGGATGAACTCTCTATGCATCAAATGGCCAAGTTCTCCAAAAAATATGACATAGTTGTCATGGGAGATTTCAACTATCCAGATATTTGTTGGGAATATCTCTCAGGCAAAACTAAAAAGGTCAAGGAAACTCTTATCCTCTCTTGCTGACAACTTTATCTTCCAAAAGGTAGGGGAGAAAACAAGGGG
Source organism: Dendrobates tinctorius (assembly GCF_039654945.1). Lineage (NCBI taxonomy): Eukaryota > Metazoa > Chordata > Amphibia > Anura > Dendrobatidae > Dendrobates > Dendrobates tinctorius. The sequence continues at coordinate 24,606,191 of NW_027361788.1, read as the reverse complement.
GAACTGCTACCTTGGATCTAATCCTTATAAACAGAGAGGAAATGGTTGAGGAGGTAAAAGTGGCTGGGACCCTAGGTGGTAGCGACCATGCTAGTTTAGAATTTTGGATAACTAGAGGAGGAAGACCTGTGAAGACTCAGACGTCAAGGTTAGATTTCAGAAAGGCAGATTTTGAGGGATTCAGAAAGAGAATTGGAGGGATCCAATGGCTGGATATCCTTAAAGACAAAAATGTCCAGGAAGGATGGGAAATCTTGAAAAATGAAATTCTCAAAGCACAATTGTTAACAATTCCAAAGAGAGGGAAGAATTTAAGGAAACCAGGATGGATGAATACAGAACTTAAGCACATGCTAAAAAGGAAGAAAAAAAGGTTTATAAAATGGAAAGAGGGAGGCATATCTAAAGAAGAATATAATGCTGTCTGCAGAACCTGCAGGTCATAAGTCAGATTAGCTAAAGCTGACAATGAATTGAGGCTTGCAAGAGATGTCAAAAGCAATAATAAAGGATTTTGGGGATATGTCAAAAGTAAAAGAAAAGTCAAAGATGCTATAGGATTTTTACAGGATGAAAATGATGAAATGGTAAGACAGGATGTTGAGAAGGCCGAACTTTTAAATTCCTATTTTGCATCTGTTTTCTTTCAGAAAGGAAATGTAACATCAACTGTTCTTCACTGTCCTATTAAGGGAATAGAAGAATCCAGGATATCTATAAACAGAAAGATAGTGAGGAAACACTTAGCTAACCTAAATGAATTCAAGTCTCCAGGTCCAGATGAATTACACCCCAGAGTACTGAAGGAGATAGCAGAAGAAATTTTTGAACCACTCTCCATAATCTTTGAAAATTCTTGGAGAACAGGAGAAGTCCCAGAAGACTGGAGAAGAGCAAATGTTGTTCCTATCTTCAAGAAGGGGAAGAAGGTGGACCCAGGCAACTATAGGCCGGTGAGTCTGACTTCTATACCAGGAAAGATCTTTGAACAAATTATTAAACAACATGTATGTCAGTACCTGGATAAGAATGAAGTGATTAAACAGAGCCAGAATGGGTTTGTAACTAATAAGTCATGTCAGACTAACTTAATTTCCTTCTATGACGGAATCACTGATTGGGTGGATCAAGGAAATGCTGTATAGTATATCTTGACTTCAGCAAAGTTTTTGACAAAGTATCTCATACAATCCTTATTGAAAAAATGACTAAGTATGGAATGGACAAGGCAACTGTTAGGTGGATTCATAACTGGCTTAGTGATCGGACCCAAAGAGTGGTCGTAAATGGCTGCACATCCAGTTGGAAGAATGTCTCAAGTGGGGTACCACAGGGCTCTGTCCTGGGCCCTGTATTGTTCAACATCTTTATCAACGATTTAGATGAAGGAATTGAGGGTAAACTGATTAAATTTGCTGATGACACAAAGCTAGGAGGGATAGCTAATACTAGAGAAGAGAGAGGATTCAAAAAGATATAAACTGGAGAAGTGGGCAGCAACTAACAGTATGGTTTTTAACAGGGAAAAATGCAAAGTACTACATCTGGGCAATAAAAATGAAAAGCATATACAGAATGGGAGGAATAGGGCTAAGCAACAGCACATGTGAAAAAGACTTGGGTATACTAATAGGTCACAGACTGAATATGAGTCAACAGTGTGCTGCAGCAGCAAAAAAGGCAAATGCAGTTCTAGGATGTATTAACAGAAGCATACAGTCCAGATCACGTGAAGTCATTATTTCCCTCTACTCCTCTTTGGAAAGACCTTATCTGGAATATTGTGTCCAGTTTTGGGCACATTTTAAAAAATACATCAAACTGGAGCAAGTTCAGAAAAGAGCGACCAGAATGGTGACCGGTCTGCAAACCCTGTCTTGAGGAAAGGTTGCAGGATTTGGGAATGTTTAGTTTGCAAAAGAGAAGACTGAGAGGAGACTTAGAAGCAATGAGATGAAACTGAATGGAAGACACAGATTAGATATTAGAAAAAACTTTTTGACAGTTAGAGTGATCAATGAGTGGAACAGGCTGCCACGAGAAGTGGCGATTTCTCCTTCAATGGAAGTCTTCAAACAGAGGCTGGACAGAAATCTGACTGGGATGATTTAGTGAATCCTGCTTTGAGCAGGGGGTTGTACCAGATGGCCCAGGAGGTCCCTTCCAACTCTACGATTCTATGAGGATTTTTGTGTACTCACCGTAAAATCCTTTTCTCGAGCCATTCATTAGGGGACACAGACAGTGGGTTTAATGCTGCTTGCCACTAGGAGGACACTAAGTAAACCAGAAAAAAAAAAACCGTTAACTCCTCCCCTGCAGTATACACCCTCTCGCTGGATGAGATTTCTCCAGTTCGGTGAAAAAAGCAGTAGGAGCTTAAATAGTCAACAATAACTATAATTATATCAAAACCTAAGAATGCTACAATGAGCCAGTAGGCTAAACAGAGTGGGTGCTGTGTCCCCCAATGAATGGCTCGGAGAAAAGGATTTCACGGTGAGTTCACAAAAATCCCCATTTCTCCTACGCCTCGTTGGGGGACACAGACAGTGGGACGTCCTAAAGCAGTCCATGGGTGGAGAGCATACATCTGCTAATACCCCATGTACCAGAGTCAACACTGAGGTACTGCCGATTGCAGGATGCGTCTGCCGAGAAGCTGCAGAGGCCTGAGATTGAATTTGGTAATGTTTTGTAAAAGTATGCAGACTGGACCAAGTCGCAGCCTTGCAGACCTGTTCTGCCGAGGCCTGGTGCCGAATGGCCAAAGAGGCGCTCCCTGACCGGGTAGAGTGCGCCTTAAGCCCCACTGGGACAGGTGCGTTCCTGACACAGAGGATTCCTGAATCGCTAAGGCCGGTTTCACATTTGCGCTTTTACAGCGCACGCACGGCCGGGGGTAGCTCCGCCCCCGAGCCGGCTCTCTGCCCGGCGTGCCCGCCCCTTGCTTGTAGCGCCGCCTCCTAGCGGACAGCGGCGCCTGCGATCGGCGCACCCTATCTTTAGCATAGGGTGCGCAGATCGTGCGCAGGCCGTGCGCTAGTTGCGCTTTGACCTGTGCTGCGCACTTTTGACGGTGCGCCGTGCGCGCCAAAATCAAACTTTTCGGATTTTGGCGCGCACGGCGCACCGTCAAAAGTGCGCAGCGCAGGTCAAAGCGCAACTAGCGCACGGCCTGCGCACGATCTGCGCACCCTATGCTAAAGATAGGGTGCGCCGATCGCAGGCGCCGCTGTCCGCTAGTAGGCGGCGCTACAAGCAAGGGGCGGGCACGCCGGGCAGAGAGCCGGCTCGGGGGCGGAGCTAACCCCGGCCGTGCGCGCGCTGAAAATGCGCTAATGTGAAACCAGCCTAAGCGAACCCACCTGGCTAGCATTGCTTTTGAAGCAGCTAGACCCTTCCTATGCCCCTCTGGAAGTACGAACAGGGCATCTGACTTGCGGAAGGGAGCCGTCTGCGAGATGTACTGTCTCAGCGCCCTAACCACATCCAGGGTGTGGAGGGCCTTCTCAATGTGATGGACTGGCGCCGGACAAAAGGAAAGCAAAACAGTTTCCTTGTTGAGATGGAAAGAGGAGACGACCTTGGGCAGGAAGGACGGGGACATCCTGAGAACTACCTTGCCCTAATGAAAATTCAGGAACGGAGAACGGCAGGACAGGGCTGCCAATTCCGAAACTCGTCTGATTGACGTAATAGCCACTAGAAAGACCAACTTCCAAGAGAGGACGGTCAGTGACACGTCCTGCAGCGGTTCGAAAGGAGCCTCCTGTAAGGCCCTGAGAACCAGGTTAAGGTCTCATGATTCCAATGGCCTTCTATAAGGAGGCGCCACATGGGAAACACCCTGAATGAACGCCTAGACCTGAAGTTTGGTGGCAATTTTGCGTTGGAAAAGCACTGACAAGGAGGAAATTTGGCCCTTGAGCACGCTAAGCGCGAGGCCTGATTTTAATCCAGATTGAAGGAACTCCAATATGGCCGGAATGGAAAACACCAGAGGGGATCAACCATGATCTTTGCACCATGAAAAGATTTTCCAGGTGCGGTGATAGATGCGCATGGACACAGGCTTCCTAGCACTAAGCATAGTGGAAATCACATCGTGAGAGAACCCAGCCTGTGCTAAAATCCAGGATTCAATGGCCACGCCGTCAATGACAGTGCCCCCGAGTTCTGGTGGTAAATCGGGCCCTGTGAGAGTAGATCCATGCGATCTGGAAGTCGCCAGGGGACGTCGGCGACTAGTTGTATTAGTTCTGCATGCTCGGCACGGCCAATCTGGCACGACTAGGATCACTGGTACTCCCTCCGCTCTGATCTTCTTGATGACCCTCGGAAGCAAGGGAAGAGGGGGAAAGATGTATGGGAGCCGGAACCGGTGCCATGGCAGAACTAGGGCGTCCGCTCCGATGGCGCATGGATCGCGCGATCAGGCAATGAACCGAGGCACCTTGTTGTTTAGTCTTGAGGCCATGAGATCCACATCCAGAGTCCCCCAACGATGACAAATCTGCTGAAAGACTTCCGGATGAAGAGACCACTTTCCCGAGGCAATGCCTTGGCGACTGAGAAAATCTGCCGCCCAATTTTCTACGCCCGGGATGTGGATTGCCGAGATGGGCGAATGGTTGGTCTTGGCCCAATGGAGGATGTCTCACTTCGTGCATGGCCATCCTGCTCCGGGAACCTCCCTGGCGGTTGATATACACTACAGCCATGGCGTTGTCAGATTGGATCCTGATGGGGTGACCTGCGAGGAGATGGTGGAAACTCCGTAGAGCTAATCTGATCGCTCGTATCTCCAAAATGTTGATGGGGAGACGTGAATCTCGGGTCAGCCAACGACCCTGTGCCGTGTGGTGAGGAAAGACCGCACCCCAACTGAGAAGACTTGCGTCGGTGGTTACTACCAACCATCTTACTGGGAGAAAAGACCTCCCTTGATTCAAGGAGGACCTCAGTGTCCACCACTTGAGGGCTTGCCTGACCCGCAGGGACAGAAGGATCCGACGGTCCAGGGAGAACGGGTTCTTGTCCCAAGCTAACAGCAACGCATGTTGTAAGGGACAGAGATGGAACTGCTTCCTTCGCAGCCACCATCTTTCCGAGAACTCTCATGCTGAAATGAATGGAGTGAGAAACTGGTCGGGAAAGGGTCTGCGCTGCCTGTTGTAAGGCTTGGGTCTTTTCTGGAGGGAGAATGACCAACCCACGGGAAGTGTCCAAGATCATTCCTAAAAAGGAAATCTGCTGAGCTGATTTAGAGAAAGACTTTTCGAAGCTTATCTTCCATCCTAGGCGCGAAAGTGTATTTACTGTTATATCTACGGATTCCTCGCAGGCTGGAAGGGACGGACCCTTGATGAGCAGGTCGTCCAGATACGGTAAACACCATTAGTCCCCGAGAGTGAAGAATGGCCATGACAGCCGCCATGACATTGGTAAAGACCCTGGGGGCGGTGGCGAGTCCTAAGGGCAAGGCAACGAACTGGAAGTGTTCCTTGCGAATTGCAAAGCGCAGGAACTGCTGGTGGGATGGGCAGATCGGAATGTGAAGGTAAGCATCCTTTATGTCGATGGATGTTAGCAACTCTCCTTTTTCCATGGACGCGACAACTGATCGGAGAGATTCCATTCTGAATCGCCGTACCCTGACAAACTGATTTAACAGCGAGATCCAGAATGGGTTGCATCGTCCCATCCTTCTTTGGAACCACAAAAAGGTTTGAATAAAATCCTCTGAACCTTTCGTGATGAGGGACCGGAATGATGACTCCATCCCTTAGCAGAGCCTGAACAGCTGGAAGGAAGGCTCGTCTCTTTCTTGGGGGGAGAAAAAGGGAAAAACCGAGTTGGAGGGGGAGAAGAAAATTCTATCTTGCGTCCGGAGGACACCAGCTCCCTGACCCACTTGTCGTGGACGACCGTGAGCCAGGTGTGGCTGAAGGAAAGTAGGCGACCGCCTACTTTGTCGGTGTCCGCCGGATACCGCAACAAGTCATTGGGTAGATCTATGAGATCTGGCTCCCCTAGATCCAGAAGCCCTAGGCCTGGGTTTCCAAGAGCGGTTAGGTCTGTATGAGACCTGGGAGCCTCCGTCTCCGCACAGGGACAGACCTGATCCGGAAGAGAAGGTAGAAGAGGACCAACTGGAACTGTTGCAAAAAGATCCAACAGCCAACACGTTTTTGTTGCAAAATGGCCGAACAGCCTTTTGTTGAGGAAGGAATTTACTTTTTCCCCCGGTAGAATCAGAAATGAGCTGGTCCAGTTTCTCTCCAAAATGACGACCCGTTTGAAAGGGGAGAGAAGTAAACTATTTTTTAGATGTGGCATCAGCTCGCCCACTCATGGAGCCATAGGGCTCTTCTAATGGAGATCGCATTAGCGGCAGTTTGAGCAACGCAATTGGCGGCATCAAAAGAAGCGTCCACTACAAAGTCAGCTGCGTGAATTATCTGCCTGGCGACAGTGGTTGCTTCCGGAGGAAGATTGGCGCCCTGGAAGGAAGTAATCAAGACTTCCGCCCAAGCAGCCATTGCCTTAGGCTGGTTTCACATTTGCGTTTTTTAGCGCTGGAAAAAAACGCATATGTGCGCATGCGTTTTTTCCCCTATATTTAACATGGGTGCGCATACCTGCGCGCTTGTAAGCGCATGTATGCGATTTTCATGCGCTGCGTTTTTTTGGGGTGTGCGTTTGTATTTTCCAGACGCAGCATGTTGCATTTTTTGGCCCTGCAAAAAAGCGCATGCGCACATATGCGCACGTTTTGCGCTAAAAATGGCCATTATAGCCTATGGATGCGCATATGTGCGCACTGGCATGCTCATGTATGCGTTTTTTTGCATATGCGTTTTTTTTTTTTTAACCATGGAATTTAGGGGTTTGGGTTAGAGATAGGGTTAGTTAAGGGGGTTTAGGGTTAGGGTTAGGGTTGGGGTTTGGGTCAGGGTTAGGGTTAAGTATGGTTTGGTTAAGGGTTAGGGTCAGGATTAGGGTTAAGTATGGTTTGGTTAAGGGTTAGGGTCAGGGTTAGGGTCAGGATTAGAGTTACGTATGGTTTGGTTAAGGGTTAGGGTTAAGTATGGTTTGGTTAAGGGTTAGGGTCAGGGTCAGGGTTAGGGTTAGGGTTAAGTATGGTTTTGTTAAGGATTAGGGTCAGGGTTAGGGTCAGGATTATGGTTAAGTATGGTTTTGTTAAGGGTTAGGGTCAGGGTTAGGGTCAGGATTAGGGTTAAGTATGGTTTGGTTAAGGGTTAGGGTCAGGATTAGGGTTAAGTATGGTTTGGTTAAGGGTTAGGGTCAGGGTTAGGGTCAGGGTTAAGTATGGTTTGGTTAAGGGTTAGGGTCAGGGTTAGGGTTAAGTATGGTTTGGTTAAGGGTTAGGGTCAGGGTTAGGGTCAGGGTTAAGTATGGTTTTGTTAAGGATTAGGGTCAGGGTTAGGGTCAGGATTATGGTTAAGTATGGTTTTGTTAAGGGTTAGGGTCAGGATTAGGGTTAAGTATGGTTTGGTTAAGGGTTAGGGTCAGGATTAGGGTTAAGTATGGTTTGGTTAAGGGTTAGGGTCAGGGTTAGGGTCAGGATTAGGGTTAAGTATGGTTTGGTTAAGGGTTAGGGTCAGGGTTAGGGTTAAGTATGGTTTTGTTAAGGGTTAGGGTCAGGGTTAGGGTCAGGTTTAGGGTTTGGGTTAAGTATGATTTGGTTAAGGGTTAGGGTCAGGGTTAGGGTCAGGGTTAGGGTTAGTAAAGTCATGGTTTGGGTTAGTGTGAGGGGCCACCTAAAAATGTTGGAAAAAAACGCAAACGCGGTAAAAACGCACTAAAAACGCATACAAACGCATAAAAACGCTGCGTTTTTTTCATGCATGCTCATAAAAATGCTTGAAAAAAACGCAGCAGTTGTATGCTTTTGTATGCGTTTTTTCAATGCATTTTTTTGCGGGAAAAACGCGCTGCAAAAAAAAGCAAGTGTGAAACTAGCCTTAGTGACCCAAATTGCCGTGAAAGATGGAAAAAGTGCTGCTCCTGAAGCTTCAAAAACTGAACGGGCAAGGTAGTCAATTTGATGATCGGAGGGGTTTCGGATTGAGGAACACTCAGAAACGGATAGGAGCGTTTTAGAAGCAAGACGAGATACAGGGGGGGTCCACTGGAGGGGACTGTAACCAATCCTTCATTAGGTCTGGATCAAAAGGGTATTTAGCCTGAGTAGACTTTTGCCCTGTGAACCGCTTATGTGGACGATACCTGTTTCTGGACAATTTCCTTAAAGTCCGGACGGCTGGTAAATAACCTGCGCACATGCTTGGTTTTCTTAAATGAGATAGGATGTGCTGGAGTGGGAATATTTTCCTCATCCAACTTCAGAATCCTGTTGACTGATTCTATAAGAGAAGCAAGAGACTCTTGAATCAGTTGGGGGATTCTGAGGGGCTGACCTGTCAGATTCGAATTCAGAGTCATGCTCGCTGTGAACCTCAGGAGAGCGAGACAGGAGTTGCAGATGCTGAGGCGCGAACGTGACTAGGGGACGCATCATGGGTACGCTTTCTAGAGACCTGAACATCCCTTAAACGAGTACGGCCCCTGCTGGCGGACAGTTCCCGGACGACGCCAGAGCCCTCCTCAGGAGGTAAGGACGCTTTCTGACTTAAAGAGCCCTCGCGGAGGGAGAATATAGCCTGGGCCAGAGACTCCTCCGACCGTGTGAGGGATGCAGCCCACTTAGCGGTACTAAACGCAGGAGGCCCGTCAGTAGCGGCGGCGAGGGGCGTTTGAGCGCAGGTCGGGGCGCAGTCCTTGCATAACGGATTAGTCTGTGCACTGGGTAAGGCAGACTTGCAAGTGGTACACACAGTAAAAAAAGCAGTGTGCTTCTTAGCAGCCCGTTTAGCTTCCTTAGACTGAGACATAGCGCTCCTGAAAGGGTTAACGGCAGAGTCTGCAGCTGCAGGGAATGTGCCGGGAAGGGGTTAAGCTTTAATCTGAGGGCAGATGCAGCTTACCCACGGTCCTGTGCTGTGTACCCCGGGAGGAAAGCGGTGGCCCTGTGGTGTCACCCAGTATCCTGCACGCCTCACAGCTCGTGTCCAGAGCAGGCTGAAGTAAAAGACACGGCCCCCGAGATTAGAATTGCACGTCTCGTAAGTAATGAGAGGTGCCAAGAGGGGGTGGCGATGTTAGCGCTATTCAAATTGTGGTTTAGTAGGGACTAAGTTTTGGCCTACCCGCAGTAGGTGCCGGGGAGGGGGCGGCGCCAGTGGACGGCGCCATTCAAATGCGGCCTAGTAGGGCGGAAAAGCCGGGGACTAAATTTTTGGCCTGGTGCACTGCCCCTGACGCCAAGTCAGCGCTTCTCCCAGGGGCCAGGACCCGACCCCATACCTCCACTCCTCTGCAGGCCACGCTGTCCAGGGCCATCCCTGCAGGTCTTTTCATCCTCCTGGCTGATGAGGCAGAGCTGGAGGAGTTCTTAAAGGGGTATGCTCAATCAATTCTCCCTATGGCAGGGGGATGGAGAGCTATGGGGCTGATTCAGGGCATTCAGAAGCACTGTTCCAGTCTTCTCCATTGCTCTCCATGCGCTCTGTAACCAATCCTTCATTAGGTCTGTGCCCTCCTATCCGTGGATTACCAGGACCATAAAGATATTCGCCATCATCGCCAGAGTAAACAGCCCCAATCGTCGCAGGAAAGCGTACGGGGAGGTATACTCCGCGTGCTTGCCTGTTGTTGGTTCGGGGGGAGAGCGGGCCGTAGAGAGGAACTGTTGCCCCCTTCACTCCCTTAATTAAAAAATAAAATATACAGAAAAATCAAAAATAAAATAGAAACGGTGGGGTCTGAAACCAGACCCAAGTGCCTCCTATAGACACTAAGCAAGAACTAGAGAAATCTCATCCAGCGAGAGGGTGTATACTGCAGGGGAGGAGTTAACTTTTTTTCTGGTTTACTTAGTGTCCTCCTAGTAGCAAGCAGCATAACACCCACTGTCTGCGTCCCCCAATGAGGCGCAGGAGAAAACAATTTTATATAAAAATTATTTTTGCACCACTTTATTCTGAGAGCTATAGGTTTATTTTCCCTCTGATGGAACTGTATGGCGGCTCGTTTTTTGCAGAACAAGATTATGTTTTCAGAGTTACCATGATTATTTATATTCATCTTTTTAATCGCGTTATTGCACTTTTTGTTCGGTGGTATGATAAAGCATTGTTTTTTGCCTTTTTTTAATGGTGTTCACTAAAGGGGTTAACTAGCGGGACAGTTTTATAGGTCAGATCGTTGTGGACGCGGCGATACCAAATGTGTGTACTTTTTTACAAATTAAAAATTTTTTTTTACTTTTACACTTTGTCCCACTATAGGTCAAAGAACTAACAGATCGCGTCTATAGTATGCAGATCAAGCAGCATCTGCATGCCATATAAGCTGTCACCGATGCACTAACAGTGAGACTTGCTGATCATGCGCTGCGCATGATCAATAAGTTTCCCACGTTTACTAGCTCTGGTGAGCTCACCATAAGTAAGGATCGGGACCCCGTGTCACACCACAGGGTCTTCGATCCAAAGGCAGAGGGGCCATCAGCCCTGCGCCAGCTCCCGTAATGCTGAAATCTTGTTTGATTGCAGTATTTCGCGGGTTAAAGTGCCAGGAGCAGTCTGTGACCTCTCCTGGCGCCTTGTGCCGGGTGTCAGCTGTGAGAATCAGCTGACATTCGGCCGTGCACCCCCTGTGATCGCTGGCTGATCGCGATGACGTACTATTCCGTCCATGGTCAAATGGTGCCAGGTCACATGGACGGAATAGTACGTCGGATGTCAAAAAGCGGTTAATGTCCAACCCCTTTCCACACACTGGAGATCATAGCTGGTGTAAAAGAAAAATGGACATGTCCAGAGCAACCAAACACATTCCCTCCAAATCACGCTTTTTTTCTTGTTTTGATAAATCTCCCCCAATAAACAAGCTAGAAGACATGGGGGAGGATTCTGCACCCTACTGTTGCTGAGTGCTTCCTGGAGCCGACAGTACTCAGTCATGTGCCCCTCTGTGGCTGCTCGCAATACAACCGGTGAACAATAAAAGATTGGTTTATTACATAAAGGAGATCCTCTGCCTGTAATACTCATAGCTACACCATCGCCCTCCTGTGGCAAATCCTGGCATAGCATGAGGGAGTCAGAAAGTGGGTTAGCCACTAGCATGCACAGCTATGTTTGCACTGACGTCATGACTCCCATTTATAACTGAAGTCATGGCGTTGTACCAAGTGAGTCACAAAGAACATTAGAATCCACAATGATGGCCTTGACTAGTGAGGTGCAAGCATGCGGCTTCAGCGACTTGCATAGTATTGGAGCATGCTCAGCTAACACCTTATCTGAGCACACACATGCTCATCAGTAATAGTGACCCTTCCCAACATAATATATTCAAAAGTCATCCATTGTTCTTCACTGTGTTCAGATATACCAGTACCAAGTGTCTTTTTTCCTGCAAATTATTTTTTTTACATTAAGTTCCGGTAGTTTAATAAGCCACTAAACCTCTTATGGCGATCAGAACGCCACATACACACACTCTACAGGGTATTTATGTATGATTTTACACTATGGTCCAACAGGTAGGTAGTTTCTACCAGGGGCAGCTACCTGTCTGCTCAATCTGGTGCCAGCGATTCAGCTGCTCTTTACGTCTGCTCTTGCTCTGGGCTGCTTTGACCGGGTGTTATTGCCAACATAATGCTGATTGACAGCCAGCTCTCTCCACTGCCAATCAAAATGACGTTGGCAGTCACGCCCCATCAACAGGGTGGATGAGAAGCCGCTGCAACGTAAGCGTGATGTCAGTGGACTCAACTAAATCGCAGGCAGGAGCTGTCTGTGACCACTCTGTCCCGGCAGAGATCGGTGCTGGGCACAGGCAGGTAGTTTGCAACTATGAGCCTGCTAGTTCTTTGCCTCATAGTAGTCAGTCGGACTTCATCTCTAGTGGTAGCTACAAGTAAACTGTATGAAAAGCATAATGAACTTTGGTTCAGAAACAGTGAGCCTAAACCTCTATTAAAGTGAATAATCCCGCTACAGTCACTTCTGCAGGGGGTCAGGAGTAGGGCTGAGATAATTTTCCAATATTCGGTTTGGATTTAAGATCGCCAGCGAATATTGTATTTACAATACTCGACGAACACGGCCGAACGTCACTGGAGTCAATGGGAGTAGAAATGAGCAAATATGTTCGGAAACTATTGTCAAACATAGATTGGGCACGAATAGGGTACCAATATGACAAATTGGGATTCTGCAACAGTTTCTGAACATATTCGCTCATCTCTAGTCAGGAGGCGAGTGGGGCCAGTAACATAGGTATTGTGCACTTATCCTACCTCTAAAAAGGTGCCAAAAAAAAAAAAAAAAAAGTGTACAATACCTGACACTTGGGTGACTGACAGATACTGGTAGAAGTATCATCACTGGCCCTGCTTTGCCTCCTGATGTGACAGGGAGTGGTGCCACAATACGCCTCAAGTGTGGGGTATGTGACAAGTGAACACTGATAAAAGCAAAAGTATTAATTGCCATCTAGTGAAACTAATAGATGTCTATTTATTATACAGACCTCATCAGCTACATCAATACATTACCTTCATATATAAAATGCTGTTAACCACAGAACCCTGCCAGTATAAGCCATAAACCTTATCATCCGATGGTGTAAAATCCTTGTAAAGACAAAACCCCATCCTTGGGAAAATGGACCATTCAAGAAGCCACAGTGATTTGACAGAACTTTATGAATTGTTGAAAAAAATAAAATAAATGTGATATTCAAAGCGTCACCTAGTACGAACTGTTATTACCTGTTACTTGAACCTAATAAGCAATATTTCCAGTCAAGAGACTGTAATAAGTTAAATCTTTCTGGGTGCAAAAAACAAAAAAACAAAACCCTCTTTCATGAAGCAGAGTCCCCGGCAGCCAACAGTCCTGCAAACAGACGTATGGAAAATAAACATCTGCAATACTGAGGTATAACACAACTTAAGAGTTTGCCTGGCAAAGCAAACCAAGACAGCGTCCAAAAACCTCTACCTTTATTTCTACACATCAGAAAAGATAACTCTCCAGCATGGAGACTTCAGGGATTTTTTTTTTCCATTTTACATTTTCTAGAAATTAATTTTTTTTTTTTTTCTTTAAACAAAGTGTTCTCAACAAAGTGAACAAAATTTACAGGGATGGGAAGTGCAGAGCGCGCCTGGATCCTGAACTATTGGGTCAAACAGGATGGAAGCCGGGCAGTTAGTGAAACTATAAACCACAAAGAGAAGGGAATAAATAAAAAGGTGTGCCCCCACCCCAGACCACTGTCATGGCTTCCCTACTGACAGAGAAGTCCCTGGCCAAGTGTGGTACCAGACGCTGGTATTGGTTCTGCGTGACATCACATGCTTGCCCGGGCCGGACCTCACCCTGCACAATCCATGGGGAAAACTTGCCAGAATTTGCATCTTGTCTCCAACTGGAGTTATTTGCTTGACGTCAGCAAGAGGAAGAGATGTTCTTGGCATCCTAGAGTCTTTCTGCAGAGTTTTGCGATCTGTCATGAAGAAGTAGCACCAGCTTCCACTAGGTGTCCCCAGAAAGAAGTACTCCTCTCCCTTTCCAGGAGATGAGTGTATGGAACAGAGAAAGCGGTGTAAGAGGTAGAGGGGTTTCTAGGTCTCGTCGCCCCTACAGCCGCCTCTAACCATTCATCAGCGAGGTAAAACTCATGTCTGGTGGGGAGTGTTACTGTCCCGATTCATAGCGTCAGGGCATCACGCTGAGTGTCACAAGCGCTGCTAGCAAGAAAGAGAAAATGGATTTAGTGCCTAACTCTAGAAAAACAATTCACTATGTACAGACCAATAAAATAAATCTTTGTTTTTTTGTGTAAATACTGACATATTTCAGATCAATTGACTATACTCAAGTCAATCATCACGTGATCGCCTGCCTGCCGAGTAATAACAGGGACAGAACGAAAAATAATTAGAATGAGAATATGACTGTTGTGTCCCTATACAGCTTCGTGACGCCGGCACCACATCTGCAGCGTGCACAGGGAAACGCGCTGCCAGTAACGATTTATATGCTGGCATAAAAACCCAATCACCCCACAAACAAGCATTCTGCTCACTCATTGACTGCTGATATTTACACTGGCCGATAATCTGGAAGAGTTCCTACCAATTATCAGCTCATGTAAAAATGCCTTTGATATGAATTATTGCACACTGAAGTTCCAGAACGCTCTAATATAAATGGTGATTCAACTCATCCAAGTATTTCTGCTTGCTGTCAGTGAATTAAAAACACTTTATACACAAGCAAACCAGGAGAGGATTTATATATCCAGAGGGGAAAAAAAAAAAAAAAAAAATCTCCATGAGCTCAGACATTAAGGTCACTACATAGTCAGGGCCCATTTCTCACCTCTCCATTCTGATTACTTTCAGCACCAGCTTTCCTCGGACTCTCCTTCTCCGCCGCCATGTCCTGAGATCGGTCACTGCGGCTTCTCTTTGGTCCCAGCTCCTCTTTCTGGAGTGTTGGGGTCAGGTAACCACTCTCCGCCCTCTCGCTCCTCCTCTTTTTCTTCTTTTCATGGTCTTTTCCTTTCAGTCGACTGGCTCTTCGTTCACAACGTTCAATCTGTTGAGAGAAAAGCCACAGAGATTTAGTTTCTGAGAATATAGTCCTCTGCTGCACAGAGAAGTCACTGATATAAAACTCTCCACCAATGTGCATAGGCCATATACCTACATAATACAGAACCCTGAATGAACGCCATGGCAAAAAAAAAAAAAAAACCCTTCACTTCTAAAAGGAGGAAAAGATGACAAAGTTCTGACTTCACCATTAGCTCCGCATCATGCAGGGGGAAAGAGCATGGCGTTATAAGTGTCTTGCCACATTCACAAGCCAAATCACTTATTCAATAATAAAAATTAGTCTTTATAAATATTAAATAAAATGAATGCATTAAATTCGTTTCATATGAAGACTTGTGTTACCTCGATCAGCGATCGGAGCCGCTCCACTGGTGGCATCTGTGATGCCAATAGTAGCCTTGAAATACTAAGTTCTTCTTCAAGTGTGACTTCAAGTAGATCCCCTTCCAACATGAGGTCTTCCAGCAAAGTTCGAGACCCAATAGAAATATCCAGAACAGATGTCCTGTCAATACGAGGGAGCAGAGCGGCCATTGCATCCAGATCTGCAAGGGAGAAGAGTGTATACGATAAAACGAATGCACATCCATCATTGCCACCGTGGTACCAGAGACGATACGTGAGGTTAGGTTACCTGGCATGGCACAAGTGCCGTTCTCTGAATGACCATCTCCATTCTCATGAGGAACCTGTTTAGGAATTGCAAAAATCAGTGAAAAAGTTGCACTTAATAGGAGAACATCAGCGGATTGCAACCTGAACGGTCGACATAAATGCTTAGGCTCATTTTGAAAAAACAGGATTTTTTGGGTTGCTTACCGTAAAATCTGTTTCTTGGAGCCTTCATTGGGGGACACAGAGACCATGGGTGTATGCTGCTGCCACTAGGAGGCTGACACTATGCACAAAAAAGGTTAGCTCCTCCTCCGCCGTACACACCCCACCGACCGGCAGGAAATTCCTCAGTTAGTGAGAAAGCAGTAGGAGAAGTAACGGAATAGATTGAAAACAGAACGAACAACTCAACTGTAACCAATCGACAAACATAAGAACAGGAGTTGTAGAACATGGGAGGGTGCTGTGTCCCCCAATGAAGGCTCCGAGAAACAGATTTTACGGTAAGCAACCCAAAAAATCCTGTTTTCTCGTTCGCCTTATTGGGGGACACAGACCATGGGACGTCCCAAAGCAGTCCCTGGGGTGGGAAACAAACTTCCATCAGGCCAGTGGACTCACCACCACGGCCTGCAGAATCCTTCTACCTAGGCTGGCGTCCGCCGAAGTGTGGACCCTGTAGAATTTCACAAAAGTGTGAACCGAAGACCACGTTGCAGCTTTGCAAAGCTGCAGCGCGGAAGCTCTGTGGCACACCGCCCAGGAGGCACCCACCGCCCGGGTAGAGTGCGCTCTGATCCCTGAAGGAGCTGCACGATGCTTGACCCGGTATGCCTCCAAAATTGCCGATCTGATCCAGCGAGCAATAGTGGCCTTTGAGGCTGGGTGACCTTTCCTTGCACCGTCTGGAATGATAAACAGAGAGAGTCTGACTTCCGCAAGGAAGATGTCCTGGCTAGATAGACTCTCAATGCCCTGACCAGGTCCAGCTTGTTCAAGGATCGCTCCCGAGGATGAGCTGGGCTCGGGCAGAAGGATGGCAGAACAATGTCCTCATTGAGGTGAAACGAAGATAACACCTTCGGAAGTAAAGAGGGCGGAGTCCGCAGAACTACCTTGTCCTGATGAAGTACCAAAAAGGGAGAGCGGCAAGAAAGGGCCGCTAATTCTGACACACGTCGGATGGAAGTAATGGCCACCAGAAAGGCCACCTTCCAAGAAAGGAGGGCAAGGGAAACATCCCTGAGAGGTTCAAAAGGAGGACCTTGCAGAACCCCAAGAACGAAATTAAGATCCCAAGGATCCACGGGCGCTCGGTACGGAGGAACCGTGTGAGCCACACCCTGAAGAAAGGTTTTGACCTGGGGCCGGGAGGCCAGCGTTTTCTGAAATAAAATGGACAGTGCCGAAACTTGACCCTTCAAGGAAATGAGAGCAAGCCCCGCATCCAGCCCTGTCTGAAGAAACGCCAGAACAGAAGGAAGCGAAAAAACCATGGCCGCGATGTCATTGGCCTCACACCAGGAGAAATAGACTTTCCAAGTACGGTAATAGATCTTGGAAGAGGAAGGCTTTCTGGCGCGGATCATGGTATGAATCACTCGGTCAGAGAATCCTGCCCGTTTCAAAACCTCGGTCTCAACAGCCACGCCGTTAAATTGAGTGACCGAGAATTGGGGTGGCAAATCGGGCCTTGCGACAGCAGATCTGCCCTGTCGGGAAGCTTCCAGGGGGCGTCCGCGAGAAGGTTGACAATGTCCGCGAACCAAGACCTTCTGGGCCAATTCGGGGCGATGAGGACGACTGGAATCCCTTCTGCCTTGATTTTCTTCAACAGCTTGGGAAGAAGAGGCAGGGGAGGGAACAGGTAGGGGAGCTCGAACTGTGACCAAGGAACGGCCAGAGCGTCGGCGCCCACTGCCAGGGGGTCCCGAGACCTGGACACGAATTGTGGTACCTTCCTTTTGAGGCGAGACGCCATGAGGTCTACGTCCGGGGTTCCCCACCGACGGCAGAGCAGATGAAACACCTCCGGATGTAGGGACCAGGGACCATTCCCCTGCCGCGAGACCCTCGCGGCTTAGAAAATCGGCGGCCCAGTTGTCCACGCCGGGAATGTGAACCGCGGAAATTGTTGGAACAAAGGTCTCTGCCCATTGAAGAATTCTGGACACTTCCGCCAGGGCTGAGACACTCCGTGTCCCCCCTTGTCGGTTGATATACGCCACCGCTGTGGCATTGTCTGTTTGAATCCTGACAGGCAGGCCCTTGAGGCGCCGTTCCCAGTGGACGAGAGCCAGAAGGATCGCTCGTATCTCTAGGACATTGATCTGCAGAGCTGATTCCTGAGTCGACCATCGACCCTGAACAGTGTGATTGCGGAACACTGCACCCCAGCCGATGAGGCTGGCGTCCTTTGTGCCAATCTGGGAAGAAAGGACCGCCCCGAGAGAATGAGGGGAGACGTCAACCACCAGTTGAGAGACCGCTTGATCCGGCATGAAAGACGAACCGGACGATCCAGAGACAGAGCCGACCTGTTCCACCTGGACAAAATGGCCTGCTGGAGGGGCCTGGCGTGAAACTGGGCAAAGGGAACTGCCTCTATTGCTGCCACCATCTTCCCCAGAATCCTCATGGCTGTCCTGAGAGATGAAAACCGTGCGATCTGTAGTGATCGGACACCCTGCTGCAGGGAAAGAATCTTGTCTTGTGGAGAAATACCCTTGACCGACGAGTGTCGAAAAGAAGGCCCAGAAACACAAGGCGTTGAGTAGGGATCAGACAGGACTTTTTCCGGTTGACGATCCACCCAAAACTGGACAGGGTGTCTAGAACGATCGCCACACTAAGGCGGGCCTGATTAAAGGAGGGAGCCTTGATCAGAATATCGTCGAGATACGGAAAAAGAACAAGACCTCTGATCCTCAACAAGGCCATCAACGCCGCCATAATCTTCGTGAAGACTCTGGGAGCGGTGGCGAGCCCAAAAGGGAGCGCGACGAACTGATAATGTTCGTGGTGAATCGCAAACCACAGGAACTTCGGATGTCCGGGAAATATGGGCACTTGTAGATAGGCATCTTGGATGTCTATGGAACACATGAATTCCTGCTCCTTCATGGAGGCAATCACCGAGCGAACCAACTCCATCCGGAAGTGGCGGAGGCGAACTCTCTTGTTGAGTAACTTGAGATCCAAGATGGGTCGAACTGCCCCGTCCTTTCGGCACCACAAACAGGTTTGAATAAAACCCTGTGAATCGTTCCGATTCGGGAACCAGCACAATCACCCCGGAGCTGAGGAGAGAGGCGATGGCCGAACCGAACCCCGGGATCAAGGCAGGATCCCGTGGCGGACGGGATGGAAGAAGCGATCCCGTGGAAGAGAAACGAACTCTATTTTGTATCCTGTCGATACAACCTCTCTGACCCAAGCGTCCTCTACTGAGGCGAACCAGACGTCGCTGAAGAAAAGAAGTCGACCTTCCAATTGGAAGGGACCCACGGAAGACCGATGATGGTCATGCGGACGTAGACCGTCCAGATCTAGATCTGGGTGGTCTTCCCTGGGAAGAGTGGGACCGCCAGGACGGAGTGGGCCTGAAGGAGACCTTCTTTCTTTCCTGACGTGCTTGTGGCCTTTGCTGGTTGGAAGGGTTTTCCGCCGCATTGAAACGGCGGAAAGACCGAAAGGGACGGAACTGACGCCTTGGAGGAGGTCTGCGAGGCTTGGATTGGGGGAGAAGAGAACTCGTACCTCCGGTAGCGTCCTTAATAATCTGGTCCAATTGGGACCCAAAGAGACGCACTCCTTGAAAAGGCAGATTAGTCAGACTTTTTAGAGGACAAGTCCGCCTGCCAGGCCTTGAGCCAAATTGTACGTCGGATTGCCACGATGTTGCTTGACGCCTGAACCGCGCAAGATGCGGCATCCAAGGAAGCAGAAAGCAGATAATCCCCCGCATGGGAAATCTGATTGTCGAGATCGGCCAAATGCTCCGGTTGTGCCTTATCCAGAATGCCCTGCCGAAGGTCCTCTGCCCAAGCGGATATAGCCTTTGCTGCCCAAGATGAAGCAAAGACTGGACATACCGCCGCAGATGCCGCCTCGAAGGCAGACTTTGCTAGGGATTCTATGATTCTGTCATTAGAATCTTTTAGGGACGCTACACCCGACAGCGGAAGAACAGTATTATTAGAGAGTCTGGATACGGGAGGGTCCACTGAAGGAGAAGCGGCCCAGTTGTCCGTGAGCTCTTTAGCGAACGGATACAGCACGCCGAGACGCTTTCCTCTTTGAAAGCGTCTAGTCGGATCTTCCCTTTCCTTGGTAAAAATCTTCCCAAACTCGGAATGAAAGGGAAACACCCTGGAAGGTGTTTCCGCCCGTCTGAACGAAACCTCCTGATCTGAGGATTTCGCAGGGGCGTCAGTGATGTCGAAGGTATGGTGAATCGCGGCAATGAGGTTCTGCACCGTAACCTTCATGTTCGCATCCTGATCCGAATCCAGCTCTAAGACCCCTTCAGATTCCGAAAGCGCTTCACCTGACTCGGGAGAGGAGGCCCGAGAGGGAGACTGCTGGGGAGTATGGGGTGAGGTAGGGCGAGGAGAGGACTCCGCCTGGAGATCCTGCCTGGGTCTCTTGCGACTGACACTGGCTGGCTCAGATGGGACGTGCTAGGTCCCGCAGAAGCTCCCAAGGGCAACTTATCCAGAACGGTTACTAGGGACTGAGACACCTTGGTGAGGTCTGCCACCGACTGTGATAGGGAGGAGGCCCAACCCGGCAAGGGGGCTCACTCACCCCTGGGGCTATGGATGGCTTGAGCGGCGTCGGGCTGGATTGGATTGCTACAGTCCAGGCAGAGGGGAGAGGACTGACCCCTGAGGTAGTGCCGGAAGGTTGGGGGACAGAGGGCGGAGAAGGGTCAGTCTGCCGTGCAGAGCTACTCACGGTCCGGTGTCCCCAAAAGCGATGCTGCTCGACCTGTCCGGGGATGCAGATCAGGGAGAAGTCCGGCTGGCCGTCCCAAAGAGGCAAAAAGCTGCTTGCAGAAACTGCTCAGGGGCTGGGGAGCGTCTCCAGCTGCGTCCGGCTGGCAGGCTGTGAAGATGGCGCCTGCCTGTAGAAAAGCGCGGGTCCTGGGGAAGGGCGGAGCTCCTCGCAGGGTTAATAATTGCTGCCCTCTAGCCATAATATGCTGGGCAGGAGAGGGAAAGGCGGGGGGAGGGCCTGGGGAGAGCGGGAGAGAAGTCCGCTTAGAAGAAAGGGGCGGGGGGCGTGGCCGCGACGCTGCGGTAGGCCCGAACACAAGCCGGGGCCTGAATTAGTTGCGGCGGCCGCCTGTCAGCAGGGGGTCGGCACGGAAGACGCGTCGCAACACCGGGCCGCGTCCCTGCCCAGAACTGCCCGACTCCAGCGCTACCCCTGCCGAGATGGAAAAAAGGGGGGGGAAGCGCAGAACGAGGCCCGTGAAGACCCGGGGCCTGCATGGATGCGGTGACCGTGGGGAGATGTGGGCCGTGCAGGGACCCTAACGTGGTCCCCCTGGCGACCGCTCCAAGAGAAAACGCCGGGGGAAGACTGACATACTCACCCAGGCAGGGGGCCTTACAATAAAGGTACCTGAAAATCCCACGCTGTCTGTCTCTATGAAATCCGCGCCTCATCCAACCTTCAGGCTCTGGTAGGCGAGAGGGTGGGAGGCGGGGGGCAAGGACCGTCCGTGCGGCTGGCACCTACTTGTGCGAGGCTCCTGGTCCTGCTGCGGAGACCTATGAGGATACGGGGTGGCAGTACACGCCGTACTCATAGTCTTTGTGGGAGTACGGATGTGACTGTTCACTCCGTATCCCTCCGGAACCTGCAAAGAAACGACGCACAACGAGGTAGATAGGGGTCTAATAAAAGACCCGTGTCCACCTCCTACTGACACTAAGCTAAACTGAGGAATTTCCTGCCGGTCAGTGGGGTGTATACGGCGGAGGAGGAGCTAACCTTTTTTGTGCATAGTGTCAGCCTCCTAGTGGCAGCAGCATACACCCATGGTCTCTGGGTCCCCCAATAAGGCGAACGAGAAAAGAAGAGGGTAACATTTTCAGACAAACTTTTTTTTAGTATTGCACAGGTGCCTTGAGAATTCCACCACCCGTGCAATATTACGGAAATCCTGAATACATGATCTGTTGGTGGCTGCGAGGACTGGAGTTCGGGAAACATTGATGCAGATGTTCCTAGTGTCCTTCCAGTATAAGTACAGGCACAATTTTGGACTATAGGATCCATATACAATTGTGCCCCCTGGTGGTGCCTGAAGGTAATAGATACTATACTAGAGTGGGAGAAGAGATGGTGGTCTGTACTGAAGGAACAGTACAGAATGGAGACGTAGTCACCATCCACATCAGAACCACGTGGATTCAAATGTAAAGCACGTTTAGACAATCCATTAATTGGGCTTTCATAAGAATACTTGTTCTCAATTATCACCCACTGAATAAGCAAAACACTCGTTTGGTGGGGTACCAGATGGATTTTTATATCACCATAACATATTATTGGCAGCACATCAACCCAAGTAAAGAAGGGATGAGCTCACCATGACATGATGCTCTATGGGAGCAGAATAATAAGGTTTCAAAAGTTATTGCTCCGAAAGGGTCAGAAACAAAACAAAAAAAAAAAAAAACCACACCACAAACTTTGCTCTTACTAATGCTTCTCGAGGTCTAGTGCCGTTTTCACAGATGCTCCAGCGTTTGTTGATCGGCTGCAGCAGTGGCAATACTGCGACAGCATAGCGGGCATTCACCGAGCTCAGCGGCTGGCTGCAGCTCTGTCAGCGTGTCGTCACCACAGGAGCAAGAGGCAGTGCTGGACCCGGGAAGGACGAATAAGAGCTCAGTACGTTTCCTGCTGCCTGATCCTTTTGTCAGCCCGTGTAAACAGGACTAGCGCTGAACGACAGCTGAAATCAAATCTGCGGTCAGGGCATCACCCCTGGCAGAGGCAAGCAGAGTGGCCAAAGCATTCAAGAGACAAATTATTAACATTTAAAGAGTCCTTTTAGGGTCCCTGTACCTGTAAACACCAAGTTCCCAGTGTAGGAATGCATTAGGCACTTTTTGCTTTGTATGCAAAAAGTGATATCAAAGTGCTGTTTCAGGACGTTCCTCTATAAATCTAGTCATCTGCTGCAATAGTCGCAGCTTGTACATCAGTGTAAAACCGCCACAGATCCAATAATGTATATTCCCATGTGGCAGATTTGAAGCAGAAGTTTCTGTAAGTCTCATAAATTCAAGTCCCAGAACTTTCTGCAATATGTGAATACACCTCAAATCTTCCAGCAGAGCGCTAAGACCAGACACGGGGTAATGAGGGGTTTAAGAAAAGACAGACGATTTCCAGAAAACTACTTACAGGATTCTGCTCATTGCGGGAGGTCTCCCTCAGCGCCTGTGGGTCCTTAGAATTTTGTAACCGCTGTCTTTTCTCCGTCAGGGTTGTAGCAGCATTAGATATTTCTGGCGTTGCCAGTACCCTGCGAGCTCGATCCTGCCAGCTCATTGCCCGCTCTGTCAAACATTGCAGTGCCTCTCCTTCTGGTAAGCGCACTGACAATTTCTGAAGGGCAACCAGTAAAGAAAGTATAGTCTGCAGCCGAGGTCGCCGTGAGCGCACACAGAGTGGACACAAAAACCGACTGTCCCATTCCCACCAAGTCACCGATTGAGAAGTGTGCGCCCCACGATGAGCAGAGAGTCTGGGTCCGGGCACACAGAGCCCATGAAACATGTCCTGGCAAAGCTCACAGCGCAACATAAGCTCTCCGGCAGGTTCTCCGCACACGCAGACACAACCTCTCTCCAGCGAGGAGTTCATAGTCCGTAGTCTGAGGATGCCCGCTTTTTCCTTCTGTTCCCCCTCTTTAAAGGCCAGGACCTGAATTGAGGGACACAAATATAGACGCGTTATCAAAGTCAGCCATACCTGGGGCAATAGGGGCCTCCAGGAATAAGTTATATAAGAGCAGAAAAGGATCTCACATTATGAATTCATGCCCCAACCTTTAGTTCCCCCCCAAGCTGCTTGTAAATGGCCTACGCAACATTCCCCATAGAAAACACTTGAATGGGAGAGCCCGTGCACCTCCCAACCAGCATTTGGCTACCCACGATGTCAGAAGTATGGGCACCATTACTTACAATGCATCCAGGATCTCGCAGCTCTTGTGCAGAAAGCCCCAGACTCTCTATATCCGAACGATACAAGCCATGTTCCTTCTCCTTTCTCCATTGGGATCTCTTGCCAGTACCTGAAGAAACATCTGCACTTGGGCACAGAACCTGTAATAATGGACAGAAAAGGAATTGCCATCTGACATAGGAACACACTGGTAAAGGGCATTATTGATGATGACAAAGGAGCTGCCAGCTTTAGAGAAAGGATATAGCAGCTATATAGTTAGGCAGCTAACATCCCACTAATTTAAAAGTACAATTATTCAGTGCACTCCATTCCCTCTCTGCACTAATCTCTAGGATTTTTGAAGAGAACTAACAGGAAAGCTTAATGCAGCATTACCACTGCCCTCCATCAGGGATTTTACAATCAGCCACCTGACTGCCGTGGACCATCAGGGATAAAAATATAATATACATATATACGTACACACTCACTCATCACTGCCTTACACCACCAAGGATGCAGGCAGTCGCGTCCTCGCTTCAGACCCAAATTCGCTACTATACTTTTTGCCTCCATGTTATGTGGCTCTGTATATTTTGTTGTTTTATAGAGTAGGGCATTTTACATTAACATCCGACAAGTTTATGTACTGAGGTGCTTAACATAAACAGTAACAAGGTCCCAAACAGCCCGGGTCAGTAGCTATGAAGGCTTGGAGGCCCACGTTCACTCAAGGTATCCTTAGAAAAGACGCCCAATTGTACACGACCATTTTAAAGTTCCAGAAGTGCTAGAAATCGGTGTATAAATGCCATCACTAGATGGTTTTGTAGTTAATCCACCATTACAATACCAAATTGTCTTAACTCTTTAAAAACCCAGATGAAGGATGGACCTCAGGTTCCTTTCCCCTTGTCTAGTGTAATCACCTCCAGAAGAGTATAACACGAGTTCTTCTTTAGGAAAGTCTTTGTTGCTTTGTCCCGCCAGGAATGAGCCGCAGCCACTTGTACTTCCAATTGATGCAATTCATCCATCTTCACAGGAAGGTCTCGACCTACAGCAACCAGGCCCTCCAAGTCATCGAGGCAGGGGTAGTGATCGCCATTCTATTAAAGAAAGATACGTAAAGATGTCAGGACAGCAAATATTCCATTTATACGCAGGGTCAAATATCAGGAAACGTTAAATAATCCAACCCTCCTTCCTCTCCGTGCTGCAGTTTCGAGTGATTTTAGGATGAGACAAGGAACAGAACAACTTACATATTCGGATCTCAATAAGTAGCTCATTGCATAAAAGCTTTTTCTGAAAGATAATTTTCAAGAGCACCACTGCTCTGCCTTGGACCAGGGTTCCAATGGCTCCTGATGATTGACAGTCCCAGCGAACTGCATGTTTGAGTTTCTAGTCCCAACTGTATGCCTCTGCAGCATCAGAGGCGCATAGGGAAAACCAGACTGCTTCCGTTCAGTGCTTACAAGCTTTTATAGCATTGTACTCCATGCCCAAAATCGGCTACTGCACATTGTCAGGGCAACGAGAGATTAATTATTCAAAGAAAAATAAAAAATTTACGAAAGCTTTTAACCCTAAAAAAGGACACAGAGGGGCAATACAATTATCTAGCTGCCCCACTACTGCCGAAACGTTTTGAACACTAAAGACATGGGGTAATCTTTGTGATCACTGGTTCTTGAAGACATTACCACGGAAAATTCTCGCTAACCTGAATCTCATCCACGTCGGCGCTCCAGGCTCGAGCCTTGAGGAGGGCTTCTTTTAGGCTTAGTGTATTAGGAAGTTGCACTGGAATGTTCTCAGCTTCCTTAATGATCGCCTCAAGGGTAGCAGGAGGATGCTTCTGCCTAAGAATATTAAATATAAGGATGTTTTGTATCAATACAAGAGACATGGGCTGAGTGTAGTTAACGATATTTTCTAACCGGTGAATAGAAAGTAAAGATCACCTTGCTTCTAAACACATCTGAGCCTTCTCTTCCCAGCGAACAGCGATGGAGATGAGTTCCTGCAGCTCACTACGAGCCTTATCCACTGCCGGGCTCTCAGCCACTTCGCCAGCTTCTAGCAACAACGAACGCATCTCTTGGAGAGTGCCCGAACGTCCTGCAACTAGTGCTGCCCTTACCCGGGATAACCATTGCCCTTGGCGTAAATGCCTCCCCAGCTGCTTGGCTTCGGGTAACTGCACTACAAAAGCATCACAGCGCTCAAATAATTCTTTCATCTGGGCTGCGCTGTCTGGGAGAGACTGTAAGCAATTTTTTGCCTCTTTCTGTAAGGAGATAGCCTGTTCCAAAAGTTCCTGAGTAACAAAATCAAGACACAAATTTAATGGGAGTGACCTTCACTGACAATGTCTGGAGCAGGGAGAGAGGATAACTTCACAATTACCTGTAGTGGCGACAGCTGATCCAGTGCACACGGAAGAGCTTGGATACGTTGTACGAGCTTATGCAAACTGTCCAGGGAAATTACTGTGGAAATGCTCCTAAAAAAAAAAAAAAAAAAAAAAAAAAAAAAAAAAAATAATACATTAGACTAGCAGGCAAGGCAAGTATCCTGATCCAAATTTTACAATTATCACCTATTTAGTCGATATTATGTAGACGGCAATACCCCTAAATATAATATAGTCACAAAAACAAACCTTGAAAACTGGGGATCGCTGAGAATTTTCTGGGCCTCCGTAATGCAACATTCCACCTCTTTAATGGTGCCTTTCAGTTCATGCAGCATGTCATTTTCAGCAAACCTCTTGTCTGAAGCCTCTTTTGCAAGGACCTGCAGTTGCTCCAGCTCTGCAAAAAAACAAAATAAATAAAAAATTAAATAAGTAAATATGTACCAAGTTAGTCACGATGAAAACGGTGGCAAGAAATAGTCAGACGTAGGACTGGTTCAGAGCTCACCTATCTTAGTTCCGTTCTGAAGCTCCAAGGCCCGACGCACTTTGTTAGCCCAGGTATCAAAGGACTCGCCCCGAATTTTTAACTTGGATAACATTGCTGGTAGCTCATCAAGAGTGTAGCGGTACCTAAAATATATCAGTCAATACTAGAGATGAGTGAACTGATTCATAGAACTCTGGTACGACAGCCATGTCAGTATTTCATAGCTGCCAGATGGAAGCCATGCGATCTGTCTCCTACTTGTCGGCATGCCTGGCATCTCTTCTGATTACTAGGCCATGTATGTGCAACAGCATGCCCCAATAATGACACTGCTTCAGACCTTGAAAAAACAGGATTTTGGTTGCTTACCGTAAAATCTGTTCAAGAGTCTTCATTGGGGGACACAGGAACCGTGGGTATGTGCTGCTGTCACTAGGAGGTTGACACTATGCATGAAAAAAAAAAACGTTCTCCGCCTCTGCAGTATACACCCCTCCGACCGGCTGTTGGACAATTAGTTAGTGAAAAAGCAGTAGGAGACATCATGTAAGTCATCATATATTCATTACAAGAACAAAATCATGGGAGGGCGCTGTGTACCCCAATGAAGAATGAGAAACAGATTTTACGGTAAGCAACCAAAATCCTGTTTTCTCTTTCGTCTCATTGGAGGACACAGGAACCGTGGCACGTCCAAAAGCAGTCCCTGGCGTAGGAGAAGACAAACTTCCTTCAGGTCAGAGAACTCACCACTGCCGCCTGCAAGATTCTTCTGCCTAGACTGGTGTCCGCTGAAGCATAGGTATGGACCTTATACAACCTTGAAAAGGTATGCACAGACGACCATGTGGCTGCCTTGCACAACTGCACGGCTGATGCCCTATTGTGTACCGCCCAGGAGGCGCTCACCGCCCGGGTTGAATGGGCCTTGACCTCAGCAGGGGACACCCTGTCCTTCACCCGGTAGGCTTCCAGAATTGCCATTCTGATCCAGCGGGCAATTGTTGCCTTAGAGGCCGGCAGGCCTCTTCTCACCCCATTGGGGAAAACAAAGAGCGAGTCCGCCTTCCTGAAGGGAGCGGTCCTGGCCAGATAGATCCTTATCGCCATGACCAGGTCTAGCTTATTCAAAGAACGCTCCAGAGGATGGGTTGGAGCGGGACAAAATGACAGAAGGATTATATCCTCGTTCAGGTGGAAGGCAAATACCACCTTGGGAAGAAAGTTAGGAGGAGGCCGCAAAACAACCTTGTCCTGGTGCATAATTAAGAATGGAGGGCGACAGGACAATGCCGCTAGTTCTGAAACCCACCTAATAGAGATGGCTACTAGAAATACCACATTCCAGGACAACAAGGACATGGGAGCTTCCTGGAGGGGTTCAAAGGGCAAATCCGCCAAGACTTCCAAGACCAAGTTAAGATCCCATGGAGACACTGGGGATCTGTAAGGAGGGGCTGCATGTGCCACCCCTTGCAGAAAAGGTCTTAACCTGTAAGCGGGAGGCCAAATTTCTTTGAAAAAGAGAATAGAGAGAGCAGATATCTGGCCTTTCAAAGAACTTAGGGCCAGACCAGCATCTAACCCTGCCTGGTGAAAAGCTAGGACAGATGGTAGGGAACAGGGCATAGGTGTGATGTGATTAGACTCACACCAGCCACAATAGGCCTTCCAGACTCAGTAATAGACCCTGGAAGAGGATGGCTTCCTATCCAGGATCATTGTATTAATGACTCTGTCCGAAAACCCCGCTGCTCTCAGTATTGTGGTTTCAACGGCCATGCCGTCAAATTGAGCAACCAAGAATTCGGATGGTAAAACTGCCCCTGAGCCAGGAGATCTGGTCTGTCGGGGAGTCTCCAGGGGGTGCCTGCGAGAAGATTGATAATTTCTGCGAACCAGGCCCTCCTGGGCCAGTACGGGGCGATCAATATGACCAGCACCCCTTCCACCTTGATCTTTAGCAGTCTGGGTAGGAGAGGAAGGGGAGGGAACATAAGGGAGTCTGAATTGTGTCCAGGGAATGATCGCGGTATCTTGAGACAAACTGTTGGACCCTTCTGTTCTGTTGCGGCGCCAGAAGGTCCACGTCTGGAGTCCCCCATAGCCGGCAAATCTGACGGAACAAGTCGTGATGCAAGGACCATTCTCCTGCCGCAAGCCCCTCCCGACTGAGGAAGTCGGCAGCAGTGTTGTCTGTGCCGGGAATGTAAACTACCGAAATTGCAGTTTCCGCCCAGTTAAAGATTCTGGATACCTCGGCCAGTGCCCGGGGACTCCTGGTTCCCCCTTGGTGATTGATGTATGCCACCGCTGTGGCATTGTCCGTTTGAATCCGGACTGGCTGGTTGTTGAAGTATCTTTCCCAATGTAGGAGTGCTAGAAAGACCACCCTCAGTTCTAGAATCTTGATTGATAGTGAGGATTCTCGCCTTGACCATCGTCCCTGGACCGTCAGGTGACGGAATACCGCACCCCAGCCCAGGAGACTGGCATCTGTGGTTACCACCTGCCAGTGGACAGGGGGAAAAGGCAGTCCCAGATGAACAAGGGGGGGAGGTCAGCCACCACTTAAGGGACTCCCTGGTCTGAATGGAAGGGAGGAAGGGGCAATCCAGCGATGAGATGGATCTGTCCCGCTGAAGGAGGATGCTCCTCTGCAGTATCCGGGAACGGAACAGGGCAAAGGGTAATGCCTCTGAGGCTGCCACCATCCTCCCCAGGACTCTCATGGCAGCACGAAAGGATAGAAGCTGGAATATTAATAGAGAGCGAATTCCCTGCTGGAGGGTAATCCACTTTCTTTCTGGGAGAAAGATCCTCGAGCGGCGGGTGTCGATTATCATCCCTAAGAATTCTAGGCATTGCGTTGGTGTTAGGTGAGATTTCTCCCTGTTTACGATCCAACCAAACCGGGACAGCGTGTTTAAAACCACCGCTAGGTTTTCCTGGGCCTGAGCAAAGGAGGGCGCTTTGACAAGAATATCGTCGCAATATGGAACTAATATCATGCCTCTGACCCTTAATATGGCTAGCATAATCTTTGTAAAAATTCTGGGGATGTTGCCAGCCCAAATGGCAGGGCCACAAACTGGAAATGCTGCTTTTGGACAGCAAACCGCAGAAACCTTTGATGTCCCTGAAAAATGGGGACGTGCAGGTAGGCGTCCCGAATATCTATGGAACACAGGAATTCCTGATCCTCCATAGATGTAATTACCGACCGAATCGACTCCATCCTGAAATGGCGTAAGCGGACCCATTTGATTAGCCTTTTGAGCTCTAGTATGGGGCGAACTGAGCCATCCTTTTTTGGTATAACAAACAGGTTTGAGTAAAAGTCGGTAAACCGTTCCTGCTCGGGAACGATTATTCCTGTGTTGAGGAGAGAGTCAATTGCCGCAAAAAGACCTAGAGCCATAGCAGCGTCTTTTGGAGATTGCGATAGAAACGGTCTCGTGGAGGCGAGTTGAAGTCTATCTTGCATCCTGTGGATACCACCTCCTTTACCCAGATATCCTCTACTGAACTCTGCCAGACATCTCTGAAGAGAAGGCGGCCTCCTAATATGGGAGAGGTACTGGGAAGGGAGTTGGATTCCCTGCCGGCATCAGGCTGAAGTGGCTCTGCTCGGCCCTGACCTGGCAGCTCTGCTGTTGGAACTGCGGGAATGCCATGAAGGGGTGGCCCAAAAGGATACCCTCCTCCTGTCTCTAGGTGCTGGCGACCTCTGTGGGCCCTGAGCATAAGTGCCTGTCGCTGGGGTACGGCGAGAGGGCTGAGCCTTACGTTTGAAAACGTATCGACAAGGCTTGGCCTGAGGGAGAAGGGAGCTTGTACCACCCGTTGCATCCTTAATGATTTGATCTAACATTGACCCAAAGTGTCGGGTACCCTGAAACGGCAGATTGGTCAGTGATTTCTTTGAGGACAAATCAGCCTGCCAAGCCTTTAGCCAGACCGTCCGCTAGACGGCTACCACGTTACTGGATAATTAAGCTGCGCAAGAAGCGGCATCCAGGGCTGCTGATACCATATACCTCTACCCCAGCATGAGAGATTTGATCCGCGAACTCTGCCAGTTCTGCTGGTGGGGCCCCGGCCAATATGTCCTGTCTAAGCTGTTTGGCCCATTCTGTAACGGACTTAGCTACCCAGGGTGAGGCAGAGGCTGGACACAATGTAGCGGCTGCTGCCTCTAAGGCGGATTTTTCCAGGGATTCTATCCTCCTATCATTGGGATCCTTTAGGGCTGCCCAACAGGCGAGTGGGAGGACTGTATTGGTAGAGAGTCTGGACACTGGTGGATCCACCGAAGGGGAGGTGGTCCAGTTGGCAGTGAGATCTGGAGGGAAGGGATATAGAATCCCAAAACGACTTCCCCTCTGAAAACGCCTGGTTGGGTTTTCCCTTTCCAACACTGCCTCCCACAAGGATTTTGAGGAAAAGACCCTAGTGGGGGACTTATGATGCTTAAATGAAAAAGCATGATCTTTAGGTTTTGATGTGGCGTCCCCAATGTTAAAGGTCTCTAACTGCGGCAATGAGGCCCTGAACCATATCCTTGACACCCTGGGACTGTTCTGGACCGTACTCCGAACCCTCCTCTGAGAGTGTGTCGGATAATGCCTCGCCTGATTCCGGGGATGAGGACCGGGAGGAGGCAGACGGCCAGAGGAATTCTGGCGATGAGATGGAGTGAGAAGGGGACCTGGGTTGGTGGTCCTGTCTAAACCTTCCACGGCTTCTAGGAGGCCCAAAAGGAGGCTCTCCTTTGATGCTCCTGTGTCCACTGGAGTCTGAAGTGGCAATCTGTCAAGCACCGTTACCAAGGTCAGTGATACCTTGATAAGGTTGGCCACAGACTTAGATAAGGAAGAGGCCCATCCTGGACACTCACTGTCTCCCGTGGCGATGGATGGCCCCTGGGTGGCAGGCAGGGTAGCTTCCTCCTGCTCCAGGGATAATGCGGGAGCTCTGACAGGTAAGGCAGGGGGGCTGCACCTGCTCTCTAGCGTAGGCGACACCGTGGGTCTGCTGCAATCTGAGCAGAGTGGCGAGGACTGACCTGAAGGAAGCCTGACATTGCATTTGGTACATACAAAATATTTGACCAAGGTCGCTGAAGCGGATGAGGAGGAGCGGGACTGCTCTCCTTTGGCCATACGGACAGGCTTTACCTGGTGCCGACCATCGGGGGTAGAAAGCGGAGTGAGGGAGCAACCTGTAGTGCAGTACTCACATGCCCACAACCTGTGTCCCTGCCGCCCGAAGAGAAAGAGGTGAACAGCCCCCTGCCTAGAAGCTTTATGAAATCCCCACCCGGAAGCGGTGGGCAGGGCACTGCTCCGGCCTCCTGGAGCACCAAGATGGCGCTGGTACAGGAAGAAGCCGAAGGGCGGAGCCTGCTGGAAGCCTGAATCTGGCATCAGCCGTGCTGGGCTCCTGCTGGAGCCCAGGGCCATAACGCTGCCACGGGAGGAGGCTGGAACCGTGTTGCACTCAGCTGCGTGCTTTAAAGTAAGTGTTGGCTCTTAAACTAAATATAGAGCCATGGGCTGCAAGCCTGAGCGCTGATTAGAGCGGTCACATTCAGCCTAGGGCGGCTGGTGAGCGGAATATAAGACGCTGCAGCCTCTTACCTCCAGTTCACCCCGTAACAGGGGTCAGTTATCTGCATGAAAAGATTGCTGTCCCAAATCTTTTCTGCAGGGCGTCTCTCTCGATCATCAGGCTCTGGCGGGCGAGTGATGGGAAACAAAGGTTAGGACCAGGAGCGGCCACCTGAACACGAGTCCTGTGTTAGGGTCCTGCCAGTGGGATTATGAGGATACGGGGTGGCAGTACACGCCGTACTCATAATCCAAGTGTGGGAATACAGATGTAGCAGATCTACTCTGTAACCCTCCATGGCTACCTGAAAAGGAACGACGCACATTGAGGTAGGCATGGGACTGCGTGAGACCCCTGTCCACCTCCTGCTGACACTAAGCAAAACTGATTGTCCTACAGCCGGTCGGAGGGGTGTATACTGCGGAGGCGGCGTTAACATTTTTTTCATGGCATAGTGTCAACCTTCTAGTGACAGCAGCACACACCCACAGTTCCTGTGTCCCCCAATGAGACCAAAGAGAAAGCTATTTTTGGTGCTCACCGTAAAATCTTTCTTGGAGCCTTCATTTGGGGGACACAGGTAACCATGGGTGTATGCTGCTGTCGTTAAGAGGCTGACACTAGGCAAAAAAAAAAAAAAAAAAAAGGGAAAAATAGCTCCTCCCCAGCAGTATCCACCCACCGACAGGCACCAAGAACCTCAGTTGGTGTAAAAGCAGTAGGAGAAGCAGCCAGAACTCAACCTATGTACCAACCCAACAAAAGGCACGTAGGACCAAAAAGGAGTATAAACAGTTTGTGCTGTCCCCCCAATGAAGGCTCCAAGAAAAATTTTATGGCAAGTACAAAAAATTCCTCTCTTTATAGCTTCTATGGGGGACACAGGTAACCATGGGTCATCCAAAAGCAGTCCCAAGGGTGGGAACAGAAAGAATGCAAAGAAAATGGACTTAGGTAGGCAGGTGCACAACTGCCACCTGCAGTACCTTCCGACCCAAGAATGCATCAGACGAGGCCTGGGTATGAACCCTGTAAAACCTCACAAAAATGTACAAGGACGACCATGTCGTGGCCTTGCAAATCTGTAAGGCCGACGCCTGGTGATGAACAGCCCAGGAAGCCCCCACGGCCTGGGTGGAGTGAGCCCTCACTCCCAGAGGAGGCTGTTTGCCCTGAACGCGGTAAGCCTCCAATAATCGCCGAACTAATCCAACGGACGATGGTAGACTTAAAAGCTGGTAGCCCCTTTCGACGACCTTCAGAGAAGCCAAATAGGGAATAGGAATGATGAAAGGAGGCAGTCCTTGAAAGATAGACTCGAATAGGTCTGACCAAATTCAGCTTGTGAAGGGACTTCTCCAGGGGATGAACCACAGAAGGACAGAGAAGGGAGGACAATGTTTTCATTGATGTGAAAAGCCAAGACCACATTGAGAAGAAAGGTAGGAACCGGTCTGAGAACTACCTTGTCCTGATGTAGAATCAGGAATGGAGAACGACAAGATAATGCTGCTAACTCAGAAACCCTCTTGATAGACGTAATGGCGATTAGGAAGGCAACCTTCCATGATAGGAAAGAAAACTAAATATCTTGAATGGGCTCAAAAGGCGCACGTTTGAGAGCACCGAGAACGAGATTCAGATCCCATTATTCGATCGGAGGATGGTAAGGTGGTGCCAGGTGGGCAACACCCTGAAGAAAGGTCTTCACTTGGGAAGGGGAAGCCAGATCCCTCTGGAAAAGGATTGACAGAGCAGAAACCTGACCTTTAAGGGTACTGAGCAATAGACCAGAGTCGAGACCCGCTTAAAGAAACCCAAGGATGGAAGGCAGGGAAAAGGACATTGGAAGCATGTTGTTCTCCTTACACCATCCAACATCTGTGGTAGATGCGCGAGGATGCTGGTTTTCTCGCCCGAATCATGGTCTGAATGACCTGGTGAGAAAAACCAGCCTCCTTCAGCACTGCAGCCTCAACGGCCACGCAGTTAAACTCAGACTGAGAACTCTGGTGGAAGAGGGGGCCTTGTGAGATCTGGACTTTCTGGAAGCCTCTAGGGGGCGTCCGAACGCAAGTTTACCAGCTCCGAATACCAAGGTCGCCTTGGCCAGTCTGAAGCTACCAGGATTAGGGCTCATACTCACTTGAGAGAGACTCGCACGATTCTCGTCGAAGTCTCTCGCATGAAAACCTTGCACTGCCGCCGGCACTGGGACCGCAGCACGCGGCTGCATAGAAATACATGTAGCCCAACGCTCTGGTCCGAGTGCCGGCGGCTGGCCACGCTGAAACCAGCATGATGCGGAGTGGTGGGCGTGGCTAAGCTGCCGGACAGTAAAAAAATGAAAGTGTGACTGTGATTAACTGGCACGCCGGGGGGGGGGGGGGCGTGGCCAGCCCAGAGGATCTGCTGGCCGGCCAAACAAAGTGCCCGTGATTGGTCCCCCCGCGGGGGTGGGGGGGGGGGGGGGGGGTGGGTGTCCCAGCTCCCGGCTGGGAGAAGGGGATCCGACGATAGGAGAAATGAATACGCGCGGCATGGCCGAGAAACGCCGGCCGGTGAAAAAGCAGAGAGCTGATTGGCTGACACGTGTCCAGCCAGAATAAGCCAGCCAGCAAGAAAGAAGGTGCCCCTCTGATTGGAGAATCATCGGGGAGGAGTGTATTGGCGGGAGGAGGCGCCGAAAAGAGGCGCACAATTCAGACGCGCAGCGGGGAGACCGGCGAGTCCTATTGACTTGGCAAGACCATGGGATCGACAGTGACCGGGGCTGTACAAGGAACATGCCAGCCTGTCCCCAGCTAAGGGAAGGTGCCATGCGCCACTAAGGGGGGGGGGGGGGGGGAATAGCTACCAGGTGTCCACGGTCCTCTTCACCGATGAGGATCGCATCAGGAGCCCTCGGGTGGTAGAGTGTCGCTGGGAACAGGGATCCTCCTTCCCGCACAGTCTCCGAATGGTGCAGAAGACGGCATCAACCCCTAACAAGGGGGAGGCCACCGCTGGTGACCACTGTCTTCCTCAACCCTCTCTGAGGAGAGAGGTGAGGTGGGGAATAGGCAAAGGACCGGCCACCAGAAATCACCCTGAAACACCTGTAAAGGTGACAGGGGATAAGGTCCTGCCTGTGAGTCTGAGAGTGGGCGATGCAAGTGACACCACACTGCTCTCTCAGTTGCATAAGTGTGGGAAAACAGGGTGAGAATTTACACCTTATTGCCGTGAAGATGAAGAACCTGAAAAACAAAAGGAAAAAAGATTAATAAAACACAAGATACCTGAAAAGGAAAAATGCAGATCTGGGATCAGATCCAGGTCCGCCTCCTACAGACACCAAGCATAAACTGAGGTTCTTGGTGTCTGCTGGTGGGTGTATACTGCTGGGGAGGAGCCATTTTTTCCTTTTTTTTGCCTAGTGTCAGCCTTCTAGCGACAGCAGCATACATCCATGGTTACCTGTGTCCCCCAATGAAGCGATAAAGAAAAAAAAAGTGCCAGGTTTGCGGGCAGATAGGAGTCAGTTCGCACAGTTCAGCAGCGGCAAAATACTGATGTCTCTAGATCAGGGTTCTGTGAATTTGTCTCCATAGTTCCAGTCTTACCTGAGATACTGACGAGCTGGTGGGCACTGGCACAGGTCCTCAATGTGATACAAGCACACAAGGCCCTGCGGGCAGTTATAGCATGCCAATGCAGATAGAAAGCAGGTCGTCTTGCACTTCTGACATTGCCGTTCATCGTCAGGGAGCAACTCAAATGCTTCCCGCTCTGCTTCTGTAATCCCTAGCTCCATCAGGGACTTGCGGAGCCTCCGTTCTTCTTGCACCAGAATAAGCATCTCCTTGTGCACTGCAGCAGCCAACGTCAGGTCCAATCTTTCAGGACACGCAGCCATCTTGCAAATTAGCTCCTCGTGTGAGAAAACGCAGTATCGACGGAGCCTCCGATAATGCTCGATACACTTTCGGCCAGCAGTGAGCTAGAAGTTTGACAGACAGGTCAGTAAGATGGACCTGGATATACCTAGGCAGACTTTTAATTGGCAAATCGTGGCTGGCACCTGCCATGAGCCCTGTTAGAAGTCTGCTGCCTTTTACTATGACCATGCGCTAACAGTACGTGGCTTTAGCCTGAAAACATTTTAATGATCCACTCACCCAGTCAGCTGTGCAGAAGTTGACTGCCTCAGCAAAGTTGT
The DNA here is from genome assembly GCF_039654945.1 of Dendrobates tinctorius. Classification (NCBI taxonomy): domain Eukaryota; kingdom Metazoa; phylum Chordata; class Amphibia; order Anura; family Dendrobatidae; genus Dendrobates; species Dendrobates tinctorius. The sequence goes on along the minus strand of NW_027361788.1, from coordinate 24,569,920 downwards.
AACCCTGATTGAAGCCGCTGTGATAAGCTCTAGGAAAGGTAATGACGAACTCTCCAGCACACTGGTTTGTCCGCACGACCTAAGGGAGGACGACAATTTAACATGATTAGTGATTGCAGAATAAAACAGGATTTTTGGGTTGCTTACCGTAAAACTGTTTCTCGGAGCCTTCATTGGGGGACACAGAGACCATGGGTGTATGCTGCTGCCACTAGGAGGCTGACACTATGCACAAAAAAAGGTTAGCTCCTCCTCCGCAGCGTACACCCCACCGACCGGCAGGGAATTCCTCAGTTAGTGAGAAAGCAGTAGAAGTAACAGAATAGATTGTTCTGTTTTCAAACAACTCAACTGTAACCAAATCAACCAAAGTAAGAACAGGAGTTGTAGAACATGGGAGGGTGCTGTGTCCCCCAATGAAGGCTCCGAGAAACAGATTTTACGGTAAGCAACCCAAAAATCCTGTTTTCTCGTTCGCCTTATTGGGGGACACAGAGACCATGGGACGTCCCAAAGCAGTCCCTGGGGTGGGAAACAAACTTCCATCAGGCCAGTGGACTCACCACCGCTGCCTGCAGAATCCTTCTACCTAGGCTGGCGTCCGCCGAAGCGTAGGTGTGGACCCTGTAGAATTTCACAAACGTGTGAACCGAAGACCAGGTTGCAGCTTTGCAAAGCTGCAGCGCGGAGGCTCTGTGGCGTACCGCCCAGGAAGCACCCACTGCCCGGGTAGAGTGCGCTCTGATCCCCGGAGGGGCCACTCGATGCTTAACCCGGTAGGCCTCCAAAATTGCCGATCTGATCCAGCGAGCAATAGTAGCTTTGGAAGCCGGGTGACCTTTCCGCGCCCCATCTGGAATGACGAAAAGAGAGTCTGTCTTTCGCAAGGAAGACGTCCTAGACAGATAGACTCATCGCCCTGACCAGATCCAGCTTGTTCAGGGACCGCTCCCGAGGGTGAATTGGACTCGGACAGAAGGACGGCAGAACAATATCCTCATTGAGGTGAAGGGAGGACACCACCTTCGGAAGAAAATCGGGCGGAGGCCGCAGAACTACCTTGTCCTGGTGAAGTACCAGAAAAGGAGAGCGGCAAGAAAGAGCCGCCAATTCCGACACGCGCCAGATGGAGGTGATGGCCACCAGAAAGGCTACCTTCCAGGAGAGAAGGGAAAGGGAGACTTCTCTGAGAGGTTCAAAGGGAGAACCTTGCAGAACGTCAAGAACCAGATTAAGATCCCATGGATCCACGGGCGCTCGATACGGAGGAGCCGTGTGAGCCACGCCCTGAAAGGTTTTGACCTGAGGGCGGGAGGCCAAAGTCTTCTGAAATAAAATGGACAGTGCCAAAACTTGACCCTTCAAGGAACTGAGAGCAAGCCCCGCATCCAGCCCTGCCTGAAGAAACGCCAGAACGGAAGGGAGCGAAAAGCACATAGGCGCGATGTTATTGGCCTCACACCAAGTGAAATAGGCCTTCCAAGTACGGTAGTAAATCATGGAATGAATTACACGACCGGAGAATCCTGCTCGTTTCAAAACCTCGGTCTCAACAGCCACGCCGTTAAATTGAGCGGCAAATCGGACCTTGAGACAGCAGATCTGCCCTGTCTGGAAGCTTCCAGGGGGTGTCCGCGAGAAGGTTAACAATGTCCGCGAACCAAGACCTTCTGGGCCAATTCGGGGCGATGAGAATGACTGGAATTCCTTCTGCTTTGATCTTCTTCAACAGCTTGGGAAGAAGAGGCAGGGGAGGAAACAGGTAGGGAAGCTCTAAATGTGACCAAGGAATGGCCAGAGCGTCGGCGCCCACTGCAAGAGGATCTCGAGCTCTGGATACAAACTGTGGGACCTTCCTGTTGAGGCGAGAAGCTAGCAGATCTACGTCCGGGGTTCCCCAACGACTGCAGAGCTGAAGAAAAACCTCTGGATGTAGGGACCACTCTCCTGCCGCGAGACCCTCATGGCTGAGAAAGTCGGCGGCCCAGTTGTCTACGCCGGGAATGTGTACCGCGGAGATTATCGGTACCGAAATCTCTGCCCACTGAAGGATCTTGGACACTTCTGCCAGGGCTGAGACACTCCGTGTCCCTCCTTGGCGGCTGACATATGCCACCGCTGCGGCATTGTCTGTCTGAATCCGGACCGGCAGGCCCCTGAGGAGCCTTTCCCAGTGGACGAGAGCCAGATGGATCGCTCGTATCTCTAGGACGTTGATCGGCAGAGCTGATTCCTGAGTCGACCAACGACCCTGAACAGTGTGATGGCGGAACACTGCACCCCAGCCGAGGAGGCTGGCATCCGTTGTTACAATCTGCCAGTGAATGGAAAGAAAAAACCGACAAAAGTGGATAAGAGGTGACGTCAACCACCAGTTGAGTGACCGCTTGACCCGGCATGAAAGACGTACAGGGCGATCCAGGGACAGAGCCGACCTGTTGCACCTCGACAGAATGGCGTGCTGGAGAGGTCTGGCGTGAAATTGGGCAAAGGGAACTGCCTCTATCGCCGCCACCATCTTTCCCAGGACCCTCATAGCTGTTCGGAGGGACGGAAATCGTGTGGTCTGCAGCGATCGTACATCCTGCTTCAGGGAAAGAATCTTCTCTCGTGGGAGAAAGACCCTTGACCGACGCGTGTCGAACAGTAGGCCCAGAAACACAAGACGTTGAGAAGGAATCAGACAAGACTTTTTCCTGTTGACGATCCACCCGAAATTGGAAAGGGTGTCTAGGACAATCGTCAAACTTAGGCGAGCCTGTTGAAAAGAGGAAGCTTTGATCAGAATATCGTCGAGGTACGGAAAAAGAACGAGACCTCTGATCCTCAACAAGGCCATCAGTGCAGCCATGATCTTCGTGAAGACTCTGGGTGCGGTGGCGAGACCGAAGGGCAGCGCGACGAACTGGTAATGTTCCTGGCGAATCGCAAACCGCAGGAACTTCTGATGTCCGGAGAATATGGGAACATGTACATAGGCATCTTGGATGTCTATTGAACACATGAATTCCTGCTCCTCCATGGAAGCGATTACCAAACAAACCGACTCCATCCGAAAGTGGCGAAGATGTACTCTCTTGTTGAGAAGCTTGAGATCCAAGATGGGTCGGACCGCCCGCCTTTTTTCGGCACCACAAAAAGGTTTGAATAAAATCCTGTGAACCGCTCCGAGACGGGAACGGGAACAATCACCCCGGAACTGAGGAGAGAGGTGATGGCCGTAAAGAACCCCGGAATCAAGGCTGGATCCTTTGGAGGACGGGATTCGAAGAAACGATTCGGTGGAAGAGAAACGAACTCTATCTTGTATCCTGACGATACAATCTCCCTGACCCAAGCGTCCTCTACTGAGGCCAGCCAAACGTCCCTGAAGAGAAGTCGACCTCCCAATCGGAAGGGACCCTCGGGAGTCCAACGATAGTCATGCAGATGTAGACCGTCCAGACCTGGATGATCTGCCCTGGGAAGAGTGGGATCACCAGGAAGGAGTGGGTCTGAAGGAAACTTTCTATCTTGGCGCGCCTGCGGTCTTTGTTGGTTGGATGGGTTCTCCGCCGTATTGAAACGGCGGAAAGCCCAAAAGGGTCGAAACTGACGCCTTAGTGGAGGTCTGCGAGGATTAGACTGAGGGAGAAGGGAACTCGTGCTTCCGGTGGCGTCCTTAATAATCTGGTCCAATTGGGAACCAAAGAGGCGTACTCCCTGAAAAGGCATATTAGTAAGAGACTTCTTAGAAGACAAGTCCGCCTGCCAGGCCTTGAGCCAAATTGTACGTCGGATTGCCACAACGTTGCTTGCCGCCTGAACCGCGCAGGATGCGGCATCCAAAGAAGCAGAAAGCAGATAATCCCCCGCATGGGAAATCTGATTGGCGAGATCAGCCAATCGCTCTGGTTGTGCTTTATCTAGGATGCCCTGACGAAGATCCTCTGCCCAAGTAGCTATGGCTTTTGCTGCCCAAGACGAAGCAAAGTTTGGACATACCGCCGCTGAAGCCGCTTCGAAGGCGGACTTAGCTAGGGATTTTATAATCCTATCATTAGAATCCTTTAGAGCCGCCACGCCTGAAAGCGGGAGAACCGTGTTATTAGAAAGTCTGGACACGGGCGGGTCCACAGAGGGAGAAGCAGCCCAGTTGTCCGTGAGCTCTTTAGCAAACGGGTACAGTACGCCAAGACGCTTTCCTCTTTGAAAGAGTCTGGTCGGATCTTGTCTTTCCCTGGTAAAAAATCTTTCCAAAGTCGGAATGGAAAGGAAATACCCTGGAGGGTGTTTCCGCCCGTCTGAACGAAACCTCCTGATCTGAGGATTTCGCAGGGGGGTCAGCAATCTCGAAGGTCTGGTGAATAGCTGCAATGAGGTTCTGCACCGTAACCTTCATGTTCGCATCCTGGTCCGAATCCAGCTCTAAAATTCCCTCAGAAGACCTGTCCGAGAACGCTTCACCTGACTCGGGAGAGGAGGCCCAGGAAGGAGGCTGCCGAGACGGACTATGCGGTGAGATGGGACGAGGGGAGGATTCCGGCTGGAGATCCTGCCTGGGTCTTTTGCGACTAACGCTGGCTGACTCAGACGGAATCTCGAGACCTGCTGGACCCTGCAGAAGTATCCAGGGGCAACTAATCCAGAGCGGCTACCAGGAACTGAGACACCCTGGTGAGGTCTGCCACTGATTGAGAAAGAGATGAAGCCCAGCCAGGCATGGGGGGGGGGGGGGGGGTTCACTCTCACATGGGGCCATAGATTGCTCATGGGAGGCGTCAGGCTGAATTGGATTGCTACAGTCCAGGCAGAGGGGAGTGGACTGACCTGAGGGAAGTTTGCGATTGCAAGAAGAGCACGCAAAGTACTTGACTAGAGTGCAGGAGGGAGCCGTAGAGCGGGCACGAACAGATTTAGAGTTAGACATAGTGATAACTGAGGTAGTGCCGGAAGGTTGGGGGACAGAAGGCAGAGGAGGGTGTCAGTAGCGCTGACTCACAGTCCGGTGTCCCAGAGACAATGCTATCCGGCTTGTCTGCAGCTCAGAGCGAAATCCGGCTGACAGGCCCAGAGAGCGATATCCGGCTGACAGAACGGCGTCCGGCTGACAGGCTGGGAAGATGGCGACCGCCTTAGAGGAATGGGAAAAACGCACGCTTCCAGGGGAAGAAGGGCAGCGTCAACTGCCAGGCTGAAGGAGGCACCGCCCGCTGGCCAAGAATAGGCTGGGGTGCAAGAAGGAGGCGGTGGGAGGGCCTGGAACGGGCAGGAGAGAAGCCCGCATAGAAGAAAGGGGCGGAGGGCGTGGCCGCGACGCAGAAGAAGGCCCGAAATGAAGCCGGGGCCTAAATTAATAGCGGCGACCGCCTGTCAGCGCGGGGCGGCGCGGAGGTCCCGCAGCGCTGCCGCGGCAATCGCTCTGCAGAGCGCCGCTGCCATCTGCTGGGCCCAGGACTGAAGGCGGGGGGAAAAACGCCGGGCAAGGCCCCTTCTGACGCCAGGGCCAGGAGGAATTGCGGCGGCCGCAGTGGCCGCTTTGAATAAGACTGGAGCCGCCGAGATGCCCATCTAGGGATGAGGAGGACGTGACTCGGCCCCCATACTTACCTCCGTCTGGCATTCTATAAAGGTACCTCAATATCCCACGCTGTCTGTCTTCTGTAGTGTCCGCGTCTCATCCAGACCGACAGGCTCTGGTGGGCGAGTGGGTGGGAGACGGGGAGCGAGGACCATCTGGATCGCTGGCACGCATCCGTGCTGAGCTCTTGGTCCTGCCGTAGAGACCTATGAGGATACGGGGTGGCAGTACACGCCGTACTCATAGTCTCTTTGTGGGAGTACAGCTGTGACTCTTCACACTGTATCCCTCCGGAACCTGAAAAGGACCGATGCACCTTGAGGTAGATAAGGGTCTAATGAAAGACCCGTGTCCACCTCCTACTGACACTAAGCTAAACTGAGGAATTCCCTGCCGGTCGGTGGGGTGTACACTGCGGAGGAGGAGCTAACCTTTTTTTGTGCATAGTGTCAGCCTCCTAGTGGCAGCAGCATACACCCATGGTCTGTGTCCCCCAATAAGGCGAACGAGAAAAGGTGACTAGAAAAATTACAGGAAAAAAAAAAAAAAAAAATATTATATAAATCACTAACCGGGACCCCATGTGCCATCAATGTGTTGGGGTTCATTAATGTGACCAACTGATGTAGGAGATCTGGCTGACTTTCAAAGAGTTCTGGAGTCAATTTCTTCATAACTTCTTCGAGCTGTTCAGCAGCAGAAGACGGCACGCCATACCAGGTCTTGGGCTCTCCCCTGGAAAAGAAAGTCAGCGGCTTACTCCAAAGTTATAAAAAAATAAAAAAAATAAAAAAAAAGTTAAACCATTGGGTTAATCGAACAGATCTAAGATCTCTTCATCCACAATCATGTTCGATAGTTCAGATAGCATTAAGGGGTAATCTACTCTTTAGGTCAGAGCATGCACTATGGTTGTACTTTGATCCCCCATACACTTCATTACTAATCCTCTGCCAACCCTCGGATGAAATTAATCAACTTGTTTTAATCAACGGTGCTATGTAACCGATCTGGCTCCTTTTTTAGTGACGTGTATGGCATTGCAGCTCACCATCATTCAAGTGATTGGGATGGATCTGCAGTACCAAGTAAACAAAAGCAATGCAGCCCCTTCAACCAGCTGATCGGGGGTGGTAAATGATGTTACTTCATCTCTCTCAACATAACTTCAAAAAAGTGAATATCACTGTGACTGAATAAGTCACGATTGTTGAGGTTGTAGATTTAAACCCCTTTTATGTCTCCATGACACTTACCAATGAAGGTAGTTAATTGAATAGCTCCAATGATCCTCGATGTGCCAACAGAAAGCAGAGAACACCATGCCCACGTAGAGCCATGGCACCTTCATACCCGATATATCAGCATTGATGTGACAGAGAACAGATTGCTCCAGTATTGGCATAACATTCAAGTTCCATCCACTTGTGGCATATGACTGAAGAGAAAAAAAAAAAAAAAAAAGGAGGATTAACAGACCAAACCATGAAAACATGTAAAATAGAAATAAGCAAGATAAATGTGTCAATCACCGCCTCCTCAGGAGTCAACTCCGATTTGCCATCAAGCATTGGAAAACCGCTGCCAAATTCCTTGGAGTGAATATCTGCTCCGTACTGTACAGTCACATCCTCCTCTATACTGTTCACCAGGCGCCAGAACTCCTTCTCCACCAGCTCTGTAGGTACCATCTGCAGACAGTAAAGAAAAATAATACTGGTCGAGTCAAAAAGATGGGGTATATCAGATATATCGTTTGGTTATTATGAGTATTGAGGTCAATGGAAACATTTCACTTTTACAGACTATGTGCAAACTTACGTGAACTGGCATGTTGAAGTAATCCGCTTTGAATGAATCAGCCATTTCGCCGAAGCTTTGTAATGTATACTCTCGAGTCGCCTGTTCAAACCCAAAAGCTTCAGGAGGCCTTTTACATTCCTGAAGGAGAACAGGAAGAGAAAAATTGTATCATATTAGAAATCAGGGAAATCATAAAAATAAATAAACATCAGCACTAGTCACAGATACACCCATGGTTTCCTGTGTTCCCCAATGAAGCGAGAGAGAAAGACAATTTTTTCTTTACTTACGGCCATGACACATTTGGGACAGTGCCAAATGCCTTTAGGAGGTTCTGGTAGTGGAGGCAGTAAACAGAACGTGTGGTAGTTGTCATCACATCCATCACAAAGCAGCAACTTCTCATCATCGTCTCCACGGGAGCAAATCCTACAGACATAGGTGTCCACCTGTATCCAAAATATAAGTGACCACAATGTAAGTGGAGAGGAGCTAACAGGCCATCAATCTGCAGCTGCCCTTCACTTTTTCTAAAAAAAAAAAAAAAAAAAATTATATCTCAGACTTTCTACCAAATTCAGACCCAAACTTCCAGGTTGTCGGATCCGGTATGCAGAGCTTCCATGAACGCTCTCAAGATGAAAGAGCTTGTTATTCCACTGTGAAAGCAGATCCCAGAATATGTAAGGAAGTTCCGGCCTGACTTTGCTAGAAAGTCAGGCCTATTTGAATGTGTAGGTGGGGTGCAGTAGGAGCACTTTTGCTTGCTTCTGATAACTTATATTTAGTAGAGTCCCTAGTCAGGGGCTGCCCACTCTAATCAAATAAAGGCAACCCCAGATTGATGGAAGGTAATCTATAGAAGTGATTGTCACCACAAGTTTTGCTCCAGACATCAGGCAGATGATTTCACAAAAGGGAAACCAAGCAATTGCAATAGTACATGGCGTCCATCCATCGAGAAGCTTTGTCATCTGGCTTAGAGAGGTGGGTCTTGAGTGGAGGATCCAAGAAGTCCATTTAACATTACATGGATGGACAGGGGTTGTTGCGTTCATTTCTTAAAAGTGCGCAACTCAATCAGTGGACTTACAAATTGGGAACTGCTGGTATTCCTTCGAAGCCTCATAGTCATCTTAGTGCAGGGTTCAGGGCTGAGGGACCGTTCTCGCTTTATATATGGATGGTATTCCCCGGGTTCTCCTCTTGAATCCACACCAGGCTCTTCCTTAACCACCAGTGTTGGGGGGCAATCTGGAATATCACTTTCTACAAGAGAAACATTAGAGTATATAATTACAAAAGATGCCAGAAATGGTGTAATGCTGTTCATGACTCACGTATGCCTGGAATCAAGTGAATAGGGCCAAGCTGCAGTGCCAGATATAACCCATGAAAAAGAGCACCATTTTTATTTTAATTTCTGGTCCTCAACTAAACCATAATTAGATGCATTAACCATGAAATTTTATATACATCCCCTTTGGAGGAATGCAATGTTGCATACATACCTTTCTTCCGTAGATTTTTGTCTTTTGCCATCAACCCAAGTCCCATCATTTTTGGTCCAGCACCATAAATTTGAAGTTTCTTTAACTCTGGGTTCTTTTCTATATCTTCCTCTGTGGGTTCCGGCTTGGGATAAAAGAAAATACAAACAGAACATTTAATCATTATAAAAAAAAATAAATAAAAAAAAAGCAAGGCAGAGAGGAAAGAGTAAACTAAAGCGGCATCCAAGGACTAAATTTACACGAGCGAAAGACTAATGGTACAAGGTTAAGAAAGAGCTCTTATAACAGAACACAAATTTAAAAGTTAATAATTTTTAAAGGGATAATTTACATGGGCCAATGATTGCCGGAGCGATCCTTGACAAGAACAATTGTGACTGATCACCCAATGAAAGATGATCAGGGAGGGAATAATCAGTGATTATTGCATCTTTTCCACAAACCTAAAAAGTACTAGAGACGAACAGGATATACCTTCCCTAACCCCCAAGTCTATAGGAGCTGCATAAAGCGTTCCCTATTAATGATCATTCCTACAAAACTCCTCACGATTATTGCAGATGAGCATAAACTGACTTTCTAGAGCAATCGATGCTTGTTTTTTTTGTTTGTTATTTTTGGAACATAATGACTCCCACACACTCATTAGAAACACAGATATACAATGCAATGTAATGAGAAAAAAAAAAAAAAACACACAAAACCATATACCCAAGATGGTGATGATGATTCTGGGGGCCGAGAGGAACTTTGAGAAGCAGGATCTGAGTTGTCAGGATCCTGCATGAAATGACAAGAACAAGGGAAGAAAAACAAAAAAATAAAAAAACAGTAAGACTGAACAGTCCCTGCCGGTCAGGCTTCCTCACAGCCTCCATACCATCCTGACAAGGAAAACAAATCATAAGGAAAGAAATAAAATGTATTGATTAAATTCAAATTTGCGCAATGAGGAAACTACATGAGTGACAGGCAATATGGGGGCTTTGCCATTAGTCATTCTCACCTCCTGAGTCAGGCGTTTGGCTCGTCGTCCGTAGCTGGTGATTTTGGAGGGCTGCACAGACTGCCGCAGTGGTATACTATGTGGTTTGTATTCCCTATCTTTCTCTTCACTGTCATAACGTGGTCGCTCGCCGCAATCCTGCATTTGAAAACTTTCCATTATAAGGGAGGGGAAAAAAAAAAAAAGATAGTAGAAAAGCTTCCTACCTTGGTACAGGACACTGGAAATCTTACCACCAAATTAGCTCCAGACTGGTACATATGAAAGGGGTATATAATACGTTCGTAATGGGACCTCAACAAGGAGCCAAGGTTTTTTCCTGAGGGATACCCCATGCGTTGCGCCACGCGAGCCCATCTCCTCTCTCTGCAGATCGGTTCATAGCCGCCCTCCTCCTGCACAATCTACAAATTGAAGAAAACGTGTCATCGTGAGGTAGTGCAACATAACGATATTCACATATGGTTTATTTTTAAAAGTGGTAATTTTATTTCTATTAAAATATTGGCCTTCCATGCTTAAAAATCTACCAGCAGCAAAAACATACAGAATGCATACACAACCTTATTGAGGCTGTACAAGTCCAGGATTCTTCGCTCTACGTTGGGAATTTTTAATGACGACTCCTGGATCTCCCAGAACTTGGCGATTTGGTCCAAGTAGTTCAACTTGACTCTAGTTTCTGCCTGAAAATGGGAAGGAAAAAATAAATAAATAAACACAAGTTGAGCACTTTAATACCTTTCAGCTGCACATTAAATTATATGTACCATGCTATCAGAAGAGTGGCAAGGCCAGAGTGCCAAAGGGAGGGAAAAAAAAAAAAAAAAAGTGGGCATTTCAATCTTTCTCCAGTGAATTTTTGGCAGCCAACAAGGCCTCAAAAAAGTAAAAAAAAAAAAAAAGTAAGCAATCCTTGACAGCCCTTTCCTTTCCAGACATCTACCTATTTGGCAGTTCTTTAGGAGATTATTATTATTATTATTATTATTATTATGCATTTATATAGCGCCATTTATTCCATGGCGCTTTACATGTCAAAAGGGGATCATCTCAATTGGCATAGATGTCTGCACCAAAGTTAGTTTTGTCCCCCAGGAATGGTAAAAATCCCAGGCACAGGTTTGACTGCTTTCAGGAGATCCAACTCCCCTATAACAAGGTATAAGTGCTCTCCACAGGTCCTAGAACTTTTCTTGTAGTCAGCTGTCCCACATAAGCCTCTATCTTGCCATCCATGCTTCTCTTACCCAAAAAATGATTGTCCCAGTGCCTATACAGGATGTCGTCTATGAACGATATGCCTAGACTTGAAGTGCATTGAGAATTTTGCCACAGTTCACTCTTCCACATGGGATCATTTCATTCAGTATTCACATCCATGATACAGAAGAAGCTCGTGGACACATATGCACATCCTCACCATCCTTTCCTTCACTCGGGCCACCACCACTTTGCCTCTCTCCCATTTTAGTTTATCAACAGCACCTCGGTCTTCACCTTCACTTTCCCAGGGTATCAACATCATCTACTGTATTACCTGATCATCATGAAAGTCAACATCCAGGTCAGTCAAACTATTCCTAATTAAGATGGGTAATCCACTGCCCAAACTCTCTACCTCCCAAGGATTAACGTCTGTGGAAATGTGTGTTGACACATTAAGGCCAGGATTCTCCTTCTAAGCCCCTCTCCCTCCAGGAATGTCCAACCATTCCTGGGTCATGCTCCAGTAGCCTTTCAACAAAGCATGAGGTCGTTAAGGCCTGGAAGTCTCTTCCATCATGCTTCACTTCACACTCAGCGAGTCGCTGACTTAAAAAAAAAAAGGACTAAACTCAGGGTGGTGGACCGATTCTGACAATCACCACATCCTAATGGGGCAGGACTAGTCCAGTAGCAAGTTTCCCCTAGAATAGTCCTGCCTAAGATTCACCATTGATGGCTCCCTGGGCATAATAGACACCCTCCATGCTTTACCAGTCATGACACGTCAAGTAATCACCACTTGTCAATAATCAGAATAATAGTGCAATAGGAACTACATGTGGTCCTTCATGTACTACAGTCATCACTGAACAACCCCTTGATGGCATTTCCCTGTGCCCTTAGATTTCTCAGTCCTTCACATTAAGATCTTTTTCTCTCCTCTTCGAAACCTAAAGAAAGGTCGTAATGTAATAATGTAAGATGTAATTCTTCCAAATGTCTTACTTGTTTATAACATTTGGGGAACACAGAACGGTGGATATACACCCTGGTACAAAGAGGCTGACACTAGGTAGAATATAAAATATTGGCTCCATCTGGACATGACGTAGCACGTTTAAGTTTAATGTCCATAGGAGACAGACAACCTGTATCACGTGTTTTTCCTGATCTATTTGGTGGCCTGTGTGACCTTCTTTCCATGGGTTAGTGTCTGCATAGGGCTTCCTACACCATCTCTATGCGGCAATTCTCAGCCACTGGCTCGGAGGCCTCTTGTTCTGTGGGCGGGCTATCATTTAGTGCTGGGTGCCTTTACCGACACCTCCCCCATTTATATAGTCAGGGAGCAACTAATTCTAGCATTTCGGGAGGTTTCTGTGCCTTCTTTGGAGGGAGCAGTTTTCTCTGCTCTCCCTATTCATGTCAAATCTCAAGCAGGTTTAGGTCTTTCCTGCTGACTACTGAATCCCTGATGTCCACTTGCCATGAGGCCCAGCTACTCCAGTTCCAGGCGAGGCTCCTTTTCCATCCCGGCCCCCTCTTCAGATATACAGCTTTGCCCATTTTCGGCTGCATGTACCTTTCACCAGCCAGGGGGATAGCTTTGGACTTGCTCTTCGTAGGAGCCATCTTGGACCCCTTATTATTTTCAACTCTTGATATCCAAGTGTCCTGTTGCAGGCTGAGACCCTCTGGGCAGAAGCATTCAAATTTTGCTCATTTACACTGTGCAAAACAACTTAAAAAAGGAGATTTTTGTGTACTCACCGTAAAATCTCTTAGCCTCTAATTGGGGGACACAGAACCATGGGTGTTATGCTGCTGTCCACTAGGAGGCGACACGATGCATAATCTGAAAAAAGATTAACTATGGCTCCTCCTCTGCAGTATACACCCCTGGACGGCGTCAGCCTTCTCCAGTTTTGTGCAAAAGCATTAGGAGGAACATAACAGAAACATAACCATGCCTGTAAGAAGGCTACTATGTACGAGCTCAAAGAACAATATGAGAACTCAACCGTAACAACGGCCCGTAAGGGCAGCAGGGTGGGAGCAGTGTCCCCCAATTAGAGGCGAAGAGAAAGATTTTACGGTGAGTACACAAAAGTCTCCTTTACTCTGTCGCCTCATTGGGGGACACAGAACCATGGGACGTCCCAAAGCAGTCCCTGGGTGGGAAGCAATGGACGAATATTGTGCTAGCAGGTCCCTAAACTTGGGGCACTGCCGCCTGCAGAACCAGTCTACCCAGACTCGCATCCGCTGAGGACTGGATATGAACACTGTAGTATTTCGTAAACGTGTGTAGGCTAGTCCAAGTGGCCGCCTTACACACTTGTGCCAAAGCCTGGTGCCGAATGGCCCAGGAGGCCCCTACTGCCCGTGTAGAGTGTGCCGTGATACCGGACAGAAGAGGGGAACTGTTAAGTCGGTAGGCCTCATGTATGGTGGACTTGATCCACCTGGCAAGGGTAGCCTTGGAAGCCGGCAGTCCCTTGCGACCGCCTTCCGGAAGAATGAAGAGGGAAGAGGGAATCAGACTTCCGGAATGGTGCAGACCTGGACACGTAAATCCGCAATGCTCTGACGAGGTCAAGCGTATGCAGAGCCTTCTCCACTCTATGAACCGGACAAAGGGATGGCAGCGAGATTTCCTCATTTAGGTGGAAGGTGGACACAACCTTCGGAAGGAAGGATGGTACCGTTCGGAGAACCACCTTGTCCTGGTGAAAGGCTAGGAAAGGCCGTCTGCAGGAAAGTGCTGACAATTCCGACACTCTGCGTAACGAGGTGATCGCCACTAGAAAAACCACTTTCTGTGACAGAATGCAGAGTGGAACTTCTTTAAGGGGTTCGAAGGGTGGTGCCTGCAATGCTGTCAGGACCAGATTGAGGTCCCACGTTTCCAGTGGACGTTTGTAGGGGGGGGGGAACCAATCGGGAAACTCCCTGGAGGAAAGTCCTTACTTGCGGTTTGGTAGCAATGCGCCTTTGAAAAAGGACAGAGTGCTGACACCTGACTCTTAAGCGAGCCTAGGGATAAGCTTGGCGTCTAGGCCCGATTGAAGAAAACCTAGTACCTTCGGGAGGGAATAAGGGAGTGAGACTTGTCCACGAGAGTCACACCAGCAAAAGAAAGCTCTCCAGGTACGATAATAAATCTTGGCGGAGGCTGGCTTCCTTGCCCTGATCATGGTCGCAATGACTTCCAGTGAAAATCCAGGTTTCAAGGGCCATGCCGTCAAATTGAGAGCCCCTGAATTCTGATGGTAGAATGGACCTTGAGACAGAAGGTCGTGACAGTCGGGTAGACGCCAGGGGGCGTCTGCTGTAAGTTGAACGATGTCGGCGTACCATGTACGTCTGGGCCAATCTGGCGCGATGAGGATGGTTGGAACTCCCTCACGACCCTGGAGATCAGGGGGAGGGGTGGGAAAATGTACAGGAGTTGGAACTGGGACCTGTCCCGGACCAGGGCATCCGCTCCGAGCGACCGCGGGTCGTGTGTCCTGGCCAGGAAATTGGAGACCTTGGCATTGAGATGGGATGCCATTAGGTCCACATCCGGGGTTCCCCAGCGTTGGCAGATCTGGTAAAAAAAAAATCTCGGGATGGAGAGACCACTCCCCCGAATCCATTCCTTGCCTGCTGAGGAAGTCTGCTTCCCAGTTTTCTACACCCGGAATGTGGACCGCAGAGTACCGACCTCGTGTCTTCCGCCCAGTGGAGGATACGTGCCACTTCTCTCATCGCCTGGGCGCTGCAGGTCCCGCCTTGGTGATTCACATATGCCACAGCCGTGGCATTGTCCGACTGTATCCGTATGTGCGAGGCTGCAAGTAAGTGATGAAAGGCTCTCAGTGCCAGGAAGATGGCCCGGATTTCCAGGATATTGATGGGCAAGGTCGCTTCCCTTGGTGACCACGTGCCTTGTGATGTAGGTGCACCGCCCCCCAGCCTGTCAGGCTTGCATCGGTGGTCAGGACCTTCCATTGACCTGAGAGAAAGGGTTTTCCTCGTGCAAGCGAGGTTGGCTTGAGCCACCAATGCAGGAACCTCCAGGCTGACGTCAACCGGAACTCCCTGTCGAGGGAGAAGGGATTCCTGTCCCAAGATCTGAGTATGGCTAGTTGAAGAGGCCTGAGGTGAAACTGGGCAAATGGCACTGCCTCTATTGCTGCTGCCATCCTGCCAAGGACTCATGGCAAACCGGAGAGATCGGGGAGGACTGCGGAGTAGTGTACGAACTCCCAGACGGATGGCCAGTGTCTTGTCCCTGGAGGTGTCGAATAACATTCCCAGGAAGGTTAGAGTCTGACTCGGGGTAGTCGACGATTTCTGTAGATTGACTAACCATCCCAGACGACTCAGTGGGTCTACTGTGATTGAGACACTGACCTCGCAGTCCTTGAAGGTGGAAGACTTGATGAGAAGGTCATCCAGGTACGGGACGACTAGAATGCCTCGAGTGCAGAACGTCCATGGTGGCTGCCATGACCTTGGTAAACGTTCTTGGAGCCGTGGAGAGTCCGAACGGAAGGGCGACAAACTGGTAGTGGTTTTGGTTGACCGCGAACCTGAGAAGCCTTTGATGGGCTTGAGCAATTGGTATGTGCAGATATGCGTCTTGTATGTCTATGGAGGCAAGGTATTCTCCCTGCTCCATGGATGCAATGATGGACCGGAGGGACTCCATGCGGAAATGACAGACCCGTACATATTTGTTGAGCAGTTTTAGGTCTAGTATGGGCCGAACGCTGCCTCCTTTCTTGGGAGCTACGAACAGATTGGAGTAGAACCCTCGGAATCTTTCGTTCGCGGGAACCGGCACCACGACTCCTGCCTGAAGGAGAGAGGAGACCGATTGGTGGAAGGCACGAGTCTTGTCTGATGGTGTTGGAGGGATAGAGGGGAAGAACAGGTTCGGTGGAGTGGAAGTGAACTCTTGTATCCAGAAGACACCATTTCCCTGACCCACCTGTCTTCTGTAATAGGCAGCCAGACTTGCTGAAAGAGTAAAAGTCGCCCGCCTACTGGTGGGGTGCCTTCCGGAGTTCGTGAGTCATGATGAAGCGAAGTTCTGAGGTTTTCCTCCCTTGGGTTTCGCTTGGCCTGCTTTCGACTGCCAAGTCCTGTCCGGTCTCTGCGCAGTCCGTGGGTTGCCCCTGCGTGGAGAGCGGTTACGGTTTTGCGCTGGGCACGAGACGGACCAGCCCAAAGAATTCTGAAAGGATCGGAATCGTGTCTGGTTTCTTCGTTTAAACGTTCGTTTCGGTTTTAGTTGAGGGAGAGAGGTACTCTTACCCCCAGTGGCATTGGCTATTATTGTGTCCAACTTTTCGCCGAAAAGCCTTCCAGTAAGGTACGGAAGAAGCGTGAGGGACTTCGAGGCCGCATCCACTTTCCATTCTCGCAGCCAGAGGATACGCCGAATCGTAATGGCGTTTGCCGCTATCCCCGCTAGACCTCTTGCTGAGTCTAGGGCTGCATGAAGCATGTAGTATGCTACCACTGCTATCTGGACCGCTTGGTCCGAGAGCCCGGCATTTGAAGCTTGAAGACCCTCCTGTAGTTTTTTGGCCCAAGCCAGGATGGCCTTGGCCGCCCAAACTGAAGCAAACGCAGGGGCCAAGGCTTCGAAAAATGGAACGAGCCAGGCGTTCTACTTGCCGGTCTGCTGCGTCCCTGAGGGTTGAGCTGTCTGGCAGAGAGAGTAAGGTCTGCGCTGCTAGTCTAGATACGGGGGGGTCCACTTCGGGTGTATCTGTCCACTGTTTGGTGTCTGTGAGAAGCGGTACTTCGCTTACAAATATTTGCGATTAGCAAATTTTTTCTCAGGCTGCGAAAACTGTTTAGTAAGTATCTCCTGAAACTCATGGTGATTAAGGAAGGCCTTAGGTGGTTTCTGAACACTTTCGAAACGAATCTTATGCTCTGGGGCTTCCGGGGCTGGCTCTGAAATTTCCAGCACCCGATGGATGGCAGAGATTATGTCCTCAACTAGCGCTGTATTGCTAGGGGGAGAAGGTACCACGGACCTCTCCGTTTCGTTGTCTGAGTCAGAGTCACAGATGCCTTCCGAATCCTGTGTATCGCTCAGGTGATCCCTGGTGGGCGACCTGGGGCGGGGGATCTCTGTGGTGACCTGCATTGTCTGTCTCTGACAGGGGACTGCCTAGGAGACCTGGAATGACAGTGTCTCTCCCTGGGGGACCTTGTGCTATAGGACGACTCAGGTGATCGTGACCTGTGGGTCCACTTAAGTCTGTGAGAGTCGGAAGCAGCACGTTCCTGAGACAAGCTGTCCGTTTTCTGGGTAACGTTCATAGCCGGGACCCGACCCTGCAGAGCTTGCAGCAATGTGGCGGTTAAGTTATCTATGGACTGTGTCAAAGACTGTGACATCTGAGTAGCCCATTCCGGCATGGTATCTGACACTGAAGCGTTGGTAGGGACTCCCCCTGGGGTTCTGACCCAGAGTTCTGGATGCAATCCCGGCAGTGCAGATACGTGCTGCCACTGGGGAGCGTGGCTTTGCAGGCTGTGCAGAATGCATAGAAACATTCCTGCCTGGTTCTCTTTCTTGAGCCCAGCATAGTGCACAGAGGCTGGCTATCAGGGATCCTACAGGGGTGGCTACGCAGAGGGAACCCACAGAGAGCCTTATAGGAAGTATGGATTCACAGCTGAGTAAAGAGAACCCAGCTGTGAGCTTACCCCACCAGTGTGCCCCTAGGTCCAGCGCCAACAGATCCCAGTTCTGTGCCCCCCGGAGACTGCTGTGGTTCTCCTCTGCTGGAGGAGTCAGTTATCAGGATGTCTGCAGCCAAAAAAAAATAGCCACCGGGACGCTGAGTAAGGAGGGGGCGGAGAGCTGAAAAGGGCGCGCTGGGCTATGTAGAAACGCGCCCTTTTCTGCCTCGATACGCCCCTTCTATGACACTATAGTGTCATTTTAGTCATCCGTGGGGGCGGGGAAAAGGCGGCGGCTAGGCCGAAGCCACGGTCTCAAGTAGAGGCCTGATACCCAGGAGGGCTCCAGAGCGGCGCGGTAGTCGGTCGAATTTGTACCAGACCCCCAACAGAATGGGCGACTGGCTAGCGGTGGGGGCAGCAGGGGTAGCGGTTCCTGTTGGGGGGGGGGGGGGTCCTTGGAGCACCATCGAGCCGCTGCAGAGACAGGGGCGCAGAAAGCCCAGTCTCTGCTGTGCCATGTCTGCCTGCACCCTCCCCCGGCCCCAGCAGGATCCCACAGCTGGTCTGGGGTCCCTGGATGCTGCAAAATGCTGCCTGTTCTCCGACCCTACCTGAGGCATCTCAACCTAATGCCCCCTGCGGTGGATTAGGGAGGGTGCGTCTGTCACCGTCAGGGGGTCTTCATGCTCGCCTCAACCCAGACCCCAAAGGGGTTGGGGGAAGGAGGGGGGGGTCTCAACTTCGGACCAGTTACGAGGGACTGGGGAAGGAGCGACATGGGGAATAGCCGTCTCCACTTCAACTGGGCACCCCTAAAAAGGGGGCAAAGGAGCCATGCCGGGAGTCTCGCTGGAGACACACTTTTATTCATCTGTATTCCGCACGAAAAAGTAAAAAAAAGGTGTGCCTCCTTGCGACACTAAGCAAAAACTGGAGAAGGCCGACGCCGTCCAGGGGTGCACACTGCAGAGGAGGAGCCATAGTTAATCTTTTTTCAGATTATGCATAGTGTCGCCTCCTAGTGGACAGCAGCATAACACCCATGGTTCTGTGTCCCCCAATGAGGCGACAGAGTAATGAACATGTCAGCTGATACATGCTGACATGTATGCATCAGATGCTGGCTTTGCGATCACAGTCATGCATGTTTTACTCTGAAACACTGCGGCATTTCAGATGAAGAAAAAAAAAAAAACCACTTAATCACTGCCGATGACTGAGCCGCACTAATGACTAGTCATACAGGCGGGTCCCCGGCGGCTTCTCACTGCCTGTACAAATAGTCAATAGCACAGCTTGGTCCTTGGTGGTGATTGAAACACTGCAGTTTTTAAGAGAAAAGCATACATGGCTGTGATCACACAGCCAGGCACGGATACATGCTGCCCATGGTTTATTATTTCCTCTCCGTGATATTGCGCAAATCACTTACCAGCCAGTTCCACTCCGAGTTTAAGGTCTTATCCCTGCATCCATCGCAGATGTTTCAGATCCCTCTAAGGAACCAAAGTTACCTGGTCCGTTACCTAGCACTTAAGCTATATTCTATATTGCAGGGCCTAACATACAGTACAATCAGGCTCTAAGACTCTAGATCCCTAATGGCCATGGTTGACCCTCACACTTGGAAGCCCTACAAGAATCAAGACTTCTACCCTTTGCCAGTGCTCCTCTCCTAAAGTTTAGTCCTTTCTGCAGTCCAATTTGAATCGACAACTTAAGACCGTTCTCCAGGAAATGGCTCACTACACCTGTCTTTAAAAAGGTATCTGGTGGAACCATGTGTTCACTATCCTGCACTGTCCTATCTTCTTGAACATCAACCGTGAGGTTTCCATCAGAGACTTTCTGGCAGTTGACCTTCTTGGGGACCATCAGGTCCACTCGGGGTAAGGTGTCTGAGCGCCTACAAATTCTACATCTTGGACTCGTTTAGAAAGTTTCAGCTTCCATGCCAACGACGACATAAGCTTGACACAAAATTATTTTGCCTGCCATTCCTGGGAGAGTTATCTGCATGGTTTCCCCATCCTCTTGGACTGCTTTAGGACATCCTATGGTCCTGTGTCCCCTAATTTAGAAAAAAAAAAAAAACTGACTCCCCCCCCCACACACACACACTTACTGTAAAATACCACCCTCGTTGAATATACTGGAGGTGGGGGGGGGGGTTGTCAGATTCTCTTCAGTCATTATACTGGAAGGTCAGAGGTGGAGTATGACTATCTCCAAAGGCAAAAGATTTTATGGTAAGAAACCAAAATCCAAATAAATGGCCGCATTACATTGATATTTTGCAATGGTCAGCCTAAATCACAGAAAACCAATTGAGGGGTCCTTGTGGAGATCGCCGACTAATTAACAGATCAGTCTAATCAGTCCTAACAGGAGCACAGTTTATCGACTCGGCCGAACAGAGATAGTGGCATTACTTGAAACTTGTGGCCCGGAATGCAAAAACTTCAAAAAGATCTTTGATAGTATTGATCTTCTCATATACGCCAATAGGACCTTTAGGATTCCCCTAGGCACCAGCTCATGAACCCACTATACTTACATCTCTGCGTACAGTTGGTGTGTTTGGAGCTGGGAGAAGCGGCAGAAAAAGTGTTCAGCCCGAGTGCGATCCAAGATGAATTGCCAGCTTTACGCAAAAAGCTCATTAAAATGCTCTAACTCACCTCCAATTCATTCAGTCTCTGAATACGTGGGGTGAAACGAAAGTTGTCAACTTCAACAGCAAACGGTGGCTGCCAGTCCTGAAGAAGAAAAAAAAAAACAAAAACCACACATTAGTTTCAAGAATTGAAAAAGCGATGGTGGCGTTACTGTAATCAGCACCCGAGGGGCTGCTCTGAATCCTAGTGGTGAGATACCCTACTGTAGCGGACTTTCCACTTAAATGGGATCTGCAGTTTGCTGTAACTACACATTACTGGTCCCAGTAGGAAACATCAAAACAATAGTGGGACTTGTCCGATTACACAGACACCCCCAACCATGTAAAGGGTGTGGTTGGGTTTAATATGAAGGTTAAAAGCTCTTATAATATCAGTAGTTTTGGAGATGCACTGATGTCTATGGGGTTTAACAGAGCAAACATATAGGAAACTCAGTGATGACGGCTCGGATATACACAGGCCAAATGCTGAACAGACCCTGCAACCAAAGCAGGATTAAAGGCAGCGTTGCTTATGCCCTGTGGCATTTGAGACCCTTTCCTTCTCAGGCCACCCACTGATGACAGATAATGGTAGCATGACCATGAAACAATATTGGGGCACCCTAGTACAGGCACAGAGATGTAGGATGTACTTGTGTAATCAACGGCCTACAGAAACCCCTCTAAAATCCAAAAAGCAGTAATATTTACAACAGAAGGATCGGGGCTTTCATAATTAAGCAGTGATACACTACAGATGCAGAACTAGACAATCCGGATAGAGGTCTATATTTCTGCACCCACTTCACAATTTTTAATATGCAGTATTCTTCCCTTAAAAGCCATGAATACAGAAGAACTGTGTTACATGACAGTATATGATAATTTGTTGTATTTTCTCTTTGGTGACCTTTAAATCCCTCCGTTAAAGGGGAATTCCAGTAAAAGTCATCCTGACCATCTACCCACTGTATGTAAACCACATTGGGTAAGTCCAGGACTCAGTTTCCCTTGTTACTTGAGGAATTATGGAGGCCTAATATCTCCGCCAGCACAAAGCTCACTAGACGGTGCCCAAACGAGTTTGTGTAATTGCCTAGCAACAGGCAAAGGTGACCCAGATCCGGCATAGTCACCTTCTTCCATACTGCAGAGGTAGCACTTTTTTTTTTTTTTTTTAAACACTTAAGGCCCCGTCTCACTAAGCAATCTCGGTAGCGAGATCGCTGCTGAGTCACAACTTTTGTGACGTAACAGCGATCTCACCAGCGAGATTGCTGTGTGTGACAGCGATCAGCGAGCGGCCCCCCTGCCGGTATCGCTGCAAGAAATCTCTGGACATTTCTTTGGTCGCTGGTCTCCCGCTGGCCAGCACGCATCGCTGTGTGTGACAGCGGGAGACCAGCGATCAGGTGTAAAAAATAAAAATAAAAAATATAGTTATTCTCACCTTCCGACGTCCCGTTCAGCCATCCCGCCTCTCTCCACGCTCCGGTCCCAGTGATCCTTTGCACGAATGACCGCGAGACTTTGTTATCCCGCGAGACCGTGACATCTCGCGGTCATTCATGCAAAGGATCACTGGGACCGGAGCGTGGAGAGAGGCCGGAAGACTGCGCGGGACATCGGATGGTGAGAATAACTATATTTTTTATTTTGATTCTATGTTTTACAGGATGGCCAGCGATGCCGGGCGCTCGGCATCGCTGTGCTGATCGCTGGTGAAGCTGTATGTGTGACAGCTCACCAGCGAACACATAGCGACTTACTAGCGATCCTGACACCTTGATATCGGTGTCGGGATCGCTGGTAAGTCGCTTAGTGAGACGGGGCCTTTAGAGCTGAGCAATTCAATGAGAAGCAAAGCTGCAAGGTTTCGCCTTCCCCTCCACACCCTGCACAACCCCCCATGGACACAGCAGTCTGCAGGGCAATTATATGCAGTGAAAATTCCCAGCAGCCCGACAATGTAACCATGGGGTGGGGCACAGACATATCCCCCCCCTTTGTCCCTTTCCCAAACAGTGTTTCGTGCTCACATGCGGTACATACCAGCACCACAAAACCTCATGTAAATAGATGGAGTTCTCTCGTCATTCTGGTTTGTTTTGGTTTTCAAACACTGAAGAAGCCACAAGTCTCAGTACAGGGTTGGGGGTGACAATATAGGAGGGGGGTGTTTGTCCAGACCAGGCAAACTATAGGATTAGGACCTTATGCAATATACCCACTGTTAGGATTCAGCTCTGCTTGGGAAATTTTTTTTTTTGCCCAGGAAAACCCCTTTCAAGTCAATGTGTACAGACCGTATTTAAAAGGTGATCCCCTAAAACATTGGTAAAAGTTTGACAAAAACCCTTAAGAAACGCAGCGTTCAGGAACATCATCTCTGCGGATCTGGCAGGGGGGTAGATTCAACAGAGGATAGGGGTGCAATGCTTATTTCTTATCTTTACAGTATTTAGCCAGCCAACTTTTCTGGAAAAATAAGAATTCATCTTACTTTAGACCAGAAAATCCAGCAGGCCAGAAAAAATGTTCACATGTTGGTAAAACAGTAATCCCCCTTTAATGCAATGTTGACCCCGGTATTAGAAGATATCAGGTTTATGATGATGGTCCGGTCGGATGGACACTGGTTCGCACTGGTGTAGAGAATATTGCACACTCGCTGCCTATCATACTACAGCCAAAATTGCCAGACATGATCATTCATTTTTAATTCATGCATCCCCCACATCTCCCCTACATTTTACATGGTCCATAAAAACACAATCAGGCCCGGCGTGGAGCATTTCATTTGTGTCCATGTAAGGTAAAACTAACTCTGGGCTTCATACTTCCTAATAAGTAGCAAACAAACCATGGTCCTCAAATTTGTGGGTGGGTTAAAATCATTAAAAGTGTATAAAATATTTTTTTGTGTGTGCCCTTTTACCTATAGCAAATACAAATTGCAAAACTCTTCCTGTGTCGCAGGGGGCCACATGAGTTAAGCCTGGCAGGGTCGGTGCTAACTGCAGCAAAGCAGACCTTCATATTTCACTGCTTACGTGAGAAAGGAAGATCCAGATAATGGAGAGTAATGGCGTCTGCCTGACGACGAGGTGTGACTCCTACATACAGTTGTGCCCGACTATGGTGGAGCAATAGACAACTTACACATATCCTTTTAATCATTAAAAGGGCATCGCCCCCAGCTTTTGGCCACATTTTATAATTAAGGGCAACTAGTTTTACAACTTGTGTTTTCAGACCAGCTGCACAATAGATAAGACTTGGCTTCTGTCCCCAGGCCTGGATGAAGGCCATGGTGTGGCCATGTTGCCAGGGGGCAGCCCCCTCCTGCTGCTCGGCTGACAAAGCCTCTCACTTAGAAGCCATGTTATACAATATGAGGTGGTGTATAGTTGTTACAAGAGGGGGGAGGGGGATTGAGCCTTACTCCTTTCCTGGAGCTATCTGGTATTCTAGGGTCAAAAGACAACAGAAAAGGGGTCTATGGAGTCAGCAGCCTGCTCCAACATCTATACATACAGCAAGCAAGAAGGAGCCATCAGAGATATCATTATGGGACACCGGCATTTACACTAATAGAGGAAGCAATGAGCTGTAAATGTTAAGCCCCCCCCCCCCCCCCCCCCCCCCATCTCCCACTCAAGGAAGACTGAAAAGTCCTAGCTCCTTCTATGAAGCCACTGCATCTTATTTTTGGGAAAGCAGAGTTACACAAATACGACAGCCATCACAACTTCCAAAATATATACATTTTGCAGTAATATATGCCTCCCACAGCTTCGGATCTGCTTTTGGATCCTTTGAGAAAGCTGGATAACAAAAGATGGCCGCCATTATTGCTTCCACTAATATTGTAACTTTGCTTTCCCCAGGTACTGAACAGCAGAATTGTCTGAGTGGGTAGTGATGTGACGGGGGGGGGGGGGGGCAAATATCACTGCATTATCTTAGACATTCCGAGCAGTAGTGGGGGCAGTATTGGATGCCACTGAGGTGTTAATTATTGCCTTTTACTTACACATCACTAACATTCTGTGGTGCTATTCAAAGCTTCTACACCTGAAGAGGGTACTGATTGTTTAAAAAAAAATAAAAATTCTCGTGCTTGCAATATGGATTTTGGGAGTGGAGACGTGACAAAGTAGGGGTGCAGTTCATTGCCTGAATTCCCAGTGTGTGTGTCATCAGCACTGAGGTCAAAAATAAGGACAGGGTCAAGACCCATTCCTCATAATGTACCAATTAAGCTCCATGTGCGAAACTGCCGCCACACGTATGTTGTGGGGTGGGCAGATAAGTGCCTGAATATGCCATCTGATGCAGATGATCTGTCTGGGGTGACACTGGATAATATTGTCTGGAGATCGGACTTTTTGGAGTTTCTCCCTAATCCTGTTTCACGGTCACAAATTGATGTCCAGACTGGCCCCGTATCTCCTGAACCGAACTCAACCGCCTCATAAGCAAATGTGACTGATGAGTTGGGGGTCTGAAGACCCGGGGCCAGTATGGATAGTGTGCGCCATGCTGTAAGTGTTGGACGTGTGACCCGGCTGAATACTGTTGTGATACAACTGAAGAAGATTATAAGAAATAAGAATGAGGAAAATAAAATGGAGTCCTTTATAATGGAAAATATCTTTTGACAGTTCTGGCTGCTCTTAGTATATACTCACCATGGGAGGGCGGATTTTGCATATTCCAGACTTCTCGGCAATAGGCCTGATTCGGGCAATATAACCCAAAGGGTTGGCAAACTCTTCCCAAGTTGGCTCAAACACAGGGCACTCGGGAGGTGGTATGAAATCTTCAGACTCCATGTCTGAGTGCCTCAAAGACATAGATCCAAGGAGGGAAACGGGTGTAGGTCGGTGTGTGATCACTGCATTATCCTTCACCAGATACCGGGATGTGTGAGTCAGGCCCAGCGACTGTAAAATGATCTGGCTTATATATGGCACCCCTCCGAGGCAAAGACGGCAATAGTTTCCTGAGATGCCTATGTGATAAACAGCAAAAAAAAAAAAAAAAAAAGTGAGAACAAAGACCACACAAGCTTCCCTTTCTACCACTATTGATATACCCTGCCCTATTCCTTAGGCTGGTTACACACATATACAGACCTCGATGTCCGGATCGACCAATGGGATGGGGGGGGGGTGAGACCCGAACTCAAGAGCTGCTTTTAAGCCTACGAGACTTGAGTCCAGGTTAGGAGTCTTGTGGCCCAGTCGGAACATTAAGATCTGTACTACGATGTATACTAGATGAAGCCATAAAAATGAGTGGCAGGAATTTCATAGGATAATGAAAAGCTAAAATAAAAATGAATTGTATTTATAGAGTAAATGTGGAACAAAAACAACCTGCACATTGTGGTCATTATTTAAGGGGAAAAAAAAATAAATAATTTTCCAAGTATGTAATGTTTTTTATGTCTTCATTTTGAAAAATTTAACAAAAAAATTTTTTAAGTTACCAAGATTGTCCCCTATAAATATCAATGGTTATGCGACAGGAGGCGTTACGGAGGATATATATAACATCACACACGAATGTAAGTTAGGACGGCCGCAGACTTCACACCGTACTCGCCGTTGGGACAAGTCACCATACTACCGCTTCCACGGGAGTGTGTGGACATTTGGCCACACCAGAACAGTAATTCTTCAAAAATGTGGCCCCAATAGCAGTAAAAATGGGTCCGATGAAGACCTCACAACATAGTGGGCCACCGATCCTGAAGAAAGTCCAATATTAACCATCGAGTTGGTCAAATTTTAGGGTCAGCGCCATGGATGCACGGGTATCCGCCATGACAGCGCGATTACCTACGGTTACATCAGTTGGGGACAAACCACTCCCTACTGGCACACACAAGTTTCCTGCTCCCCCATAACCCCTCCTGTCACACAAGTAACACACATCTCTACCAGGGTGACAGAGAGGAGACACAGGCGGCAACAAAGATGGCTCCCCATCCCCCTCACACCTCGTCCTGTCTCCACTGTCACAGCCAGGCCGCTTACAAGGACGCCAGAGAGCAGCTCTCCACCTTGTTATTGTTGTTTTCTCCCCTCAGAGTCGATTCTCCCCCTCAGTCTCCGCAGCAGCCATCTTGAAATCGTATCACCGTGGTGTCCTTCCGCGCCCCCACTGGTGACCCCACCCTTTACCTGCCCGTATTCGCCAAGAATAAAGAGCTAGTTATCACGGCAGATAAGACCACGAATAACGTGACGCTTGTTAAGACCCTCCAATAAAACAGAAAAGAAGAGAAAGAGCGCATGTGACACACACGTCAATAAGTTCCTCACCCCCACCTCCTCTGCGGAAGGATATACATAAACACACCGCAACAAGGCCGGGAAGGGAACCGGACTTGATATTCCCGTCGAGTCGCACGTTTAAAGGTCCCAGCTACGCATGCGTCGCCACACAGGAAGCGGGTTAGGAGGGGGGGAAATACCTGGTGGATGACGTCACTGGCACCCGGAAGCGTGAGAATGCACGTTGGAAAACAATAATTAAAGGGCCAGAAGCACGAGTTGGCGCAGGGCACCGCTGCCCCACACACTGCACAGGGCACCGCCTCCCCCACACACTGCACCGCATCCCCCACACACTGCACAGGGCACCGCCTCCCCCACACACTGCACCGCATCCCCCACACACTGCACAGGGCACCGCCTCCCCCACACACTGCACAGGGCACCGCCTCCCCCCACACACTGCACAGGGCACCGCCTCCCCCACACACTGCACAGGGCACCTCTGCCCCACTCACTGCACAGGGCACCGCCTTCCCCACACACTGCACAGGGCACCGCCTCCCCCACACAGTGCACCGCTGCCCCACACACTGCACAGGGCACCGCCTCCCCCACACACTACACAGGGCACCGCCTCCCCCACACACTGCACCGCATCCCCCACACACTGCACAGGGCACCGCCTCCCCCACACACTGCACAGGGCACCGCCTCCCCCACACACTGCACCGCATCCCCCACACACTGCACAGGGCACCGCCTCCCCCACACACTGCACCGCATCCCCCACACACTGCACAGGGCACCGCCTCCCCCACACACTGCACAGGGCACCGCCTCCCCCACACACTGCACAGGGCACCTCTGCCCCACTCACTGCACAGGGCACCGCCTTCCCCACACACTGCACAGGGCACCGCCTCCCCCACACAGTGCACCGCTGCCCCACACACTGCACAGGGCACCGCCTCCCCCACACACTACACAGGGCACCGCTGCCCCCACACACTGCACAGGGCACCGCCTCCCCCACACAGGGCACCGCTGCCCCCACACACTGCACAGGGCACCGCCTCCCCCACACACTGCACAGGGCACCGCCTCCCCCACACAGTGCACCGCTGCCCCCACACACTGCACAGGGCACCGCCTCCCCCACACACTGCACAGGGCACCGCCTCCCCCACACACTGCACAGGGCACCTCTGCCCCACTCACTGCACAGGGCACCGCCTCCCCCACACACTGCACAGGGCACCGCCTCCCCCACACACTGCACAGGGCACCGCCTCCCCCACACACTGCACCGCCTCCCCCACACACTGCACAGGGCACCGCCTCCCCCACAGACTGCACAGGGCACCGCCTCCCCCACATACTGCACAGGGCACCTCTGCCCCACTCACTGCACAGGGCACCGCCTTCCCCACACACTGCACAGGGCACCGCCTCCCCCACACAGTGCACCGCTGCCCCACACACTGCACAGGGCACCGCCTCCCCCACACACTACACAGGGCACCGCTGCCCCCACACACTGCAGAGGGCACCGCCTCCCCACACACTGCACAGGGCACCGCCTCCCCCACACACTGCACAGGGCACCGCCTCCCCCACACAGTGCACCGCTGCCCCCACACACTGCACAGGGCACCGCCTCCCCCACACACTGCACAGGGCACCGCCTCCCCCACACACTGCACAGGGCACCGCTGCCCCACACACTGCACAGGGCACCGCCGCCCCCACACACTACACAGGGCACCGCCTCCCCCACACGGCACCGCCTCCCCCACACACTGCACAGGGCACCGCCTCCCCCACACACTGCACAGGGCACCGCCTCCCCCACACACTGCACAGGGCACCGCCTCCCCTACACAGTGCACCGCTGCCCCACACACTGCACAGGGCACCGCCTCCCCCACACACTGCACAGGGCACCGCCTCCCCCACACAGTGCACCGCTGCCCCCACACACTGC
Organism: Dendrobates tinctorius; assembly: GCF_039654945.1. Classification (NCBI taxonomy): domain Eukaryota; kingdom Metazoa; phylum Chordata; class Amphibia; order Anura; family Dendrobatidae; genus Dendrobates; species Dendrobates tinctorius. The sequence continues at coordinate 24,541,193 of NW_027361788.1, read as the reverse complement.
ACAGGGCACCGCCTCCCCCACACACTGCACAGGGCACCGCCTCCCCCACACACTGCACAGGGCACCGCTGCCCCACACACTGCACAGGGCACCGCCGCCCCCACACACTACACAGGGCACCGCCTCCCCCACACGGCACCGCCTCCCCCACACACTGCACAGGGCACCGCCTCCCCCACACACTGCACAGGGCACCGCCTCCCCCACACACTGCACAGGGCACCGCTGCCCCACTCACTGCACAGGGCACCGCCTCCCCCACACACTGCACAGGGCACCACCTCCCCCACACACTGCACAGGGCACCGCTGCCCCCACACACTGCACAGGGCACCACCTCCCCCACACACTGCACAGGGCACCACCTCCCCCACACACTGCACAGGGCACCGCCTCCCCCACACACTGCACAGGGCACCGCCTCCCCCACACACTGCACAGGGCACCGCCTCCCCCACACACTGCACAGGGCACCGCCTCCCCCACTCACTGCACAGGGCACCGCCTCCCCCACACACTGCACAGGGCACCGCCGCCCCCACACACTGCACAGGGCACCGCCTCCCCCACACACTGCACAGGGCACCGCCTCCCCCACACACTGCACAGGGCACCGCTGCCCCACTCACTGCAAAGGGCACCGCCTCCCCCACACACTGCACAGGGCACCGCCTCCCCCACACACTGCACAGGGCACCGCTGCCCCACTCACTGCACAGGGCACCGCCTCCCCCACACACTGCACAGGGCACCGCCGCCCCCACACACTGCACAGGGCACCGCCTCCCCCACACACTGCACAGGGCACCGCCTCCCCCACACACTGCACAGGGCACCGCCTCCCCCACACACTGCACAGGGCACCGCCGCCCCCACACACTGCACAGGGCACCGCCGCCCCCACACACTGCACAGGGCACCACCTCCCCCACACAGTGCACCGCTGCCCCACACACTGCACAGGGCACCGCCGCCCCCACACACTGCACAGGGCACCGCCTCCCCCACACAGTGCACCGCTGCCCCACACACTGCACAGGGCACCGCCTCCCCCACACACTGCACAGGGCACCGCCTCCCCCACACACTGCACAGGGGACCGCCTCCCCCACACAGTGCACCGCCTCCCCCACACACTGCACAGGACACCGCCTCCCCCATTCACTGCACAGGGCACCGCCTGCCCCACACACTGCACAGGACACCGCTGCCCCACTCACTGCACAGGGCACAGCTGCCCCACTCACTGCACAGGGCACCGCTGCCCCACACACTGCACAGGGCACCGCTGCCCCACACACTGCACAGCTGCCCCACTCACTGCACAGGGCACAGCTGCCCCACACACTGCACAGGGCACCGCTGCCCCACACACTGAACGGAAAGGGTTGTATAAGTCAAGGCTTCTTTAAAAAAATCTCTTGCTAAAATAATAAAATAGTACTTTCCGCAAAAAAAGTGGAAGATGAAACATGATTTGAAGGGTTTGTCAAGGATTAGGAAAGAAATATATGTCGCTTTATTGATCTTGTCATGAATGAGGTCTTGCGGCAATGGGCAACTAGAGAGCTGTCGATCAGTGAGGGTCTCTCGTACATAGAACTATTATCACTTATGCAATGACTATTCTTAGGCTGTAATTTCCCTTTAAGGGTCACAGCTTGTTTTCGTTATCATCTAAAGTGTCCGTAGGGTAATGACACAGTATGGTGATACCATGTCACCCGTCAGGGAATACTCCAGGCAGGAAGCTGACATAGCATATGTGCAACCTGCACATAGGCTGGAGGGCACCGTGCCCTCTTTACAGCCTCTCACTCTATCAGATGGCACCTGACATAATGAATTTCATAGCTCACAATTACTAGGATGTTAGTAATGCACATAAAGCCCAATTTTTACAGAAATGAGGGAGGTGCTGTGATACGCAGTGAGTGCCCCCCCCATAAAGCAGGATGATACCCACCACAGGACCGCCTCACACAGTATAATGCCCTAACAGCGCCGCTCAAATACACCCACTGTGCCCCTCATGCCTTATAATATCCACACAGTGCCCCTCACACTGTATGATACACCCACAGTGCCCCTCATGCCTTATAATATTCCGACAGTGCTCCTCACACTGTATGATACACCCACAGTGGTGCCCCTCATGCCTTATAATATTCCGACAGTGCCCCTCACACTGTATGATACACCCACAGTGCCCCTCATGCCTTATAATATCCCCAGAATAATACACCTTTGACCTTGCATTTGCCTAGCCCCATTGTATTGATCTGCTTCCTTGCAATTCTGACTACGCCTTTGCCTCACCCCTCTGTGTATGACGTACCCTCATGGCTTTTGACCTTGGTTAGTCCTTGAGTAGTGACTAGTGTTACCAAAGGAAAGTGAAAAATCAATTTGATGCGAAAAACCAAGGCAGATCCCAATTTTGATTTGACATGGTTAGATTTTTAGTAGGCAACGATTGCTTAAGAGAAAAATTGGGATGAAAAGAAATATTGATAAATTCCCCATACTTTTCTGCTTTCTAATGAATATAAAAAGTGGGGTTAGGAGTAGAGGTATTTATATCTCAAGTTTGCTTAAAGGCAGTGATGGACATATCATTGGCGCGACTGCACAGGGGCCCAAGAGGTAAGGGAGGCCATTTCCATATCCAAAGCAGGTGGAATTGTGCATTATAATGAGTTTTTGGGCTGCAAAGTACCCATATATTGTTCTTGCACAGGGGCCCTTTTTTGTCTGTGTAGAAGAGAGGACTGTGCTGCTGGGGCAGCTGAAGCTCCGAGTCCGGAACTGCTTGGGCCGAACCTCCTGTTGCTGGAGGGAATGAAATTGCAGACGGAGCGAGCTGGTAACTTGGGTGAAGGGGCCGTGGACAGGGAAGTAAGTTAAAAGGGGTTGCGCGGGAACGCAGGGGAGCTTCCCTCCAGAACGCTGTATGGAGGACTATGGGGAGTGCATTATACTATATGGAGGACTACAGGGTGCATTAAGCTATATATAGGACTATGGGGTGCATTATACTGTAAGGACGACTATGAGGAGTGCATATACTGTATGGAGGACAATGGGGAGTGCAGTATACAATATGGAGGACTATAGGGAGTGCAACATACTATGGGGAATGCATTATACTATATGGAGAACTATGGGGAATGCATTATACTATATGGAAGGCTATGTGGGGCTGTTATAATATTTGGAGACTTGGAGGGTTATGTGCCTTTATACTATGTGTAAGCAATTAGGCAGTGTGACGATTTGTGTGGGGTCCATCATAATAAATGGAGGGCTGTGTGGATGTCATTATTATACTATATGGAGGGCTGTGTTGGGTTCAGAGTTGGGGATCATGCTGTGTTGGGGGTCACCATACTTTTCCAGGGGATTTAGGTGAGGTGCATTGATAGGCAGATTATAATGAGGGCAATCTGGCTACCACCTGGGAGTCTCGGGACCAGAGCAGAGCGCCAGGGAGTGGGAGTGAGGTCAGTATGTCTGAATGTTTTTTTTTTTATGTGTATGGTGTTATGATTGGGTCACCGAGGAGGATAGCAGGCCCAGGCTAAGCCACAGAAAACCAGAGAGGTTGGTAACTAAGCGGATTGCAGAACCATGATCCTATCCACATAACTAGCAGTAGCCATGGAGCGTGCGTACGATGATCCTAGACGCCTCAGCACAGCCGGACAGCTAACTAAGCCTAAAGCAAGAAAGGGGAAATCTAAACTGCCCTAGAGCAGACCCCAAAGGAATAGATAGCCCCCAAACATATATTGTCGGTGAGACAAGATGAAAACACAAACGCAGGCAGGAAAATAGGCTGAGCAAACGATGGGGCCCAAACTAACTAGACAGGACAGGAAAGGAAAGACACTGTCTGCAATTACGCAAAAAACCCTGCAAAATGTCCAACACATCTGATGCAAAAAGTACTGAAGTCGCACGACTTCGCCCACTATATCGGCACTCTGGTATATTCTGAAAGCAGAGCAAAAAGAGGTCAATCTAATAAGGGACAAAAACAAACTGGCACAAGCAGTAACAAATGGACGGTGACTCAGCACAGCCCCAGCCGGAGCTGGCTGACCCACACAAAACTGAGATAGACAAAACCATATCAAAAGTAAACAGAAAATGAACACTTAGCTGAACATGCAGGGACTGAGCTGGAAGCAAAGATCTCAGGAGGCAGGTAGATCAAAAAAAATCACCAGCAGGGATAGAGAGAATTGGCTGTGTTAAATCCCAATCTGAAATCCCAAATCCCCAATCGTCGTCCTCATTATCAGGTGGCAAGCCACTGTTAATCAGATCAGCTCCATTACCTCCAGTAACCACCAGAGGGAGTCCAGAAAGAGAACTCGCAACCCCTCTGTCAATTTGACCAGCTTCACTCTCTTCAGTAATAACAAGAGGGAGGCCAGAAAGCGAATTCACAACAGTACCCCCCTCCTTGAGGAGGGGGGTCACCAAACCCTCACCCACGCCACCAGGCCAATCAGGATGGGCCCGGTGAAAAGCACAAACCAATCTTTCGGCATGAATGTCAGAAGCAGAGACCCAAGAATTATCCTCTTGGCCATAACCCTTCCATTTGACCAAGTACTGGAGTCTCCGTCTAGCCAAACGAGAATCCAATATTTTCTCTACCTCATATTCCACATTGCCTTTAACCAATACAGGGTCAGGAGGTGCCGCCATAGGAACTACTGGCTCCACAAACCTCTTCAACAAAGATTTATGAAACACGTTATTGTGGCGCCCCAAGGAGTATGGCCGCCACAGTGACTTTGCCTTCCTCCAGGGAGGGTGATGTCATGCTTGGAATCAGTGAAGGGTCTCTCTCGCAGTTAACCTATACATGCAACACAGTTCCACTCCAGGCCAGCAGGGGGGACTCTGAACCGGAATTGAAGGGAGGAGTGCTCTCTGAGGGCCAAGAGGAAGGAGTGGTCAGTTAGTGTGAGGAGGTCCACGTGTGCAGACGTGTGGAGAGAAACTGGAGGTTGAGCTGAGGAAAGAGAGCTCCCTCCTAGTGAGAGCGCATGGACTAGAGCCTGGTCTCCATGGTTGTACGGATACTAATGGTCCTGCAACAGACACCAAAGGAGTAGGAGGCTGTAAATGCCCTACTCCCATCTAAGACTTGAGGGCACAAGAGCAGCTTGGATAATGAGCCGGGACTCAGGAGAGAGGAGTCCCCGAGATAGGCTACAGCTGTCTGCCATGCAAGTAAGGTTCTTGAGAACATCTGTCAGGAGGAACTCCAGTGTAACTCAGTACTGGGGGTACTTCATTCAAATAAGCGCTAGAAAGGAGACTGCACAGCCCATCTGCTGAGAGAGCATCCCCGAAGTGCTTCCAGGCTAGCCTGCTCCGGTACCACCTGTAATCAGGACCCTGGACTGCATTTATCAAGTAAAGGTACAGAAATTGCATCCCGCTGTGTCTCTGCTTCCTACTTTTCCGGCACTACTACATCCCCATGCCAACTACATCTACACTGCCCTGGGACTACAGCTTCACCTGTGGGGAGCTTTTACATCTTTGCTGCACCATACTATCAGACCCAGAGGATCTGCATGCAGCGTCGGCTTAACATCTCACTTGCCGAACACCACAGGTGGCGTCACGAACTATTCCATTAACTACAAACCACCATTCAACACCCCTAATTACTTGGGCGCCCAGGGCCACAGACTGGGTCACCACTGCTGTGACACATCCCCCTGACACCGTCCCGGTACCGAGTACCCCACGGCCCTGGGAGGGCGACCCATTATGGATCTTAAACTTAACTGGAAGAGCCAATCGAAAAGAAACAGGACTAAGAATCTCCAAAATCTTATAAGGTCCAATGAATCTTGGCTTGAATTTTGGAGACACAACCTTCATAGCAATATTCTTTGATGACAACCAAACCATATCACCCACTTTAAACCGGGGACCAATGGTCCTATGCCGGTTGGAAAACCGTTGCTTTTTCCTGAGAGAGGGACAACTTATCCACCACTTGGTCCCAAATCTGCTGCATTCTCTCTACCACAGTGTCTACACTTGGGCAGGTCGAAGATTCCACCTGCCCTGAAGAAAATCGAGGATGAAACCCAAAGTTACAGAAAAAGGGCGACATCAGAGTGGCAGAACTAGCTCTATTGTTTAGCGTGAATTCGGCCAAGGGCAAAAATGAGACCCAGTCATCCTGATCAGTAGATATAAAACATCTCAAATAGGACTCCAAAGTCTGGTTTGTTCTCTCAGTCTGCCCATTGGTCTGAGGATGAAATGCAGAGGAGAAAGATAACTGAATTCCCAGTTTGGAACAAAAAGCTCTCCCAAATCAGGAAACAAACTGAACTCCTCTGTCCAACACAATGTTCTCAGGAATCCCGTGCAACCGAACCACCTGTTGTAAAAACAAGGGCACCAACTCAGAAGAAGATGGCAACTTTGGGAGTGGTACAAGATGGATCATCTTAGAAAATCTATCACAAATCACCCAGATAACAGTCATTCTCTGAGAGACAGGAAGATCGGAAATAAAATCCATTGAGATATGGGTCCATGGCCTCCTGGGCACCGGCAGGGGCATCAACAATCCACTAGAATAAGAACAGGGCTTGGACCGAGAACAAGTCCCACAGGACTGCACAAAATTCCTGACATCAAGAGATAAGGCAGGCCACCAAAAAGACCGACTCACCAAATCTCTGGCACCAAAAATACCTGGATGACCAGCCAATGCGGAGCAATGAATTTCAGACATTACTCTCTTCCTCCACTGGTCAGGGACATACAATTTTCCCATAGGGCAACGTTCAGGTTTGTCCTCCTGAAATTCCTCCAGGGCACGTCTCAAGTCGGGTGAGATAGCGGAAAGAACTACACCCCCATTTAAAATGGTAGTAGGCTCCGTCACAACAAGAGAATCTGCAAAGAAACTCCTAGAAAGGGCGTCCGCCTTAACATTCTTAGTGCCTGGAAGAAAAGAGACCACAAAATTAAAACGCGTGAAAAACAAGGCCCACCTAGCCTGTCTAGGATTCAAGCGTTTGACTGATTCAAGATACAGTGGGGAAAAAAAGTATTTAGTCAGTCAGCAATAGTGCAAGTTCCACCACTTAAAAAGATGAGAGGCGTCTGTAATTTACATCATAGGTAGACCTCAACTATGGGAGACAAACTGAGAAAAAAAAATCCAGAAAATCACATTGTCTGTTTTTTTTTTCATTTTATTTGCATATTATGGTGGAAAATAAGTATTTGGTCAGAAACAAAATTTCATCTCAATACTTTGTGATATATCCTTTGTTGGCAATGACAGAGGTCAAACGTTTTCTGTAAGTCTTCACAAGGTTGCCACACACTGTTGTTGGTATGTTGGCCCATTCCTCCATGCAGATCTCCTCTAGAGCAGTGATGTTTTTGGCTTTTCGCTTGGCAACACGGACTTTCAACTCCCTCCAAAGGTTTTCTATAGGGTTGAGATCTGGAGACTGGCTAGGCCACTCCAGGACCTTGAAATGCTTCTTACGAAGCCACTCCTTCGTTGCCCTGGCGGTGTGCTTTGGATCATTGTCATGTTGAAAGACCCAGCCACGTTTCATCTTCAATGCCCTTGCTGATGGAAGGAGGTTTGCACTCAAAATCTCACGATACATGGCCCCATTCATTCTTTCATGTACCCGGATCAGTCGTCCTGGCCCCTTTGCAGAGAAACAGCCCCAAAGCATGATGTTTCCACCACCATGCTTTACAGTAGGTATGGTGTTTGATGGATGCAACTCAGTATTCTTTTTCGTCCAAACACGACAAGTTGTGTTTCTACCAAACAGTTCCAGTTTGGTTTCATCAGACCATAGGACATTCTCCCAAAACTCCTCTGGATCATCCAAATGCTCTCTAGCAAACTTCAGACGGGCCCGGACATGTACAGGCTTAAGCAGTGGGACACGTCTGGCACTGCAGGATCTGAGTCCATGGTGGCATAGTGTGTTACTTATGGTAGGCCTTGTTACATTGGTCCCAGCTCTCTGCAGTTCATTCACTAGGTCCCCCCGCGTGGTTCTGGGATTTTTGCTCACCATTCTTGTGATCATTCTGACCCCACGGGGTGGGATTTTGCGTGGAGCACCAGATCGAGGGAGATTATCAGTGGTCTTGTATGTCTTCCATTTTCTAATTATTGCTCCCACAGTTGATTTCTTCACTCCAAGCTGGTTGGCTATTGCAGATTCAGTCTTCCCAGCCTGGTGCAGGGCTACAATTTTGTTTCTGGTGTCCTTTGACAGCTCTTTGGTCTTCACCATAGTGGAGTTTGGAGTCAGACTGTTTGAGGGTGTGCACAGGTGTCTTTTTATACTGATAACAAGTTTAAACAGGTGCCATTACTACAGGTAATGAGTGGAGGAAAGAGGAGACTCTTAAAGAAGAAGTTACAGGTCTGTGAGAGCCAGAAATCTTGATTGCTTGTTTCTGACCAAATACTTATTTTCCACCATAATATGCAAATAAAATGAAAAAAAAACAGACAATGTGATTTTCTGGATTTTTTTTTCTCAGTTTGTCTCCCATAGTTGAGGTCTACCTATGATGTAAATTACAGACGCCTCTCATCTTTTTAAGTGGTGGAACTTGCACTATTGCTGACTGACTAAATACTTTTTTTCCCCACTGTAAATCAAATTCTTGTGGTCGGTGAGGACCACAACTTAATGTCTAACTCCCTCCAACCAATGTCTCTGTGGTACTTGCAGGTACGCAGGATGCAGTGACGAGTCGCGAGACAGTTTGGTGCTTTTTATAATAACGTTTATAGGCCTATAGGTAACTATCCTCAGTCACAGCCTGACCAACAAAAATGGGTAACAAGGGTTGCCCTCGCAGGGGCTCTATACAAGCAAACACAAACGGGGTAGAACACGACTACGTCCGGCAATAGCCGGTCACTATAGGGCCGCGGTATGGCCGACTACGGGTCCTTAATTATATAGTCAACTTAGCCGTCCAGACGTCCCTCGCCGTTCAGGATCGTGGTCTTTCGGCATATCAGTCGCTGGGCCCAGTTGCTGAAGCGTTGACAAAGTCTTCGAGCGCTCCGGCGCTCTGATGACACTGGAGCACCACAGGCCCCGGCGGAGTCATTGGACGGATGGGCCGCAGCCCCCGGACTGGGGCAAGCGGCAGCGATGTGGGGTGGCGAGGGGCAGGCCACTTACGCAGCTAACAGCTGCGACGGGGAATCCGTGGCAAGCAGAGGCTCGGCCCCTGCCGCGGACCGGAGCGGGACAGTGGTGGCCGCCGCTGACACTGGACTTGCCGCAACCACGGGTGAGGGTAGAGTGGCTGTGGTCGGTGGGAGACAGGCCACAGCCGCGGGCAGGAGCGAGGCGGCAGCGGCCGCTGGGGTCCGTGGGCAGGCCGCAGCCGTGGGCAGGAGCAAGGTGGCAACGACCGCTGGTGACCGCGGGCAGGCCGCAGCCGAAGGCAGAAGGAAGGCGGCCACTGGTCGTCGCGGGGCAGCGGTTCTCGGACGGTCGACTTGGCGCCATCCCACTGATGTCCAGGGGAAGTATCTATCCTGTCTCTGGCCTCATTCCTGGCTCGGGTGAGTCGCTCTGGCTCTCTGTCGCTCCCACGATCTCCTGCTCCTTCTGTCTCGTTCTGCTGACTCACTGTGACTCGCGTTCCCCGCCCCTTTTATATTGGCTCCTCCCCCAGTCCACCTGTCAGTCTCCACGGTCCGTCCCTGAACTCTGTCCCCCGGAAACAGTTTCCCCCAGAACCCAGGTGACGGTCCCATTGGCTCCGACCCGGACAATCGATGGGGACCCTCTCTCCCACACTCCCCCACCCTGTATGCTCGCCAGTCCTCGGGCGAGGGCTTTAGTAGACTCGAGTTAGTCTTTGGAGATGACAGATCTTGCCGCCATACAAACTGGTCCTGTTCGTAACATTCAGGGGGTTTGCCAGCTGTTGACTGCTCGGAGCGTCTAAGTTCGACCGGGGTGGAGCTTTCTGGGGTGGTGGATGGTGGTGGGTTGGTCGATTCTGGCAGGCTAACTGGGTCTGCTGCAATGTCACGGCTGGGGTAACTGTGCACCACCTGGTAAGCTTTTTGCATATGACTGTCGCTGATATATGATGTAACGTATGATCAATGTTATGGATTCTGCTTGCCGTCATTAGCCCTATTGCTTGATTACACATCAGCTGGTTGCCCTGAGGATATTTTGTCCAGCCTATGTGGCGATTATTTGGCATTTGCAACAGCCCTTGTGTCGGCATATTTTACAAACTATCCTGGCTAATCTTATATACAGGTGCAGTCTTTTTTTTTTCTCACCCCCACCTGCCTTCTTAATATTGGTGTCTATTTGTCATCTGCAACTTTGCTGGTTATTTATATATGTTGTCTGTGCTCGCCTTTAATAAAGGATTTTGATATTTTTATACTACTTGGATTCGTTTGCTCCCTTTTTTTCTCCTAAATTTGAATGTCATTACTTGGAGGGCCCACGGATGTGGCTGGGAAGTCCTCTTCGTCATCCAGGTCCCAGACCGTTGATGGAGGGTCGGGGATCTGAGTGATCGGCTCGGGTTGCATGGGATCAGTGGACGCACAGGGGCGCAACATATTTCGGAGCACAGTACGAGTGAGAGGTACACCGTCTCTTTCCGATTGTATTTCATACACAGGACGGTCGGGGCTTATCCGGCGCAACACTCGGTACGGGTTCTCCTCCCACCGTGGTTCTAGCTTGTTTTGGGGGCGTTGATCTAGTACGAGTACCCGAACCCCAGCCTGGAAGTCAATTGGTGGGGGCAGCGCTCCCCCCGGGTGTTCTAGATCCTGGAGCTTCGTATGGACGATTCGGTGGAGGGTCTGCAGCCGGTGCCGGTGGTTTCGGACCCGCGAGGATACTCCGGTCCAGGGTAGAGGTTCCTCCGGGTTTAACTCCACTTCCGTGATTCCTTTGCCTTCCCATCCAAACAGCAATGAGTAGGGGGTGTAACCAGTCACCTGGTGCACCCGGTTATTATATAACCACACCAGCTCAGGGACGTATTCAGGCCAGCGGGCCTTTCGGTCTTTCCAGGGTACGCAGCATTTGGATTAGTGTCCGATTGAATCGTTCGCAGGCTCCGTTTCCCTGCGGGTGGTATGGTGTAGTCCAAGACTTATCGATTCCGTAGAGATGATGTAGTTCTTCCATGACTCTTCTTAGGAAGCACACTCCTTGGTGTATTCGTTGCGGGCAACCGTACACTTGGATAAAGTTTTTACAAATCGCATAGGCGGCTGACTCCGCTGTCTGGTCTCGGGTGGGGGTGACCACGGCGAACTTGGTGAAATGGTCCACCATAACGAGACAATGTTCATACCCCTGATAGGCCGGAGCTATGGTCAGATAGTCCACCGTGAGGAGCTCCAGGGGAGCTGATGTTACAATTGTCTGCACCGGGGCTCGTTGCGTGGGAGGTTTAGCGAGCTCGCACGGGCGGCAGGTTCGGCAAACTTCTTCCACAGCAGCGTGCAAGCGTGGATGGTACACTATCTGCTGCAGCCATTGCAAAATGTTTTGAGCACCAAAGTGAGCCCCCTTCTTATGGGCTTCCCGAGCCAGTTGGCTGAGATGGGTTCTGGGCACAATTACCTGCCATATTGTAGCCGACGTTGTTCGTGACACGGCTTTTCGATATAAAAGTCCCTTTTTGATGACTAGCTTTTCCCACTGGCGCAGCATCAGCAAGATATCCTGGGTCAAAGTCTGTCTCTGTGAGCCAGTGGGCAACTTGCCTGTAGCCACCCATCGGCGCAGGAGTCCAATTTCTCTATCTTCCTGTTGCTGCTGAATCCATTTGTCGCGTGGCTGTTCCAGTATTCCTCCTGAGAGCTCCGGATGAGGCGCTCCTTGTGTGTTGACTGTAAGGGCGGCGGTGGTGAGGGCAAACGGCGTCTCCTCCCCCTCTGATTCGTCATCTCGATTCCTCCCTGGGGTGGTGTGTCGGATTCTGGAGAGTGCATCAGCGTGCACGTTTTCAGCTCCCCGTTTGTAGATGATCTTGTAGTTGAACTTGGCCATCCGAGCCACTCATCGCTGCTCTAGGGCCCCCAGTTTGGCATTCTCCAAATGGGCTAACGGGTTGTTATCTGACCGCACCACGACTTCGGAGCCCGCTAGGTACTCTGCGAACCGCTCCGTCATAGCCCACACCACCGCGAGGAGCTCGAGCTTAAAGGAGCTGTAATTGTCCGGGTTGCGTTCGGAGTCGTGCAGCGACCGGCTACCATAGGTGATCACTTTCTCCCGGCCATCCTGCACCCATGACAACACAGCTCCTAGTCCCTGCAGGATGAACGGTTGCGAGAAATCCGCATATGCCAATACCGGGGCGTCCGAGAGTGCAGCTTTGAGATCTTGAAACGCATCCTGTTGCGATTGCTGCCACTGGTTCTTCCGTCCATTCGTCCCAGTTGGAGCCCCCTTCAGCAGGTCCTGCAGGGCTCAGGCTCGGCGTGCAAAATTCTTCACGAACCGACGATAGTAGCCGGCCAACCCCAGGAAGGCCCGCACGTCTTTCACTGTCTCGGGGGTAGGCCACCCCTGGATGGTAGCAACCTTTTCCAGGGATGGTCTGACCCCTTCCACCGAGACGGTATGCCCCAGATATTCAATCTGGGTGCGGAACAGGTGGTATTTCTGGGGCTTCACCTTTAACCTGTACTTCTGCAGCCGGCCGAGCACCTGCCCCAACCACCGCAGGTGGTCCTCGAACGTGGCAGAATAGATGATAATATCGTCCAGGTATATCAACGTGGCTTCAAAGTTGAGGTCTCGTAGACACTGCTCCATCAACCGCTAGAAGGTTCCTGGGGCGTTGGCCAGCCCGAACGGCATCCGATTAAACTCGAACAGTCCCATGGGAAGGATAAATGCCATCTTGGCTCTGTCTTCCTCTGACATCGGCACCTGCCAGTACCCACTGGCCAGGTCTAGAGTTGAAAAGTACGTTGCGTTCTTCAAGGCGACAGAGATTCTTCTATGCGGGGCAGCGGATACGAATCCTTGATGGTGCAGGCGTTCAACTTTCGATAGTCCACGCAAAAACGCAGAGTGCCATCTTTTTTGTGAACCAGGACAATGGGGGCCGCCCAAGGGCTCTGGCTTTCTCGTATGACCCCCTTCCGAAGCATTTGGGCTAAGAGGGTTTTCACTTCCTGGTATAGCTGCGGTGGTATTTGCCGATATCGCTCCCGGATGGGGGCCGCTCCTGCCGTGGGGATCCCATGCGTGATGGCCGTGGTACATCCGAAGTCATCTTCATGACTGGCGAAGACACTGTAATATTGTCCAAGAAGTGTCTCTACCTGGAGGAGTTGGGCTGGTGCTAGGCTGGAAAGTTCGGCCCGCATTCTCTCCAGGATGGCTCGACCTTTCTCCTGGGTCGAAGATACGGCAGTCTGTTGGGTTCGTACTGTTACTGCCCAAGGATCCTCGGGCTGCACCTTCAACTGGACCTCGGGGTCCGGCAGCATCTCCTCCAAATGCCTCATTAGATTGGCCATTTCGGCCCGGGGCTTCAGGGCGATATCTTGGTCTTCCAGGTTGACACAACGCACCAGGACGGTCCCCTCCCGCTCCATGGCCAGGGAGCGGGCTACCCGTATGCCAGGTTGCAGGCGCTCCGAGTAACATGGTTCCACCTGCACCTCTACACCCTCCAGTGGCATCGGGGCGTGGATCGGCAGGGCTACCACCATCTGCCCTGGAGGAAGCACGAGCGGGGGGACTGCCGGCGCAATGACCTTGCCCAGCGCCTCACCCTCCTGGCACACCTGGAGCACTCGCGCCTCCCGCACCAACCACTTGAAGACCTGCCCTTGGGCCATGCGAGAACCCCAGTGGCTCAGAGTCTCTTGTGTGGGCTCATTGAGGAGGTTGCCGAACTCTCGTAGTATGTTCATACAAAGAGTAACCGGATGTTTGCTGTTTGTGTCTCCCTGGGTCAGGACCTCTCGCCAGCGGCCGAGTGATTTGCCGCTTATCGAAATCTGCTTCCAGGCTACTCCGACGACAGGAGCTGGTAGCTGGTTGGTGGCTACCAACTTTATCACGGTCCCCCACTGAGGTCTCACTGCTTTGGGAAAATGCCGAAAATAAGTCTCTGGCATGGTCGTTACTTGCGATCCCGTATCTACTAGGCATCGCACGGCACGGCCTTCGATCTCTGTCCATACCACTGGGCACCGCGCAACCAGGTCTTCGTGCCTTCCTCCACCCCTTGTGATGGGCTCCGGCTCCGGGCGGCGTCTCCACGGCTCAGGGTCCTCTGCTCTTCTTGGCCAGCGGAGCGGGTTTCCCCTGGAACGTGGGCACTCTTGGGCGGAGTGTCCCAATTCTCCACAATCGTAACAGGCGAATGGTCGTGGGGACCGACTTGGGTGAGGGCCGAGATGGTTCTTGCCTCCTTTACCCGGCCCCGGCCGACTCCTTGTGGCCGCTTTCTTGACTTCGGCCAGTTTACCTTTAATACTCTATCTCTTGCTTCACCTCTTGTACCCAGTGGGGTTCGCTCAGGGCGCTTACGGATGCTTCGATACTCCGAGCCATTCCCACAGGGACATCACCTCTTGCTCCTGTTCCCGTACCCGTGCCTCCTTCCCTATTTCTGAAAAGGTCATATGTGGGTCCACTCGCACCCGCTCCCGCAAAGTCTGTCTTGTCAGTGTGTGTCGTAACCCGGTCACTAACAGATCACGTAATGTTATGTCCACGGTCCCCACGCTGACTCCATCTTTCCTTTCAATGGCTAAAAACAGTTCCTGCAAAACATTCATATACTGGGTCACTGTTTCCCCCTCTTTCTGCATGCGTCCAAACATCTGGGTTCTCAGTTCCCCCACATCGGTCGGGTCCCCATAGGTCTCTTCTAAGATCTGTAACACCCTGACAAAGGCGTTTCGCTGCCCCTGGGGCTTCAACATTACGGTATCCCGGGCTTCCCCGTCCAACACCATCAGGGCCACTTCTGCCTCTAGGTCAGGGGTAAGCGGATGCATCCTAAATAACCCACGCATTCGCTCCGTCCAGTTCCACAGCATAGTATTGCTGCCGGAAAACCTGGGTAGATTGCTTAGCATAGCCCCCAAAGAAATGCTGGGCCGGGGACCCTAGTTGTCCGCGCACGGAGACTGCATCTTGCCAACTACGCCAAATGTGGTACTTGCAGGTACGCAGGATGCAGTGACGAGTCGCGAGACAGTTTGGTGCTTTTTATAATAACGTTTATAGGCCTAGAGGTAACTATCCTCAGTCACAGCCCGACCAACAAAAAGAGGTAACAAGGGTTGCCCTCGCAGGGGCTCTATACAAGAAAACACAAACGGGGTAGAACATGACTACATCCAGCAATAGCCGGTCACTAAAGTATAGGGCCACGGTATGGCCGACTACGGGTCCTTAATTATATATCAACTTAGCCGTCAAGACGTCCCTCACCATTAGGGATGGTGTTGTGAGTTCATTTTCCCCTTCACCTTTGATATCTGATGTATATGAACTCCCTCTGCTGGTGAAGAGAGGTAGTGAAATTGATTGGGATGGGAAGAACCTGTTATCTGAACAGGCGGAGTGTGATTGGACATCTGGAATTTCTGAGTGGATATTAGACCATCCTCTTCACCCTTAGGGGCTGTTTTTTTTTTGTGGCCAAGAAAGATGGTTCAATAAGGCCTTGTATTGACTATCGTTCCCTCAACAAAATTACTGTTAAATATCAGTATCCATTACCTCTGATTTCTGATCTATTCTCCAGAGTTAAAGGTGCTTGCTGGTTTACCAAGCTTGACCTCAGAGGGGCGTATAATCTTATTCGCATTAAGCAGGGGGATGAAAGGAAGATGGCATTTAATACTCTGGAGGGACACTTTGAGTACCTGGTGATGCCTTTTGGGCTCACTAATGCCCCTTCTGTCTTCCAGTGCTTCATGAATGATATTTTCTGAGATTTTGTGGATAAATTTTTGATCATCTATCTGGATGATATTTTGATCTTTTCCAAGGATTGAGACTCTCATGTGGAACATGTTCGGACTGTGTTCCGGATTTTGAGGGAGAATTCCCTGTATGTCAAGGGATCGAAATGCCTTTTTGGTGTACAGAGGATTTCATTTTTGGGATTTATTTTGTCTCCGTCAACTATTGAAATGGACCCGGCCAAGGTACAGGCCATTTATGATTGGGTTCAGCCCACTTCTTTGAAGGCCCTCCAGAAGTTTTTGGGTTTTGCTAATTTTAATCGTAAATTTATAGCTAATTTTTCTGGTATTGCCGAACCATTGACTGATTTGACTAAGAAGGGTGCTGATGTGCTGAATTGGTCTCCGGAGGCTGTTTCTTCCTTTCAGGAGCTGAAGTGAAGGTTCACTTCTGCCCCGGTTTTGCGGCAACCTGATGTCTCACTCCCGTTTCAGGTAGAGGTGGACGCTTCTGAGATTGGTGCAGGAGCTGTTTTGTCCCAAAACGATCCTGTAACATCTAAAATGAATCCCTGTGCTTTCTTTTCCCGAAAGTTCTCCCCATCCGAACGTAACTATGATGTGGGGAATCGGGAACTGTTAGCCATGAAATGGGCATTTGAGGAGTGGAGACATTGGTTGGAGGGAGCTAAACATCAAGTCGTGGTCCTTACTGACCACAAGAATTTGATTTACCTGGAGTCGGCCAAACGCTTGAATCCTAGACAGGCTAGGTGGGCCTTGTTTTTCACACGTTTTGATTTTGTGGTCTCTTTTCTTCCGGGCACTAAGAATGTCAAGGCAGACGCCCTCTCTAGGAGTTTCTTTGCTGATACTCCCATTGTGACCAAGCCTGCTACCATCTTAGGTGAGGGGGTAGTTCTTTCTGCCATCTCACCCGATTTGAGACGTGCTCTGGAAGAGTTTCAGGAGGACAAACCTGAGCGTTGTCCCATTGGAAAATTGTATGTTCCTGACCAGTGGAGGAAGAGAGTGATGTCTGAGGTTCATTGCTCCGCATTGGCTGGTCATCCAGGTATTTTTGGTACTAGACATTTGGTGAGTCGGTCTTTTTGGTGGCCCGCCTTGTCTCGTGATGTCAGGAATTTTGTGCAGTCCTGTGGGACTTGCTCCCGGTCTAAACCTTGTTCTCGCTCTAGTGGGTTGTTGATGCCTTTGCCGGTGCCCAGGAGGCCATGGACCCATATTTCAATGGATTTTATCTCTGATATGCCTGTCTCTCAGAGAATGACTGTTATTTGGGTGATTTGTGATAGATTCTCTAAGATGGTCCATCTTGTACCACTCCCTAAGTTGCCATCTTCCTCAGAGCTGGTGCCCTTGTTTTTGCAACAGGTGGTTCGCTTGCACGGGATTCCTGAGAACATTGAATCTGACAGAGGAGTTCAGTTTGTTTCTAGATTTTGGAGGACTTTCTGTTCCAAGCTGGGAATTCAGTTGTCCTTCTCCTCTGCGTTTCACCCTCAGACCAATGGGCAGACGGAGAGAACAAACCAGACTTTGGAGTCATATTTGAGATGTTTTATTTCTGCTGATCAGGATGATTGGGTTTCATTTTTGCCCTTGGCCGAATTTGCTTTAAATAATAGAGCTAGTTCTGCCACTTTGATGTCACCTTTTTTTTATAACTTTGGGTTTCATCCTCGATTCTCTTCAGGGCAGGTGGAGTCTTCTGCTGCCCAGGTGTTGACACTGTGGTGGAGAGAATGCACCAGATCTGGGACCAAGTGGTGGATAAGTTGTCTCTCTCCCAGGAAAAGGCCCAGCGGTTTTCCAACCGGCATAGGACCATTGGTCCCCGGTTTAAGGTGGGTGATATGGTTTGGTTGTCATCAAAGAATATCTCTATGAAGTTGGCTTTTCCAAAGTTTAAACCTAGATTTATTGGACCTTACAAGATTTTGGAGATTCTTAATCCGGTCTCTTTTCGATTGGCTCTTCCTGTTACATTCAAGATCCATAACGTGTTTCATAAGTCTCTGTTAAAGAGGTTTGTTGAGCCAGTAGTTCCTGTGGTGGCACCTCCTGACCCTGTATTGGTTGAAGGTAATGTGGAATATGAGGTTGAGAAGATACTGGATTCTCGTCTGGTTAGACGGAGACTCCAGTTATTTGGTTAAATGGAAGGGTTATGGCCAGGAGGATAATTCTTGGGTCCCTGCATCCGATATTCATGCCGAAAGATTGGTTCGTGCTTTTCATCGGGCCCATCCTGATCGCCCTGGTGGCGTGGATGAGGGTTCGGTGACCCCTCCTCAAGGGGGAGGTACTGTTGTGAGTTCATTTTCCCCTTCACCTTTGATGTCTGATGAACTCCCTCTGCTGGTGAAGAGAGGTAGTGAAATTGATTGGGATGGGAAGAACCTGTTATCTGAACAGGCGGAGTGTGATTGGACATCTGGAATTTCTGAGTGGATATAAGGCAGCCGACGCCCTGCAGGGTTTGCTGGTGATCCTTTCTGCTCTGAGCTCTGGCATCCAGGTTTAGTTCCTGTCTACTAAAAGCTAAGTTTTTGCCCTGCTATTATTCCATGAGATTTTGTCTGGTTTCCTTAGTGTTTGTATTCAGCCAGTCCTGGTTGGGACTGGCTGAATTCCATTTTTGTCTCTGATCAGTTGATCTCTTTGCTCTGTTTTCAGAATATACCTGAGTGCTGATATAGTGATTTTGAAGTCTAGCGACTTCAGAGCCTTTTTTCAGACGGTTGGGACATTTTTGTAGGTTTTTTTGCGGATTGCAGCCAGCATCTTTTCTGTCCTGTCCTATCTAGTTAGTTGGGCCCCATCGTTTGCTCAGCCTGTCTTTCTGTCTGTGTTTGTGTTTTCATCTGTTTTTCACCGACAATACATGTTGGGGGCTGTCTATTGCTTTGGGGTCTGCTCTGGGGCAGTTTAGATTTCCCCTTTCTTTCTTTAGGCTTATATAGTTCTCCGGCTGTGACGAGGGGTCTAGGGCACCGTAGGAACCCCCTACGGCTACTGTTAGTTGTGGTGAATAGGATCAGGGGTCTGCAATCCGATAGCTATCAACCTCTCCGGTTTTCTGGATTTAGCTTGTATTTTTGTTTTCTCCTCCTCTGGTGACTCATTCATAACAGGATGGTGGTCTTTCGGCGTAGCAGTCGCTGGGCCCAGTTGCTGAAGCGTTGACAAAGTCTTCGAGCGCTCCGGCGCTCTGATGACACTGGAGCACCACAGGCCCGGCGGAGTCCTTGGACGGATGGGCCGCAGCCCCCGGACTGGGGCAAGCGGCAGCTATGTGGGGTGGCGAGGGGCAGGCCACCTGCGCACCGGAGCGGGACAGTGGTGGCCGCCGACGGCACTGGACTTGCCGCAACCATGGGTGAGGGCAGAGCGGCTGTGGACGGCGGGAGACAGGCTGCAGCCGTGGGCAGGAGCAAGGCGGCAGCGGCCGTTGGGGTCTGCGGTCAGGCCTCAGCCGCGGGCAGGAGCGAGGCGGCAACGGCCGCTGGTGACCGCGAGCAGGCCGCAGTCGCGGGCAGGAGGAAGGCAGCGGCGCCGCTGGTCGTCACCGGGCAGCGGCTCTCAGATCGTCGTCTCGGCGCCGTCCCACTGATGTCCAGGGGAAGTATCTCTCCTGTCTCTGGCCTCCTTCCTGGCTGGGGTGAGTCACTCTGGCTCTGTCGCTCCCACGATTTCCTGCTCCTTCTGTCTCGTTCTGCTGACTCACTGTGACTCGCGTTCCCCGCCCCTTTTATATTGGCTCCTCCCCCAGTCCAACTGTCAGTCTCCACGGTCTGTCCCTGAACTCTGTCCCCCGGAAACAGTTTCCCCCGGAAACAGTTTCCCCCGGAACCCAGGTGACGGTCCCCTTGGTTCCGACCCGGACACACGATGGGGACCCTCTCTCCCACATTTCCACTCTTCAAATGCCCATTTCATGGCCAACAATTCCCGATTCCCCACGTCATAGTTACGTTCAGATGGGGAAGAATTTTCGAGAAAAGAAGGCACAGGGATTCATCTTAGAATTCATCGGATCTTTTTGGGACAAAACGGCTCCTGCACCAATCTCAGAAGCATCTACCTCCACCTGAAATAGGAGTGAGACATCAAGTTGCCATAGAACCGGAGCAGAAGTGAAATCTCCGTTTAAGCTCCTGAAATGCCGAGACTGCCTCTGGAGACCAATTCACCACATCAGCGCTCTTTTTGGTCAGATCAGTCAGTGGTTTAACAATACCAGAAAAATTACTTATAAATTTACGGTAGAAATTAGCAAAACCCAAAAACTTCTGGAGAGCCTTCAAAGAAGTGGGATGAACCCAATCATATATGGCCTGTAACTTGGCTGGGTCCATTTTAATAGCAGACGGGGACAAAATGAATCCCAAAAATGAAATCCTCTGTACACCAAAGAGGCACTTCGATCCCTTAACATAAAGAGAATTTTCCCTCAAAATCCGGAACACAGTCTGGACATGGTCCACATGAGAATCCCAATCACTGGAAAAGATCAAAATATCATCCAGATAAATGATCAAAAACTTATCCACAAAGTCCCCTAAAATATCGTTCATAAAAGATTGGAAGATAGAAGGGGCATTAGTGAGCCCAAAAGGCATCACCAGGTACTCAAAATGTACCTCCGGAGTATTAAATGCCATCTTCCATTCATCCCCGTGCTTGATGCGAATAAGATTATACGCCCCCCTGAGGTCAAGCTTGGTAAACCAACAGGCACTTTTAACTCTGGAAAATAAATCAGAAATCAGGGGTAACGGGTACTGATATTTAACAGTGATTTTGTTAAGGGAACGATAGTCAATACATGGCCTTAATGAACCATCTTTCTTGGCCACAAAAAAAAAACCAGCACCTAAAGGTGAAGAGGATGGTCTAATATGACCCTTCTCCAACGACTCCTTGATATAAGATCGCATAGCATCATGTTCGGGTACCGATAAGTTGAAAAGCCGACCCTTGGTAAATGTACACCCGGGCATTAACTCAATTGCACAGTCATAACTCCTATGAGGAGGCAAAGACACAGACTTACTCTCACTAAATACATCAGAAAAATCAGCCAAATAGTCAGTAATATCATGAGACTGTGAGACTGGGGAGAGGTGGAGAAAACAGGAGTGTCACTAAGAACACATTGACAACCCCAACTCACCACAGACACAGATTTCCAATCCAAAACAGGATTATGAGTTTGCAACCAAGGAAAACCCAGAACAAATAGTATCATGCAAATTGTGCAACACCAAAAATGTACAATTTTCTTGGTGGTCCGGGGCAACCCGCATTATCACTTGGGTCCAAAATTAGGGTTTATTCTCCTCCAA
This sequence comes from Dendrobates tinctorius, assembly GCF_039654945.1. Classification (NCBI taxonomy): domain Eukaryota; kingdom Metazoa; phylum Chordata; class Amphibia; order Anura; family Dendrobatidae; genus Dendrobates; species Dendrobates tinctorius. Next base: position 24,519,821 of record NW_027361788.1, on the reverse strand, counting down.
AGGAGTAGCATCAATACCCCTCAAAGGGATAGGAGTCTGCAGGGGTATCATGGGAAAACCACAACGTTTAGCAAAGTCTAAATCCATCAGATTCAAAGCTGCTCCTGAATCTGCAAAAGCCTTAGCGGAAAATGTAGACAAGGAGCAGATCAGGGTAATTGCCAAAAGGAACTTAGGCTGTACACTGCCCACAGCAAATGTGTGAGCAAAATGTTTTTCTCGTTTAGGGCAGAAAGAAATAGTATTAGAGGCGTCCCCACAGAAAAAAACACAGGTTATTGCGCCCTAGACAAAACCCTATCACATTGCATGGGTTTAGATGTTCGTTCAAAAGGCAGCAACGCCTCTCGTGTAGTTTTACGTTCACGTAAATGCCGATCAACTTGAATGGCCAATGACATAGAATCGTCAAGACCAGAGGGAACAGGAAATCCCACCATAACATCTTTTACGGTTTCTGCCAAACCCTTCCGAAAGAGAGCTGCTAGGGCATCGTCATTCCATTTAGTAAGGACCGCCCACTTTCGGAATTTTTGACAATACAACTCTGCAGAGTCCTGACCCTGGTTCAATGCCAATAAGGTTTTCTCAGCTTGATCAATAGCATTAGGTTCATCATACAACAACCCCAAGGCTTGAAAAAAATGTGTCCACATTAGCCAAAATAGGATCTCCAGGTGACAGAGAAAAAGCCCAATCCTGGGGATCGCCGCGCAGCAGGGAGATGACAATTTTAACCTGGTGCACAGAGCTCCCTGATGAGTTAGGTTTCAAGGCAAGAAATAGTTTACAATTATTCTTAAAATTCAAAAATTTAGACCGATCCCCAGAAAACACATCAGGAGTAGGAATTTTTGGTTCAACAGCAGATGATAGAGCGAGATACTCAGAAATTCCCCGCACTTCAGCAGCGAACTGCTCAAAACGATCGGACAATTGCTTAAACTCCATTAAAGAAAAAATCCTCCAACGGCCCCAGAGAAAAAGAGGAAAAAATATATTAAAAAATTGACACTTTTTTTTTTTCTTTTTACAATTCTTTCCTTCTTTTGTGTACCCTAGAGTCTGCGGTTAGGCTGGTGATTCTGTTATGATTGGGTCACCGAGGAGGATAGCAGGCCCAGGCTAAGCCACAGAAAACCAGAGAGGTTGGTAACTAAGCGGATTGCAGACCCCTGATCCTATCCACACAACTAGCAGTAGCCTTGGAGCGTGCATACGATGATCCTAGACGTCTCGGCACAGCCAGAGTGCTAACTAAGCCTAAAGCAAGAAAGGGGAAATCTAAACTGCCCCAGAGCAGACCCCAAAGGAATAGATAGCCCCCAAACATATATTGTCGGTGAGACAAGATGAAAACACAAATGCAGGCAGGAAAATAGACTGAGCAAATGATAGGGCCCACACTGACCAGACAGGAAAGGAAAGACACTGTCTGCAATCACGCAAAAAACCCTGCAAAATGTCCAACACGTCTGATGCAAAAAATACTGAAGTCGCACGACTTCGCCCACTATATCAGCACTCTGGTATATTCTGAAAGCAGAGCAAAAAGAGGCCAATCTAATAAGGGACAAAAACAAACTGGCACAAGCAGTAACAAATGGACGGTGATTCAGCACAGCCCAAGCATGAGCTGGCTGACCCACACAAAACTGAGATAGACAAAGCCAGATCAAAAGTAAAGAGAATAGCAAATGATCACTTAGCTGAACATGCAGGGACTGAGCTGGAAGCAAAGATCTCAGGAGGCAGGAAGAAAATCACCAGCAGGGATAGAGCGAGTTGGCTGTCTTAAATCCCAATCTGAAACCCCAGATCTCCAATCGTCATCCTCATTATCAGGTGGCAAGCCACTGTTAATCAGATCAGCTCCATTACCTCCAGTAACCACCAGAGGGAGCCCAGAAAGAGAACTCGCAACCCCTCTGTCAATTTGACCAGCTCCACTACCTTCAGTAATAACAAGAGGGAGGCCAGAAAGCGAATTCACAACAGTATGGGATGCCAGGTCTTGTACTGTATATAGGAGGCTATATTAGGGGCTTGCACTGTATACAAGACCTCATACTTTAATACTGTATATAGGGTATATGGGGCGCTCATACTGCATATAGGGGCTCATTCTGCATACAGGAAGCTATGTACGGGGTCAGCTGTATATATATTAAATTGAATGTGTGTGTGTGTGTGTATGTGTGTATGTGTGTGTGTATGTATCACCAACCAATCACGAAGCATCTTTCATTTCACCAGAGCTGTTTAAAAGAAGCTGAGCTATGATTGGTTGCTATGAGTAACAGTTTTCTTTGCATCCAATCACTAAGCATCTTTCATTTCACTAGAGCTGTTTAAAAGAAGCTGAGCTGTGATTGGTTGCTATGAGCAATAGTTTTCCCACTCGACAACACCTCAGCAGACACTGACATGGTGGGAGAAATCTAGCATCCCCAGAAACATAAGCTCCCAGCCATTGTCTGCCCCCCAGAAAGGAGCAGAGAGCACATGACAGAAATGAATCCACCCCTCCCGTGCCCATATACCCATCACGCATCCTCCTTCCCATAGGCACATCTTCCCTCTTAAAGGGATCTCCAGTATGGAAGTTAAGGCAAATCCATCTAGTGTTTTGGTTTTGACCCCAGGTCTCTCTTAAAGGGATCCACAGTATGGAAGTTAGGACCGTTCCACTCAGCTCTCTGCTTCTGACCCCCCAGGGTCTCTTAAAGCGATCATTGGTTTGGAAGTTAGGGCAATTCCACTAAGCACTCTGGTTCTGACCCCAGGCCCCTCTTAAAGGGATCCCCGGTACGGAAGTGACGGCAAATCCACTCTGCGCTTTGGTACTGACCCAGGCCTCTCTTAAAGGGATCTCCGGTATGGAAGTTAGGGCAAATCCCTCAGCGCTCTGATTCGGACGCCTGGCCTCTCTTAAAGGGATCCACAGTATGGAAGTTAGGGCAATTCCACTCAGTGTTCTGGTTCTGACCCCAGGCTCTCTTAAAGGGATCCCCGGTATGGATGTCAGAGCAATTGCCTTCAAATGCTCTGGTACTGACCCCAGGCCCCTATTAAAGAGATCATTGGTATGGAAGTTAGGGAAAATCCATCCAGCGCTTTGGTTTTGACCTCAGGCCTCTCTTAAAGGGATCCCCAGTATGGAAGTTAGGGCCATTCCACTCAGTGCTCTGGTTCTGACCCCAGGCTGATGGGATGATGTGGGATATTAGGGGTAGTAGTCCGGTGGCTTTGACGGGATGATGTGGGATATTAGTAGTCCGGTTGCTCTGGATGACGGGACGATGTGGGATATTAGGGGTAGTAGTCCGGTAGCTCTGGCTGAAGGGATGATGTGGGATATTAGAGTGAATGTGGCTATGCGGAGTGGGCGGGGCTATACACTCAGCTTTATATATATATAGATATAATAATTATAATTTGGTATAAATAACCGTAGTTAGTAACTATGCCAGGACAGCGCCGGACTCTTCAGCTAGTACTGTATGAAAGAGGCCATATGCGGACTCATACTGTATAGAGGAGGCTATATGGGGACAGTAGGGTCATCGTACTGTGCTTGTGGAGGAATTCACTGTGGGGGTATCTTACAGTGTTCGTGGGGCACTTATGTTGACATCATACTTTGAGTGCATAGAAAAGGGAATCTAGGGCTCCAGTAGGTCAAAAACTGGAGGCACACAGTATCATACAATAGGCGTAGCAATAGGGACACATACGGCAGCAGCGGCTCAGCATTGGGGTATTAGTAAAATGAGAAGATTGTGCAGGTTGGGAATAGATGATGATGGTGCTGCAAATGTGAGAAGTCAGATGTGTTTTTGTTGTAATCTCTGCAGACGAGTCCTGGCTGGAGAAGTTGTCATGTCAGTCTCGTCGAGATGGAAAAGACGTGAAAAGTGAACGATTCTACCAGATAGAATGTCAGCTGTGAGTCACTATCTATAACTGTGCTGTAATCACTTGTATGTTCTGAAGTACTGATATCCACCACTATATGGTCACCATGTGGCAGTAATGTCAGTGATGGTCTTCATATAGGGTTTTTTTTTTTAAGTAACAACGCAGTCATCTGCTGAGGTTCTCCTATATCTACTATTAGGGGGTGCCACCGTAGTTGTAATCAGGGTTACCTGGTTAGGGGCCCACTCAGAAGTTTCGCCCCTCCCCTGAACCAAACCCCTAGCTATGCCTCTAGAGTTGCATGGTAGCTTCCATCGTTGTGGAAACAGTTTTGGGAAGGCCCTTTTCTGTTCCCCATGACTGTGCCCAGTGCACAAGGTGAATAAATTCATGATTGGGAGAGTTTGATGAAAATGAACATGACCAGCGGCACAGAGCCCGGACCTCAACCCCATATGGATAACCTACATTGGAGATTGTGAGCCCAGCCTTTCCCCAATATCAGTGTGTGACTTTTCAAATGGTCTCCTTGATGAAGGGGAAAAAATTCCCACAGACGTCTCCAAAATCTTGCAGAAATCTTTCCCAGAAGACCAGGGTCTGTTATAACTGCAAAAGGGTGATCTGAACAGGACCATTTTACTTTATGTTCAAAAAGACATAAACCCCCACATAGTGCAGACGTATACAACTGCTAGCATCATAGAATAGATCTCCTTTTGAGGTCCTCATACATGATGTTGTTAGACCGGATTTGCAGATGTCACTGTACGGGGCACATTTATAATAATAGGTACGCAAAACAACAAAAAGGTCCCAAGTGTTCCATGTTACTATAGAAAAGAGCGTAAAGTGACTATGGGCAATGTTTTGTCTGGTCATACATGCTATACATGTTTATAGTCAGGAATGGTGACAGGTCGGGTGTTCAGCGCAGGTTTTACATAACGCAATGTCCTTTGAGACATTGGACGGGAAACAGATGTCTTTCTCAGTTTTGAACTCTCTGCTACTTGCCCAAACACACGCTTTATAGTAATGTGAAAAACTACACAATGGAAAAATCTTGTATATTTTAGGGTAATTTCAAATTTTGCAGTTTATTTTCCAACTTGCCTTTATCTTATGTGTTTATGTGGAAACCATCAAAAAGTAGGTTCGCTTCTAATGGCTTTATTTTGCTTATAGCTTGTGTTGATGTCCGGGATCCACCAGCTATAAAACACATAAAAATTGCGTCTGTAATAAAACAACCTCTGTGAAAAGCATCAGTGGAGACAGCAAGTAACCAGAACGCATGGACGAAAAAAATCTTTATTTTCAATGGCTTCCAAACCATGGAAATATCGGCATTCCTCATTAGTAACAGATACTGGCTGACCACCATTCATGGGTTTATCTACCGTAGGTTGTTATCCAAATCTATTTAAAAAGGTATTCTGTTTCATTTGTGGGGTCTATTCAATTAAATCCCTACCCAAGTGTGACCACTGTTCTGTGCGATGGGAGGGGGTCTAATTCATTAGAACCCCATCAGTCTGGCTGTTGTCTCCGATTCAGTGAATAGATAAGTTGATAATATAGGAATATCCCTTGAATAAAATGTTACCTAACCATTTGGTAAGGGGACAGGTTCCTAAACGGTGGGGGTCTTGCATACGTCTCTCCAGCTATTTAGCAGTGTCACCAAATAGGAGATACTGTAGTAACGGGATCCCCACTTTAGTCTCTTTTTCCTATATCTCTGCCTTTTCTAAGGGCCCCGTCACACATAGCGACTCACCAGCGATCCCGACAACGATATCAACTTGTCAGGATTGCTGGTGAGTCACTACATGATCGCTGGTGAGCTGTCAAACAGGCAGCTTCACCAGCGATCAGCACCAGCGACGCCGAGCTCGCGGCGTCGCTATGTATGTTAGTTACCAGAGCGCTGATGCAGGGAGCTGGTAACTAAGGTACACATCGGGTTTCTAAGCAGCGCGCGGTGCTTAGAAACCCGATGTGTACCTTGGTTACCAGCTCCCTGCATCAGTGCGCTGGTAACTAAGGTACATATCGGGTTTCTAAGCACCGCGCGCTGCTTAGAAACCCAACGTTTACCTTGGTTACCAGCGCGCTGATCGCTGGTCGTTGCTCTCCTGCCTGCCACACACAGCGATACGTGCTGGCCAGCGGGAGACCAATGACCCAAAAAAAGTCCTGACCTTTCCTGAACGATCAGCGATACCGGCAGGGGGGCCTGTCACTGATAGCTGTCACACACAGCGATCTCGCTGGTGAGATCGCTGTTGCGTCACAAAACTTTTGACTCAGCAGCGATCTCGCTAGTGAGATCGCTATGTGTGACGGGGGCTTTAGAGCTAGTTTTATCAGGCCATGAACCAATAGGGTCAGGATGAACAATGCTATCGTTGCCAGCCAGAGGGAATGAGCATAAAGAGTTACACTACATTCTTTTAAAGCAAGAAGTAAATCCTCTCATCTGTAATTGCAATGAAAAAGGAAATGTCATCCTTAATTCCCTAGAAAATAATCGTTTTCTCTCCTTTTTTTTTTTAAATAGAATCCAATACACAATGTACCCTATTCCCAGTGGGGCACAAGGTACACAACCCACATTCGGCCATTATAGGGGCTATATTATTAGACACTGCGCTGTGAATTCCTGTCTGTTGGGATACAGAGGCGTGAAGGCAGGTTAATTAACAGAACAGCGGGGGGGGGGGGGGAGGGGGGTGTATTAATTAAATGTGATGCACCCCTTGCTAAACATTTCTCAGCACATCTCCCCCTAGACGTCTCTATGTATTCTACTGCATTGTGTGGGCTACTTAACTAACAGAAGCGGCTAAATGAAAGAGGCTATAAAACAACACATAGCCAGGATCCGCTCTAGGGGTAGCAAGTGCTGCATTCACTTAATTCTGCATTCTGTCTATACCTTTTCTGGGTAACAGATGGAAAAAATAAAGGTATTTCCCTCCAACACTCTTTTTTGTGTGCAAAAAAAAAACAAAAACGCATCATGTGGACATATTCAGACATTTCTACCTTGGTCTCATCTGTCCAAAAGATTTTTGTAGTTACCATAGTTCAGATGCAACTTGTCAAACTTAAGCTGGGCCTGCATGTTGTTATAAGAAAGATTTCTCCTGGCAACCCTTCCAAACAGTCCATACTTGTTCAGTCTCTTTCTAACACTACTGTTGTGAGCTTGAACATTTAACACTCTGAGTCCTTTAGAGTCTGAGCTGGACTTCTTGAGTTCTTTTTTGAAAATTTTCTTAGCATAGCACTGATTGACCTTGGGGTGAGCTTGCTGGGATGTCCACTCCTGGGAAGATTGTTAACTATCTTCAATGTTTTCCACTTGTAAATCATTTTTTTTTTTATTATAGACTGATGGCTCATTGCTGATGTCTCTCCTCCATGGCACGCCTGAATGCTCCATTTAGCATTACCTCCATTGACAGCACCTGGCTGCCTCCAAATTTCTATGGAAGCAGTAAGGGTGTGTTTAATTGTTCAAACACCGCTTCTGCATTTTAGAACAGTTTTTGCTAGGGAAGAGTCAGACGGCCGTATAACTCAGACGGAGATAACATAGTGACTGCAGACTTATATCCCAAGGCCGGATAACCCCTTTAATGCTGGTTGCAAAAAATATGCACGCCCTACATATATAAAAATGTAACAGATGATCAGTATATGATCACATGCAAAATACCAACTGTAAATTTAATTTAGCATTGGAAATGATTTCACTGGGGAAATAAAATGTGTTGTAGTGAGAGGCCCATAGCAAACACCTATGGGATCATTCACTGGGAACACTTCTACAGAGGCCGGGTCTCGGCACATTAGTTTAGAGTCCAGTGGTTACCAAACTCCAGTCCTCGTGGACCCCAACAGGTCATGTCTTCAGGATTTCCATAGTGTTACACATGTGAGAGAATTCCTGATGCCTTGATGATACTTCCATCACCTGTGAAATACTAAGGAAATCCTGAAAAAGTGACATGTTGGGGGACGTGAGGACTGGAGTTTGGGAAACACTGCTTTAGACTAATAAAAATTTCACGCGATGCTTGTCTCACCAGAAACCTCATCTACACCATGCAGAAAAAAATCCAAAGGAAACATTGTACTGTGTGCATGAAATTCTGCATTTGGAATACAAAGGGTGAAATATGCCTCTAATCTATATATTTTTTTCTGCAGCAGATAAGGTTCGTGCCCATATTGATTTACATATTGTGGAAAAAAGTAATTCACTAATATATTAACTATTGGAGATTCTACTCACGGCCAGATGCTCCTGAGAGAAGCTGGCCATAGACCTTCGGCTGTATTCACGTCTATGGTTTATAGTTGGCACATGCTCCATAATGTCTGGACCAGCCGAACGCAACAGTCTCAAAGACAGAAATCTAAAGATATTAGGTTCAGATCAAGAGTAGTATAAGGATACACAATGCAGACACCCCTTTTCCACCTTGGATCTACGTCTCTGGCGCTCGGACTTGAAGTCTGAAGATTTCATACCACCTCCTGAGTGCATTGCGTTTGTCCCGACTTGGGAGAAAAGTTTGCCAATCTTTTGGGTAAGGCTATGTTCACATGTCCAGTAATCATCCGTTAGAAGAGATCCACCAGCAAACTGTTGGAGAAGTTGTACATACAACTTTGTCAGTTTAAAAAAAAACTTGTTTCAGCTGTATCCGCTGTTTTTAACATTGAAGGTTATAGAAAACTTGTTTTGCCAACAGATTGGTGCTGGATCTGTTCTAACATATGATTACTGGACATGTGAACAGAGCCTCATATTGCCCAAATCAGGACAGCTGCCAAGTAGTAATAGAAATATGCAAGGCCGCCTGACTGTGGCAAGTATAGACTAAAGCCAGGAGGCATGTTACTACCAAATCGCTAATAAGATACTTAGAATCATAGAATCGTAGAGTTGGAAGGGACCTCCTGGGCCATCTGGTCCAACCCCCTGCTCAAAGCAGGATTCGCTAAATCATCCCAGTCAGATGTCTGTCCAGCCTCTGTTTGAAGACTTCCATTGAAGGAGAACTCACCACTTCTCGTGGCAGCCTGTTCCACTCATTGATCACTCTAACTGTCAAAAAGTTTTTTCTAATATCTAATCTGTGTCTCCTCCCATTCAGTTTCATCCCATTGCTTCTAGTCTTTCCTTGTGCAAATGAGAATAAAGTTGATCCTTCTACAATGTGACAGCCCTTTAGATATTTGTAGACAGCAATTAAGTCTCCTCTCAGTCTTCTCTTTTGCAAACTAAACATTCCCAAATCCTGCAACCTTTCCTCATAAGACATGGTTTGCAGACCGGTCACCATTCTGGTCGCTCTTTTCTGAACTTGCTCCAGTTTGTTGATGTCTTTTTTAAAATGTGGTGCCCAAAACTGGACACAATATTCCAGATGAGGTCTGACCAAAGAGGAGTAGAGGGAAATAATGACTTCACGTGATCTAGACTGTATGCTTCTGTTAATACATCCTAGAACTGCATTTGCCTTTTTTGCTGCTGCATCACACTGTTGACTCATATTCAGTCTGTGATCTATTAGTATACCCAAGTCTTTTTCACATGTGCTGTCACTTAGCCCTATTCCTCCCATTCTATATATGCTTTTTTCATTTTTATTGCCCAGATGTAGTACTTTGCATTTCTCCCTGTTAAAAACCATTCTGTTAGTTACTGCCCACTTCTCCAGTTTATTTAAATCTTTTTGAATCCTCTCTCTCTCTTCTCTAGTATTAGCTATCCCTCCTAGCTTTGTGTCATCAGCAAATTTAATCAGTTTACCCTCAATTCCTTCATCTAAATCGTTGATAAAGATGTTGAACAATACAGGGCCCAGGACAGAGCCCTGTGGTACCCCACTTGAGACATTCTTCCAACTGGATGTGCAGCCATTTACGACCACTCTTTGGGTCCGATCACTAAGCCAGCTATGAATCCACCTAACAGTTGCCTTGTCCATTCCATACTTAGTCATTTTTTCAATAAGGATTGTATGAGAGACTTTGTCAAATGCTTTGCTGAAGTCAAGATATACTATATCTACAGCATTTCCTTGATCCACCCAATCAGTGATACCGTCATAGAAGGAAATTAAGTTAGTCTGACATGACTTATTAGTTACAAACCCATGCTGACTCTGTTTGATCACTTCATTCTTATCCAGGTATTGACTTACATGTTGTTTAATAATTTGTTCAAAGATCTTTCCTGGTATAGAAGTCAGACTCACCGGCCTATAGTTGCCTGGGTCCACCTTCTTCCCCTTTTTGAAGATAGGAACAACATTTGCTCTTCTCCAGTCTTCTGGCACTTCTCCTGTTCTCCAAGAATTTTCAAAGATTATGGAGAGTGGTTCAGAAATTTCTTCTGCTATCTCCTTCAGTACTCTGGGGTGTAATTCATCTGGACCTGGAGACTTGAATTCATTTAGGTTAGCTAAGTGTTTCCTCACTATCTTTCTGTTTATAGATATCCTGGATTCTTCTATTCCCTTAATAGGACAGTGAATAACAGTTGGTGTTACATTTCCCTTCTGAGAGAAAACAGATGCAAAATAGGAATTTAAAAGTTCAGCCTTCTCAACATCCTGTCTTACCATTTCATCATTTTCATCCTGTAAAAATCCTATAGCATCTTTGACTTTTCTTTTACTTTTGACATATCCCCAAAATCCTTTATTATTGCTTTTGACATCTCTTGCAAGCCTCAATTCATTTTCAGCTTTAGATAATCTGATTTGTGCCCTGCAGATTCTGCAGACAGCATTATATTCTTCTTTAGATATGCCTCCCTCTTTCCATTTTATAAACATTTTTTTCTTCCTTTTTAGCATGTGCTTAAGTTCTGTGTTCACCCATCCTGGTTTCCTTAAATGCTTCCTATTCTTCCCTCTTTTCGGAATTGTTAACAACTGTGCTTTGAGAATTTCATTTTTCAAGATTTCCCATCCTTCCTGGACATTTTTGTCTTTAAGGATATCCAGCCATTGGATCCCTCCAATTATCTTTCTGAATCCCTTAAAATCTGCCTTTCTGAAATCTAACCTTGACGTCTGAGTCTTCACAGGTCTTCCGCCTCTAGTTATCCAAAATTCTAAAATAGCATGGTCGCTACCTCCTAGGGTTCCAGCCACTTTTACCTCCTCAACCATTTCCTCCCTGTTTATAAGGATTAGATCCAAGGTAGCAGTTCCCCTTGTTTTCTCCCCTACCTTTTGGAAGATAAAGTTGTCAGCAAGAGAGGATAAGAATTTCCTTGACCTGTTAGTTTTGCCTGAGAGAGATTTCCAACAAATGTCTGGATAGTTGAAATCTCCCATGACAACTATGTCATATTTTTTGGAGAACTTGGCCATTTGATGCATAAAGAGTTCATCCATATCTTCAGCTTGCACAGGCGGCCTGTAGTAAATGCCTACAATGGTGTCCTTTCCATTGTTCTGTCCTTGTATTCTTACCCAAACAGTTTCCACAGAACTCCCAGTCTCTGAAGCTTCAATCTCTGTGCAGATATACGCGTTTCTAACATACAATGCAACACCTCCTCCTCGTTTATCAAGTCTGTTTCTTGCAAATAAGTTGTATCCTTCTAGTCTTGTATTCCAATCATGTGTATCGTCCCACCAAGTTTCAGTGATTCCAATGACATCATATTTCTTTTCCTGTGTTAGTAGTTCCAATTCTCCTTGTTTGTTGCCCATGCTTTGTGCATTAGTATAGAAACATTTTAGTTTGTGATTGGTTTCTCTTTCTCCAATATTTTTATTAATTAGATTCTTTCGTCTTTGTTCTTCCTTTCCACTTCTATTAGCAGAGTTCTCAATAGCATTTGTCAGGTGTATGGCTTTTTCTGGTCTTTTGCTTCCCTTCCCATGTTGTTCTAGTTTAAAGCTCTCCTTACAAGTGTAGCAAGGCGACTTCCAAATACATGCTTTCCAGTCTTCGTAAGGTGCACCCCATCTCTAGCAAGTAGTCCATCGTATAAGTAGTTCACTCCGTGATCCAGAAATCCAAACCGTTGCTGACGGCACCATCGACGTAGCCAGTTGTTCACCTGCAGAATCTTATTCCACCTCCTTGTTCCATGGCCATCCACTGGGAGGATGGAAGAGAAGACCACCTGCGCTCCCAGTTCTTTCACTTTCTTGCCTAAGTCTTCAAAGTCTCTGCAGATGGTTTCCAGGTCGTTTCTTGCGGTGTCATTTGTCCCCACATGTAGTAGCAGGAATGGGTAGTCATCTGTAGGTCTGAAGAGTCCTGATATCCTGTCAGACACATCTTTAATTTTTGCACCTGGAAGACAGCACATTTCTCTTGAAGTTATATCCGGTCTGCAGATAGCGGCCTCTGTTCCTCTCAACAGGGAATCCCCCATGACCACCACTCTCCGTTTCTTCTTCACAACATTTTTCTTTCTCCATCCAGGAGGACTCTGAAGGCGTACAAGGTTGCTGTTTGTTGGCAAAGTCTTATCCTGATGTATTTCTTCATCATTTTCCTGCGTGAGAGCCTGGTACTGGTTTCTGAGCAGTATGGGTGCTGACTGCCTCCTGATCCTCCTGCTTCTCTGGGTCACATGTCTCCATTCCTCTGTTTCTTCAGGTGCACTTCGAATTTCTTCTCTTTCTGTAACATGAAGAGATAATTCTGCTCTGTCCAAGAACTCTTCACCTTCCTTAATGATCTTCAACGTAGCCAACCTCTCTTCGAGATTTTGCAACTTTTCCTCCAACAGGGACACAAGCTTGCATTTGTGGCATGTGAAATTTGGCTTTTCCACTGGTAAGTCTGTGAACATGTAGCAAGAAATGCAGCTCACCAAATGGCTCCTGGCCTCTTCCATCTTGAGATTTCTTAAAAACGATGAAAGATGAGCCAAAATTCGGTTTTTCCGATTTCCTCTTTTCAGCTGCAACGGCCAAAACCCAGTGATCGTAGAGATCGCGGAGACTCTTCACTTATCCCAGAAGGCACTGGGAATATGCAAATGATCTCCTCAAGACTCTTCCCCTGGTTTTCCGATTTCCTCTTTTCAGCTGCAACGGCCAAAACCCAGTGATCGTAGAGCTCGCGGAGACTCTTCACTTATCCCAGAAGGCACTGGGAATATGCAAATGATCTCCTCAAGACTCTTCCCCTGGTTTTCCGATTTCCTCTTTTCAGCTGCAACGGCCAAAACCCAGTGATCGTAGAGCTCGCGGAGACTCTTCACTTATCCCAGAAGGCACTGGGAATATGCAAATGATCTCCTCAAGACTCTTCCCCTGGTTTTCCGATTTCCTCTTTTCAGCTGCAACGGCCAAAACCCAGTGATCGTAGAGCTCGCGGAGACTCTTCACTTATCCCAGAAGGCACTGGGAATATGCAAATGATCTCCTCAAGACTCTTCCCCTGGTTTTCCGATTTCCTCTTTTCAGCTGCAACGGCCAAAACCCAGTGATCGTAGAGCTCGCGGAGACTCTTCACTTATCCCAGAAGGCACTGGGAATATGCAAATGATCTCCTCAAGACTCTTCCCCTGGTTTTCCGATTTCCTCTTTTCAGCTGCAACGGCCAAAACCCAGTGATCGTAGAGCTCGCGGAGACTCTTCACTTATCCCAGAAGGCACTGGGAATATGCAAATGATCTCCTCAAGACTCTTCCCCTGGTTTTCCGATTTCCTCTTTTCAGCTGCAACGGCCAAAACCCAGTGATCGTAGAGCTCGCGGAGACTCTTCACTTATCCCAGAAGGCACTGGGAATATGCAAATGATCTCCTCAAGACTCTTCCCCTGGTTCATACATAAAAGACCTATTCTTTTATTAATTCTTCCTTTTTTATCTCTTGCAATCTTCTTAAAGCGACCCTCCAACTTAGGACTGAAGGGGACCATAGATTTCTTATGTATGGTCACCCTATCTGGTGCCCTCTGTTTGCCTCTGATCAAATTGGTGTTGACTTTTTGGAAATTCACTAGACGTAGCAAAGTCCAAGTTGTCAGTTGACTCAAGAAAATCTTCAAAATTGACTTCTGCCAATGACAAAAACCGCCATGACCTGCCACGCTAATGTGTTCACATAAATGCAAGTAATAAAACCAAAAAAATAAAAACATTCTAGAAGACTATATACAAAAAATGTATTTATGTAAAAAACATTGTGCCTGTAAATGTGAATAAAATACCAATAAAATAAAGTGGTAAATTACCCAGCAATAATAAAAATATTCTCCAATTGAGGCCTCTCTATCGCTTAGCTGGTTTCACATTAGCATTTTTGCTCGCGGCGCATCATGCGCTATAGGGCGCATGCGCCCCCATGTTTAACATGGCGGGCGCATGGTCTAGCGCTTTGCACGCGTTCATCAGCGTTGTCGTGCGCTGCACTTTTTCCAGGTGTGCGCTAGACGCTACATGTTGCATTTTTTGTTCCGCCCAACCTCGTAAAAAAAAAAAAAAAAAAAAAATCGCATGCGCACGCGTGCGCCCGGAATGTGCCAAAAAAAAAAAATCACATTACAGTCTATGGGGTCGCTGGCCTGCACTTGGTCATGCGCACTCCAGCGCTTTTGAGCGCATGCGATTTTTGAGTAAACAATGTCTAGACACTGGTTTAAACCACCTTCTACACAAAGAAACATTGTTTGGGAGTTGTGTACATAAGAAGGTGTTTGCACTGGCAGAACAATACTCTACAGACAGCCTGCAACAGATCAGAGCCATTATTTGGATCAAAGCTGCAGCAGCAAGAATGTGAGTATTCTTAAATCTAATGTCTGCCTGTCCTTTCAAATGTATTATGTACTAATGCCTTTTATTTTTTTTTTATTGCAACATGTCTTCTGGGGATGAATATCGGCCGTCCCGTGATGAACTGGCCCAAGCAGAGCGTGAAGTGAGTATCTTCCTGCCCTACATTTTGGGTAAGTATTGGCTGCTGTATCTACACATGTGTAAAAGTAATTTTTGTTCTTTTTCAGACATCGAACACGGTTTCAGAGGCCGAATTGCAGGAGCAGCCAAGCCAAGTCCCGGCGGGGAGACGGGCTGTAAGTATAGACTGACTTTGATTGTATTTTTTTTTTCCCAACCTTTTTTTCTGTCCTGTTTCTCATCTTCAGTCTTTCCTCTTTTCTGTATCTTTTTCATTCACAAATATTTCCAAGATTATAACTTTTTTTTTTTTCTAGGTTCCACAACAGGATGAAGAAATCTATCTGGACAACGAGGCCCTGATCAACCTGGTCCAGGAGCGTGTCCTGTAGTGGGACAGCCGTGACCAGCAGCATATGGACAAGGTGGTGACCCGGCAGCTCTGGAATGAGGTAGCCGCAGTGCTGATGGATGGCTGGGACACTGCGAGTCAAAAGGTCCGCAAGGATTTTCGTAAGTATTTCATTGCTGTGTGATGCCGCATTGACTCTTGGGCGTGATGACACAGGTGTGTGTCATGCTAGATATTTTCTAGCATGGTACACAATTGTGTTATCATGGCCAACAGTGAGTGCATTGACCTATTGTATTGCTGTGTGATGCCGCATTGACTCTTGGGCGTGATGACACAGGTGTGTGTCATATAAGATATTTTCTAGCATGGTGCACAATTGTGTTATCATGGCCATGTTATGATTCCACCACACGGCGGGGAAAGAAGGTGCCACTGAGCTCCACCCCCCCGCTGACCCTACCTACTTGCCGGTCCCACCCTAGCCGGTGGGCGACAACTGGGCGGCGGTCCCTTCCTCGGCGTAAGTGCAGGGAGCTACAGTGAGGGTAAACCGAGGGTGGAATTAATGCTGGACAACCTAAGGGAGACAAGCAGCAGCAAGGAGGACTACAAGAGTGATACTAAAGAGAGAACGAACCTGAAGGGTTAATCCACGAAACCCAAAACTAACACACCAAACTTTCAGCAAAGACAAAGCGGAAAGCTAGAGTCCAGAGGTACTCAGACGAAAGAGAGACCGGGAGGCTGTCAGAGGTTGTACCGGGCAGCGCAGTGGAGAAGGCAGGAATCCGTACCACAAAAGAATCACCGGCAAGGAGTGAAAGCCCTGAGGAGTGCTAAATAGGAAGAAGGCGGGACATACGAACAGGAAACAGTGAAGCAGCCAATCACCAGAACGGGGAAGAATGATGAACGAAAAAGAACTAGTTGATCAGAAACTGAATATTCCGACTGGCTGTGTGGCACAGCCAGTAAGGCAGCGAAACTTGCTGTGGAACCCAGACTAGACCCAGGTACGAATCCTGACATTACCCCCTCCTTTATGAGGGGCCTCCGGACCCTCACCCGGGGAAGGCTTCTCAGGAAAATCGACATGGAACCTCCTACACAACCTGGGGGCATGAACCTCGGAATGAGACACCCACGACCTCTCCTCAGGGCCATACCCCTTCCAGTCCACCAGGTACTGCAGGACCCCACGAACTTTCCTGGAGTCCAAGATCTTTCTTACCTCAAACTCGGGGTGACCAAGTACAACAACAGGAGCAGGAGGTGTGTCAGCAGGACAAACTGGAGGTACATAAGGTTTTAGGAGAGAAACATGGAATACCCTATGCACTCTCATCGCCTGGGGGAGGTCCAATTTGACAGAAACAGAGTTGATTATCTGAGATATTTTAAAGGGCCCAATGTACCGGGGAGCCAGTTTACCAGAGGGGACTCTCAGTTTCAGATTTTTAGTAGAAAGCCACACTTTCTGCCCAACTTCAAAGGAAGGACTTCTCCTCCGCTTCCTATTAGCAAAGCGGCACTGTGACTCATGAGCCTTTTTGATGTTGCTTTGGACCTGCTCCCAAACCGACCGCAGATCAGAGGAAATAATCTCTACCTCAGGACTGTCCGAGGGGTCCTCAGAGAAAGAGCTGGATTTAGGGTGAAATCCCATGTTGCAGAAGAAGGGAGACATCCCTGTGGAAGAGTTCACCCTATTATTTATGGCAAACTCTGCCAAGGCAATAAAAGATGCCCAGGTCTCTTGCTTATCAGCCACATAGCAACGTAAGAATTGTTCAAGGGCTTGATTGGCCCGTTCTGTCTGCCCATTGGTCTCCGGGTGAAAGGCCGATGAGAAAGCAAGGGAAACGCCAATTTTACTACAGAAAGCTCTCCAGAATTTGGAGACAAATTGGGTACCCCTATCTGAGACAATATTAGAAGGAATTCCATGCAGCCGCACCACATGATTTAGAAACAAGGGGACCAATTGCTTGGCGGATGGTAATTTGGGTAAAGGAATAAAGTGCGCCATCTTACTAAAGCGATCTACCACAACCCACAAGGTAGTCATTCCCAGGGAGGGAGGTAAATCAGTAACAAAGTCCATGGACAGATGGGTCCATGGCTTGGAGGGAACAGGTAGAGGACATAGTTCTCCCAAAGGCCGTGAGCGGTTAACCTTAGACCGGGCACAAATGTCACACGCCTTGACATAGGCAGTGGCATCCCGGCGTAAAGTCGGCCACCAAAAATTTCTGGAGATTGACTCCATAGTACCCGAAATACCAGGGTGACCTGAAAGAGGAGAGTTGTGGTATTCATTCAGCAGTCTCAAACGCAAATGACAGGGAACGAACCATTTATTATCAGGAGAGCCGGACGGAGACAAATGTTGAAATTGTTTAACTTCAGCAAACAAATCAGAGGTATTAGCAGCCAAAAACACTTTCTCAGGTAAAATGGGAACAGGTGGGATGTTTGACGGTTGTTCAGGCAAGAAGCTTCTAGATAGCGCGTCTGCTCTGGCGTTTTTGCAGCCGGGTCTGAAAGAAATCACAAAATTAAAACGTGAAAAGAACATCGCCCACCTTGCCTGTCTTGGATTTAGCCGTTTGGCCGTTTTGAGATATTCAAGATTCTTATGGTCGGTGAGGACAGTAACAGGATGTTTGGCCCCCTCCAGGAAATGCCGCCATTCCTCAAAGGCCAACTTTATAGCAAGCAGTTCCCTGTTCCCAATATCATAGTTTTTTTCCGCTGGGGAAAACTTCTTTGAGAAGAATGCACAGGGTTTCAAATGAGTCAAAGACGAAGTCCCCTGTGAAAGTACTGCCCCCACCCCCGCTTCCGAGGCGTCAACCTCAACAACAAAGGGTCTCTCCTGATCGGGCTGGGTAAGAACAGGAGCAGTGGCAAAGCTCTCCTTAAGAAACGTGAAGGCGTCCACTGCATCCTTACTCCAGTTTACCAAGTCGGAACCTTTCACAGTAAGATCTGTGAGAGGTTTCACCACAATAGAGAAGTTTTTTATAAACTTGCGGTAAAAGTTGGCAAACCCCAGAAATCTTTGAAGAGCTTTCAAAGATGCAGGACGAGCCCAATTAAGAACCGCTTTTACCTTCTCCGGCTCCATTGTGATGGCCTGGGGTGTCAAAATATGACCCAAAAAAGATAGACTTTGGACCCCGAAAATACACTTTTCTTGCTTGGCGAAAAGTTGGTTATTGCGGAGTACATCCCTTACATGATTCAAATGTGAGTCCCAGTCAGGAGAGAACACCAAAATATCATCCAGATAGACAATTACATAGCGGCCAATAGCATGTTGGAAAATATCATTGGTGAAATTTTGAAAAATCGCCGGAGCATTGCACAGCCCAAAGGGCATAACCAGACACTCGAAGTGGCCCTCGGGGGTATTGAAGGCGGTCTTCCACTCGTCGCCAGCCTTTACACGAATGAGATTATACGCCCCTCTCAGGTCCAACTTCGAGAACCATCGAGCCCCCTGAACCTGGTTAAACAGGTCCGGAATCAACGGTAGTGGATATTGGTTACGGACAGTTATCTCATTAAGACCTCGGTAATCTACACACGGCCTGAGTCCTCCATCCTTTTTACTGACAAAAAAGAAACCTGCGGCCAGGGGTGAGGTGGACGGACGAATATGCCCCTTTCTTAGAGCCTCTTCTACATACTCACGTAAAGCTTCTCTTTCAGGAGGAGATAAATTGTATAAGCGTCCCTTAGGGAATTTACAATTGGGAACCAAATTGATGGTACAGTCATAAGAGCGATGAGGTGGCAACTGCTCAGACTCCTTCATAGAAAAGACATCTGCGAATTGGCCCAAAAGACTCTGAAGAGAAGCTTGTACGGAGACGATACCACAAACGTGTGTTAACAGGCATTTCTGTGAACAATCTGCACCCCACTTCTCTAATTCACCAGAAACCCAGTTAATGTTGGGATTATGGAGCTGGAGCCATGGGAGCCCCAGTATGACACTAGTTGGGAGGTCATGCATAACCAAAAATGACAGTTGTTCCACATGCAGTACACCAACCTGAAATGATAGTAATGGAGTACAGAGACTAATCTCCCCATTAGCTAGTGGGGTGTTATCAATACCAACTAATTTAGTGGGGTGAGCGAGTGGAATTAAAGAAATACCCAAAGAGACAGCAAACTCATAACACATAAAATTAGCAGTAGCCCCTGAATCAATCATGGCCACTCCTTCTCCCTTAGAGGAGGAGAAAGCGATAGAAATTGGCACTAAGAGTCTCTTAGAACTTAAAGGAATTACCTGTCCACCCACAGGCCTAGGTGGTGTATTCCGAGAAGATTCTTGTGGAGTGCAAGGGCTCCGCGGGCAATCCTTTATTCAGTGCCGAGGATCCCCGCAGTAAAAACAGGTTCCAAGTGCGTGGCGTGGACGGCAAGGACTAGGTTCTGTGGTAGTTTGCATGGCTCCCACTTCCATGGGTTCGGCAGCTGGCAGACTCGGAACAGCCGGAGTGACCCTAGAGAAAACGGAAACCTGCGCTGCTGCCTGCTCCGATCTCCTCGCCCTTAACCTGCGATCAATTCTGACCATTAAGACCATCAGCTCCTCTAGAGACTGGGGCAGGGTGTAATGTACCAGTTCATCCTTTAGGGCTGGAGAAAGGCCCCGCTGAAATTGATTCCGTAGGGCGGGATCATTCCAACGGGTAGCTAAGCTCCATCTACGAAACTGGGTGCAATAAATCTCTACCTCCTGATCACCCTGGAACAGGGAGGTGAGATTTGCCTCGGCCAGAGCTACTTGGTCAGGCTCATCATAAATATTCCCTAAGGCTTGAAAGAAGTCGTCTACTGAAACACGGAGATTTGAATCTGGCGGCAGAGAGAAGGCCCACTCTTGGGGCCCCTCCCGTAAGCGAGAGATTATGATACGGACTCTTTGAGCTGGAAGACCAGAAGAAAGAGGTCGTAATTGAAAATATAATTTACAATTTTCTCTAAAAGAAACAAATCGGCTTCTATCTCCGAAAAATGGCTCGGGTAAGTTAACTCTAGGCTCAGAATTAGTTGTCCCTGCCACGGCAGCTGCTTGAATTTGCTCCTGACGCTGGACCTGCGCAGCAAGATCTTGCACCAGCTGAGTAAGACCCTGCATCTGATTGACTAAGGAGGTCATAGCGTCCATTTGGGGGGCCGGTGATTATGTTATGATTCCACCACACAGCGGGGAAAGAAGGTGCCACTGAGCTCCACCCCCCCGCTGACCCTACCTACTTGCCGGTCCCACCCTAGCCGGTGGGCGACAACTGGGCGGCGCTCCCTTCCTCGGCGTAAGTGCAGGGAGCTACAGTGAGGGTAAACCGAGGGTGGAATTAATGCTGGACAACCTAAGGGAGACAAGCAGCAGCAAGGAGGACTACAAGAGTGATACTAAAGAGAGAACGAACCTGAAGGGTTAATCCACGAAACCCAAAACTAACACACCAAACAGTACTAAACTTTCAGCAAAGACAAAGCGGAAAGCTAGAGTCCAGAGGTACTCAGACGAAAGAGAGACCGGGAGGCTGTCAGAGGTTGTACCGGGCAGCGCAGTGGAGAAGGCAGGAATCCGTACCACAAAAGAATCACCGGCAAGGAGTGAAAGCCCTGAGGAGTGCTAAATAGGAAGAAGGCGGGACATACGAACAGGAAACAGTGAAGCAGCCAATCACCAGAACGGGGAAGAATGATGAACGAAAAAGAACTAGTTGATCAGAAACTGAATATTCCGACTGGCTGTGTGGCACAGCCAGTAAGACAGCGAAACTTGCTGTGGAACCCAGACTAGACCCCGGTACGAATCCTGACAGGCCAACAGTGAGTGCATTGACCTATTGTATTGCTGTGTGATGCCGCATTGACTCTTGGGCGTGATGACACAGGTGTGTGTCATGCTAGATATTTTCTAGCATGGTACACAATTGTGTTATCATGTCCAACAGTGAGTGCATTGTATATTGTATTGCTGTGTGATGCTCCATTGTATTGCTGTGTGATGATAGAGATTTTGCCATCCGTGCATTGTCTAATTTTTTTTATTTGTTTTTCCCCACAGTGAACAAGGTCAGAACCCGTTGGCACTCAATGAAGGACCGCTTCAACAGGGATGTTCGTGATGAGGGACAGGTTTGCAGTGGTTCAGCGGCAAGGACCAGAAGAAAATACCGCTATTATCGGGAAGTTGGCATTCCTAAGACCGATACTTGCCACCAGAGCGTAAGTTTTTTTTGTATTGTATTGTTTTTTACTCTGTGCTTTTCTATTCCACAGCAGTTGGCGCTTGTAAATGCATGATACTAATGTTTTTCTTTTCTTTTCACAGCACCTAGAGCAGCACCCTGCAACCTGTCCCTGGAGTGGTCCTTCATCGAACGACCTCAGACCCGTCCCAGCCATCCGACAGCCAGGAAGCAGCTTGCAGGTCTGCAACACAGACATCCGGAGACCAGGAAGCTGGTATCTCAGGTCTTTCCCTGTCCCAGGTCTCTGCCACTGGTTTTGCGGGCACTTCCCACCAGTGGCAGAGCGCCTTGGACAGGAAAGTTCATGCACTTGAGCACGGCCTTTCAGAACAGCCTCAAGGCGCTGTCAGACAGAGTGGAAAGTGGTTTTGCCATCATGGAACGCGGTTTTAACCACATGGACCACCGCTTCCACTCCGTTGACAGTCGCCTTGACCGTCTGGAGGCCGACCTCAACAGATCAGCACACCATTTTTTCAGCAAAATTGAACGGGCCATGGCGGAACACCTCAGTCCTGATCAACAGCTGAATGTGATGCAGGCCTGCAACACTGCTTACTTGCAGGCTATGTAGCAGAGTCTGTACATGCAGTAGTCAGTGGTGTCATTTCCAAATGTGCCACCACTGACTCGCTTCACCACACTACCGACTTCTGCTGCATACCACTGCACGGCCACTTGCATTCCAAGCCAAGCCGGACACCACTACACCACCCCAAGTCCGAGTGCTGCTGGACACTTCCCCACAACCACAATGGTAAGCGCTGCTCCTGTCTGGAGCACCATCACTGCCACCCGTCCACCTGCTTGGAGCACCGCCACCGGTCCACCTTCTTGGAGCACCTCCACCGGTCCACCTTCTTGGAGCACCACCACCAATCCTCCTGCTAGGAGCAAAGACACCGCAACCACTCCTCCTAGGAGCACCGCCATCACTTCTTCTAGGAGCACCACCACCACTCCTCATTCAAGGAGCACCGCCACCACTCCTCATTCGAGGAGCACCGCCAACACAACCGCTCCTCCTGCTAGGAGCACCACTAGCGCTCCTCCTCCTAGGAGCACCGCCACCACTTCTCCTTCTAGGAGCACCGCCACCACTCCTCATTCTAGGAGCACTGCCAGCGCTCCTCCTCCTAGGAGCATCGCCACCACTTCTACTTCTAGGAGCACGGCCACCACTCCTCATTCTAGGAGCACCGCCAGCTCTCCTCCTCCTAGGAGCACAGCCACCACTTCTTCTAGGAGCACCGCCACCGCGCCTCATTCAAGGAGCACCGCCAGTGCTCCTCCTCCTAGGAGCACCACCATAGCCATCATCGAGCATCAGCAGCAGAGGGGTGACTGTTGTGAACTCATTTTCTGGTTTATCTCTGGCTTCTGTTGAGGGTGGTAGAGCTGGCTGTGTTGACAGAGGAGTCGTGAGTTCTCCATCCGTGCTCCCTCTAGTGATGACAGTAGGTAATGAAGCTGATATAAACGGCAGAGACCTGCCACCTGAGGAGGAGGACTGTGACTGGACATCAGGAGTCTCTGACTGGATTTAAGTCAGCCGACTCCCTAATTTTGTGCTGGTGATTTTTCCTGCCCTGAGGTTCTGGTTTCACGTTCTGTTCCTGCCTTCTCAAACTAAGTGTGCTCTGCTATTTCTTCACATGAGATTTGGTCTGGTTTACTCAGTTTTTGTGGTCAGCCAGCCCCTCCTGGGGCTGTGCTGAATTTCCATTCTTATGTCTCTGTTTATGCCAGTTTGCTTTTTGTCCCTGATCAGATTGGTCTCTTTTTGCTCTGTCTTCAGAATATACCAGAGTGCTGATATAGGAATTGAAGTCTAGCGACTTCAGGGTTTTTGTTATCAGAAAGTGTTGGACTTTTTTTGGCAGGGTTTTGCGTGATTGCAGACAGCATCTTTCCTTTCCTGTCCTTTCTAGTTAGTGTGGGCCCCATCGTTTGCTCAGCCTATTTTTCTATCTGTGTTTGTGTTTTCATCTCGTCTCACCGACAATACATGTTTGGGGGCTGTCTATTGCTTTGGGGTCTGCTCTGGGGCAGTTTAGATTTCCCATTTTCTTGCATAAGGCTTATTTAGTTCTCCGGCTGTGATGAGGCATCTAGGATCATCGTAGGTACGCTCCACGGCTACTGCTAGTTGTGTGGCTAGGATCAGGGGTCTGCAATCCGCTTAGTTACCAACCTCTCTGGTTTTCTGTGGCTTAGCTTGTTTTTGTTTTTCCACCTCGGTGACTCATTCATAACAGAATCACCAGCCATACCGCAGATTCTAGGGTACTCAAAAGCAGGAAAAAAAATTGTAAAAAAAAAAAAAAAAAGTGTCAGAATTTTTATTTTTTATATGTTTTTTTCCCCTTTTTCTCTGGGGCCGTAGGAGGATTTTTTCCTTAATGGAGATTAAGCAATTGTCTGATCGTGTGGAGCAGCTCGCTGCTGAAGTGCGGGGAATTTCCACCTATCTCGCTCAATCACATGCTGCTGAACCTAAGATCCCTACTCCTGATGTGTTTTCTGGGGATCGGTCTAAATTTTTGAATTTTAAGAATAATTGTAAACTATTTCTTGCCTTGAAGCCTAACTCATCGTGGAGCTCTGTGCAGCAGATTGAAATTGTCATTTTCTTGCTGCACGGCGATCCCCAGGACTGGGCGTTTTCTTTGACACCTGAAAACCCTATTCTGACTAATGTGGATGCATTTTTTCAAGCCTTGGGGTTGTTGTATGATGAACCTAATGCTATTGATCAAGCTGAGAAAGTCCTATTGGCATTGAACCAGGGTCAGGATTCTGCAGAGTTATACTGTCAAATATTCCGAAAGTGGGCGGTCCTTACTACATGGAATGATGGCGCCTTGGCAGCTCTCTTTCGCAAGGGTTTATCAGAAACTGTAAAAGATATTATGGTGGAATTTCCTGTTCCCTCTGGTCTTGACGATTCTATGTCATTAGCCATTCAAGTTGATCGGCGTTTACGTGAACGTAAAACTACACGAGAGGTGTTGCCACCTTTTGAACAAATGTATGAACCTATGCAATGTGATAGAGTTTTGTATAGGGTGCAACGTCTGGAGTATAGAAGGCGTAATAAGCTGTGTTTTTTCTGTGGAAATGCCTCTCATATTATTTCTGTCTGCCCTAAATGAGAGAAACGTTTTGCACACACATTTGCTGTGGGTGGCGTACAACCTAAATTTCTTTTGGCAATTACTCTGATCTGCTCCTTATCCACATTTTCCGCCAAGGCTTTTGTGGATTCAGGAGCGGCTTTGAATCTGATTTGGATCTTGCTAAACATTGTGGTTTTCCCATGATACCTCTGCGGATGCCTATTCCTTCGAGGGATATTGATGCTACTCCTTTGGCGGAGAGTAAACCTCAGCTTTGGACCCAGGTGATAATGCGGGTCGCCCCAGACCACCAAGAAAATTGTAGATTTTTGGTACTGCATAATTTGCACGATACTATTGTTCTGGGTTTTCCCTGGTTGCAAATCCATAGTCCAGTTTTGGATTGGAAATCTGTGTCTGTGGTGAGTTGGGGCTGTCGGTGCGCTCTTGGTGACACTCCTGTTTTCTCCACCTCTCTCCAGTCTCATGATGTTCCTGACTATTTGGCTGATTTTTATGATGTATTTAGTGAGAATAAGTCTGCGTCTTTGCCCCTCATAGGAGTTATGACTGTGCAATTGAGTTGAGGCCTGGGTGTAACTTTCCCAAGGGTCGGCTTTTCATCTTATCTGTACCTGAACACGAGGCTATGCGATCTTATATTAAGGAGTCGCTGGAGAAGGGTCATATTAGACCATCCTCTTCACCCTTAGGTGCTGGTTTATTTTTCGTGGCTAAGAAAGATGGTTCATTAAGGCCTTGTATTGACTATCGTTCCCTTAACAAGATTACGGTTAAATATCAGTATCCGTTACCCCTGATTTCTGATTTATTCTCCAGAGTTAAAGGTGCCTGCTGGTTTACTAAGCTTGACCTCAGGGGGGCGTATAATCTTATTCGCATCAAGCATGGGGATGAATGGAAGACGGCGTTTAATACTCCGGAGGGACATTTTGAGTACCTGGTGATGCCTTTTGGGCTCACTAATGCCCCTTCTGTCTTCCAATCCTTCATGAATGATATTTTCCGGGACTTTGTGGATAAGTTTTTGATCATCTATTTGGATGATATTCTGATCTTTTCCAGTGATAGGGATTCTCATGTGGAACATGTCCGGACTGTGTTCCAGATTTTGAGGGAGACTTCCCTGTATGTTAGGGGATCAAAATGCCTTTTTGGTGTACAGAGGATTTCATTTTTGGGATTTATTTTGTCTCCGTCAACTATTGAAATGGACCTGGCCAAGGTACAGGCCATTTACAGTATGATTGGGTTCAGCCCACTTCTTTGAAGGCTCTCCAGAAGTTTTTGGGTTTTGCTAATTTTTATCGTAAATTTATAGCTAATTTTTCTGGTATTGCCAAACCACTGACTGATCTGACCAAGAAGGGTGCTGATGTGCTGAATTGGTCTCCAGAGGCTGTTTTGGCATTTCAGGAGCTGAAGCGGAGGTTCACTTCTGCTCCGGTTTTACGACAACCTGATGTCTCACTTCCATTTCAGGTAGAGGTAGATGCTTCGGAGATTGGTGCAGGAGCTGTTTTGTCCCAAAAAGATCCGGTGACTTCCAAGATGAATCCCTGTGCCTTTTCCCGAAAGTTTTCCCCATCTTAACACAACTATGATGTGGGGCATCGGTAATTGTTGGCGATGAAGTGGGCATTCGAGGAGTGGAGACATTGGTTGGAGGGAGCTAGACATCAAGTTGTGGTCCTTACTGACCACAAGAATTTGATTTACCTGGAGTCGGCCAAACGCTTGAATCCTAGACAGGCTAGGTGGGCCTTGTTTTTCACGCGTTTTGATTTTGTGGTCTCCTTTCTTCTGGGCACTAAGAATGTTAAGGCAGACGCCCTTTCTAGGAGTTTCTTTGCTGATTCTCCTATTGTGACCAAACCCACTATCATCCTAGGTGAAGTGGTAGTTCTTTCTACCATCTCGCCCGATTTGAGACGTGCCCTGGAAGAATTTCAGGAGGACAAACCTGAGCGTTGTCCTATGGGAAAATTGTATGTTCCTGACCGTTGGAGGAAGAGAATGATGTCTGAAGTTCATTGCTCCGCGTTGGCTGGTCATCCAGGTATTTTTGGTACCAGAGATTTGGTGAGTCGGTCTTTTTGGTGGCCCGCCTTAACTCGTGATGTCAGATATTTTGTGCAGTCTTGTGGGACTTGTTCCCGGTCTAAGCCCTGTTCTCTTTCTAGTGGGTTGTTGATGCCCTTGCCGGTGCCCAAGAGGCCATGGACCCATATCTCAATGGATTTTATTTCTGATCTTCCTGTCTCTCAGAGAATCACTGTTATCTGGGTGATTTGTGATAGATTTTCTAAGATGGTCCATCTTGTACCACTCCCAAAGCTGCCATCTTCCTCAGAGTTGGTGCGCTTGTTTTTACAACAGGTGGTTCGGTTGCATGGGATTCCTGAGAACATTGTGTCGGATAGAGGAGTCCAGTTTGTGTCATGCTTGTCATGTCCGCCTTGTCTGTTTTGCCTCATGACCCCTGGAGCGGTGTGCACGCGCATCTCATGTCCGCTATCCTGCATGTTCCCTAGAGCAGTGTGCACACTCACCTCATGACTGTTGAGCTGCAGGATGCCTGCGTTTCTGCTCTAGAATCCCTGATCATGTGTCCTTCCTATGTTCCAGCATAGACTGGTTCTACATTCGTCTCTGCATGTCTGAAACCCTGATCATATGACCTTTCCTAGGATCCTGCATTGTCTGGTTCTGCAATCGTCTCTGCATGTCTAGAAACCCTGATCATGTGACCTTTCCTAGGATCCTGCACTGTCCGGTTCTGCAATCGTATCTGCATGTCTGAAACCCTGATCATGTGACCTTTCCTAGGATCCTGCACTGTCCGGTTCTGCAATCGTCTCTGCATGTCTGAAACCCTGATCATGTGACCTTTCCTGGGATCCTGCACTGTCTGGTTCTGCAATCGTCTCTGCAGGTCTGAAGCCCTTATCATGTGACCGCGCTCTGTGATCCTATCGGATCTGAACTGGAAGCTCTTCCCTGGTCCTGACCCGGAAGTGGAGGTGCTATGCCCTATATCAGACCGCCCCATCCTATGTTCAGCGCCTGAGTATTGTGTTGCTTCCCTGCATGGCTGTTTGTCTGCTGGGTCGCTCCCTCTATTCTGTGCCCGTGCACTCTGCCCTGTCGTGCGTCTCTGCACACGCTCCGTGCTTGTACTCTGCCTCTTGTCTCGTGCCATGTCTTGTGTTGTCTCTCGTGCCATGTTTGTCTTTTCCTTGCTTTGCCTTGTAGTCCTTCCTTGCTCTGCCTTGTGTTCCTCCCTATGGTCTCTGCCTTTGCTTGCTCTGCCTCTCTCCTATGGTGCTCTGTAGTGCTCCCTGGCACACGCACCATTCCTCCTCTCTTACTTTTGGTGCTCTTTTCCATGTCTAGTCCCAAGGCTCTGCCTTAGCCCGGCTCTGGGCTTCGGCCTACGCTCCGCTGCTAGACTCTTTCCTATTGTGCTCTCTTGCACGTTTCTAGGCTAGTCCCAAGGCTTTGCCTTGGCCCAGCTCTGGGCTATGGCCTACGCTCCGCTGCAAGCTCTGTTTTTGCTCTGACCTGATTCCGTGTTTCTGCCTATGCTTCCGTTCCTGGTTCCGTACTCTGCCTAAGCTCTGCCTGGTTTCTTGTCTTGTCTTCCCTTGCTGCTTCGTGTGCTCTTTGCATGCGCCTGGCCTTCCTAGCTTCCTGTTTGTGCCTCAGCCGTGCCCGCCCTAGCGTGCCCGCCTGCTTGTGCCTCAGCCGTGCTTGTCGGTCAGTGACAGCTGTGTCGCCTGCCATGCCTCAGCCGGGTTCGCTGGAGTCTTGCCCGTCTGTCAGTGCCGCAGCCCGATCAGCTAGCCAGTGCCCCAGCCGTGCTCTCTGTGCTTCCTTGCACTTCACGCTGTTTCCACACTGTGCTTTCCGTGCTCTCTAAAGCATGCGCAGGCCCTTGCCTGCCCATGGCATACCTCCCCGTGCTTCTATAATAGTACGCGCAGGTTTTGCCATATATCCTGTTGTGCCCTCTTGCACGCACAGGTCCTAACCCTGTTCTCGTACTTTGCCCCTGGCGTGTCCT
Source organism: Dendrobates tinctorius (assembly GCF_039654945.1). Taxonomy (NCBI): domain Eukaryota; kingdom Metazoa; phylum Chordata; class Amphibia; order Anura; family Dendrobatidae; genus Dendrobates; species Dendrobates tinctorius. The sequence goes on along the minus strand of NW_027361788.1, from coordinate 24,491,146 downwards.
CGCACGCGCAGGCCACCGTCCGGTGAACCTGATACTGGCGTGTCTGCTAGCACGCACCCTGCCCTGAACCTGGCGTGGCTCCTTCAGGGCAAGTGGAATCTTCAGCCTGCCCAGGTGTTGACCCTGTGGTAGAGAGAATGCAGCAGATTTGGGACCAAGTGGTGAATAAGTTGTCCCTCTCTCAAGAAAAGGCCCAGCAGTTTGCCAACCGGCATAGGACCATTGGTCCCCGGTTTAAAGTGGATGATATGGTTTGGTTGTCGTCGAAAAATATCTCTATGAGGTTGCGTTTCCAAAGTTCAAGCCAAGATTTATTGGACCTTATAGGATTTTGGAGATTCTTAACCCGGTTTCTTTTCGATTGGCTCTTCCAGTTACATTTAAGATCCATAACGTGTTTCATAAGTCTCTGTTGAAGAGGTTTGTTGAGCCAGTGGTTCCTATGACGGCACCTCCTGACCCTGTGTTGGTTGAAGGTAACGTGGAATATGAGGTAGAGAAAATACTGGATTCTTGTCTGGCTAGACGGAGACTCCAGTATTTGGTCAAGTGGAAGGGTTATGGCTAGGAGGACAGTTCTTGGGTCTCGGCCTCTGACATTCATGCCGATAGATTGGTTTGTGCTTTTCACTGGGCCCATCCTGATCGGCCTGGTGGCGTGGATGAGGGTTCGGTGAACCCTCCTCAAGGGGTGTACTGTTGTGAACTCATTTTCTGGTTTACCTCTTGCTTCTGGTGAGGGTGGTGGAGCTGGCTGTGTTGACAGAGGAGTCGTGAGGTCTCCATCCAGGCTCCCTCTAGTGATGACAGTAGGTAATGAAGCTGATATAAACGGCAGAGACCTGCCACCTGAGGAGGAGGACTGTGAGTGGACATCAGGAGTCTCTGACTGGATTTAAGTCAGCCGACTCCCTAATTTTGTGCTGGTGATTTTTCCTGCCCTGAGGTTCTGGTTTCCAGTTCTGTTCCTGCCTTCTCAAGCTAAGTGTGCTCTGCTATTTTTTCACATGAGATTTGGTTTGGTTTACTCAGTTTTTGTGGTCAGCCAGCCCCTGCTGGGGCTGTGCTGAATTTCCATTCTTATGTCTCTGTTTATGCCAGTTTGCTTTTTGTCCCTGATCAGATTGGTCTCTTTTTGCTCTGTCTTCAGAATATACCAGAGTGCTGATATAGGGAATTGAAGTCTAGCGACTTCAGGGTTTTTGTTATCAGAAAGTGTTGGACTTTTTTTGGCAGGGTTTTGTGCATGATTGCAGACAGCATCTTTCCTTTCCTGTCCTTTCTAGTTAGTGTGGGCTCCATCATTTGCTCAGCCTATTTTTCTATCTGTGTTTGTGTTTTCATCTCGTCTCACCAACAGTACATGTTTGGGGGCTGTCTATTGCTTTGGGGTCTGCTCTAGGGCAGTTTAGATTTCCCCTTTTCTTTCTTATTTAGTTCTCTGGCTGTGACGAGGCGTCTAGGATCATCGTAGGTATGCTCCACGGCTACTGCTAGTTGTGTGGATAGGATCAGGGGTCTGCAATCCGCTTAGTTACCAACCTCTCTGGTTTTCTGTGGCTTAGCTTGTTTTTGTTTTTCCTCCCCGGTGACTCATTCATAACAGGTGACCCCCATTCCCTTTTTTTGTGGAAAGCCACCCAAGTTCCACCCGGTCCAGCCGCTCACCAAGGTCAAAGCGGTCACACAGTGCCAAGAGGTTCAGGCAGGAGATTCCAGGACCAAGAAAAAAAAAGAAACCCAAAACTTTGTCTGTCCCTCTCCTCCTAATGTGTCTCACCCTGCCTCCAGTTCCATCCAAGCTCCCTTCCCAGACTAGTTTTGTTGCCCCTTCTCCTAGAACCCCTTCCTTGCCTTCCAGCCGTTCGTCTCTCCACACCCCCAAAATGCCACCAACCTCCCCCAAACGTTGTTCCCAATAACCCCCTTTTTTATTTTCCAGTAAATGTAAAATTCTGGTTTCCCATAATACTGTTTGGTCATTGTGTCTTTCGCCACCTACACACACTGCGCCGTACACTTTGTGTTTTTGCCACCACATAGCTCCATTACTGAAACGTTTGTTGTGTCATTCCTGGAGATATGTGTAGTCAAAAACACAAATATATGACTTGCATTTTCACCACCATTAGTGTCTTCAGTCTGCTAATATTTCACAGACTGAATAGAGGGTGGTGTTAATTGCAAGGCATATCTATTGTTACCTTGCCAGGTATCATAAAAAGTTAATTGAGGTTGGTGTGTTTTTACCATCATCATTTCACTATTTGTGACACAAGGCCAGGGGATTCTAGATATACCTTGTAATTAACCACATCCTCTATTCAGTGTCTGGTGAATAAATTGAAGAGATGATGGTGAAAATACACGTCATATGTACAATACCCTGACCTCGTATCATAACTATTTATCACACCTGGGCAGATGAATACACATGATTTAACCTGCAGCGTCGCTTCAGTCTGCATTATCTCTTTCACGCACACTGGAGCGATGCTGCAGTTTAACTCATATGTGTATTCACCTGCCCATATGTGATAACATTCTGAAGTCAGGATACGTTATTTTGTGCGTCCTCACTTTAGCATGACACCAGGCCTGGGGATTGTAGAAGTTGTATAAACTTTATTATTTTTCCAGTCTGCGTTCATACTCAAGCCAGTGTTGATCCTACAAATAATATTTATAGTCACATGGTCAGGTGTCATAAAGAGTGAAGGATGCTAGTGCATCCCCAAATCACTATTTGTAACATCAGGCCAGGTGACACAAATATTAGTTGTATTATCTCCACCGTCGCTGTAAACTGAACACAAACTGGAGAGATGATAAAGGTCATACAACTTGTGTGTATGTATAGTCACCTGGTCAGGAATACTAGTAAATTCATGATGCACAAAACACAGCATCATGAATTTACTGGTACACCTGGGCAGTTGATTATTGTATTGGAGTGTATAAAAACAGAGTGGGAGTGTATAAAAACAGAGTTCACTCGGTACAGGTATCAAAACAGGTTTTTTAGTAACATACACACAAGAAATTTTTTTTACACCATTTGATCTTGCCATTCCACCCATCCTACATCTGAGATAAAGTAAGCCGCAAATTGGTCCCTCATTTAGCCAACTTCAACGGATGACCTGAGAGGGTGCTGATTGAATTCAGGCAATGGGTTTGGAGCTGCATCATCGAGTTCAAAGTTAGGGTGCTCTTTAGCCATCACAAAATTATGAAGAACCACACACGCCTTCACCACCTCATCCACTGTTTCCAGTTTCAGATTAATGGCTGTGGTGAGAATGTGCCATCTGGAGACAAGAATACCAAAGGCACACTCTACACTTCTTCGGGCCCTGGTCAGTCTGTAATTAAAGATTTTTTTGGTGTGGTCCAAGTCCCGGCTGGAGTAGGGTTCCAGCAGGTTTTGGCACATTTGAAAGGCCTCATCCCCAACCTTTACAAATGGCTGTGGCGGACCTTCGGTGTTGGGAAGAAGCCGTGGCATGGGGAAATTGAAATGGTTGCCATAATAATAATAATCTTTATTTATATAGCGCCACCATATTCCGCAGCGGTTTACAGTTTAACAGTTTCAAAACACAAGTCATATGTAACTTTAACAATATATTAAAGCAAAATACGACGATCCTGCTCGTGAGAGCTTACAATCTACAATAAGGTGGGGGAGATACAAAGTACAGGTGTGTATTTACAATGGTGTATTTACAATAATGGTCCAGCCATCTTGAGGGAGTGATGGATGGAGATAGTGAATGGGCTACTCATGCACACTTACACATAGAATGGTTTTGATTAGTGAACGTGATAGGCCGCTCTGAACAAATGTGTTTTGAGGGAGCGCCTAAAACTATACAAATTGTGAATAGTCCTAATTTCTTGGTGTAGAGCATTCCAAAGGATTGGCACAGCGCGGGAGAAGTCTTGGAGTCAGGAGTGGGAGGTACAGATAAGTGCAGAAGTTAGTCGAAAGTCGTTGTAGAGCGCAGCGGTTAGGCCGATAGACAGAAATGAGGGAGGAGATGTAGGGGGGTGCTGCACTGTGGAGAGCTTTGTGGGTGAGAACAAGTACTTTGAATTGGATCCTATAATAAATGGGCAGCCAGTGTAAGAACTGAGGATGAGCGGACGCGTCCGAGTACCGATTAGCCAGATAGATGACCCTGGCTGCTGCATTAAGTATGGACTGGAGAGGGGATAGTCGAGTAACGGGGAGGCCAATTAATAGAGCGTTGCAGTAATCCAGGCGGGAGTGGATCAATGCTACAGTGAGGGTTTTTGTTGTTTCCATGGTGAGAAAAAGGCGGATTCTAGAGATGTTCTTTAGGTGTAAGCGGCAAGAGCGGGCAGGAGATTGTATATGGGATTTGAAGGAGAGATTGGTCTCAAATATAACACCCAGACAGTGCGCCTGCTGCCGGGGTGTTATTATAGTGCCACCCACGGAGAGGGAAATGTCAGATTTAGGGAGGTTAGTAGACGGCGGGAGCAGAAGTTCAGTTTCGGAGAGGTTGAGTTTCAGATAAAGAGCGGACATGATGTTGGAGACTGCGGACAGACAGTCACTGGCGTTCTGTAGTACAGCGGGGCTAAGGTTGGGGAATGACGTGTATAGTTGTGTGTCATCAGCATAAAGATTGTACTGAAAGCCAAATCTGCTGATGGTCTGTCCAATTGGTGCCGTGTAGAGAGAGAAGAGAAGGGGGCCAAGGACTGAGCCCTGAGGTACCCCGACAGCGAGAGGAAGAGGAGATGACGTGGAGCCAGAGAACAAAACACTGAAGGAGCAGTCAGAAAGATAGGAAGAGAACCAGGAGAGAGCAGTGCCCTTAATGCCTAGTGACTGGAGTCTAGAGAGTAGGAGATGGTGGTCAACAGTGTCGAAAGCTGCAGATAGGTCAAGAAGAATGAGCAGAGAGTGGTCACCGTTATGTTTTCCTGTCAGAAGGTCATTAGTCACTTTGATGAGTGCAGTTTCAGTCGAATATAGGGGGCGGAAGCCGGACTGTGAAGGGTCGAGAAGGGAGTGAGTGGAGAGGTAACGGGTAAGGCGGGAGTAAACTAGGCACTCCAAAAGTTTAGAGATGAAGGGGAGATTGGAGACTAGTCTGTAGTTGTTTGTGCAGGATGGGTCGAGAGTGGGTTTCTTTAATGGACTAACGATGGTGGCTTGTTTGAAGGAGAATAGGAAAATGCCCGAGGAGAGGGAGAGATTAAAGATTGCAGTTAGGCGAGTTGTGACTACTGGAGAGAGAGAGACTGGAGGAGATGTGAGGGAACGGGGTCGGTAGTTCATGTGGTCAGACGAGAAGAGAGGAGTCTGGAGACTTCTTATGTGATGGGATCAAATGTGGAAAGTGAGCCAGGGGAGATGCAGGAAGGGATGGGAGTGACAGCACTTGGTGGTTGGGAGCAGATTTCCTGAAGGATATTATCTATTTTTTCTGTGAAGTGGGAGGCCAGGTCATCAGCACATATCCGAGTTTTTAAAAGCCTGGGAGTCATTCCCACGGCCAAATGCCCCAATGTCCACTGCAACAAACATACAGTCTGCATCCGCAATGGCCATGAGTACTGTAGAAAAGTACTTTTTGTAGTTGTAGTACTCTGATCCACTTCTTTTGGGTTTGATTATCCTGATGTGTTTCCCATCCACCGCTCCCAAACAGTTGGGGAAATTGCAGACTGTCCAGAATTTTTCAGCAATTTCAATCCACTTTTCCTCGGTGGGCAGGGGCATAAATTCTGGACAGAGAACATCCCACAAAGCCCGGCAGGTGTCCGCAACAATTCCCGACAAGGTGGATATTCCAATCTGGTACTGGAAGTGGAGTGGAGAGGCTCTCTCCAGTAGCCAGGAATCTGTGAAACCGAGAAAGAACAAAAATTAATATTTATGTATATGTTTTTTTTAAAGCAATGAAATAAAAAAAAAATTAGTACATGGCATAACAATAATTCTGCAGGCTTTTGTTTACTACATGGCAGAACAATAATTCTGCAGGCTTTGGAATAGTACATGGCAGAGCAAAGAAAATTATACAGGCATTGGTGTGTAAATATTACGTATCGTAATGTGACCAGGAGCCATTCCTCAGGAGGAATCGCACGACGGAGCTGTGTCCTGTCTCCGGATGGATTCTTGAACACGAGCAAGCAAATCCATGAAGCCTTCTTGGGACATCCGGGTATAATCAGTAAATTTCTCCGGGTTTGCCTGGAGCTCGCTGTAGATAGAGGGTGTGGTATGCTCCACGAGTTCAATAATCGGATGTATCCACAAACGCCGCCGCTGCCGTCTTCGCTGTCTCTCTCTCTCCCCTTGTTGCTGGCAAGCAAATGCAAAAGCCTGAGCCAGCACGATGTCCACATCCAAGTTGAAGTGAAAACTCTTCCAGCGCAGATCCATGTTGACAAAGGAAAAAGCAAGCAAATCTGAAGAATTCATCTGTAAACAGGGTATATATAAAGAATTCCCATGACACACGCCCACTGATGTCCCATTGATGGAGTCTGTTTCAAGAATTTTGCAAGGATTTTCATCCTGTGAAATGTGACACCTAGACAACGTATGTGCATAAAAAACGCAAACGCATGCAAAAATGCATGAAAACGCATACAAACGCTGCGTTTTTTTGTCGTTATGCGCATGCTGATGCGTCAAAAAATCGCTGCGTTGACATGCGTTTGCAAGCGATTTTCAGTACGTTTCAAGTGCGCACAAAACGCTGCGCAAAACGGCGCAAATGTGAAACTAGCCTTAGTCTCCATACTTTCATTAAGACTTTCTGAAACCAGAATAGATAATTAAAAAATCCAGAACGACTCCCTTTTAATGAGCCTCTGGAACAGGGTATTTCTCGGATATTTCCTCCGATATTATAAGTTGTCAAGTTTGGGGAATCAAAAAAATGTACCCCATTTCTCATATGCCTGTGCTTGTTCATTCTGTTATGGGCTGGTTGGATAGTGTCCCCCAAATATTGGAGGTTACAGCTACATTCCAACAGGTAGATTACAAAAGTTGTGCTAAACTTTAAAAACTGATCTTTTTCATCAATCTCTCCAGCCACTGTCAATTGAAATAGTTTACAACCGTGTTTCACCATTGCACAGCACTGACATTTAGGAACCACGCACAGATCAGATCCCATTATTTCTGGAAAAAGGCATAGCTGTTCTTGTTTTACAAAGTTTTTATACGACTAACTACAATATGATTTTTTAAGTTCACATTTCTACTAAAAACAATATTAGAGGTTTTTATTTATTCTACACAATTAATTCTACAGCATTTTGCAGACATTATCATCAATGTCCCCATTGGGGCTCACAATCTACATTCCCTACCAACGTGTCTGAAGTGTGAGAAGAAACCGGAGAACGTGAAGCAAACCCACAAAACACTGGGAAAACATACAAACGCCTAGCAGATGTTGTCCATGGTGGGATTTGAACTCAGGACACCAGGACCACTGAGCCACTGTGGTTGTGGGGAATATCAAATAATATAAGATCATTTAAAAAAATACAGTTATGGGTCTGGCGCCTCCCATCTTCTTGCGACACCGCCCTCCTGCTTGATTCATCGCAACCCCAGCATTGCGCTCCTGTGCAGGCGGACTCTGCCCTCTTGAGGGCATAGCAAAGTACTGCAGTGCGCAGGTGCCGGTAAAGATCAGAGAGAACCAGGACCTGCGCACTGCAGGAATCTACTCTGCCCTCAACAGGGCAGAGAAGTACGCCTGCGCAGGAGCGTGATGCTGGGGATCCATGAAGCAAACAGGAGGGCGGCGTTGCAAGAAGATGATAGGCGCCGGACCCGGACCTGCAACACCCATTGAACTGGAAACCCCCCTGGTGAATATAATAAAACGTATTTATCCTATCGTGCAGGTCAGATCGGGGGCTTATCTACAGCATTATAGAATGATGTAGATAAGCCCTGAAAGGCAGTGGCTGCATCCAAAACAGTTGACAGGTTCCCTTTAAAGATCATACAACATTGGATTCATTAAATTCATGACTAGGTTTAGGCAAGTAATGTGCAACCAACAGTCATGACATGCAAGCTGCTAATTGGGTGTAATTGACTCATTTAATGAAAGGGCATGTTTTATTTACTGTTTTTTTTGGACTATAAGATGCACTCGCCCCCCTATACTCAGAATTTTGGAGTAAAATGGGGGTGCATCTTATAGTCTGAATGTAGCGGTGGAGGGTTGTACGGTCACAGCTCCATAAAGCTGGCGGCAGGAGTGATATATTGCTGCGGGCCCTAAGCTGGGAGGAGAGGGTGTCCCAGCGGTGCAAGTCGAGTCATTGACGTCCAAGAGGTGGCCTTCAGGAAAATATCAGTAGTGCGAGGCAGGAGCTGAGTCCCTCTTGTGCACATTTATTTCCGGCGGTGGCCATCAGGAAAATGGCATCACTATTGGCGCATGTGCAGGTTTAGATCTCGGCTCAATAGATCTCAATCTGCGCATGCGCCGCCTCCTGCGCCATTTTCCTGAAGCCCACAGCTGGGAGATCAATAGCTCCTGCCTTGCACTTACAGCCCAGGGCTCGCAATATCACCCCATTCCTCTCGCCGCTGGTTGACTGCTGGGGCAACCCTGCTACTGCTTCCTGTGACCTTGCTCCACCTCCGCCCGCTCGGCATGTTGGCACTGTGGTCAGTGCTCATAGTAAGTGAGCATTTCTGCTACACACAGGCAATCTGATAATTGCCTGTGTGTAGCAGAGGCAATCAGACAACTGCAGCTTCTAGTCTCCCATGGAGACTATTGAAAAATGCAAAAAGTAAAAAAATGTTTTAAAAAATATTAAAAAAAATAAAAAGTTCAAATCACCCTTCATTCAAAATAAAACAATAAAAAAAATCAAATATATACATATTTTGTATAGCTGCGTTCAGAATCGCCCAAGAAATATGAAAGTCTTAGTTACTTACCGGTAAATGTATTTTTCAGAGCCCGTGATAGCAACACGAGAGAGGACAGAAAACCTACAGACATAAAAGGGCGGCACTTCTCTCCCCCATCAGTTGTATTACAGAGCACGAGAGGACCTCCAAGGTTAGTAGCATTATACACATTATTCTGTAAACCAAATAATTTTTCACATGTGATAGTGCATAAGTAAAAGAAGTGCTCACCCACATGTGAAGGGAAGGAATATAAGGGTGCGGTCATGGGCTCTGAAAAAAAACGTTACCAGTAAGTAAGGCTGGTTTAACACTAGCGTTTTTTTGCGCTGCCTTTTTGCGCATACATGCGTCCTTTTTGCGTCCTTTTCCCCTATCTTTAACATGGGTGCGCATGGTCTAGCGTTTGCACGCGTTCGTATGCGTTTTATATGCGCATGCGTTTTTTGTAGTGTGCGCCCAAGCGCGCCGGACGCTGCCTGTTGCATTTTTGGTCCATCCGACCTGTCTCAAAAAAACGCATGCGCACGGAATGCGCAAAAAACACATTACAGTCTATGGGAACGCAGATGTGCGAATGGACATGCGCATGTCTGCGTTTAAAAACGCACGCGTTTTAAGAGTAAAAATGGCTAAAAAATGGTTAAAACACATGCGCAAAAAAGCAGCAAACGCATACAAAACGTATGATGCGGTTTTTTTAATGCGTTTGCACTGCGCAAAAACGCAGCGCAAAAAACGCTAGTGTGAAACCAGCCTAACTAAGACGTTATTCAGTCTACCATGACAGCACCACGAGAGAATTACAGAGAGGTAAGAAAATCAGGGAGGGACCACAGCCTGAAGCACCTTTCTCCCAAACGTGAGATCGGAGGAGGCACCCATATCAGGCCTATAATGTTTGAAAAACGTGGAGTGACAAGACCATGTAGCCGCCTTACATATCTGCTCAATCGACAACTCCGATCTCTCTGCCCAGGAAGTCGCCACGACTCATGTGGAGTGAGCCTTCAGACCCTCTGGAACTGCCTAACCACTTGCTCAAAAACAACGAAAGAAACCGAAAATGTCCAATAATAATTATTTTATTTTATTAAGTAAAGTCTCATAAAAGTAAAATATCAAGAGGGGAGAGGCCAATGCCATGGAATAGGCACTACCGGGGACAGAAAAAACTTTATGCCATATATAAATAAATACCACACTCTAAGAGGTATAAAAGTGCTAGTGCTGAATAAATAAAATGGTATGTGAAATAACATGAAAACACAGATATAATATGAAGGTGCTAATACATAATATAAGTGCAGCAGAGAACAATAATTAAAGTGCAGTGCAAGAAGAGAGCTATCAAAAGCTCAATTCCAACAAGGTGAGCATATAAATAATGCTAGAGGCAAAAATATATGTGCAAAAATAAAAGCTCTGTGCTATACCTCGTGTGCTGCTGAGGTCCCCGGGATGTGCCAGCCCTGACGCGCATTTCGGCGTACCTTGGTATAGGCTAAAGAAATCACTTCCCTGATCCATTTAGCTAAAGTGCATTTTAAAACCTTAAGCCTCTTCCTTTCTGTATTAACAGAAGCATACAGTCTAGATCACGTGAAGTCATTATTTCCCTCTACTCCTCTTTGGTCAGACCTCATCTGGAATATTGTGTCCAGTTTTGGGCACCACATTTTAAAAAAGACATCAACAAACTGGAGCAAGTTCAGAAAAGAGCGACCAGAATGGTGACCGGTCTGCAAACCCTGTCTTATGAGGAAAGGTTGCAGGATTTGGGAATGTTTAGTTTGCAAAAGAGAAGACTGAGAGGAGACTTAATTGCTGTCTACAAATATCTAAAGGGCTGTCACATTGTAGAAGGCTCAACTTTATTCTCATTTGCACAAGGAAAGACTAGAAGCAATGGGATGAAACTGAATGGGAGGAGACACAGATTAGATATTAGAAAAAACTTTTTGACAGTTAGAGTGATCAATGAGTGGAACAGGCTGCCACGAGAAGTGGTGAGTTCTCCTTCAATGGAAATCTTCAAACAGAGGCTGGACAGACATCTGACTGGGATGATTTAGCGAATCCTGCTTTGAGCAGGGGGTTGGACCAGATGGCCCAGGAGGTCCCTTCCAACTCTACGATTCTATGATTCTATGATTCTATGATTCCTAACCCCCTGAAAGGACAAAAATAAAGAATTATCACTTTTCCAAGGGTCGGTGTCATGATCCAGACCGGGTTTTGAATCCTTTCTTCCCCTTTTTCCGGTCTGGTCATGCCAGGGGTTAACTTTCTCAGCCTCAGTCTGGTCTCAGGATTGCTATTTATCTCCGCTGCGTCCTGCAGACCATGTCAGTTATAGTTTCTGCCTACAGCGTGTAGCTGACCCCATTTGCCCTGATTTGTCCTGCTGCTTGTTTACTGAACCCGTGTCTGTTTATCCCCTTTTCTCTTCCAGGCTCAGTGTTTCCCTTTCGTGTATTGACTCCCTGGTTTTGACTTGGCTTGGACCCCGACTTGTTTTGTCTCTTGTCTTTGGCATATCAGCTCCTGACCGTTATTGACCCATTTGGCTTGTTTTTGACGTTGTGTTTGCATATTTCTTTTGTACTGAGCTACAGTCTTATATTAACCCGGTTTGTTTGACTATTCTGCTGTCACCTGGTGGTGGCCTTGCCGCTGCATTGCAGGTCTGGCCTTGCTGTGTCAGTCCTGCCTCCACTCTATTGCCATCTAGTGGAGCTTGAATTTACCTGCATTGCAGTGGCGTGAGTGTCAGCCACAGTAAAAATCTGAGTAGGCATCTCCTGACATCTAGCGAATGGAGCCTCTCTTCCTTCTGATTCCCCGGGATGGCATAGAAGGACAGAAGAATTATCTCCTGCAGTCTGTGAAATTTACAGGCTACTTTCGGTAGGTAAAACTGATCTGGCTTCAAGATAACACTATCTTCTAGGAACTGGGTATATGGTGGAAGTCTGGTAGGGCCTGAATGTCATGAACCCTACAGACCGATGTTATCTTAAGGGAAAGAACCCTTATTGGGGCTGAAACAATAAGACATGCTCCCGAAAGAAGCTAGGTGCGAAACGCGCATTGGGGTGGAGGAGGCTGCGCCACCCACAGTCACTTATGTCCACTGTGCTCAGGTATTGTTACCGGTTGATTGCAAACTTTTCACTATTATCTTCAGTCACTTTTGCAGTGTAATTTTTGGTCCTCACCACAGGTACTTAGACATATTTGTCATGATACCGCTGTGATTATATATTTTATATACATGTTTTCACCTTCATTGAACTTACTGCTTGTCTGGCATACCATTTATATTTTGAAGCATGGTATAATGTTTATATAAACTGGCTATTTTGTTTGCTTCATGATCAATCTATATGTGACACCATAGTATCATTATGAGACTTCATTGTTGTTAGGGGATTGAGCGCCTCCTACTGGGCATTTTTGTTCATCCTTTTAAACTGGTTTTATGTGTATTAATAAAATATGATTTTTTTTTAATTTTCTACTGTATCTCTTCATAGTTCGGCTAATATATAAGTCCAAAAATTGTTTTTTTGCGAAACCTTCAAAAGACGCCTAAGTGAAGCTAAACTATTTGCAAGAAACCCTTGTGCAGTGCCATTACTTAAAAAAAGACGGGTTGAAAAGGTTACACTTTGCCAAAGAAAACAGTGACTTGCCTAAAGGGAAGAGGTGCAATGTTCTGTGTACAGATGAGACTAAGATTGTTCTTAGGGGTCTAAAGGCCGCGGACAGTTTGTGAAACGACCCATACACACAGAATTCAAGCCACAGTACACTGTGAAGACTGTGAAACATGAAGGTGCAAGGATAATGGTTTGGGGATGTGTCTCATACTATGGACTTGGGTCAACTTATTGCATACCAGGCATCATGGACTAGTTTGAATATATCAAAAATACTGGAAGAGGTGATGTTGCCTTATGTTGAAGAAATGCCTTTAACCCCTTAACCCGCAAGGGTGGTTTGCATGTTAATGACTGGGCCAATTTTTACAATTCTGACCACTGTCCCTTTATGAGGTAATAACTCTGGAACGCTGCCATGGATCCTGGTGATTATGACATTGTTTTCTTGTGACATATTGTACTTCATGTTAGTGGTAAAAATTTCTTTGATATAACTTGGGTTTATTTGTGAAAAATAACGAAATTTGGCCAAAATTTTGCTATTTTCCAACTTTGAATTTTCATGCCCTTAAATCTGAGATATGGCACACAAAATACTTAATATGTAACATTTTTTTTGTTAGGAAGCTATAAGGGATAAAAGTTGACCAGCGATTTCTCATTTTCACAACACCATTTTTTTTTTTTTTTTTTAAAGACCACATCATATTTGAAGTCTCTTTGAGGGGTCTATATGATAGAACATACCCAAAAGTGACAACATTCTAAAAACTGCACCCCTCAAGGTGCTCAAAACCACATTCAAGAAGTTTATTAACCCTTCAGGTGCTTCACAGGAATATTTTGAATGTTTTAAAAAAACTTTTTCACAAAAAATTTCTACAGGTCCAATTTTTTTTTTATTTTACCAAGGGTAACAGGAGAAATTGGACCCAAGTTATTGTGCAATTTGTCCTGAGTAAGCCGATACCCATATGTGGGGGGGAACCACTGTTCGGTGCATGGCAGAGTACGGAAGGGAAGGAGCGCCGTTTGACTTTTTCAACGCAAAATTGGCTGAAATTGAGATCGGATGCCATGTCGCTTTTGGACAGCCCCTGATGTGCTTAAACAGTGGAAACACCCCACAAGTGACCCCATTTTGGAAACTAGACCCCCCAAGGAACTTATCTAGATGTGTGGTGAGCACTTTGAACCCTCAAGTGCTTCACAGAAGTTTATAACGGCCGGGCGTGAAAATAAAACAAAAAAATCATATTTTTTCCACAAACATGATCTTTTAGTCCCCAATTTTTTATTTTCCCAAGGGTAACAGGAGAAATTGGACCCCAATAGTTGTTGTCCAATTTGTCCTGAGTACGCTGATACCCTATATTTGGGAGAAAACTACTGCATGTGCACACGTCGGGGCTCGGAAGGGAAGTAGTGACGTTTTGGAATGCAGACTTTGATGGAATGGTCTGTGGGCGTCATGTCGCGTTTGGAGAGCTCCTGATGTGCCTAAACAGTGGAAACCCCCACAAGTGACCCCATTTTGGAAGCTAGACCCCCCAAGGAACTTATCTAGATGTGTGGTGAGAACTTTGAACCCCCAAGTGCTTCACAGAAGTTTATAACAAAGAGCCATAAAAATAAAAATCATTTTTTTCCACAAAAATATTTTCACCCCCAATTTTTTATTTTCCCAAGGGTAACAGGAGAAATTGGACCCTAAAATTTGTTGTGCAATTTGTCCTGAGTAGGCCGATACCCCATATGTGCTTCTAAAGAGCTTAGAAGGGAAGGAGCACCATTTGACATTTTCAACGCAGAATTGGCTGGAATTGAGATGACGCTATGTCGCGTTTGGAGAGCCCCTGATGTGCCTAAACAGTGGAAACCACCCCAATTCTAACTCCAACCCTAACCCCAACACACCCCTAACCCTAACTTTAGCCCCAACCCTATTCCTAACTTTAGCCCCAACCCTAACTTTAGCCCCTATCCTAAACCTAGCCCCAACCCTAACCCTAAGTTTAGCCCCAACCCTAACTTTAGCCCCTATCCTAATTCAAGCCCCTATCCTAAACCTAGCCCCAACCCTAACCTTAGCCCCTACCCTAACGGGAAATAAATACATTTTTTTATTTTATTATATTTCCCTAACTAAGGGGGTGAGAAAGGGGGATTTGATTTACTATTTACAGCAGGTTTTTATGTTTGGCAGCTGTCACACACTAAAAGACGCTCTTTATTGCAAAAAATAGTGTAATGCCCGTTATGCCGGCCATGCTGCCTGCGCTGCATGATCCCCATTGTCATGCCTGTCATGCCTCATTGTCCCCAGGTCCCTGAGGGCGCCCCGCGGGTCTTGCCTGTGTTTACAGGCGCACCTCATGACTGTTATGCCGCAAGACGCCTGGAGCAGTGTGCACACACACCTTACCTCATGGCTGCACGCTGTTGCTAGGTAACCATCCGTCTCTGCTCTGATTCAGCAATCCTCTGTATTCCTGGAACCCCTGATCATGTGACCTTTCCTATGTTCCAGCACTGTCTGATTCTGCAATCCTCTGTATTCCTGGAACCCCTGATCATGAGACCTTTCCTATGTTCCAACACTGTCTGATTCTGCAATCCTCTGTATTCCTGGAATCCCTGAGCATGTGACCTTCTCTATGGTCCAGGAGGATCTGAACCGGAAGTCCTTCCCTGGTCCTGACCCGGAAGTCCAGGTGCTATGGTGCTATATCAGACCGCCCCTTCCTATGGTCGGGGCCTGAGTATTGTGTTGCTTCCCTGCATGGCTGCTTGGTCGCTCCCTGTATTCTGTGCCCCTGCACTCTGCCCTGTTGTGCGTCTCTGCACACGCTCTGTGCTTGTACTCCATCTCTTGTCTCGTGCCATGTCTTGTGTTGTCTCTCGTGCTGTGTTTGTCCTTGCTATGCTTTGCCTTGTAGTACTTCCGCTGTTCTCTGCCTTAGCCTGTTTCGCTATGTCTTGCCTAAGCTCTTCCTTGCCTTGTTGTTCGTCCTGTGTTCCGTGTCTAGTCTCAAGGTTCCGCCTTGACCCGGCTCTGGGCTTCGGCCTACGCTCCGCTGCTAGTTCCGCTCTCTGTCCTGAACCCTGGCGTGCCCTCTGCACGCGCAGGATCTTGTCTTGAACTCCGTGTCTTGCCTCCGTTTTTCGTGCGTCCTTGCACCTCTCGTACTAGGCTTTGCCGTGCTGTCTCGCACGCGTCTCTGTCCTGTACATTTGCCTAGCCCTGCCTTGTGTCTGCGTGCCCTCTTGCACGCTCCTGGTCGTTCCATGCCCGCCTGTTGTGCCTCAGCCGTGCCACCCCTAGTCGTGCCCACCTGTGTGCCTCAGCCGTGCTCGCCGTCCAGTGCTATTGTGGTTTCCGCCTGTCTGTGCCTTAGCCGTGCCGCCTCTAGTCGTGCCCGCCTGCCTGTGCCTCCAGCCGGTACCGCCTGCCGGTGCCCCAGTCGTGGTTTCCGTGCTCCCTTGCACTCACGCTGTTTCTCGCACTGTGCGTTTTCGTGCTACTCTTGCACAAGTCTTTCGCTTTCCTTGCTCTGTCCTGAACCTTGTCTCTCTGTCGTGTTCTGAGTTCTATGACCTGTCTTGTATCCTTGTCTTGCTAGTACCTTGCTCTGTGCTTTGCTCTTTGCCTTGAACCCGGACCTTGACATGCCCCTCTGCACGCGCAGGACACCAGTCCTGACCTTCAAAGCTCAACGTGTTCTCTAGCACGTGTGGGACCCGCTCCTAACCTTGTACCCTGGCATGCCCCCCAGCACGGCCCAGGACCATTCTTTGTACCGTGCCACTGGCATGCCCTAGCAACGGATCGGCTTGGGGATGACCGAAGTCTATGGGGTTGGTACAAGTTCCGTTTGTTGACTTAGTCCATCGGCATTACCATTTTGTTTGCCGGGTCTGTAGTGGATGGTGAAGTCTAGAGGTTGTAGGGCTAAACTCCACCGCAGTAATCTGGCGTTGTCACCAGAGACCCGATTAAGCCACACTAGGGGACTAGGGGATTATGGTCCGTTAGGAGGGAAAACTGTCGTCCATACAAATATGGTTGTAACTTCTTGAGTGCCTATACTACTGCCAGGCACTCCTTCTCGATGGACGCATAGCTTACTTCGCGGGGCAATAGTTTCCGACTCAGGTAAGCTACCGGGTGGTCTTGACCATCCAGCCCGACTTGGCTCAGCACTGCCCCCAATCCAAACATAGAAGCATCTGTGTGAACAAGGAAACGTTTAGTTGGATCCGGTGCGGCCAATACCGGGGTATTTGTGAGGGCGTCCGTGAGCTGGCGGAAGGCTTCCTCACACTCGGGGGTTCAGGTTACCTGGCGGGGGAGGTTCTTACGGGTCAGATCAGTGAGGGGCTTGGCTATGCTGCTGTAATTGGGGACAAATTTCCTATAATACCCTGCTGTCCCTAGAAATGCCATGACCTGGGTTTTAGTGCGTGGGGTGGGCCATTTGGCTATGGCCTCAATCTTGGCTGGTTCTGGTCGCTGTTTCCCACTTCCCACCCAGTGTCCTAAATACTGAACCTCTGCTTTGCCCATGTGACACTTGTTGGGGTTCAAGGTGATTCCGGCCTTGTGGATCCTGTCCAATACTGTCTCTAGGTGATTTAGATGCTCATCCCATGTCGCGCTGTAGATGGTGATGTCATCTAGGTAGGCACAAGTATAGTCCCGGAGACCATCCAGAAGCCGGTCAGCCAGCCTCTGGTAGGTCGCAGGGGCATTCTTCATCCCGAATGGCATAACTCGATACTGGAATAAGCCGAACGGGGTGACAAATGCAGACTTGGGAATAGCGTCAGGACTTAGGGGGATCTGCCAATAGCCTTTGCATAGATCGATGGTGGTCAAATACTTTGCCCCCGCCAGCCGGTCTAACAACTCATCCACATGCGGCATGGGATACCCATCCATCACAGTTTTCTCATTTAGCTTGCGATAGTCTACACAAAACCGTGTAGTCCCATCCTTCTTGGGCACTAACACTGCGGGGGATGCCCAGGGACTGACTCTTCAATGACCCCTAAACGCAACATCTCTTATCTCTTGTCGCATCCCTTCTCGTACAGACTCAGGAACGCGGAAGGGGGGTTGTCTCAGGGGGGTCTGATCCTGGGTCTCAACCTTGTGTTGTGCCAGGCGGGTGTACCCTGGTCTCTCTGAAAACATCATCTGTCGCTGCCTCAATGCCTCCGCCTGCTGTCTCTCCCGGGGCCCTAGGTTTTCTCCCAAGTGTACCTGGTCCCATGTTTTAGACTGAGTTCTCTCCCCTAAGACATCAGGCAAGGGGAGTCCTGCTAAATCCTCTGCTTCAGGTGCACAGATGGCCACTACCTCCTCAGGGCGCTCCCGGTAAGGCTTCAGCATATTCACGTGGAACATGCGGATAACCCTGGGGTTGTCACAATCCGCGACATTGTAGGTGGTGTCGGCTATTTTCCCCACTACCTGGTAGGGCCCCTGCCATGCAGCTTTGAACTTGTTCTGTCTAGTTGGATCTAACACCAGGACCTTCTGTCCTATCTCAAAAGTGCGTTCTCTGGCCCTCCGATCATACCATACGCACTGGCGCCATTGGGCCGCCTGCATGTTCCCACGTACAGCCTGAGTCAGCTCCTGTAGGCGGTCCCGGAATTCCAGCACATAGGGCACAATAGGTATCCCTTCTATGGCTCCCTCCCCTTCCCAGTGTTCTCGCACTAAGTCTAGGGGTCCCCTTACCCGCCTCCCGTATAACAGTTCAAACGGGGAGAACCCTGTGGATTCTTGGGGCACCTCCCGATAGGCAAACAGGAGGTGTGGCAAGAATGTCTCCCAGTCCCTGTAGGTCCTGGTAATAGTCCCAAGGAGTTGCTTTAATGTTCCGTTAAACCGTTCACACAACTCATTGGTTTGCGGGTGGTACGGAGCGCTTCTGATGGACTTTACGCCGCACAGCTTCCACAGTTGGTCGGTCACCTCTGCTGTAAACTGGGTACCCTGGTCCGAGATAACCTCCCGGGGAAATCCAACCCGTGAGAAAACCTGGAGCAGGGCAGCCGCCACAGTCTCTGCCAGTATGTTAGGTAATGCAACCGCATCTGGATACCGTGTGGCATAATCTACCACTGTCAATATATACTTTTTCCCTGACGGACTGGGTTTGGCTAACTGCTCTATCAGATCGACCACTACTCGGCTAAATGGCTCCTCCACAATGGGGAGGGGGTGTAGTTTGGCCTTGCAGTGATCTCCCCCTTGCCAATGCGCTGGCAACTGTCACAGGTCTGGCAGTACTGAAGAACATCATAGGTTACCCCCGGCCAAAAGAAGTTTTGTGTCAGACGATGCCTGGTGCGACTGCGGTGCCGAGGTGCCCGGCCAAGAGTATGTCATGATATTCACAGTAGCTCCTGCCTATACTTCTTGGGAACTACCAGCTGTCGTTTTATAGTGGGGCTCGTCCCTGTGTGGCGCTGCTCTGTAACCCGGTAGAGGAGTCCATGATGCCTTACAAACTGTTCCCCTTCCAGTACTCCTCTCCCCTCCTGTGCCTTCCCACGATACCCCTGTAATGAGGGATCCTCAAGTACCTCCCTTTTAAACTCAGCTGGGGTGGCCCAAGAAATGTGTCTGGCTATGGGGATACATGTAAGGCTGGGGTGTTTTACCTGGGTCTCCTGAGTGTGATTCTGCCGCCGCAGCTCGAGCTTGTCTCCGGGTGGTCACAGGATAGGTCTCAGCCAGAGGGGCGACTGAAAATGCAAACATGGGCACCAAGTCATTTCCAGGAAAGACGTCTGCAGGCAAATCCTCCATCAGGCCGAACTCAACAAGGCCATCCTCGACTCCCCAGTTCAGGTGAATCCTGGCAGTGGGCAGTTGATGTATGGCTCCCCCTGCTACACGGACGGCCACTGTCCGGTCCGTCTTCTCTTGGTCCCGGATGAGATGAGGCTTCACAAGGGTCAAAGTTGCTCCGGAATCTTAGTCCCTGCATATATTTCCCAATAACGCACACCGCCTGTCGATGCTGTTATCTGCCCGGGCTGCCTGCACGGGGTCTACTTCATGCAGCACTTCCTCCATCTCTTTCATCCCCGGATTAGTCATAGCCCCCAATGCCAGGTCAGCTTCGCCCTGGTAGTGTACAGCGGCCCGGTTGACAGTAGCCATTCCCGCCTTTGGCTACTGGGTACGCCGAGTCCAGTTGGGACATTGTCTTTGCAGGTGGCCCAGCTGATGGCAGGTGTGGCTTTGCACCCCAAGGGGACTCTGGTAAGCCGGGGTTTTAGCTGGTCACCCGACAATCTTCTGTGGTTTAGGGGCCTCCAGACCCATGGGAGGGCCCCTAGTGACAGGCTTACATCCTGACAACTGAGACCTCCTGGCATCATGACGTTCATCGGCCAGACGAGCGGCCTCCTCAAGAGTCATTGGCCATCTGTCCCGAAGCCATTCTTGTGTCTCGGGGTTTAGTCCAGTAAAGAATTGCTCTAACAAGAAGAGCTGGAACACGTCGTCCTTAGTGGTTGCTTGGCTCCCTTGTACCCACTGTAGCAGTGACCACTGTAGTTTACAGGCCCATTCAGCGTGGGTATCTGTTACTTGTTTTATAAGTCCGTGGAACTTTTGGCGGCATGCCTCTCGTGTCAGCGCATACCGGGCCAAGATCACTTCTTTGACCCGGTCATAGTCCATACAGTTCTCATCAGGTACCGTGCGATAGGCGTACTGGGGCGGTGGCCGCAGCTTATAGTTGAAAAAATAGGTGACAGATTCCCTTTAACTATTTTGTGTGGCACCACTCACTGATTTAAGGGTACAAAAATTAAAAGTTTGAAAATTGAATAATTTAAAATTTTTTTGCCAAATTTGTTTTTTTCATAAATAAACGCAAGCTATATCAAACAAATTTTACCACTAACATGAAGTACAATATGTCACGAAAAAACAACCTCAGAATCAGTGGGATACGTTTAACCGTTCTAGAGCTATAACCTCAAAGTGACTGGTCAGAATTATAAAAATTGGCTTCGTCATTGTAACGGGGTCTTCTGTGCTGTAATACCTCTTACATTACCACCCTGTTTCTCAGGAGGTTCACTCTGCTTTTCCTCACTTCTGAATGAAGAACGCTGGTTCGAAGGGCTTTGTAACATGGGAACATATAAAAGATCACTGCTACTCCATGTATTTCCAGTGTGACAACATTTGACTCATCGGTCTCAGAATATATATACATACAGAGGGCAGGACAATCAATGTGTGTCCTGTCAGTAGATAACAGGCTCCAATTAAGACGCCAGACATACTGTACATTACAATAGCCGGGGGATTTACAAAGGTGGGGGGAGGTCAGAAGTGAGATATCTTGTTTACCTCTGCCCAGGGGGTCGCAGTGGGTCGGTTGCTGCATTAAGGGCATACATCTCCTATTCCGTGTGCTGGGGGGTTCTGTAACAGTCATTAAGTACAAAATTGGCTGTCACTACGCGGTTAAAAATTTAAATCTTGTTTGTTTTTATTTGAAACTGAATGCGCAGCTCCCAGTGCCTATATGTATATGGAAATAAACGCTATTATGAGTGCTGAGATTTTTATCAGTTGTTTTAAACACTTATTTTTCACATAACTTTATACTCCTAATGTTACTATATGCTGGGAAATGTAGCGACAAAACTAAATCTATCATCAGCTGTAGATTGCCTTCTGGATAGCAATTTCTCCCTATCCCTGGAGCTAACTAAACAGTTCAATTTGCTTGTCGTTTTAGAAGCGTCCCTCAAGATGTCAGTGGGATGACCTTTTTCTATACAGTGGCATGTAAAAGTTTTAGCAAAATTGGTCAAAATTACTGCTATTGTGAATCGTTAAGTTGAAAATGAAATGACCTCTAAAAAGGCCTAAAGTTAAAAATGACATTTCCTTTGTATTTTAGACAAAAAAAAAAAAAGTAATTTTGCATTTTAAAAATTACAAAAAATAAAATGGAGTGGTGCAAAAGTTTTGGCACCTTGCATGGTTATACCTAGTAGCACCCCCTTTTGACAGTATCAAAGCTTGTAAAGACTTTTTGAAGCCAGACAAGAGTCTATCAATTCTTGTTTGTGGGATTTTCATCCATTCTTCCTTGGATAATTCTTTAGTTCTGTGAGATTCCTGGGTCATCTTGCATACTCTGCTATTTTGAGGTCCAGCCACAGATTTTCAATGATGTTTAGATCAGGGGGCTGTGAGGGCCATTGTAAAATTTCAGCTTGCGTCTTTTGAGGTTGTCTATTGTGGATTTTGACGTGTGTTTAGGATCATTATCCATTTGTAGAAGCCATCCTCAACTTTTTTTTTTTACAGATGGTGTTATGTTTGCATCAAGAATTTGTTGAAATTTCATTGAATGCATTCTTTCCTCAACCCATGAAATGTTCCTTGTGCCATTAGCTACAACACAAGCCTGAAGCACGATTGATCCACCCCTATGCTTAATGGTTGGTGAGATGTTCTTTTCCTGCCCTTTTTTCTCCACTCATACCTTTGATCATTGTGGACAAAGAATTCTATTCTAGCCTCATCGGTCCACAAGATTGTTTTTCAAAATGCATCAGGCTTGTTTAGATGTTCTTTTGCCTACTTCTGACACTGAATTTTATGGTGAGGACACAGGTGAGGTTTTCTTCTGATGACTCTTCGATGAAGGCCATACTTGTGCAGGTGTCTCTGAACAGAAGAACAATGTACCACAACTCCAGAATCTGCTAAATCTTTCTGAAGGTCTTTTGCAGTCAAGCGTGGATTCTGATTTGCCTCTCTAGCAATCCTACAAACAGTTCTCACTCAAATTTATCATGGTCTACCAGATCTTGACCTCTACTGTTCCTGTTAGCTGCCATTTCTTAATTTTATTTTGTACTGAGGAAAGAGAAACTTGAAAATGTTTTGCTATCTTCTTATAGCATTCTCCTCCTTTGTGGTCTCCACCATTTTCAGAATGCTAGGCAGCTGCTAAAAACCCCCCACGGCTGCTGTTTAGGTTAGAGGAGGCTGGGTTTTTATAAAGCTGGGAAATTTGAATCACTTGGCTTTTCCTAATGATGATAGTGAGCTAGCCATAACCCGAACAGGCCAATTAACCCCTTAATGACCAGAGCTTATTTCGTTTTTTCCGCTCCCCTTCTTCCCAGAGCTATAACTTTTATTTTTCAATCAATATGGCCGTGTGGGGGATTATTTATTGTGGGACAAGTTGTACTTTTGAATGATACCATTGGTGTTACCATATTGTGTAACAGAAAATGGGAAAGAAATTCCAAGTGCGGTAAAATTGCAATCCCACACTTGTTTTTTTTATTGACTTATTTGCAAGGTTCACTAAATGCTAAAACTGGCCTGCCATTATGATTTTCCAGGTCATTACGAGTTCATAGACACCAAACATGTCTAGGTTCTTTTTTTTATCCAAGTAGTGAAAAAAAAATTCCAGTTTGCTAAAAAAACAAAAAAATTGCCCCATTTTCCAAGACCCGCAGCATCACCATTTTTTGTGATCTTGGGTTGGGTGAGGGCTTTTTTTTGCGTGCCCAGCTGACATTTTAATGAAACCACTTTTGTACAGATAAGAGCTTTTGATTGCCCGTTATTGCATTTTAATGCAATGTCGCGGCGACCAAAAAAACGTAATTCTGGTGTTTTGATTTTTTTTTCTCGCAACGCCATTTAGCGATCAGGTTAATCCTTTGATAGAACGCGTTATTCTTAAAGCGGCGATATCAAATATGTCTGTTTTTTTATTGTTTTATTTTGAATGGGGCAAATGAGGGGTGATTTGAACTTAAGTTTTATCATTTTTTTAATAACATTTTTTTTTTTTTTTTACTTTTCGCATGCTTCAATAGCCTCCATGGAAGGATAGAAGCTGCCACAACTCGATCGCCTCTGCTACATCGAGGCGTTGCTCAGATTGCCTCTATGTAGCAGATTTATTGCATTGCTGAGCGCCGACCACAGGGTGGCGCGGTCAGCAATCCGGCATCAACAGCCATAGAGGTCTCAAGGACACCTCAGGTTGTCATGCTGACGAACCGATGACCCCCGATCACGTGACGCGTCACCGGTGAGCGCATTTCCGGCCGGATGGCCAGGAGCGCTTGTTAAATGCTGCTGTCAGAGTTTGACAGCGAAATTTAACTAGTTAATAGCCGTGGTTGGATCACTATTCCACCCGTGGCTATAGCGGGCACATGTCAGCTGTTCAAAACAGCTGACATGTCCCATCTTTGAGGTGGGCTCATTGACAGAACCCACATCAAAGCGGGGGTGCTGTCATCGGACATACTATTCCGTCAGATGGCAATAAGAGGTTAAAGGGAATCTGTCACCTATTTTTTTTTTACTATAAGCTGCGGCCACCGCCATCAGGGGCTTATCTACAGCATTCTGTAATGCTGTAGATAAGCCCCCGATGTAACCTGAAAGAGAAGAAAAACAAGTTATATTATGCTCACTCAGGGGCGGTCCGGTCCAATGGGTGTCGCGGTCCGGCGCCTCCCATCTTCTAGCAATGACGTCCTCTTCTTTGCTTCCCATCGCGGCTCCGGCGCACTGCTCTGCCCTGTTTCTTCTCTTTCAGGTTACATCAGGGGCTTATCTCCAGCATTACAGAATGCTGGAGATAAGCCCCTGATGGCAGTGGCCGCAGCTTATAGTGGAAAAAATAGATGACAGATTCCCTTTAAGGACTGAAACCTTGGACAGAGTTATCTGAGCACACAAATCCCAAAGGGTGTCCAAACTTTTGCTCTGGACCAATTTCCTTTTCGTAATTTTAAAAAGAAAAAAAAAGGAAAGAAAAAAAAAAAAAATCAATTTTGTTTTGCCTAAAATACACAGTAAATGTGTATTTTTAGAGATAATTTCATTTATAACTTAACTGTTCATAACAGTAATTTTGACCTGGAGTGCCCAAACTTTTACATGCCACCGTTAGTCTCTTCTGCAAGATATTTAAAATCCTTCTTATTTGAGCAGTTTTTTTTGGATGCGCCAATACTGTCCATAAGGCATATTTTTAATTTGGAAAATGTTCACTAGAGAATTCCAGATGACATTTAAATGAGTGACACTGCGAATCTCCCCATTAACAATTTTGGAAATAACCAGATCCAAAAACTCAATACGTGTTTCAGAATAGGAAAAGGTAAATTCTAATCCTAATGAATTTTTGTTCAGATCAATCCCAAAAGGACTGTATGACCTCAATAGACCGGGTCCAAATGGAAAACAAAAATAAATAATAAAAGGTAGTCTAGGAACCTTTTATAAAATAAAATGTGACCCATCGCCCCATAAATGGATTTGCATAACTGGGGGTGAAACTGGTCCCCATGGCAGAGCCCCTCAACTGCAGATAGGTCACACTCTCAAATGAAAAAACATTGTGGTTCAATATGAAATCAATGCTCTATAGAATGAATTTCCTCTGATAATCCAGAATGGTGGTTTTGACATAAAACCATTTGACAACCTCCATTCTTGTCTCAGTCATGACTGTATGGATCTTGTGCACTAGGCACAGTCATAAGGAAAATAAAAGGTCCTTCCCAAAACTGTTCCCACAAGGCTGGAAGCTACAATTAACCACAATGTCTTGTGCTGAAGCATTAAAATTTCTCTTCACTGGAACCAAGAGGCTGAATCCTGAAAAACATCCAATAATATTATCCCTCCTCCAAACTATACAGCAGGTGGGTAACGTTCTCCAGGCATTCACAAAATTCATACTCATCCATAAGATACCGTATAGAGAAGTTATAATCTGACACTGCACAGAACATGTTTCCTCCAGAGGCCAGTGGCGACTTTACACCACTCCATCTGACTGTCGTCATTGTGCTTGGTGATGTACGGCTGCATGCAGCTGCTTAGCCAGGAAGCTCCCGTGGGGGAGTGGTTTGTGCTTATGTTAATACCGGAGGAGGTATGGCACCTGCAGTTATGAAGTCATCAGATGGTGACTTTTCTGCCCCCACTCTGTAACATTACAGGGTCTCCACTTTGTGGCAGAGTTACTGTGGTTCCTTCCACTTCTTAATATTATCACTCACAGGTGGCTCCTATTACAGGATCATACTAATCAGTGAGCTATGCAACACCGGCTGCTCTGTCATATTAGTAACGGCAGATGGCACAGCGGGGGGGGGCCTCGGATATATTACGGGGGGTGGGCAAGGGGCCGGAAATTATACACCGGGGTGGTGGATGGTGTTGTTGGCCTTTTCACATGATGGCAATGAAGTCCATTTGCAGAGATTTTGCGGAAATATAAAGCGGCGTATGGCACACCATTTATTTGTTGTCATCTTCTGACAGTATTAGCAAGAACAGGATTGGAACAAGAGGTAAAAACTTTGCCATTATATAAAAGTTTTTTTTTTTAGTTTGTCTGAATTGCGTTCAATGACTAAAGTAATGCAGTTGTGCATTGGGGACAAGATTGTATAAGAAAAGTTTGTCTTAAGAATTTTACATTCTGTGCCAAACACTCTGCTTTATATTGTCTGCACTCAAATGAACCAGCAAAGCACAAAATCCCTCTGAGTCTTACTGTATTTTTAGTTGCTGCTGCCCTGGGTTCGGAAATAAGAAGAGGAAGCACCTCGAGAACCCATAAGTCATGCCCTTACTTAAGCCCCCCCTTTATACTCTGCATGAGATCGCAGCCTGGCTGCATTTTTTTTTTCTTTTTTTCTGCAGCAGATTCCAAATTTATAGATATGGCATCCTGTGTTTCTAATAAATTCAGGAAAAATACAATCAGCTTGGCTACAAAATTAGAATAGAAATAACATTTTCATTATCCAAAAATATAAGACCTCTATACGTACCATAGATGCGAGGC
This sequence comes from Dendrobates tinctorius, assembly GCF_039654945.1. Lineage (NCBI taxonomy): Eukaryota > Metazoa > Chordata > Amphibia > Anura > Dendrobatidae > Dendrobates > Dendrobates tinctorius. The sequence goes on along the minus strand of NW_027361788.1, from coordinate 24,464,630 downwards.
AAGAGACTGCTTAGCATTGAACTACAGCTCTGGCAATAATTAAGAGACCACTGCAAAATTTTCGGTTTGTCTGATTTTTCTCTTTATAGGTATATTTTTTAGTAAAATGTAAATTGCTCTTTTATTTTATAATCTACTGACATGTCTCTGAATTTCCAAGCACTAAATTTTGTATTTATTTTCAGAAAATGAGAAATGGTCAAAATAACAAAAAAAAATGCAATGCTTGCAGACCTCAAATAATGCTAAGAAAACAAGCTCATAATCATTTGGAAACAACAATACTAATGCTTTAACTCAGGAAGAGTTCAGAAATCAATATTTTGTGGAATAACCATGATTTTTAATCACAGCATTCATGCGTCTTGGCATGCTTTCCACCAGTCTGTCACACTGCTTTTGGGTGACCTTATGCCACTCCTGGTACACAAATGTAAGCAGTTCTTTGATGGCTTGTGACTATCCATCTTCCTCTTGATTACATTCCAGACGTTTTCAATGGGGATTCATACGTCCTTCGCAAAGATTAACCTGCCCAATTCCAGCCTTGCTGAAGCATCCCCAGATCATCACCGATCCTCCACCAAATTTCACAGTCGGTGAAAGACACTGTGGCTTGTACGCCTCTCCAGGTCTCCGTCTAACCATTAGATGACCAGGTGGTGGACAAAGCTGAAAATTAGACTCATCAGAGAAGAATAACTTACTCCAGTCCTCTATGGTCCAATCCTTATGGTCTTTGGCAAACTTCAGCCTGGTTCTCATTTGCTTCTCATTGACTAAAGTTTTTTTTCTAGCTTTACATAACTTGATCCCTGACTCTAGGAGCTTGCTAAAAAACTGTTCTTGCCGGGCACTTCACCCCAGCTGCCATTTGCCATTCCTGTTGCTGAGTGACAGTAGAATAAGATGACGGTCATCCCGGTCAGTGGAAAGTCATTTTCGTCCTCTGCCGGTCTGTAGTTTTGTTGTCCCCATTGTCTGCTGCTTGACCTTGTTGTAATGGACTGCCGTCTTAGAAATTTTAAGGATGGAGGCAACATGACGCTCACTGTATCCCTCTGCTAGTAAAGCCAGAGTTCAGCCCTTCTTTTCCTCACTCAAGACTTTGCTTTTCAACTCCTTTGGCATGGTTAAAAGTTATATTTTCATTTCTATTACTTTTAGGATCTAGCACATGTTTTGCCATCCAGCTTGTCCTTTTGCAAGAGGATTGTGAACACCACAGCATGGTTTTTTTTTTCATACTTTCCTTCGTTAAATAAGATTTGGTTCAGGTGATCACCTAATCAGAAGCACATTAAGTAGAATGAGGTGTCCTCTGATTGGAATTCAACTGACAGTGGATTGGAATGGCTGTCAGACATGTAGAGAAGCTGATTTTTATAAAACTGTGCAGTGGTCTCAATTTTTGCCAGAGCTGTAGTTTTCCTCACTAGGTACTTGCAATTGCCACTAGGGAGAGCGCTCTTCTTAAGGATTTCCTTAGTATCTGTATAAATCCATATGGATTTAGCTACCTCTAGTGGTCGGTGCAGGCTGTCAATATTATATACAGTATTATTTTGTAGATTTTTTTTCCCCAGGGTTCAATAAAATAAATATGCTTTATAATCCCACAAGAAAAAAAATAACCTTGGTACTTATTCAATCCATTTTCTTTAGACCTAATGGGTATCATAAAAAAGTCAATGCTTGACGGTTCTTGTTCGTGTTGCAGGGAACCATTCCCGTTTTTGCTTAAAAACCATTAGTAACCCTTTAGCTTAAAGGAATATACACGAGAATGAAACTGAGCTGCTTCCTTCTACAAACCGCGCCACGTTTGTCCATTGTTAGTGTATGCAGAAAATGACTGTACAAACCAAGCACACATGCTCGGTGCACTCTTGGTGTGGCCAAACACTTCTGTGTCCCTTCCCAGCTACTTGTGTCCCACCTTCTCTGGATCCTGTGAACCCAGAGCTGTCAGTAAAGGAAGAAGAGGCAAAGACTGAAGTGGTGCAAAACAAGTAGGTGGGAAGGTGCACTGAACTGCTTGGTCACCCCAAGGGTGCACAGAGAGTTTGTACTTTGTTTGAACAGTCATTTTACAATGAAAACCTCAATTTAATGTCTGGCAAAGGCAGAAAAGAAATGTTGTATTTTCGCAAATTGTGTTAGCATTTCTGATATGAGCCTCCATAGCGATCGATTACGGAAAGCATGAAAAATTGAGGGCATTGGCATTAGCAAAAGTGAAATCATCCAGATTCTATTGCAATTTTTCAGTCCAGTTATTTGGCAGTTCGATTATACATAAAGATTATAATACAGGGCGTAGCTTAATAAATAGACACCAAATGAAATAAATGAAGGACACAGTAAAATACACACCAGTAACAGACTTTTTTTCCATTTCTGAAGCATTAAATATACACAATATATACATTTGGATTTCATATATACGTCATAGGATTTTTTTTTTACATTTTTTTCCCCCCTCCCCATTCACGTCCAGACACAAAAATAAATCAGTCCCAAAAGTGGGCATAAAAACAGATCTAAGATAAAATAACCAACTAAAAATAAGGACAAGATACCTGTCCCACAAAAAAAAAATATATAAAATAACCCATAATTTCCCTATAGGCCTTCCTCCCACCTCACGCGGCACAGGCTGGATAACCATTCCATAGGAAATATTTATCATATATAGTCTATACACACATCCAGAACTGTACAGCAGTGTTGTGCTTGCAAGCAGCACACCACAAACATGCTATGAGCATACAGAAGGGAACAGAAGCCATTAAGAGGAATTAAATTAAAAAAAAATAAAAGAAAATAAAAAAAATAATAATGGAGTGTACTGGCCCTGTCTGGGAACCGAAAAGCAAGTCATGATGAATATAAAATCTATTTCACCTATCTCTAATGGAAATGGCCTGCAGAGTATCACACACCCATGCCGGAAACATTCAAGCTAGCATGACAGCATTCCGAAACAGACCCAAGTAACAAAAAAAATAAAAAATAAAGGTTCTTTGGGTCCATGGGGTTTCGTAGACTACCATCCAAGGGTAGTCTTACCCAAATATGCTTTAAATATTTTTTTTATTTAACCCCTTAATGTCCAATGACCGACACAGTCCGTCATTGGACATCTCCCCTACTTTGATGAGGACTCCGGCGCTGAGCCCGCATCAAAGTCGGGACATGTCAGCTGTTATGAACAGCTGACATGTGTCCGCAATAGGCGCGAGCGGAATCGCCGTTCGCCTGCGCCTATTAACTAGTTTAATCCCGCTGTCAAAGCTGACAGCGGGCATTTAAATGGCATTTCCAGCCGCCGGGCCGGAAAGGACGTCATCGGGGGTCGGCGTCTTGTTGCCTGGACAACCAGAGGTCTCTATGAGACATCTATGGTTGTTCCAGGCATATGGCTTTTAGCGCCACCCAGTGGTCGGCGCTGAAAGCACAGCAGTAAATCTGCTACATATGGGCGATCTGCTCATCGCCCATATGTAGCAGAGCCGATCGGGTTGCGCATGCTTCTAGTCTCCTATGGAGGCTATTGAAGCATGCCAAAAGTAAAAAAAAAAAAAAAAAAAAAAGTTTAAAAATAAAAAATAAATAAAAAAAAACTAAAAGTTCAAATCACCCCCCTTTCGCCCCAATCAAAATAAAACAGCACGGTGGCTCAGTGAGTCCTGGGTTCGAATCCCACCAAGGACAACATCTGCAAGGAGTTTGTATGTTCTCCCCGTGTTTGCGTGTGTTTCCTCCCACATTCCAAAGACATACTGTTAGGGAATTTAGATTGTGAGCCCCATCGGGGACAGTGATGATAATGTGTGCAAACTGTAAAGCGCTGCGGAATATGTTAGCGCTATATAAAAATAAAATAATTATTATATTAAAACAGTAAAAAAAAAAAAATCCCGCATACACATATTTGGTATCGCCCGATCTATCGATAAAAAAAAGCATTAACCCGATCACTTTTTCTCGTAGCGAGAAAAAAATTCAAAACGCCAGAATTACGTTTTTTTTGGTCGCCAAGACATGCATTAAAATGCAATAACGGGCGATCAAAAGAATGTATCTGCACAAAAGTGGTATCATTAAAAACGTCAGCCCGGCACGGAAAAAATAAGCCCTCACCCGACCCCAGATCATGGAAAATTGCGCCAATTTTTTTTTTTTTTTTTTAGCAAACTTTGGAATTTTTTTTCACCACTTAGATAAAAGAGATCATAGACATGTTTGGTGTCTATGAACGCGTAATGACCTGGAGAATCATAATGGCAGGTCAGATTTAGCATCTAGTGAACCTAGCAAAAATCCAAGCAAAAAAAAAAGTGTGGGATTGCACTTTTTTGGCAATTTCACCGCACTTGGAATTTTTTTCCCGTTTTCGAGTACACGACATGGTAAAACCAATGGTGTCATTTAAAAGTACAACTCGTCCCACAAAAAATAAGCCCTCACATGGCCATATAGACGGAAAAATAAAAAAGTTATTGCTCTGGAAAGAAGGGGAGGGAAAAATGCAAAACCAAAAATACCCTTGGTCGTTAAGGGGTTAAAATTTGCTTTTAGAATTGAATTTGGTCATAATGGCAGAACCTCTGGGGAGGGATTCAGTCCAGGAGAGAAAATAAAGGCACCACCTACAGGACACCCTGAGAATTACAGTGATTTTTAGAAAAATGTTGATATGTTCTGTCAAATGTTAAACTGTCAATGTCCTATGGTGACTAAGTGATGAGCTCCCATTGATTTTTTATAGCCTATGATATCTACCACTGTGGGCATGGTGTAAGAAACACCATGTCTGACGGCGACTGAACTTCGGGTTGTCCATTGATACATTTTTTTCCACTTCCATTTAATTCATTTCAATAATTTGTATTATTGGGGTCCATAGAAAGAAAAAAAATGTCTATAGAAAAATATCTTCCATATTGCAGCTACCACTTTAAAGCTGTGCCTCACATGTAAATTCTTGGACAGTAATTGAGTAAAACCTATGACATCCATGACTACTAAACTGAAAAAAGGGAAAACCCCCCCACATTTTCTTTCCAATAAAATAATTTACATCAGCCTGATACAAATGGTCTAGTACCATAGCCATGATCATAATTGATTGCCACCATAATTCATGATCCTTAGCTGATTTCATCATTTTGAGACCCATCCAAATCTAGAGAAGCTCTTACAATCTCTATAGCAAAGAGCTTGTAGGCGCTGTGCTCATAGCTTTAGAGACTTGGCCACTGCTGATAAAACGCAGAGGTGGCCCGTAAACTAGGCAGAGTAGTAAGCAATAGAGCTAAAAAAATCCCTCTCTCCTTCACAATGGAGCGTGTCTTTAATAAGGAATAAATTGCAATTTTTTTTTAATTTTCCCTATTTAAAATGAGAAAAAACCCTTTAATAGAGGGCGTAACCTTACTATTTAGTAACTTCTAATAAAGAGCATCTCTTACTCTGGAGGACCCTACATGTCCATGCATAACGAAGGCATCCCATTTCTTAAAATGTGAGTACTGTAATGCTTCTTTTCTCCTTTAGGAGTGCTGCAGAGAAACTGAACACTTGCTGCTGAGTCTTTTTTTCAGCATTATGGGGTCTAATAGGATTTTTTTGTGATTTTAAAAACATTGTCTAATTCTTCTTACAATATGCAGTGGATTCTCTTCTTGATAGCCACTGTATGAAAGTTTTTGTTTTTACAGACTACTGACAACATATAAATCTATAAAGGAGTCTCACATAGTCACAAGTACATTGACATTCCCTAAAACCTAAATATACTGGGAAACCTGATGAAGAGGAAGTCACCTCATTTAAAGTGCATTCACTGGGTCACAGAAATTACTATTTCTGCTATATAACATGGCTTCTAAGTGGCATCATATGAGTAATGGAGTGGTTGGATACAGAATTAGTCATTTCAAAATAAAATTAAAAAACCCTATAAAAATCTGCATTTTATCACATTTCCAGTGAGGTCAGTAAATATTACGTGGAGGCCATAGGGTTATGGATCGCACAGCTTTATGCATGTAGCCTGGATCAGTCGGGTTCCTGGTTTTGGTAACACAATTGGGTGATCTGTCAGCAGCACCGACAGCAGGAGGGCCACATTTAGGATTGGACACAACAGTGTCCAAAGCAAAATGTTCGCAGCTGTGAACACTTATTCCTTCATGGCTGAAGAACATCACACTAGAACTTTCTGACGTTTTTGGCCACAGCCACTGTACACGTAATGTATAAAATATTCATGGCACAAGGGGTTTGCGGATTTGGCGCATGTCACACCCTTTTGTTGGCACCTATCTTTCAATGAATGTTTCTTAATCTATCTTGCCCCGCCCCAGAGGATCTACAGCCATTGAAGTACATATATGTATTTTCTATAATGTTACATTGCCTGCCATTACAAATTTGTACAAATCACCCCAACTGCATATCCAAAAGAAGAGATCCAACTTCTCAAAAACATTTAAAGACTTTAAGGGGTACAGTTGTATTTTAGGAGACAGAAAATATTTCGAAAAAGTGAAGTACCCTTTTGATAAAATCCTATTTTTTTATTTAAATCACATCTGAAAATGTTAAAAGACCCATTTGCCTGTCAGAAATTGATATGATCAAATGTGTGATGGTTAGGGGGTTGACCGATTACATGAATGATTGTCTCATAGTAGAAGTGAATGAAGCCTTGGTCGCACATGCCCACTGTTTCATTCACACTGGGGACTTTGGGGCCTCAGTTCTCTTGTTTGTGGGGGTCCCAGTGGTCAGATCCCTAGAAATTATACATGTAGAGTATCTCCTATCCTCTCGATAGGTAATAAATGACGCTTATGGGACAACCCCTTTTAACAGGTGCTATCCCAGTTATAAAGTGGATTGATGTGGGACTTGGATGAGATTGCATTTTGTATTTCATCCGCAATACCAATTGTGTCCCCAAAAAACAGATCTAGGGGACTGGGGCTACAGATGCTTCTCTGCTTTTAGGTAACGTGTATCTATATACAGCTCTGTGTGTTTATGCCTCACTCCTCGTCACCTCACAGATTTATCAAGACTAGTACAAGGAATAATGATACAACACCCGCCTCTACTCCTCCAAGGGTCTATGAAAAAAGCAGCACTGGAATCTGACTCTTTCCCTTGCAACAGTTTTGATAATTCTCAGTTTGTATGTTATATAATTCATCTGTTTCTGTAGTCTTGCTCCACCCCCCAGATCTGCTCTTGGGGGCAGAAGTGCTCACGCCACCCACCACGTAGTTGCAATGTTCTGGAGAACACCTTTAAGGCTGCATTTTTTAAGTCTCCTTTACTTTGCTGCCTTAGGCTGGTTTCACATTAGCGCATTTTCAGCGCGCGCACGGCCGGGGGTAGCTCCGCCCCCGAGCCGGCTCTCTGCCCGGCGTGCCCGCCCCTTGCTTGTAGCGCCGCCTACTAGCGGACAGCGGCGCCTGCGATCGGCGCACCCTATCTTTAGCATAGGGTGCGCAGATTGTGCGCAGGCCGTGCGCTAGTTGCGCTTTGACCTGTGCTGCGCACTTTTGACGGTGCGCCGTGCGCGCCAAAATCAAACTTTTCGGATTTTGGCGCGCACGGCGCACCGTCAAAAGTGCGCAGCGCAGGTCAAAGCGCAACTAGCGCACGGCCTGCGCACGATCTGCGCACCCTATGCTAAAGATAGGGTGCGCCGATCGCAGGCGCCGCTGTCCGCTAGTAGGCGGCGCTACAAGCAAGGGGTGGGCACGCCGGGCAGAGAGCCGGTTCGGGGGCGGAGCTACCCCCGGCCGTGCGCGCGCTGAAAATGCGCTAATGTGAAACCAGCCTTATAGGGTATCTGTCAGCATATTTTTGCCATTTATTATGACAGCAGCATAATGTAGGGGCAGAGAGCCTGATTCCAGTGATGTGTCACTTGTTCAGCAGCTTGTTTTAGTTTTGATATAATCAGTGTTCTATCAGCAGGAGATTATCAGTCGGACTAGATGTGCCGTGCCAGACAGTCCAGCTAATCTGAGTAACCCCGCCCCCCACCACTGATTGGCAGCTTCCTGTTTACACTGTGCAAGCAACTAGTGGTGTTGGCGGGGTTATACAGGGCTCAGCATTTGAGCACTGCTACATCTACAGCAGAGAAAACATGGATTCTATCAAGACTGCACCAAGCAGAACAGTAAATGATACATCGCTGGAATTGGAATCTCTGCCCCTACATCATGCAGCTCTCAGAATACATAGAAAAACCTACTGACAGATTCCCTTTTCAAATGCATTTCCTAAGGAAAATAAAAAAAAAAAAAAAAAAAAAAACAATAGGTACAAGGTGCAGGTTGTTGCATTGCTTTTGGCGATCCCTTATTTTGAGGTCCAATATGACTCAGTGAACCCGTATAGAGAATCTCCTGATCACAATTATGTAGATGTGCAGGAACCCCAATCCTAATTGTGCATTCCTTACCTAAATACTCAGTGCAAAGCTATACATGCCATGCATACAGACCGGCAATGGAGAATACATCCCGCTTGTTCTAGAACCAATGGAAGATTTCAGGATTTCCGGTCATGTATCCTCAGTGGAAGTAGCAATTCTGTCATTGGGGAGTGGACAGGGTGAATATTGGTTCCGTTAAAGGGGCTCTCTGGCATTTTAAAAGAGGATTTAAATACAGTACATATTTTTTTTTTTTAAATGAGTGCGTAATATAGCAGATTAGATCTTCATGACCATGGCTACTTGTATAGAGACGTCCTAACACCTTGCTAGGGGTACGCAACATAACAATAGAAACGATTCTCGAGATTTTAAAGACTAAGTCCAGAGCTACAAATGTTGTGTAAAAAAATATGCAATCAGATGATCCACCTGCTTAACCATCCCTGCTTCTGATCACTTATGGATCCCCAGAGCCCAGGTAATGGGACCATGACCTATCCTGAATCACGTCTCAAGAGATGTGGTTGAATTTATACCTATACTCTTGTCACATTTTAATTTGCATTTTAAGATTTCTGCTTGATGGCAGTGATCAAACTTTTTTTTTTTTTTGCATATGCAAACCCATAGTGGGAGGACGTCTCTAGTCCAGGCCTTCGGGGTGTTAAGCCGTAAAAAATGAACGTTTTGTGCTCTTCTGCTAAAAGGCATTAGAAAAACACTGTCGCTTTCTTCCAGCACCAAAACCTATTGGCGGATTGTCTCCAATATTGCAGCTCAGCTGCACTGAAGCCAATAGGGCTGAGCTGCAATACCTCACGTGACCTGTTAGGCAGGTGTGGCGCTCTCTTAGAAAAAAAAAAAAAAAAGGAAGTCATGTTTTGTTTTTTAATCCTGGACAGTTCCTTTAGCATATTAAAGTCCATCTAGCCCCTTTAGCTTCCTCTGCTGTGTATATACAGTATGATGGATACTCTCTAAATTGAAAGCTGGTTTACCTGACGGCTGCTAGGATGACGCATGATCCAGTGCGTCCAACTTTTTTTTCTATATCTGCAGGCTTCTATTCGAGCTCATACACCTGCCTGACGTAGAAGATGGTACAAATGTTACAGGTGACGCAGACGTCCTACCTCGTACAAAGGATTTTACACTATATATATTAATATAGACATCTTTAATCTCTATACATAGAACTCTGTATATAGTTTTCTTATGAAAGCAGTCGCTGCTCATTGATTGTGCAGAAATGACATGGGACATGCCCAGAACATTAGGTTTTTTTTTGCTATATACATTTTTTTTGATAATGCTGAATAATGGGGTCCATTCCCTGCGTCATTTAGTGGTATATTCCCTGAACTGCACATATACAGGGAGTGTTTAATAAGGGCCCATTCAGAACAAACCCTTTGGATACGATGCATGGATGGCTCCGGGTTGGGGGAAGGCGGCAGACCTGGAGTGTTTTTTTTTTTTTTTAGTGCCCATGCTAGCCCCCCCTCGCTCTCACATTCACGGGCCCCTACAGCACTAGCAGCCAGGTCGACTTAGACCCATTGTAACTTCCAAATACCCAAGCGCGCTCTCGTCATTCATTCGCTAAATGACCACACAATGATTCTGCATTATTACCTGTCACCATTACCTGTCCTTCCAGGCTCGGGAGCCTTGTAACACCCCCCCACCCCCAAAAAATAGGACTTCAGAGCAGGTAAGGGAATGCGAGGGTGATGCATATATTAGGGCATACATAGTCTCTTCTTCACATATCATAGTCCCAGTGAATAAATACATTACTGGCCGTGTCTCCGTCTCAGTAAGTGCTGATGGAGCCAGGGGAGAACAGCCAGGAGCCTTCATCCATTTCCCCATGTACATGCTTATTTATTCGCCTCTGGTCCTTGCTTTTACACCACCGTGCTGATTCTGTTACCTGGTTTTTGTTTAGGGTTACCCTGGGATGTATTTGTTCCCATAGGATGATGGGAGGCATGCTGGGGTAGGGGGGATGTTGGAGGCAGAGGGGAGTGTGGTGTGAGGGGAGTGTGCGGTGTATGCGGAGATGGAGGAGGGAGCGGTGGATAGGATGGATGTGGCGGAATGGGAGATATAGGCGAGCAGGGAGACTGGGTGTGCTGCTGGGTATATGGGGTGGGTGTATACTGGGCCTGCTGGGGGCGTTGCGGCTGCGGAGGCATTTGAGAAGGGTGGTGGGTAAATACAAAGTGCTTCGGCGGTTGCTTTTGCATGGAGTGCTGAGACTGGTGCATGTGCTGGGGATACGTGTGCGTCATGGGATGTTGGGGCACAGATCCATACATGGGTAACGGAGACTGCGGCTGGTTTGAAGGGTGTCGGCCATGCAAGGTATACTGGGGGTGCGGAGAACTGGGTGTCATGGGTGGTGCGCCTACGGGTGGTCTCTTCTGTTGACCAGGGCGCTGCAATGTAAACTGAGCAGACGATGGCGGCACGTGGTAACGATGAGACGGTGGAGGGGGAGGCTGGTGTGGCTGTTGTGGTGGTGCAGAAGATGGCGGCTGAGAGTGATAGGGTGGTGGGGGTTGAGCAAGCACCCCTTGATTGTGGCAGTACTGAGCATGCAAAGCCTGAATTTTCGACTGTCCATCAAGTCCTGGAGGAGTGTGAGGGTGAGGTGGCAAGGAGGTTGGGGGCAGGTTCTGGAAGGGACCCTTCCCTCTTTTGCTTCCAAACAAAGACCCCAGAAATGAGGAAGAATTGGACACCGGTCTTGGAGCCTTGTACTCTTCGGGAGGAGGTGGCGGTGGAGCAGGAAGCCTCTGGTGGGGGCGAGGGCTGCTAATGATAGATCCCTGGGAAGAGAGAAAAAAAAGGCAGGTTTGACTACAGCTGCAATGACAACGTCACCTGCATGCACCCCCCAACCCCAAGCACCTATAGGAGCTAAAGAGGAGTTATCCCTTTGTCCCCACAACACTGACGCAGTTGGCAGGGGGATACATGTATACACAGACATCACATGCATCTAAATCGCAGCACTTACTTCGATGGTGCTGTCCAGAGATCCCGCGCTGTTACGCCTCCCTCTCTTACCTAAGCATCAAGTTAGTAACAAGCAAGCATTAAAGAGCAGGAGAAAGAAGAAAAGTGGGGACATAATGGATAAATAGGTGAGAGAGAAGGAAAGGCCAATAGGGAAAACAAGGGACTGGATTGTACACCACAGAAAGAGTGCCGAGGGCATGCGTATGGGAATGAAAACACAGGTGGAAATAGATAAATGTAGAAAACCGTAAGAAACTAGAATATGCAGAGAATAAAAGGCCATTATGTGTGCTAACTGGGTACATGACTGCTTTGCATCCCGAGAGGTTGCAATCTGTCGGGTACTGACTCGCTGCACGTCTGCCCACACAACCTGCGCCTTCTGTGCCTAGTCTACGACCTATCATGTCATCACTTCACCACAAGGTGGCAGCAAGTCTCCAGTTTACATAGAAATCAATGTGCAGTTCATAATCGGGGGATCCCAGTGCACCAGCAATAGGATAGGGAGCGCAGGGATCATTTATCACACACAAAAGCACTGTCAACCATGTGAAAACCCCCCAATATTAGGCGCTTACAAGGAAAGATTAATACTGTCATAGTTGGAAAAAAAGTTCTGCACAGCTTGCAAATTTGTTTTATCTTGGGAGGAAAAATCTGATGTTGTGGCTCACATCTGAGTGGTATTAACTGCTTAGATAATAAATTATTACACATGTGTTAGGGGGTGCAGACAGACACTGGAAGACAACAGGATGTTGACATGTATTAGATAACCTCTCAAAGGTAACACATTTTTTCCTTAACTTTTTGTTTTATATTAAAATTGTAACTGATAAACATATTAAAAAAAAAAAATCTGTGGTGCTCAGATGTGTCCCACTCCATCTCCTGATTGTCCTGTGCGTGTCTGCAAAAAAAAACCTGCCTGCAGAGCCTCCCCCTTCAAATCTGTCATGTGATCAAAAAATGTTGTCAAAACACACCCCTTTGTTACACCCTAATGCCGTAGCAAACAATTACAAAAAAATAAAAACTTCAGAAAGTTGTTGACCCTGGTCAGCTATGATTCCGTTGATATAAATGCAGACTAAACTACAAAATTCTCTATTGGATTTATAGAGTATGTTTTTTTTTCTTGTTCATTATTGGTTTGCTTTTGCAAATCTATGAATCTTTGCTGAAAGTGCTGTTTTACCTGCCTAGTTCATGCTCCTTTTGAAGCTGCTTTAAACTGCTGAACTTTACTACCGCTCTCCCTGTGTGAGAGTCTCTGATCCCCTTCACCACTCTCAGACTGGGAGAGTGTTAGTAAATATTTTTTGGGTCCAGATTCTTGCTAGAGCAGCAGTTCAAAGCGGCTTCTAAAAGAACATGAACTTGGTAGGTAAAACATCACTTTCGGTATTGTATTTGCAAGAGAAGGTAGGAAAAAAGTAATGGGGTATATTACAAAGATTCATAACTTTGCAAAGGCTGATCAATAACTAAATTAAAACACAAGATTAGTTGCTCTTTAAGTTTCTGCTTGGTAATATTCATCACCTGGCTTGGGGCCCATTAACTTTGGCATTTTAAGTGGCTAAGATCTGGCTCATTATAAAGTTGGCAGATAGCCTGCTGAACTAACAGATTGTATCAAACACTCTGACAAGGCAAAAGGAATAATATAATCTTTGTAGTCAAGTTAATAAGGCAAAGACTGATCAGAGGAAATGCATATTTAATGTACAACATGTCTAATCTAATTACAGAAACTCTAACACAACCTGATGGAGTTTATTCATTTTTCATATCCTATGAAACAATGAGCCCAGTAGAGAGCCATAAACTATGGCTTTCTTCAGGGCCCTGATATTCTGTAAAAACTGGAGCCTTAAAGAGAGTCCGTTCCCCCCAACCAGCTCTATTATGCAGATAGAAGGACATGAAGGTGCACCAAGGCATAGGCCACACCAAGGGTGCACCAAAACGCCCTCATTTGCATATCAAATAAAAGTGGTTTTTTTATTAAATATTAAGTTATGCTGTACTTGCCTGGTGTGATTTCAGTAGATGCCCTATATAAATGTTTAGGGAGGTTAATTGCCATTTTGGGGTTGCCTGATGTGAGACTTGAGTGAAATGGGTCTCCATTTTTTTGAGCACTGGTGGGGACCCAAGTTCATGAACCGTCACCAATCCAACCGTAATGCAAATGTACCAGACTTGTCCTCATTTGCTGCCTCCATGGTTAATGTCTACTCCCTAAGGTGTGTCTGCATGTACAATGGGGGTGTTTATGAGTGATGGCATGGATGTTGATGTCTCTCCATAGAGGAATGCTTACCAACGTCAGAGAGGTCTCTTAAGGAGCTGCTAAGAGCACTTCTCTTCAGTCCTTCCCCTAGTGCATATGTGTCATCCAGACTTGGACGGCCCAGAGTCCCATTGACGGCTTCTTTAATCCCAGGCCCGGGGGAAGTGTTGGGACGCATCACACCCTTCTGCTTCTCTAGCTCAGCTAAAATAGGAAAAAAAACCCCACATGGGTTAGGCATGTGATAAAACAGTCCAGGGTCAGCGGCTTTGAAACTACAATTCCCAGCATGCTCACGCAGCGGCACACTTACATTCCACTCTATATTTCTCCATCTCCTGGACTTCTGCAATAGACTCTCGTAGGTCGCTGGTGAACCTCAATCGGTCCTGAAGACTTGGGGCATTGAAGATTATCAGTACTTTCCTCTCACCACCAGGGACAGCAGAGAGCAGTTTGATGCCATTCTGGTAATCTGTTGCCAAGAATACATGGCAGGTTAGGACAGCCCAGGGCACAGTAGACTGACAAAACCACCTATTGCTATGAGGTTGGACACATACGGCATCTCAAATTACCCATCAAACACATACACACTATCGGTGCTATACCTGTCACTAGCTGGATCTCTGTAAACTATTAGCATATTGCATGTGATGTTAGGGAGATAGTGAGACTAGGGATTCCTTACTGTACGAGCAGTCAGACTAGGGATTCCTTACTGTACGAGCAGTCAGACTAGGGATTCCTTACTGTACGAGCAGTCAGACTAGGGATTCCTTACTGTACGAGCAGTCAGACTAGGGATTCCTTACTGTACGAGCAGTCAGACTAGGGATTCCTTACTGTACGAGCAGTCAGACTAGGGATTCCTTACTGTACGAGCAGTCAGACTAGGGATTCCTTACTGTACGAGCAGTCAGACTAGGGATTCCTTACTGTACGAGCAGTCAGACTAGGGATTCCTTACTGTACGAGCAGTCAGACTAGGGATTCCTTACTGTACGAGCAGTCAGACTAGGGATTCCTTACTGTACGAGCAGTCAGACTAGGGATTCCTTACTGTACGAGCAGTCAGACTAGGGATTCCTTACTGTACGAGCAGTCAGACTAGGGATTCCTTACTGTACGAGCAGTCAGACTAGGGATTCCTTACTGTACGAGCAGTCAGACTAGGGATTCCTTACTGTACAAGCAGTCAGACTAGGGATTCCTTACTGTACAAGCAGTCAGACTAGGGATTCCTTACTGTACAAGCAGTCAGACTAGGGATTCCTTACTGTACAAGCAGTCAGACTAGGGATTCCTTACTGTACAAGCAGTCAGACTAGGGATTCCTTACTGTACGAGCAGTCAGACTAGGGATTCCTTACTGTACGAGCAGTCAGACTAGGGATTCCTTACTGTACGAGCAGTCAGACTAGGGATTCCTTACTGTACGAGCAGTCAGACTAGGGATTCCTTACTGTACGAGCAGTCAGACTAGGGATTCCTTACTGTACGAGCAGTCAGACTAGGGATTCCTTACTGTACGAGCAGTCAGACTAGGGATTCCTTACTGTACGAGCAGTCAGACTAGGGATTCCTTACTGTACGAGCAGT
The DNA here is from genome assembly GCF_039654945.1 of Dendrobates tinctorius. Classification (NCBI taxonomy): domain Eukaryota; kingdom Metazoa; phylum Chordata; class Amphibia; order Anura; family Dendrobatidae; genus Dendrobates; species Dendrobates tinctorius. Next base: position 24,449,229 of record NW_027361788.1, on the reverse strand, counting down.
CAGACTAGGGATTCCTTACTGTACGAGCAGTCAGACTAGGGATTCCTTACTGTACGAGCAGTCAGACTAGGGATTCCTTACTGTACGAGCAGTCAGACTAGGGATTCCTTACTGTACGAGCAGTGAGACTAGGGATTCCTTACTGTACGAGCAGTGAGACTAGGGATTCCTTACTGTACGAGCAGTGAGACTAGGGATTCCTTACTGTACGAGCAGTGAGACTAGGGATTCCTTACTGTACGAGCAGTGAGACTAGGGATTCCTTACTGTACGAGCAGTGAGACTAGGGATTCCTTACTGTACGAGCAGTGAGACTAGGGATTCCTTACTGTATGAGCAGTGAGACTAGGGATTCTTTAATATGCGAGCATACTATGAATTGTTTACTGTACAGGCAGTGACATTATGGCATCAAAAGTTCCAAGCCTCTGGATGCCTTTACTTGACAAATAAATTAGTACAAGTTATCGGCACTAGATTTTGTGATGGGCCGCTGATACAAGGAAGCAGTCCAATTGTCGTATGTGGAACAAGGAAGAAATTTTTTCCCGAATATAGGGCAATTATCATCTGCCACTTGGGGTTTTTGGCTTTCTCTGGATCAACCCATTAGGTTATAGTTTGAACTTGATGGATTTGTATTCTTGCTGGTAGACTAGGTGGCCAGTATAGGACTTCTTACTATTAGGCTGCCGGTAACATGTTTTATGTACACATGATTGTATTAATGATCGTTCTGTGTGCAGGGAAGTGTGGTTAGCTGGTCTAGACAGGCCATTAAACGACTTTCGGTTCTTACTACTTTCTGCAGTGGAGAAGATTGCTTCTTTTAATTTTTTAACCCATTCTAAGCATTGTTTTAAGAAAAAAGTGACCGGCCAGACAATCCCTATGCATTAAATGTTACTCACAGGAATTTTGGAAGAGCTGCATCTGCATGTCCACCAAAGGAAAGGACTGCCGGAAGCTGTAGGTCACTAAGATTTTCTTCTTCTGGAAGATCTTTGTTACCTGCACAGAATGAGAAAAAAAAGACACATTGGAGTCCAATGCCATCACACTGTACGTTCTCTTCTTCCCTAACCAGACAAGCTTGTTGCGTACCACAAGAAGATCATTGAAGAGGAAGACCTCCCTCTGGTGCAGACCCATCCTCTGAGGACGATTTGGATCTGGGACCTCGTAGAGTTGACAGCAGCAAACAAGACGCCGATGTGGAAGAGAAAGTACCTGTGGGGGCGAGAGGAGGAAAGTTAAAAAAAGAAGAACATTAATTAATAGGAAAATCGGGTGTTGGGACAACTTGTTCCTTACCGGCTTCTTTCCAACAATCATCCTTTCCACAGCTTGCACCTGAGATACATGATCATCGTTTGTTCTCAGCTCTCGGCCTTGGATCCTCTGATAGATTCCCACCAGCAAGTCCCGGGGAATGTCCTCTCCATTATCCACCCCTAGGACAAATAGAAAATTATTTTAAGAGACAAATTTGTACATGAAAACATGGTACCACAGGTCTAAAAAAAAATATTTTTTCCAATCATCGCAGGTGACTTTGCACTTTTCTGAATAATCTTTTTGTCCTGATTTAAAAAATGTATATAGCTTTTCTGTAGCACGTATAGTGCCCATGAAGCAGCATCATTTTAATAAGGCATAGGAAATATACTGGCGACATTAAGAAAACAGTAATCTAAATATGGCTGACTGCACTGTCAATACTCCTTCCCATAAAACTCACTAAAACCTTTACTGATGTTGTCCCTGAAGGAAAATTCACAATTAAGAAATAGGAATAACAAACGAAAAACCACATACATTGAAAATGCAGAAATAACGTAATAGCAAAAATACTTCTCTCAGAAACTTTATATGATAGAGCAAAACTAAGCATATTTTGGAATGAGCACATCAAACTCCATAAAACAGATATACTGCCTTTGCTGATAATTTTTTTTGTGTATACCAGTAAGAAGAATAATAAGATATATTTATGTTGCTTGCTCGGCTGAACCAGTAGTTTATATTAACAGGATTATCAGAACCGCAATCTATTTAGTTCCTTAATCCTCACTGATCAGCCATCACATCAAAAACAGGCTCCCTCAAGCTCCAACCAGTCGAGGTGTGGACTTCAAATCATTTTTGAAGATGTCCCAGTAGAGTTGGACACATCTACACTGGGATAGAAGTCTATGGCTCATTGGGAGGTTCACAAATCTCTTACCTTCCGGGCGTATCCTTTCATGGGCACGAAGGTATGACATACGTGAATCTCCCATCCAGAGGCCAGATACTACTGACCAGGCAGATGGACAAGTCAATCGATCCATCCAACTCTAGCGTCCAGCACTAAAGAGTTATTCCACAGGACAGGGAATAACTTGTTGATTGCTGGGACCCCAGCAATCCCATGAACAGAGTCTGGGAAAGTGCAGTCGCAAATGGAGCGGAGGTGTACGCTTGACCTCCTCTCTGTTCATGGACACAGATAAGAGTTGTGTTTGGCTTTTTCCAGCAGTCCCACAGACAGGCGTTGTCAGTTCATTCATATATTTCCATGAGGAACAGTAGAGGAATTGCCTACTGCAAACTCTAGCAAAAGCAATTTTCATTTTACAAATATTTTTACAAATCAGATGTTAATATAATAAAGCAGACAGGTCCTCTGCAACTCAGTCCTAGGTTAGCACAAAAAAAAAAAAATCTGTCAACGACACTTGGTCACTTCTGAAAATATAATGTTCATACAGTAACCAGAGACCAGCACACAACTTGGTCAACAACTTTTATACATGCCATGAATATATATATACATATATATACACTCACTGGCCACTTTATTAGGTACACCATGCTAGTAACGGGTTGGACCCCCTTTTGCCTTCAGAACTGCCTCAATTCTTCGTGGCAGAGATTCAACAAGGTGCTGGAAGCATTCCTCAGAGATTTTGGACCATATTGACATGATGGCATCACACAGTTGGCGCAGATTTGTCGGCTGCACATCCCTGATGCGAATCTCCCGTTCCACCACATCCCAAAGATGCTCTATTGGATTGAGATCTGGTGACTGAGGAGGCCATTTGAGTACAGTAAACTCATTGTCATGTTCAAGAAACCAATCTGAGATGATTCGAGCTTTATGACATGGCGCATTATCCTGCTGAAAGTAGCCATCAGATGTTGGGTACATTGTGGTCATAAAGGGATGGACATGGTCAGCAACAATACTCAGGTAGGCTGTGGCGTTGCAACGATGCTCAATTGGTACCAAGGGGCCCAAAGAGTGCCCAGAAAAAATTCCCCACACCATGACACCACCACCACCAGCCTGAACCGTTGATACAAGGCAGGATGGATCCATGCTTTCATGTTGTTTACGCCAAATTCTGACCCTACCATCCGAATGTCGCAGCAGAAATCGAGACTCATCAGACCAGGCAACGTTTTTCCAATCTTCTACTGTCCAATTTCGATGAGCTTGTGCAAATTGTAGCCTCAGTTTCCTGTTCTTAGCTGAGAGGAGTGGTACCCAGTGTGGTCTTCTGCTGCTGTAGCCCATCTGCCTCAAAGTTCGACGCACTGTGCGTTCAGAGATGCTCTTCTGCCTACCTTGGTTGTAACGGGTGGCAATTTGAGTCACTGTTGCCTTTCTATCAGCTCGAACCAGTCTGCCCATTCTCCTCTGACCTCTGGCATCAACATGGCATTTCCGGCCACAGAACTGCCGCTCACTGGATTTTTTTTCTTTTTCGGACCATTCTCTGTAAACCCTAGAGATGGTTGTGCGTGAAAATCCCAGTAGATCAGCAGTTTCTGAAATTCTCAGACCAGCCCTTCTGGCACCAACAATCATGCCACGTTCAAAGGCACTCAAATCACCTTTCTTCCCCATACTGATGCTCGGTTTGAACTGCAGGAGATTGTCTTGACCATGTCTACATGCCTAAATGCACTGAGTTGCCGCCATGTGATTGGCTGATTAGAAATTAAGTCTTAACACACAGTTGGACAGGTGTACCTAATAAAGTGGCCAGTGAGTGTATGTATATATATATATATATATATATATATATATATATATATATATATACATACACACATACAAAATCCAGAAATAGAAGGCGAGCACAGTCACAATAGTCCACACATCAGAACCATCATACGTGTACGAAAGACGCGGCCGGCAATACAACTTCAATGGACATCGCGAAATGGCTGTTGTCAGCTCTTTCTCCACTCCCGATATCACTTCCCCGGCCAGCATGCTATTCATTTGCCAATAAATCTGTTACAATTTCATCAGCTCGTTGAGTGCGACCTTTCTCTCTGGACATATACAGCATTGTGAATTTCCAAGTCCAGCACCTGAAGCTGCCAGTTACCAGCGCTCCGAATGCCGCACACCACCTGAGCATATACGTAATAGCGGTGCCGTCCGCGTTTTCTTTGCTTTTCACATTAATGTATATATATATATATATACATATACATATATATATATATATATATATATATATATATATAGATAGAGAGAGCTCAATGTGGATGTGTGTGTGTGTGTATGTGTGTATGTCTGGGATTGGCACCCGCACCGTCGCAGCTACAGCCACAAAATTTTGCACAGTCATACCTCTGGACCCCGAGAGCGTCATAAGCTATGTTGTGAGGCGAAATTTTGACCCCGCGCGTTCCAATTCACCAAACAATTTTGCCCCTATCTACATAATGGGGAAAAAGTGGAAGGAAAAGTGTTGGAGGCAAATTGACAGCTGCCAGATGTGAACAAGGGGGACTTAAAGAATGAGAGCGATGGCGCCAAAGAGTATATACCGTACAGTTGTTAAGGTGGGGCCCTGACATGGGATACTCACCACACACGGGGATATGAACACGCACACAAAATGCGCCACACACTACCACGTGCTTCAACACATATACCACCCTCAGCACACATCTCACCACACATACACCAACCTCGCCACATAAAAGTTAAAACACAAAAGTCGCCACTCAAAACTCGCCACTCTGTCCCAGAGCTGTTTAAAAGATGAAAAATGAGCTGTGATTGGTTGCTATCAGCAACAGTTTTCTTTGTAGACAATTGTGGTAACTGAGGCCTATTATTCTTATCATTTCTATGGTGTTATCGTCCTTCTGTAAAGCTGGAAATAACACAATTTATTACCGTGCCAACACAGACCACCCTCTGACACAGACTGCAGGGGGAGCCCAGTATCACACAGGATAGGATTAGATACATGGCTCAGCAGTCAGTATCACACAGGAGAGGATTAGCTACATGGCTCAGCAGACAGTATCACACGATAGGAATAGATACACAGCTCAGCAGTCAGTATCACACAGGATAGGATTAGATACACAGCTCAGCAGTCAGTATCACACAGGATAGGAATAGATACACGGCTCAGCAGGCAGTATCACAGGACAGGAATACATACATGGCTCAGCAGTCAGTATCACACAGGATCGGATTAGATATGCAGCTCAGCACACAGTATCACACAGAATAGTATTAGATACACGGCTCAGCAGAGAGTATCCCACAGAATAGGATTAGATACACGGCTCAGCAGAGAGTATCACACAGAATAGGATTAGATACACGGCTCAGCAGTCAGTATCACACAGGATAGGATTAGATACACAGCTCAGCAGTCAGTATCACACAGGATAGGAATAGATACACGGCTCAGCAGGCAGTATCACAGGACAGGAATACATACATGGCTCAGCAGTCAGTATCACACAGGATCGGATTAGATATGCAGCTCAGCACACAGTATCACACAGAATAGTATTAGATACACGGCTCAGCAGAGAGTATCCCACAGAATAGGATTAGATACACGGCTCAGCAGAGAGTATCACACAGAATAGGATTAGATACACGGCTCAGCAGTCAGTATCACACAGGATAGGATTAGATGCACGGTTTTTATGTGCAATATAATCATTATAATTTGTTATAACTAACCACAGTTGGTTACTATGCCCAGGCAACGCCGGCTCTTCAACTAATATATATATATACATACACACACACAGTATATGTATATACATACACACACACAGTATATGTGTATATATATATATATATATATATATATATATATATATTTAGTAAGGAAAGGATAGGCAAATGTATTCAGAACTGAATCAATTTCTAATACTAATTTCCCCAAAATTGTGGATTTTAAGCAAATCTGAATCTTTCAAATCACTCTTCCCTGGTGCCCAATAGACCCCGACACATGTTCTGAGGTCATGACTTGTCTCACCCTACATGACCTCAAGAAGTGATGCGTGTTCTGACTTAATATGTGTCGGGGCCAGCGAAAAGTGAAGGGAAAAGCAAAGACCAGTGAGGGGCTAGTATTGCAGCGGAGGACCAATGTGGAGCTATGGTGGCAGGCACAAGGGAGGAGCTAGGATTGCAGCGGAGGACCACTGTGGAGCTATGGCGGCAGGCACAAGGAGGGGCTAGAATTGCAGCGGAGGACCAAGTTGGAGATATGGCAGCATGCACAAAGAGGGGCTAGGATTGCAGCAGAGGACCACTGTGGAGCTATGGCAGCAGGCACAAGAAGAGGCTAGGATTGCAGCAGAGGACCACTGTGGAGCTATGGCAGCAGGCACAAGGGAGGGGCTAGGATTGCAGCGGAGGACCACTGTGGAGCTATGGAAGCAGGCACAAGGGAGGGGCTAGGATTGCAGCGGAGGACCACTGTGGAGCTATGGAAGCAGGCACAAGGGAGGGGCTAGGTTTGCAGCGGAGGACCACTGTGAAGCTATGGCAACAGGCACAAGGAGGGGCTAGGATTGCAGCGGAGGACCACTGTGGAGCTATGGCAGCAGGCGCAAGGAGGGGCTAGGATTGCAGCGGAGGACCACTGAGGACATGTAACAGCAGGTACAAGTGAGGGGCTAGGCGAGTATGATTTTTTTTTCCCCTTTCCTGGCCAATGCCTGTATTATCCGTAGGGGTCGGGAGACCTCAGATCATAAATTCCTTATTTTAGTAGTTAAGTTTGCTGAGCATTGCAACTCAGCCCCAAAACTTGCAGCTGAGTAGGTACCTGCCAAGACCCTAATAAAAGGGGGGAGAAACTCAGGAGTGTATTTAGTGAACGATATGACAGTGCCCATGGCTTATTTCTTACCACGTAGATTCTTAATGAAGTCATCCAATTTCATCTTTCGCTCAGCCTTGACGCTCGGACTGTACATGTCCGTGTTGAGGAGAATGATTGCAAACGCCAGTATAAATATGGTGTCTGGGTTCCGGAATTGGCGAACCAGCGCAGGGTTGCATACACAATAACGTTGGCTGGGAACCAATGAGAGATGTAAACGTGTCAAATCTCAAGTGGCTTTTAATGGTGTAATGAACAGAAAAAGGTGGTAAAAGGAGTCACCTGAACGCTTCAATAAGCCTCTCCACCTTCTGAGCCTCCCCTTGAACACGTATGTGAGCCTGAAACTTTCTCAGCGCGTCATCCAGATCCATGTTGGAGAAATCCATTTCATCTACCACGCAGCTAGAAATACAACAGATCCATCAGAAATAGCTTATGGGTTACACTTATTTGGCTACCAATGTAGCAGAGCCAAATCTTTAATTTCAGTTTTTCCAATACTGGACAGCCCCCTTTTAACAGTTTGTTTTGCTCAGGGCAGCAAGTAAACTCACTACATTATCACAAAGCAGAAATGAAAGAGCGTGTACGGTAAATAACTCAGCTCTGCTACATCTGTAGTTGCCACCACTTAGTTATTGATTTCCGGTTGCTTACAGACCACCAACATCTTCTGCTGCGCTGTGTACAGATTGCAATCACTAGCGTCAGCTATTTTGGGGTATAAATAGGAAATCTGACAGAGCCGCTGGGCCGAGCCTTTTCTTACTGGCAGACATAAATTACTAAGGCTAACAAGCTGATGGCATTTCGAATAGCAGCACTGCAGAGTCAGGGAGTCCGAAATAGATTTTCTTTCAATCCCGGCAGAGTCGCCATTATATTAGTCAGGCAATGGAAATCGCTCCCCAACACCGATGTCACTCATGAATCTATATATACACATGTATGTTGGCCCCTTAGAGGGGTTATTTCCCACTTTCATAAATGGATATTATCGGATAGCGCTTGTAAATATGAGCATTTTTGCAATTTACTGCTTATTAAAATTCTCAGCCGTTCTTGAGGTATTAACACTTTTCTTTTGCTTATTGCTTGTTGCCTTGGAGACCGACCACTGCTGCTAGACAGCAGAGCATGAGCAGTGCTTAACCAGCTGTTTTCCATTCAGCTTCTAAGAGCTGTTTTGATGCTGCAGTGTGCGGTTACCTCCTAGTGGTGGTCGGTCTCCAAGACAAAGAGCTGTAAAGAAAAGTGTTATTATCTTAAAAACAGCTGCAAATTTTTAGAAGCAGTACATTGCAAAAGTGTTTGATTTTACAAGCTCTATCTGAATATATCCATCTATTAAGATAGGAAAAAAAAAACCCTTTAATTCATCCGCTTCAAGGGATTCTGACCCTACTACTTGATTTGTTTTGTACAATAAAATCTTTTCCCTGTAAAACATGACGCTCTTTCACAGAAAAGATGGCAATCCTCATTAGCAAGTCGCATACTGCTCTCTCATAAAATGGCAGACCTCCAGCACATCCGTATCCGCTTGCACAAGATGTCAAGTGTTCTCATTCCAGGACACCCCTTCTGCTCGCATCCAAGAAAGCTCAGCACATCCTGCTCTAGCAGACATGGATAGACCCCGGAAAACACCGAACAAACATGCACACAGGATAGCGGCACTTTGCCTCCTCTACAATAACCCCCCCCCCCAGGTAGTCCTGGGAACCATGGTGCCTTACTCTAAAACATCCCGGTTAAACTGCTTCTGGCGGTTTCCGAGGAACTCTCCGATCATTTGACGGCTCAGGCCTTTCCTCTCGAGGATGAAATGTGCGACCCCCACAGGGGTATCGGATAGGAAGCCCCTCTCGATCAAGTACTGGATCCCTTTTTCTGGTTTTCTATGGTAAAAAAAAAAAAACACAAAACAGATTTAGTATAATAAATCAGGTAAACATCTAATAAAATATTACCCATGAAACTAAGAAATACAAAACTGTGCTTATACCCAGTTTGAAAAGTCACCCAAGCCAATACATCGATCGCAAGGTGTCTTCCAGCGATGAGCTGTAATCTATGACTGACCCTGGTAGCAAGTGTTCAATTCTGCCACAGCACCCCCACAGGGTAAAATAAGTATTACAAAGTTTGAAATAAACAGGGCTGTACATGTAAAACAAAGATGTACAAGGTCCTCTTGAGTACAGACTCTTTGCTAGCCTAAGTTTACACACAGATTTTTGAGGTGTTCAAACATAGTAAGTTTTTCAAGTGGAAACTGCTTCAGGAAACACTCCTCATTGGGAAGAATTTGGAGTAGTTTTCTTTTTTCATGACAAGGTTTAGGAAGAGTGTTTGATCCTGAAACCCTTTTTGCAGCCTTTTGCTTGGAAAGTTGCTAGTATGGAGCAGATTCTATCAAGATCGACTCCAAAGCAGAGGCACGTCATTTTTTTTTTGTTTGTTGCTTTTTTCCTTTATACCAGACGTTTTTCAAAACCTTTTCATGAAAAGAAAAGCTTGAAAAAAAAAAAAATCGTCTATGAACAGAAAAAATCCTAAAAGGTATGAACTGGGATATAAACTGGTGTGCATGCATTACAAACAGAAAGGTAGATTTCACAGAGAAATGAGTAGGAATTTTTTTTTTTTTTTAAATTTTAAGTATTAGCGCTTATTAAAGAGGACAAGTTGCTGGGACAGAAGTAACAAGTTTTTGTTCTTATTTTTTTATTTTTTAAATCCACTGTACGGTTCCTGAGATATGAGCCATTTTATTTATTTAGAGCTCCCAGAGCAATTATGCAGAGTAGCCTAAAGACACGCCCCAGAGGATCCCGTGAGCTGCAGTGCTGTGCAAATTAATTGGGACAAAGCATTTTTTTTTTTTTTTTAAGTAAAATCGTAAGTTGGTTACCAGTCAGTGATTCAAACCAGTTTTAACTGCTTTGAACAAGCGCTCACACCTGTTCAAAGCAGTTAAAACTGGTTTGAATCACTGACTGGTAACCAACTTACCATTTTAATGCTTTGTTCCAATTAATTTGCACAGCACTGTATGCCCCCTTAGTAAAGGCAAGACCCATATCTCAGAAACTGTATGTCGTATATTAAAAAAAAAAAAAAAAACTCAGGAGAGCAGCAGGAATAAAATCCAAAAATGGTCGCTTTTGATCTGGTGACAGTTCCTCTTTAATGCAAAAAAAAAACTAAAAAAAAAAAAAAAAAAAAGCGTGAGCATACCCTAACCCCTCTTCAACTTAAAAATTTTTTTTTTTAAAGGGTTTGTAAAAGGGTTATCTAATATAATATAATCAGCATACCATGAACTCTAATTTCCAAATATAAGAGAGTCACAGTTTGGGTACCATCTTCTGATCTCGGGTGACGTAGGAAAGCATGTATGTGGAACTCTGTTTTTCAACTTTTTTAATCTTCAAGGTGGAGAACTATTTACAACCATGAGCAAAATGATTTACACACAATATTTCTAATATCCATCACCATTTATATGACAGCTTCTTAAATTTACGACCGGGGACATATCCGCTCCCTATGAATCAGCATCATACAATCTCCCCATGGCCCATAACAATAATACAAAACACATTTATATGGGTATTGTAGGATTACCATACTAATAAAGCTGTTATTTTCCGTTCCTGTATTGTGAACGTGACCCAAAAACACCTGGGTTGATAGCTAAGAATCCTAAATTAAGAAAGGTAATTACAATTAATAAATAACATGTTAATTCTCTGCTTTTACGATGTCTGCAGATTGTATTTTACAATATAGAGTCATGTCCCCCCTCCCGAGTACAAAATTTCCACTACAATTTCGCAACATATTTATTATCACATGTGGATTTGATCCTACACACTACAAAAAGGAAAATCCATAATGAAAAATCATAGCAAAAAAAATGACAATGTTGCTTATGTAGAATCAGCACACCAGGACAATTTCTGCTGCGGATTTGGATGCAGACAAATTTCCACCTTGAAAGTCCATATAAGGAAATCTGTAGCTTGTGGTTATTCTCAATAATTAGTAAAATTGCAAACAGCTTGTAAAAACCAGCAACTTTGCAAAATAATTCTTATTAAAAATCCTCTCTGTTCGCAAAAAGTGTTAATTCTATACAATACTGCTGGTTGCTAGCTACCGGTTACCTCTGCAGTCTAACAGCAGTGATCAGTTTCTCCGGCAAGGAACGCAGCACTGACAAGCTCTTTTGCAATATAGTTTGGAAGCATAGCTCTGAAGCTGGTTGGGTCATGAACCTGCCTCTTCGGCTCAATGCAGTCACTAGTCCGAGCTATCAATTATATAACATGCATCCTGCATTTTTAACCACATTAGCCCTCTGCAAGTGCATGCTGTCTAAATTTCAGTTGTCTCTGAGCTAGTGGATAAAGACTAGCTATAATGTCTCTTATACACAGTACAGATATGAGGGATTCCTGCTTATTTCTTGGTTTAGGACATGTTCTGAAGCAGAAGTACTGATCAGTGTGGCTGGATTCACAGCTACACTGCTCAGCAATACTGAGCAGCGTGGTTGTGAATCCAGCTTAGATATACTATATCACTTATTAACCTTAACACAGTAGGCCCATCTTGTCTGCCACCACTTAATTTTTTCTCACTCTACTCCTCATTCCTCCTCCACCCCTCTCCATTGAGTATCCTAGGAGATGTGACCTGACGCCTCACGGTATTGGCAGTCCATCCAGCTTTAACCAAAATGCATTTTAGATGTTTATCCTACCCCCAGAGTGGATGGAAAAAATGGCTCATAAGGGGGGGGTAACAGATTTCTGTGATGAGATAGGTTCATAAGTTTCTTATATTTATTTGTACTATTGATTTATGCAAAGTTTTCAGAAATTAAAGTGACCAAAATGTCACGTCACGCTTCATTTCCTTCAAGACGATATCAGTTTATTCATGAATTTCCTTCTGCCACATGCAAATGAAACACCTGGCTCCGGCATACACACCACAACGCACCCAGGACTTATGTTACAAGGCCAGAATAGAAACATGGTGAAGTCCAAAGTCAATAAGTCAACCTGCTGCTCACAATAGAACTACAACATCCAGCATGCCCTGCCAAATACAGACTGTTGGGGCAAGCACGAAAATGTGGTTTCACAACAGCTGTAGAGAGATGGGTTCTTGAAGGAGACAGGTGCAGGAGAGTAATCTTTCCAGTAAGAGTGATTTAAAGGGGATTCCCCACTAAAAGTACATATCCAGGGTAATAATGACAGAAGTACAATGACTTCTCATGTGACTAATCTTATTCATAAAACAGATGTACGGAGGTCATTTGAGCAAGCGACCTTTCCCCACCATGGGCCAAAGATAGCTACAATACAAATATCATAGTCTAAAAGCAGTGAGCCTTATCAGGTTCCCCCTACTACCAAAATAAAAGGAAAAAGATGATCTCTGGAGTCAGGTTATAAGGTAACCAGACCTAAATCTTCCATTAATTAATGGCTCTATACAGAAAAGCAGCAACAGTAGGGAAATGACTTTTCTGAATTACAAGAATCTCAACTTGAGACACATATCCCAGGAGATTGCCTTACATCTGACGTAGCTCATGGGTGAGCAAGTTGTTAGGAGGCTACGTATCTCTTCTGCGGCTTATAATTGTCAGTGACTAACCTAGTAAAAGATCAAAAACACAAGTCCTATAAAAGAGGCAGATCTGTGGTTACAGGCCACACCGGGGTTAGTGATGACAGACTACCATTAGCCACATGCACAGACTGATATATGACACACATGCACGATCCGGGCATGCTTTATCACTTCTGTTACCGACAGAGCCCATTATGGCTGTGCTAAGACTGCATGTAAAAAACATCAATTATCAGACACTTCAACATACAGAGACACAAATCCAGAGATCTAATGTAGTCATCTATTGGCGGAAATAATAAGGACTTCCGCCAATTTGGCATTGCCCATCCAAAGAACCGACAACCCGGCATTGCCCATCCAAAGAACCGACAACCCGGCATTGCCCATCCAAAGAACCGACAACCCGGCATTGCCCATCCAAAGAACAGACAACCCGGCATTGCCCATCCAAAGAACAGACAACCCGGCATTGCCCATCCAAAGAACAGACAACCCGGCATTGCCCATCCAAAGAACAGACAACCCGGCATTGCCCATCCAAAGAACAGACAACCCGGCATTGCCCATCCAAAGAACAGACAACCCGCCATTGCTCATCCAAAGAACCGACCACCCACCATTCACTGCCCATCCAAAGAACCGACAACCCGGCATTGCCCATCCAAAGAACCGACAACCCGGCATTGCCCATCCAAAGAACAGACAACCGGCCATTGCTCATCCAAAGAACCGACAACCCACCATTCATTGCCCATTCAAAGAACCGACAACCCGCCATTGCCCAGGTAAAGAACCGACAATCCAGCATTGCCCATCCAAGAATCGACAACCCGGCATTGCTCATCCATTAGTCCGACAACTTTGCATTACGCATCCACCGATCCAACAACCCTGCATTACGTATTCACTGATCCTACAACCCTGCATTACACATCCACCGATCTGACAACCCTATTATACATACCACCACCTATTCTACATGCCCCGCTCTGTATACATGTATTTACAACGTTCCTGCGCCATATAAACGTTTGCTCTTCATTTTTTTTATTATCCTTTTTATGCAACTCTTCAAATCAATAAGTCGTATTGTCCATTACAACATCACAAGATTTGCGCAAAAACTACAGATGTACATAAAATCACTCCGGTGGAGGGGACTAGGGCACATTTGAGCAAAAATTTTGTGACTTTTCTAAAAGTTACAAATTATGGATCGTCTGAAAACGTCTGTGAGCTTTAACCTTGTCCATAATGATAACTATAAGAAAGCGCAAGCGAACACTTAAAATAGACTTTAAAAGAGGTGCAAATTAAAAGAAAAATAAGCCTCAATTGAAAAACAGGCAAAAAGAAATGTCAAAAAGTAGCAAAAAAAAGTCGCAAGTTCGACATTAAATTAGGGCAATTATGTCACCATGAGGCGAATCCCGCGGTCCATTCAAGCTGATGTTACATAATCACATGCTGAGGAAACTTAGCATTTTAGCAGTCCAATAATCCTGATATTCCCTGATGTCGGGGATGCGGCATGCGGTCAGTGAACCTGAAACGCGCCCTCCATGAACAGAGATTGCTGCAGGCCTGTGGTGGAAACAAGCTGTAAAAGGAAAACGCCACTTTTCTGGATCTTATATCACTAGTTACAGTGTAGAATATCCAGATGGCATGGCAGCTGCAAAACACGACCTGTCTATTATTGTTTTCGCCAAAACCCATTTTAATTAAAAGGAAAATTTAACAAAGATTCAGTCTCCAAAGCACAGGTTGTGCCCCCTTTGCAAGCAAAATCAAAGGTCTGATGCTTTGTAAGAGAAATCACTCCATACAACCAGTAGATGGCAGCACACAGCCATTATTTGTGGAGCAGAGGAGCAGCACAGATAATCCATTCCTCCATTTATACATTCACTATGGATTTAAAAACATGGCGGCTTTTATTTCCCATTGCTTTAGATATATCATATTCAGATTATCATGCTGAGGTAGCCATTGGTACTTCACTTTTGTCTAAAAGCAGCCGCACGTCTTATCTCCACTGCTCTCGGCACCCTTCCCATCTCTGGAGGAATTGTGTTTCACATGCTGGGCAGCAATAAAAGTGAAATGTTCAGGAAGTAAGGGAGCAGAGATCTGTAAAAGAGCATGCAGGCAGCTGTACATAAAGACCATGTGTGTGAAAATGTGACCGTCACACCGGTAATCTCACACATGGCAAACCTTGGCAGCATAAAAATATGGCAGCACAGAGCAAAAATAATCCCCTGTGGGCTAGTGTGGCATAATCTAGAGCAGTCAGACATACACAGAAACTTTTCCTTACTTTTTAAAAGCCCTGAAAACCCTTCAAATCCTCCAAACCCCAACACCACAATTGTTAGTAAATATCTTTAAAGGGTCATCCGGTAAGACTAAGTGATCACCTCTTATTATTGATCTGTGGAGTTTGACCGCTGGGATCTGCACTTAGGATGGAGAGTGCGTGCTCAGCCGTCACTCCGTTCATTCCCTACAGGGCTGCAGAGAGCTGGGCTCAGCTTTTTCCAGAAGAACGAACAAAGCGGCATCCAATTTTTTAAGGGGGATAAAACATTTCCCAGCCTGCCAATCGTCATAGGTCTCATCAATCGAACCCAACAGATCATTCAGTAATAGGAAAAGGTGATAAAGAGGTCATCCGGTGAAAATTAGATACTGATTTTTGTGGTGTTGGGGGGTTTTCATTAGAATAGATCCCAGTTCCGAATCTGTAATTTTTAGATTTCTACTTAATTGCATTTACAGCCTGCAAATAACCCGCATTTTGCATATTAATCTATACAGAGGGCTCTTGCACAATGTCAAGGACAGGAACAGGACCCCACCGGGAGGTGGGGAACCTCCTATTTGCAGGTTATAACGGGGGAAATGCAAATGAGCAATTACAGATTGGTAGTGAAGCATTGTGTGATGACCCTCGTGTAGGGTGATTTCGTTGGTGACAGAGTCCCTGTACATCCTTTCTAGCACCTACTTGTTGAAGAGGTTGAGGCCAATACGGTACTGTCTTCTCTGGACCACATCGTTGTTGAACGCAGGCGAGTCCCAGCTGTGCCTGGTTTCCCTCTGGTACGTCTGCTTACAGAGCGTGTTTGGAGGTTCCCGTAGACTATCCCGGGAAGAGGAGCCTGAGCTGCAGTTGATGGTTTCGTTAGAGTTGGTGGTACTATTTAGACTTTCGTTATCCCCGTCAGAGTTCTCCCCAAGTTCCTGTTTACCGTGATGGAGGTGCCGGACCCCTCCCATGCTACCTCCAACTCCCACCTGTGTCCCATTATTTCCACCACCAGAGTCCGATGGGGTAGGCGGAGGATCGGGGTGGTAATGGCGATGCGGGTGAGGGGAGCGAGCAGGTCCTTTGTGAGGTGCTTGTTTAAGAGTCCCATGAGGGCTGCAGTTCTCTTGTTCATACACAACCTGCCTATTTAAGGACCCTCGATCTGACCTATCGCTCAGGTCCACGGAACTGTCACTAGGGGGCTCGATAGTGAGTAAAGGAAGGTGAGCCCCTCTCATGCGAAAGTCTCGGCACTCCATGCAGGGTGTGCTCCGCCTGCTACCGTTCTCCCGACTGTCTTCCC
Organism: Dendrobates tinctorius; assembly: GCF_039654945.1. NCBI lineage: Eukaryota > Metazoa > Chordata > Amphibia > Anura > Dendrobatidae > Dendrobates > Dendrobates tinctorius. The sequence continues at coordinate 24,432,785 of NW_027361788.1, read as the reverse complement.
GCGAGGAGGAAGTGGCCCAGTATTCCTGCCGGGAACTAGTTCCTTGTGGAGTGTCCTGATCGGAACTTGGAGGTCTATCAAGGGAAAGGGGAGACACCGGCACTCCCTCATCCATGTAAAGTGTGACGTCACTGAAGGACGTAGCGGTGCTGTCTCCATGTTGCTCTTTGCTTTCACTTTTTTCTAAACTTCCCTTTTCAGCTCGTGGATCGGTGCAGTGCATAGATCGGCAGCTTAGAGCGTCGTCTATTGACTCGGCCAAAGACTTTACCTGACAAGGAGAAGAAATGGAAAGTCACATCAAGCAGCTAGCGGAGGATTGGATATATGTTCTAATAGTGCTTTCATCTCTGGACACTTTTTTTAATTTATTTAAATACATGTATTTTGGGCGAAAAATTATTTTTGCAATTTCGTTTTATAAAAATTTTTACACCAGGCTGCAAAATGAGGAAACAGAATATCCATCAGTGAGCATATGATTTATAATAAAAATATAAATACCGTATATGCATGGGAAAGAACAGCCTATTTAGGGCCGAACTGTGCTAAATTTTTTAATAAAACGCAAATGCAAAAATTATATACCTGCCATTTAAGTATAATAAAAAAGTCTACAAAAGGTGGACAACCCCATAAAAAAAAAAAAAAAAAAAAAAAAAAAAAAGCTGGTTTACAATTGATATTTCTTGGGGAACACATGTATTTACCAGGTGAGAGCCGAGCTTAAACTATTTGCTTTACAGTAAGGCAGCAAAGACTAATGTTAACCAGTTCATCAGTCTTGCTTCAAAGGCCTAGAATTAGAAGGCTCGCCTTACACTTGCAGTTGTGTGACCTGCGCAGACTATTTCGGGAGGCTCTACTATGTGAGGTGTCGTCTGTAGGGTTATTTATATCATGTTTGACTTGTTGTTGGGGCAGTGGAATTTAAAGTCTATCTTTCACTTTATGGGATGGTCGATCCTGACCATGAAGAGATATATGCAGTCTACTACATGTCTAGGCTTCATTACCATTTTCTTTAAATGGCGTCCTGGATGCTTCATTACCATTTTCTTTAAATGGCGTCCTGGATACTTTCGCATTATATATTTATAGAGATTGGAGATTTGTATCCTGCTAAAAAAGATCCAAATCCAATGCATGAGACAGCGTTCTGCAGAAAACCATTCTCAGGCTCCCCACAGCAAACTTAATTCTGGGAATAACCCTTTAAGATGAACGTTTTAGGCATCTAGCTGAAGAGACAGCGATCTCATGAGTCTAAGTGTATTCAGACTCTGCACACTCTGCCTGACAGCTGCAGCTTGCACCGAGCAGCATGAGGAAATCTCAGCATTAGCAGGGAGGAGGGGCCCTGAGGACTCGGAGCTATCAATTAGGCTAGGTGGGCAGAGACTCAGCAGCAGAGAGAAAAGACACAGAGGAGCTGTCAGCCACATTAGGAAGATGGAGATGGAGTTTAACTTTCCAAAATTATACAAATGAGAGGGGAAAGAGGTGCTCCATTACGGCAATAACAAGTGAGAAGGCAACTGGAGATTAAAGCTCACCTGGATGGCTTGTGTCCCAGCACAACTCAGTTGAACGTGAGGATAGAACAAAAGCGAGGCTGCTGCTCCGGCAGCTGACCCACAATGAGGTGGGAGAGGATTGAAAGAAATGTAGAACACAGCGGTTAGATCCAGGACGCAATCGAAGAGGGTCAGAGATTGGATGTGCGTTAAATAGGAGTTTTTATTCATAGAACGCATTTCGGACCTGCTTCAGCTCCTCCCTCAGGCTCAAAATTTTGAACCAACTACAAAATAATTAATATGATTTAAAAAAAAACAACTATTTAACGCACGTCCAATGTCCGATTCTCCTTGGCAGTGCTTGAATCCAGTCTCTCTGTTCTCCATTTCTTCCAAAACTAATTACAGTATACATCCATTCTGACATGATTTTTCAGAATGAGTACAGCAGCCTCCACAGGTCTTATAGATCTAGCTTGACTATCCTTCCGGTCACCAGTTTTGGCCAATGTGGAAGTAAGGCCACCATTTTTCAGGGCTTATACACAGTATTCCATAATGCTGTATATCTTCCCCAACCCGACCTGTAAGGCTACTTTCACACATCAGTTTTTTGCCGTCAGGCAGGATCCGGCTTTTTTTTTAGAAAAAACGGATCCGGCATAAATTTTGGAGAACTGTAGAAACGGATCCGTTTTTTTGCTGGATCCGTCTCTGTTCCTGGCGGCTGGCCAATTGGATCTGAGCATGCGCAGACTTAAAAAAACCGGATCCGGTTGCTGGATCCGTCTTTTTCTGGATCCGGCGCATTCCGGCGCCCATAGACTTTCATTGTAGCAAAAAGCTGGAAGCGCCGGATCCGGCGCTTCCGGCTTTTTCGCCGGAGACAAAAAACGTTACAGTAGACGTTTTTTCAAGACGCCGGAATGAGACAAGTTGCCGGATCCGGCAAAAAACGGATGAAACGCAATGCCATCCGGCGCGATCCGGCGCTAATGCAAGTCAATGGGGAAAAAACGGATCCGGCATTGCATTTTGCCGGATCCGTTTTTTCCAAAAAAAGCCGGATCGCGCCTGAAGGCAAAAAACTGATGTGTGAAAGAGGCCTAAGAGAAGAAAAAAATTCTCATTATACTCACCTGTGGGGAGGTCCGGTCTGAGGGGTGTCTTAGGACTTGGTCTGGTGCCTCCCATCTTCTTACAATCACCGTCCTCCTGCTTGCTTCATGTGAATGACGCGTCCCTTCGTCATCCATGCAATCTCCTCGGCATTGCGCTCTTCCGCAGACGTACTTCTCTGACCTGTTGAGGGTAGAGCAAAGTACTGCAGTGCGCAGGTGCTGGGTCTCTCTGACCTTTCCTGGCGCATGCGCACGGAAGTACCTTGCTCTGTCCTCAACAGGGCAGATAATTACATCTGTGCAGAAGCGCGATGCAGAAAATATTGTATGGATGACGAAGGGACGCATCATCCACATGAAGCAAGCAGGAGGACAGCGATCGTAAGAAGATGGGAGGCGCCGGACCAAGTCCTGAGACACCCCTCGGACCGGACCTCCCCACAGGCTAGTATAATAAAAAAGTTATTTTTGTTCTCTTACAGGTCGGGTTGGGGGGAAGATATACAGCATTATAGAATGCTGTATAACAGTCCTGAAAGGTGGTGGCCTTAATTCATATCGGCCAAAACTGGTGACAGGTTCCCTTTAAAAAATTATACAGCAGTACTGAGTAGTGTAGCTGTGAATGCAAACTTGTTCATTCTGTGTGTCTCTCTCTGCTTGTTTTCCCACTCCTTCTCCCCTTTCTATAAAGCATAATTGGAGGAGGTGTAACCTGTCAGCTCACTCTGTTGGTCCCAGTAATCCTTTGCGAGAATTACCGCGATGACGTCCGTTCTCGCGGGATCGTGCGTCATCGCTTGCAAAGGATTACTGGGACCGGGAGCGTGGAGAGAGGCGGGAAGGCTGCGCAGGACAATCGGAAGGTGAGAAAAACAATATTTATTTTAAATTCTATTTTTTAAAGGGATATGGTACCCAAAGCCCGGAGGACAGTCTCCTCTCCTCCGGACCATGGGTACCATCCGCAAATGTTCTGCTTACTTTTCGCATGGTGTGCACAGCCACATGCGGAAAGTAAGCAGAACAATGCATTCCTATGGGTGCGGGATCGCCGCGATTCCGCTAAATTAATGAGCATGCTGCGTTTTTTACCACAAAGCGATTCCGCCGCGGTAAAAACCGCAACATTAGCACAGCATTGCGGAATCCCATATGAATGCATGGGATGCTTATTTTTCGCGGTTAAAACTGCCACGAAAACGCGAAAAAACCGCCACGTGTGAACATAGCCTAAGGCTATGTACAGACATTGCATTTTTCTGCCGTAGATTTGTCACAGAACCTGAAGGAACTCTTGATGCCAGCAAAGAGAATGAGAATCCTGAAGTGTCATGCACACGCTGCTTAATTTGTGACCTGCATAGTTGGCAGCATGGTAATTCTTTCAGCGTTTTTCAGCCATTGACTTCAAAGAAGCATATATACACACACGTGGTCAAAATTGTTGGTACCCCTGATTTAATGACAGAAAAACCCACAATGGTCACAGAAAAAACTTGAATCTGACAAAAGTAATAATAATTTCCAGAATTCGTCTCTTCCTCAGCCCTCAATCTACTAAAACTCTTGTACATGCCCTCATTATCTCCCGCCTTGACTACTGCAACTCTCCTCTGTGGCCTCCCTGCTAACTCTCTTGCACCACTCCAGTCTGTCCTCAACTCTGCTGCCCGGCTAATCCACCTCTCTCCTCGCTACTCCCCTGTCTCCCCCCTCTGCAAATCCCTCCATTGGCTCCCAATTCACCAACGAATCCTGGTCAAACTACTAACACTGACCTACAAAGCCATTCACAACCTATCCCCTCCCTATATCTCTGAACTAATCTCCCAATATCTTCCCTCACGTAATCTTCGATCCTCCCAAGACCTCCTACTCTCCTCCACACTTATTCGCTCCTCACACAACCGCCTCCAAGATTTCTCTCGAATATTCCCTATACTCTGGAATTCCATGCCTCAACACGTCTGATTATCCACCACCCTCGGATCCTTCAAACGGATCCTGAAAACCCATCATTTCAGGAAAGCTTACAGCCTGCAATAACCATTCTGCCGCCTCACCACCGCCCGAGCTGCCGCCTCAAAACCACCTGAGCTGCTGCACCCCCGACCTTCTGTCTCTTCCTCACTATCCCATAGAATGAAAGTCCGCAGGGACAGGGTCCTCTTCCCTCTGTACCAGTCTTGTCATTGTATGTAACCCCCTTCTCATGTACAGCACCATGGAATTAATGGTGCTATATAAATAAATAAAATAATAAATCAAAAATCTATGAAAATGAACAAATGAAAGTCAGACATTGCTTTTCAACCATAATTCCACAGAATTTAAAAAAAAAACAACTAAAATAAAACTCATGAAATAGGCCTGGACAGAAATGATGGTACCCTTAACTTAATATTTTGTGCACAACCTTTTGAGGCAATCACTGCAATCAAACGATTCCTGTAACTGTCAATAAGACTTCAGCACCTCTCAACAGGTATTTTGGCCCACTCCTCAAGAGCAAACTGCTCCTCCATTTGTCTCGGGTTTGAAGGTTGCCTTTTCCAGACGGCATGTTTCAGCGCTTTCCAAAGATGACTAACTGAAAAACCCCCTCATGATTTCTGACAATTTGTTATCAGATAAGCCATTCCTGTTTACCTACCATTGATTCATCATTGTGTCTAATAGGCAGTTTTTTATCTGGGTACTTGATGTGACAATTTTTATATATACTTCATATACATAACAGTGGTTTTGGGAAAGGGCATAATTTGCTGCAAATTTATATGTAACTGGTTCTACTGTGTGTGAGTGTTATGCATCTATTCAGACTGTCTGGACTTTCTACCTTTTCTCACATGCATATATGATTGCATAAATCTACTTTACTGAATTCATGAAGATATTCTAAGCAAATGGATACAGGCCATCTGGCCCTCTGTTTCTAATCTGTCGTCTTATAGGATGATATAGGAGATAGTCATTTTGTATAGGGCCAGGTAACTCTTTTCTTCACATCAGCTGAGTGAAATTGTTATCAGATGGTAGCACGTATTATCAATTTGTATACATATTTATGTCCATTTCCCCTTTTTTTCTGTTTTTTGAAGTTTTTGGGCTATAATAGTATTGTGCAGCTTTTAACTGCTATGATTCAGGTTTTTCTGACCACATGATTGGGTTGGCAGATTCAGCTGGTTAGATTTGGTTTGACTGCTATACCTTATCTCTTTCTAGCAATACAATAGCCCGTTTTTACTAGGCTTTATAATAGGGGACATCTGTGCAATTTTATACTGTTATTTTTGGACTTAATAAAAGTTATATTTTAATAGGGTTTTTTCAGTTAGTCAGTTATAGGTAACCCTTGTTCACATTATACTTGTTAGTTGGCGTCTTTCCAAAGATGCTCAGTAGGATTTAGGTCAGGGCTCATAGAAGTCAACTTCAGAATAGTACAATGTTTTCCTCTTAGCCACTCTTGGGTGTTTTTAGCTGTGTGTTTTGGGTCATTATCCTGTTAGACCCATGACCTGCGACTGGGACCAAGCTTTCTGAGACTGGGCAGCACATTTCTCTCTAGAATCCCTTGATAGTCTTGAGATTTCAATGTGCCCTGCACAGATTCTAGACACTCTGTGCCAGATGCAGCAAAGCAACCTCAGAACATAACAGAGCCTCCTCCATGTTTCACAGTAGAGACAGGGTTCTTTTCTTGACATGCTGAACCTAGAGCTGATGTGCCTTGCCAAAAAGTTCCATTTTTGTCTCATCTGTGCATAGGACATTCTCCCAGAATCTTTGTGGCTTGTCAACATGTAGTTTGGCAAATTCCAGTCTGGCTTTTTTATGATTTTTCTTCAACAATGATGTCCTCCTTGGTTATCTCCCATAAAGTCCACTTTGGCTCATAGAACGACGGATGGTGCGATCTGACACTGATGTTCCTTGAGCTTGAAGTTCACCTTTAATCTGTTTAGAAGTTTTTCTGGGCTCTTTTGTTACCATTCGTATTATCCGTCTCTTTGATTTGTCATCAATTTTCCTCCTGCGGCCACGTCCAGGGAGGTTGGCTGCAGTCCCATGGAGCTTATATTTCTGAATAATATGTGCAACTGAAGTCACAGGAACATCAAGCTGCTTGGAGATGGTCTTATAATTTTCTTCCTAATCTCCTGAGACAACTCTTTCCTTCACTTCCTCTGGTCCATGTTGAGTGTGATACACACCATGTCACCAAACAGCACAGTGAGTATCTGTAGCCCTCTATACAGGCCCACTCACTGATTCCAAGATTACAGACACCTGTGATGCTAATTAGCGGACACATCTTGATTTAACATGTCCCCTTTTGTCACATTTTCAGGGGAACCTTCATTTCAGTCCAGGCCTATTTCAGGAGTTTTATTTTTTTTTTTTTTAAATTCTGTGGAAGCATAGTGGAAAAGCAATGTCTGGCTTTCATTTGTTCATGTTCATAGATTTTTGATTTATTATTACTTTTGCCAGATTCAAGTTATTTCTGTGACCATTGTGGATTTTTCTGTAAATAATTGTGGTTTTTTCTGTCAATATACACACACACATACAAACACACAGTGAGGAAAATAAGTATTTGATAAGCTGAAATGTTGCAAGTTTTCCCACCTACAAAGAATGGAGAGGTATTTAATTTTTATCAAAGGTACATTTCACTATAAGAGGCCAAATCTAAAAATAAAACCCAAAAATTCACATTGTATGATTTTTACATAGTTGATTTGCATTTTATTGCATGAAATAAGTATTGGATACAATAGAAAAACAGCATTTAATATTTGGTACAGAAACCTTTGTTTACAATTACAGATGTCAGACGTTTCCTGTAGATTCTTCACCAAGTTTGCACACAATGTAGCAGGGATTTTGCCCACTCTTCCATACAGATCTTCTCCAGACCTTTCACGTTTCGGGGCGGTCGCTGACCAACATTGAGCTTCAGCTGCCTTCAAAGACTTTCTATTGGGTTCATGTCTGGAGACTGGCAAGGCCACCCCAGGACCTTAGTTGCCCTGGCTGTAGGTTTCGGGTCATTGTCATGCTTGAAGACCCAGCTATGACTCTTCAATGCTCTTACAGAGGGAAGGAAATTGTTGGACAAAATCATGTGATACATGACCCCATCCATCCTCCTTTGTATACGGTGCAGTTGTCCTATTCCCTTTGCAGAAAAACACCCCCAAAATATAATGTCCCCCCCCCCCGCCATGCTTCATGGTTGGGACTGTGTTCTTGGGGTTGTACTCATCCTTCTTCCTCCAAAAACGGTGAGAGTTGATACCAAGAAATTCTGTTTTTGTTTCATCTGATCACACGACCTTCTCCCATGCCTCCTCTGGATCATCCATATGTTCAATGGCGTACTTCAGACGGGCCTGGCCATGTGCTGGCGTGAGCAGGGGGACCTTGCCTGCCCTGCAGGATTTTTATCCATGACGGCATAGTGTGTTACTAATGGTAATGTTTAAGACTGTGGTCCCAGCTCTCGTCAGGTCATTGACCAGGTCCTCCCATGTACTTCTGGGCCGATTCCTCACCTTTCTCAGAATCTTCTTAACCCATCAGGCGAGATCCTTACCCCCTGACCGAGGAAGTTATCTTGTGTTTCTCCCATTCTCTAATAATTGTGCCAACAAATAGTTGCCTTCTCACCAAGCGGCTTGCTCATTGTCCTATAGTCCATCCCAGCCTTGTACAGGTCTACAATTTAGTCCCTGGTGTCCTTAGACAGCTCTTTGGTCTTGGCCATGGTGGAAAGGGTGGAGTGTGATGGAGTGTGTGGACAGATGTCTTTTATACAGGTAATGAGTTCAAACAGGTGCAATTAATACAGGTAATAAGCGCAGAGTAGGAGGGCTTCTTAAAGAAAAACTAACAGGGCTGTGAGAGGCAGAATTCTTGCTGGTTGCTAGGTGATTAAATACTTATTTCATGAAATAAAATGCAATTTAATTACTTAAAAATCATACAATGTGATTTTCTTTTTATTTTCAGATTCTGTCTCACGATACCTGTGATTAAAATTACAGACCTCTCCATTCTTTGTAGGTGGGAAAACTTGCAAAATGGGCTAGTATATCAAATACTTATTTTCGTGTGTGTGTGTGTGTGTGTGTGTGTGTGTGTGTGTGTGTGTGTGTGTATGTATGTTTTGTTTTTTTTCTTTTGATTACTGGTTTAGTAAAGCGGGTGTCTGACGCTTCTCAATTACTAGCACTAGGGCTTGATGTCAGCGGTGTTTTGGAACACTTCACAGATAACATCAACCCTTAAGTACCAATACCTTGATTGCCAAAACAATTGAGACGAGTGAAGGCAAAGCGCCAGAATTGGAGAATCTCATGTGATGTGCCACTTCTGGGGCGGCTGCTAGGAAGAGCCCAATAACCAGGGACCTTCCCAGCCTGATATCATCAGCTCACAACTGTCTGCTTTACTTTTGCTGATTTCATAAAACAGGGGGGACCCCACATCATTATTTTCATTCACTCATTTATTAGGTTTATAGCTGTACAATAAGCTCCACATGCAAGGCACCAATGGGTCGTGGGGTTGGGAAATTATATATTTGCCGGATGTCCATCGTCTATCAGCTTTATTTTAATTCAACTAGCTTTATAAGTTACAAATAGCCATCACTGCTGAACAAAAACTTGGGTAAAAAAATGCACATTGTCCTGTTTTTCCTGCCAAAAGATACAGAAAAGGTGCAAAAATGTCTGCATTCAAATACTCAAGGTGTGCACATACCCTAAAAACCTAAAAGTGTTTTCATTGATGGCAACCGAGTGCTGAAATCAAAGTTGTTTTAGGACAGAAGTGCTAGGATCTTTACTTAAGCCTCTTGGTTTTATCGATCGGTGGGGGGGTCTCGATCCCCAGACACTGGCTGATGAATACTTATGACGTGTCCCTATTTTTGGAACTGGATTTAACATGTTTTCTACTTAATAGGTGGTGGAGCTGAAAAAGTGACTTGTTGGAAGCTACCTGGTCAAGTGATAAAGATGTTATTACTCTGCACCCACGTAGGACCTATACTATTGCATGAATTGATTCAAGGATAACAGAGTTTTGGGGCACCATGGTGCAAAACACTATATAACCCAATGACGTCCTCCGCTTTATAACAATAATTTATATATATATATATATATATATATATATATATATATATATATATATATATATATATTTTATAAAAAAATATTGTATACTTGTCAGGAGGAGACTTGGACTATACAGAGGTAACAATATATTGATATATATTTCTGCGAGTGCAATAACACAAAGGGGAGCCGGGTAATGGGGGGGACTCACAGAGATATAGCAGGAGGAAGACAAATGTAGCTATATAGTGCACTGTGACACAGCTAGGAGAAAGAACACAATAGGAATATATATACTGACGTGGATCCATCACTCATACATACGAGAGGCAGTCATTCCAGTGGATGCAACATTACTCCTAATCGATCTGGTAATATTAGGGTCCCTCTCTGCCATATGCACTGTGAAAACCCCAAGTGCATACAGTATGGGCATCCACTGGATTACAAGAGCATCCACTGACCTCCAAAGAGGTCGAAGCTATTCTTTGTATGGATTACCAAGGTCTGCTGCATTATGGCAGGTAGAGGCATCTAGTAAAGTAAGTATCCCATGAGGTGGGATACGTATGCAGTTATGTTTTATACACTGGTGTCCGTCAGAAGTATACGTAGGAGAATCTGCCCTTCATACACCAAAGGGACACTGCAATGAGGTAAATCAACTCTCTGTAATGTCACCAATTACTTCTCATTATTTGGCTGTACAACATGGCTGCCTCTGTATGTGCCAATGGTGGGTCCACTTTAACAAGGCTCCATAATTGCCCATCACAAAAGATACAAGACTTGGATGGACGTCCTCTTTATTCTAGTCTCCTGTTCCTGGGAATAACCACTCACCCTTATAGCGCCTCACCTGTTTGGAGAAGGAATCCTCCAGTTCTGTGATTTCATTGGAAAACTCCCCCGAGGTGTTGATCGAATCGCCATCAATCCCGCTGCAGGAACCCCCATAGTGAAGACCTCGCTCCCCCTGCCCACGACATGCAGCTACCCCTTCGTCCAATGACACAGGTTTGCCCTGGAAGTATGGGGTGTTGTGGGTCTTGTCATACTCCTCAAAGGAGTACTGCATGCGCATGTTGGATAGGATGATCCGACGGGACATGCGGCTCTCAGAAGCAGAGCTGCGGAGACGTTCAAAGTTCTTATTCATGCGATATTGTCTGAATGCGGTCTGGATGGTGCGAGCCGCTCGCCGGCTGAGGAAATAGCCCCCATACTTCCTCTCCAGCATTTCCACCTACATCAGGAGACAGGTAGAGTTGTGTGTGTAAGAGAGGGCCCCGAGGACACAACACAGAGGGGTAAGAGACAGGAGGTGAAAAAAGAAACATATGGGACAGGAAAAGAAGCAGAAACTTTTGTCTTGAGAGAAGTTTTCAAACTCGTCCTTGAGATTTGTCAATAGTCCTGCTACAGGGCTATGAAAATTGAAAATATGGCTGCTTAGTAACTATGACATGTTTGAAAACAACTGCTCAGTAGGACAGAGGAGGAAAAAAAAGGACCGAAATAACAGACCAAGCCTTGATGTCAGACAGGAGGGAAGTTGGTATGGGTTTCAACACAGCAGATACCTTCTTGTCCTGGAGGTCAGTAGACAATTCATAGCTGTCAGACAAGGCTTTGGATCTTTTATTCTCTTCTTCCTCCTGTTTGCGCAAGGCAACGCTGGCTGGCTGTAACCTGGCCCTTTGACTCCACTGGAGCCCTGGGTGAGACGGGTGACGGGTGGGTGATGGCAAGTCGTAGTGATCGCTTTTCACCTCTCCGCGGTACGGTGGCTGCTGGCCTGGACTGTCAACAATTGTTCCAGATTCGCTGCCAAGAGAGTCGCCACCTTCAACACTGAAGAGATAGACAATGGTAACAAAAGGGCAAATAAAGTGACCACCATTAAAAGAAAAGTTGCTATGGGTAAAATAAAGAAGCAATGACAATGTGCAAACAGTCAGAGTGAAAGTTACACATTGCAATATTAGGTTGGTTCAAGACAGTCTACAAAAAGCACATACGTGTCAATGACATGCCGGCTGTAGCATCAGATATAAAGACCTGGAAAAGGAATATACTGGTAGAGGTGGCGAAACATACAGGCAGCCAGAAAGCATACAGACAAAGGACAGAATATGCTGGCATTAAAAGGCAAAAATGCAGTCAGCCAAGGTGAGTGCACACCTTAAGTGTACACATACAGGCATAAGCAATGGAACAACAGTCTGCCACGAAAAGGGATGTAGTAATGGAGGCATAACAGTCAGCCAGAGGTAGTACATAGCTGAAACACAGCCATGCAGAGGAGCACACAAACATATGCAGGAAAGGAAAAGTCTGCCAGGGAGAGGTATGTACTACAGGAGACCAGCAATGTTATATTGTAGCAAGAGCAGCAAAAGTACAGTCACACACTGTCAGCGGGTACAGGCTGACAGGGAGCACACATACAGCCAGAAAGGAAACAAGTTGTCAGTCAGAGGGTACATGCTGACAGGGGCAGCACTTGTATGGCCATAGAGGAACAAGCTGTCAGAGAGCAGGTACAGTCTGACAGGGAAAGGGATCACATATCCAGCCAGAGAAGGCACAGCTCTCAGGAGAAGGTACAAGCTGACAGTGGCAGCACGTATACAGCCAGAGAGGGCACAAGCTGTCAGTCAGAAGGTAAAAGCCAACAGTGGCAGCACCTATACAGCCAGATAGGGCATACGCTTTCAGTCAGAAGGTACAAGCTGTTTGTCATAAAGTACAGACTGACAGATGAAGCACAAGCTGTCACTTGCAGGGTACAGACTGACAGGGGGAACACAGCACAAATAAAGCTAGAGAGGTAAAAGGTGTCAGTTAGAAGGTACAGGCTAAGAAGGGCAGCATATATACAGCCAGAGAGGCACAAGCTGTCAGTCAGAAAATACAAGGTGACGGGGCAACACATATACAGCCAGAGAGGGCATACGCTTTCAGTCAGAAGGTACAAGCTGTTTGTCATAAAGTACAGACTGACAGATGAAGCACAAGCTGTCACTTGCAGGGTACAGACTGACAGGGGGAACACAGCACAAATAAAGCTAGAGAGGTAAAAGGTGTCAGTTAGAAGGTACAGGCTAAGAAGGGCAGCATATATACAGCCAGAGAGGCACAAGCTGTCAGTCAGAAAATACAAGGTGACGGGGCAACACATATACAGCCAGAGAGGGCACAAGCTGTCAATCAGAAGGGTCAAGCTGACATGGGCAGCACATATACAGCCAGAAATGGCACAAGCTGTCAGAAGGTACAAGCAACAGCGACAACACATACACCCAGAGAGGGCACACGCTGTCAGAAGGTACAGGCTGACATGGGCAACACATATACAGCCAGAGATGGCACACAGTCTGTAAGAACGTACAAGCTGCTAGAGGCAGCACAAATACAGCCAGCGAGGAAATAAGCTGTCAGTCAGAAGGCACAGGCTGACAGGGGCAGCATATATACAGTAAAAGAGGGCACAAGCTGTCAGAGGGTACATGCTGACAGGGGCAGCATATCTACAGCCAGAGAGGGAATAAGCTGTCAGTCAGAAGGTACAGGCTGACAAGGGCAGCACATACAGCCAGAGAGGGCACAAGCTGTGAATCAGAAGGTACAAGCTGACAGGGGCACCACATATACAGCCAGAGAGGGCACAAGCTGTCAATCAGAAGGTACAGGTTGACAAGGGCAGTACAGATACAGATAGTCAAGCACAGAAGAAGCTTAAACAGCCCGAAATGGCAAATACTTTTGATTAGCGACAGCACCACTGACAGCAGTTTTCACCTACAGTCGGCCAGCAATGGTAGCGCAACATACAATCAATATATAAAATATTGAACATGCAAGTATATAGTTACCCATAAGAACATACAAATTTCAAGGAGGCTGAACAAGGCGCATGACCATAAAATCTGCTTGTTTCACACACACTAATACTTTCTGATTATCAGATGAACTTTACCTCTCTGGCCATGTAATCACGTACATAAACATACTGTACAAAGATGGTGGTGATCACAGAGGATTTCTCTACAAATCCCAATCCTGTGTGCCCCAAATAACCACCAATGCCCAAAGCAGAGGTCCCTGAGACTGCACTACCCCCCCCCCCCCCCCCCCCCCCCCAAAAAAAAAAAAAAAAAAAAAAAAAAAAAAAAAAAGAAGAAAAGATCTATCGGCAATCCCCCATTGGGGGTCAAATAATGAATAGGGATCACCACGATTGCCACTGTCAGACATGATGCCCCTTGCCCTCTGATTTTCCCAGAAATATGACATCACAAACACCACCGAGTATCCAAACCATAATGGGATGACCACCGATGGCCCAGGTATCGGCTGCACAGTTGCCCCAAAAACCCAAAGTCAGCTGCACAACTTCTGGGTTTATCAGATGCCGACATAGAAAATTACGCAGGAGATTGAATGCTCAGTTTACTGTGAAAACAAGAAGATCGCAGGTGTTCACCTTGCAAGACAAAGGTGTAGTTGTGAGGAATCTGACCTTCACATGCTGTAAACAGGCCAGGAATGCACATGACAAGGGGTGTCATCATCTGGCTGATTACGATCATGTTCTGCACTCACATGTAAAGTGCAGCTCGTGCAGGGAGACGAGGCGGCTTTCCTCCGCTTTTCTTTCTCATCTTCTTGCAAAGTGCATAGAGGATGTAAGGCTGCATCCATCAACTTTCCCGTGATCACGTTCCAGAAAGGAAGGGGAAACAAGGAGAAACCTCAGAAATGCTCTGCAGGGGATTACTCCGCAGGTTGTTTGTGATGGAAATCCAAAAACCCATCACTATGGAGCTACAGGCAACACCTAGCTCTGCTCCTCCTACCTCCAACCTGGCACAACCCTTCACCCTTCCCGGCACCTATAATTAAGCTGTATCCTTCACAATCACTGACAATAGGTACACAATACATCACAAATCCCGCAGGTCACTTCCAGGTAACACAGCGTGATCCTCACTGCAAGAGAGTCAACTACTAAACCTGATCTTAAGACAGTAAACCAAACAATAAAAGCTGCCAGAAATATTTCATAGATGAGACACCGAATAAATAACGATTACGGCAATCTGACACGTAACAAATAGATGCAGCAGAGCTCAGTTTGTAGATTCTGCTAAGGCTATGTGCACACACTGCGGAATCACCTGCAGGTTTTTCCCTGCGGAACCGCAGGTAAAGTGACCTGCGGTTTGGCCTGCAGTTTTCACACCTCTTCTATGTTAAAAGTGTGAAACCGCAGCGGAATCCACAGAAACAATTGACATGCTGCGGTTTATAAACCGCACCAAAACCGCACGGAAAAACCGCAGCGTGAGCACTGCGGTTTTGAAAACCAATAGGGTTACATGGTACTGTACCATGTCTGCGGAACTTCTGCGGTTCCGCAGGGCCAAAAACGCTGCGGAACCGCAGCAAAAACCGCAGCGTGTGCACATAGCCTTATATGGAGAGGAAAGGCTGCAGATTTTTTGCGTGGATCTGTGTGCGGATGGATAAGCTACAGTGTATCCGAGCGTCAGTAAAGTGCATGGGAATTTCCGTTTTCCTGCTCCCCTTCGTCCAAAAGCCAGAACTACCATACTTTATTTTTGAGGATTTTTTTGCAAGTTGATTTTTTTTTTTTTTTTTTTTTTTTAGTTACACCATTCATTTTACCTGAATGGAAAGTGGGAATAAAATGGAGAGAAAAAAAGCAAAGTTTTGGGGTTTTGTTTCTGCAGCAAAATTTGTAACATTTCTTAACATTTTTGCTTTCTTTCAGACACTTAAACATTTTTGCAAAAAAAAAAAAATAAATAAAATCTGAGATCCATAACTTTATTTTTCCATCCATGAAGCTTGCAATGTCTTATATTTTGCATAGCGGGCAGACGTTTTTATTGATACCAATTTGGGGCATATTTGACATTTTGTGTTATCGCGACAGAGAGGAGCCAGAAGACAGCAGCATCTGATTTCTCCTACTCCTGCACTGGTTAGAAGCACTTTACCTTCGTATTAAACTGTGTAAATTTATTTTGGCAGTGCAGGGGTTAATCTGCTCAGTTGAGCGCTCCTGGAGCGTTAAGGCTCTCAGCTGTGCACTGTTATCCACTCCCATCTTCTATATAATCTGGGCCCTGGCTAGCAGTCATTGTCAGAGAAGCTTATGCTGCATGGCTGGGAGGTGGCTGTTTGGTGGTTATTAGGCTGTGTGCACACGCTGCGGATTATGTGCGGATTCATCCGCGTGGATTTTGTAAAATCCGCAGGTGAAACCGCAGGTCAAAAGACCTGCGGTTTTACCCTGCGGTTTTTCATCTCCTCAATGGAGGAGATGGCAAACCGCAGGAGAATCCGCAGAAAGAATTGACATGTCAATTCTTTCTGCGGAATGAAAACCGCAGATAATCCGCGCGGAAAATTTCGCACCGTCTGCACTGCGGTTTTTGATTCCCATAGGGAATCATGGTACTGTACACCGCAGCAAAAACTGCTGCGGGTCCGCAGCGGCCAAAACCGCTGCGGAACCGCAGCAAAATCCGCAGCGTGTGCACACAGCCTTAGAGTAGGTGGCTCTTGGATTTATCTGCGATTGTTTTTATGTTCCTAGGTTTTGAGCATGTGATAATTCTGTTTCTTCTCCTATTTTAGTTTAACCCCATTCTCTACTCCCAGATGCATCCCTGTTATTTGTGTGTCTATATTTGTATGTTTGGTATTTTCCGTTACCCCTGTTCGTATTACCTTGTTAGTCTGGGTGGTGTATATTATGGTACACTACTACTCCCCTCTTCCCTGGGTGGGGGAGGAATACAGACTGCCGGGGCAGGGTACGTGGCCCAGGCAACTACACCATCAGAAGTAATCTGGGGAACAGGGAAAGCTCGGACATCTCTAGCGTTAGGGACATGGAATGAGCCCTTGATCCTGGGACACCCGACAACAGAGTTGTGACATTAAAAGATGGATAGAGAGTATCCATAAACCACTATTACTCGAGAATAAAATCAATAAAGTTTATTGAATATATATTTAAAAGATGTATATCACAAACAAAAAAGGACATATGCATGAGGTTTTCATAAAGAGGATGTACCAAACATATAGAGCAGTGGTGGTTAGTGATGAGTGAGTATACTCGTTGCTCGGGTGTCCTCCGAGTATTTTGGCGTGCTCAGAGATTTCATTTTCGTCGTCTCAGATGCATGATTTGTCACTGCTAGACAGCTTGAATACATGTGTGTAATGCCTGTTTGTTAGGGAATCTCCACATGTATTCAGCCTGTCTACAAATCGCAAATCATGCAGCTGAGACAAGGAAAACTAAACTTCCGAGCACGTCAAAATACTCAGAGGACACCCGAGCAACGATGCTACTCGCTCATCACTAGTGGTAAGTTAAAAAGAAAGAAAAATCATGTAGGGTAATGGGTCTACATTGACCCCCAGTATAAATCAGCCAATCATCCTATAATTAGTGCAACCATTTCAAGGATTTTCTCCATTATAGTGAAAGGATCAATCACTGGGGCCACCCATATAACGCTAAGTTCACACGTACCGGAACGCTTGCGGAAATTACCGCGAGAATTCCGGAATTCCATTCCGCGGGAAAATCGCATTTTAAATTCCCGCGATTTTCCAGCGGAAAATCTAGCATTTTGCAAGTGTATTTAGCTTGCAAAATGCTAGCGTTTTCCAAGCGATCTGTAGCATCGCTTGGAGAACTGATTGACAGGTTGGTCACACTCGTCAAACAGTGTTTGACAAGTGTGACCAACTTTTTACTACTGAGGCCGCCTATGCAGCATCAGTAGTAAAAGAAAATGCAAAAAAAACAAAAAATGGTGTTATTCTTACCTTCCGACGTCCCGCGCAGCCGTTCCCAGTAATCCTTTGCGAAAATGCCAGCAATGATGTCAGTTCTCGCGGGATCGCGATGTCTTGCGGTAATTCGCGATGACGTCGCGCGAATGACCGCGAGACTTTGTGATCCCGCGAGAACGGACGCCATCGCGGGCATTTTCGCAAAGGATTACTAGAAACGAGAGCGGGGAGAGAGGCGGGAAGGCTGCGTGGGACACCGGAAGGTGAGAATAACAATATTTTTTATTTTAAATTCTATTTTTTACAGGGATATGGTACCCAAAGCCCGGAGGACAGTCTCCTCTCCTCCGGACCGTGGGTACCATCCGCAAATGTTCTGCTTACTTTCCGCATGGTGTGCACAGCCACATGCGGGAAGGAAGCGGAACAATGCATTCCTATGGGTGCGGGATCGCCGCGATTCCGCAAAATTAATGAGCATGCTGCGGTTTTTACCACAAAGCGATTCCGCCGCGGTAAAAACCGCAGCATTAGCACAGCATTGCGGAATCCCATAGGAATGCACGGAATGCTTATTTTTCGCGGCAAAATCGCGCGGTTAAAACGCCACGCGTGAACTCAGCCTAAAGCTAATAACCGCTCAGAGCTTACCCATGATGTAATTAGACAAGTCTCAGACACCACAGCAAAAATGTCCTGATGCGTGTTTCGCCTACGAGCTTTCTCCCCTTGGTTACTCGGTGTCAATCTTTAGGCGATATATGATTTAATCCACTACAAATATATTTACATTTAGGGTGTGTGCACACGGTGCAGATTATTCTGCAGTTCTGCAGCAGAACTGCAAGTGATGTACAGTACCATTTAAGGCTATGTAAAACAAAAAACGCTGTGAACATGCTGACGATTTTTCCATGCAGATTTGGTGCGGATTTAAAACTGCAGCATGTCACTTCTTTTGTGCAGTTCTGCAGCAGTTTTCCACCTGCTCCATTATAGAAATCCGCAGGTGTAAAACTGCAGGGGAAATCCGCACAAAAACTGCTCTAAGGCTATGTGCACACGCTGCGGATTGGACTGCGGATTTGTATCTGTGGAACCGCAGGTAAAATGACCTGCGGATTTGCCTGCGGTTTTCCCCTGTGGTTTATCACCTCTACAATGGCGGAGATGGTAAACCGCAGCAGAATCCGCAAAAAAGAAGTGATATGTAATTTCTTTCTGCGGATTCAAAACCGCAGCTTTTCCGCAGTTAAAAATCTGCAGCATGTGCACAGCAGATTGTAAATCCCATAGATTTACATGCTACTTTACACTGTCTGCAGAACTGCTGCAGGCCAAAACCGCAGCGGATCCGAAGCAAAAACCACAGCGTGTGCACATAGCCTAAATCTGCAGGTAAAACGCAGGTCATTTTACCTGCAGATTTAGGAAAATCTACGCCGAAAATTCCACAGCAGAATCTGCAACGTCTGCACTTAACCTAACTTGCTGCTGTTAAAGGAGGATGTCAGCTGTATAATACAGCCGTGTGTGGATTGGGTTTGGATTCTGAGACAGCACCCAACATAGTCTTGTGTCAGGAAAGTTGTAATAAATCTTATCAAAGTGAGGTGAAATCATTTTTAAGTGGAAATGGGCATGTGGTGTGCAATTTAAGCTAAAGATTTTCATAAGGCCTGTTTCACACTTCCGTTTTTTCAAATCCGTCAAAATCCGTTGTTTTCCGTAAAAAAACGGATCCGCCATTTTTTGCAGGATCCGTTTTTTTGTCCCATAGACTTCCATTACGGTTACCGCGGATCCGTCAAAAAAACGGATCCGGTTTTTTAAAAACGGATCCGTTGGCATCCGTTTCCGTCAAAAAAATGGAAACGGATCCGTTTGGCGGACACAAAAACGGAAGTGTGAAACAGGCCTTACAGATTTTATCCTTTGGCCGGCGTCACACTAGCGTGGAATACGGACGAATGCTATGCGATAAAACATATAGAAAAATTGGAACAGCACCATAGAAAATACCTCAATAGCGTGCACGCTTCCTCAACCAGCAATCAATTGGCTCATTAGAATAAATATCAAAAAAAGGGAAACAGCACAAAAATATCAAAAAAAGTGAATATATATGTCATGATCCAGCGTTTAAATGGATAAGTGAACTTTTTTTCCTTTGGCTAGGTGGCAAAGTGATGTGATTGCCCCCGGTGGCCATTAGAATTATTATACGTGGTGTCGTTCATTCTAAGTTGCCCCGGTGGTGGTGAGTGGTAGCGCACTTTAGTTTCTTTTGTTTAGTGCACGTAATTATAAATCAGGTGTGAGGCTCTATAAAAGAGAGCCAGGTGTGTTCAATCACTGTTAGTAATATTGTGTTCGTTTTTGGGAAGGAAGCCTGGGTGAGGAAGGAGCTGAACATGAGTCCTGCGCAGCCCAGCCAGAGGGGAAGAGTGGCAGCTATGTGGTCTGCAAGAAGGGCTGGCATGGCCTGGTGGAGTCACAGTTTATGGTGTCGGCAGGAAGTGCCTTGCGGTACTCGCTGCGTCCAGACACACGTCACCGTGACTATATATATTTATTTTTTAGGGTGCCAAGGAAAAATGAACTTTGCAAATTGGTAAGTCTTACCCCTCAAATTTGTTCCTTTTGGCGTAAGGATACACCATGTAAAATATGTTGACATTAAATTTAGATTTACCACTTACTCAAGTACGGTATATATTAAAATATACGGTATATATATATATATATATATATATATATATATATATATATATATATATATATATATATATACACACACACACACACACACACACACACACACACACACACACACACACACACACACACACACGCGCACACACACATATATCGCCGCGTTCAGAAACGCCCAATCAAAATATAAAATCAATTAATCTGATCGGTAAGCGCCATAACATACCATACATAACATGGGATATGCATGACGAAAAATACTAAACAAACATTTAAAACTGCAATATGATGTGGCATTGAGCAAAAAGTAAATGATAACTAATCTTAAAAAAAAGAAATTTATAAAATATCTATGACCAAAAAATATATATACATACATACATACATACATACATACATACACACACACACACACACACACACACACACACACACACACACACTAGCTTGGCCCGTGCAAAATTTTCGCACATTGGTGGTCAGGGGCGCAGGGCAATTTCAGCGAAAGCAAGCTGGTCAAATGTAAATGTATTTCATGAGATGATGAACACAGATAGGTATTTATACCGTATTTTTCGGACCATAAGACGCACTTTTTTCCCAAAAATTTTTTGGGGAAAATGGGGGTGCGTCTTATGGTCACAATATACTTACAAATCCTGTTGCGGCGTTCCCGTAGTGGCGGTCCCAATGCAGCCTCCCTGTGCTCTGTGGTGCGGTGGGGTCGGGGCTCTGTAGTGTGGCTGCAGCGGGGCTCTGTGCTGCGTGGGGGGCTCCGCCGGCATTTCGTTAAAGCCTGAAAGCCCCCCGCAGCTCCGTTGCTGCAGCGCGGTGGCCTCCAGAAAGATGGCTGCTGGGAGCGGCGCATACTCAAATTCAAATCACGGCAACGAGATCTCGACCCGAGATCTCGGGACAAGATCTCGTTGCGGAGATCTGAAACTGCACAGCCGCCATCTGTCCGGAGGCCTCTTTTTTTTTTTTTTTTTTTTTTTAAGATTAGTTATCATTTACTTTTTGCTCAATTGTATTTAGCCGCATATTTTGTATATACATATATACCATTTGTAACCTCTTGTTGTGGTGAACTGTGCAGTACCCACATTTTAACCTCTCTTGATTTTCATGTGTCATTTTAATCATACCTTAATAAAGATTATACTTTTATACTTTGGATATAGCTTCCTTTTGCTATTTGGGTGTACATATAGAATAGGTAGATATATAGATTTCAGTCACAAATACAATTAGTATAGTGTGTATTCTGGACATTTATTTAATGAATAAAAGATTTTTTTGGCGTGGGGTTCCCCTATAATAGCCAGCAATGTTTCTGCAGACAGCTGAGGGCTGATGTTAATAGCCTAGAAAGGAGCCTTGGATACTGGCCCCCAGGCTAAAAACATCAGCTCTCAGCCGCCCCCGAAAAGGCGCATCTCTAAAATGTGTCAATTCTGCCACATAGCCTTGCCACACATATCTTTTCCCACTGCCCTGTAGCGGTGGCATATGTGGTAATATTTGCGGGGGTTGTTGTCACCTTTCAGGTGACATCAAGCCCAGAGGTTAGTAATGGAGAGGTGTCAATAAGACGCCCCTATTACTAACCCCATAGACAAATTGTAAAGAAAACACACACCCAGTAAAAAATCATTAATTGAAATAAAGACTTCTTTATTATTCTTAATAAACGATACTTACAGCCACACCTAATCCATGCGAAGCCCTCAATCTCCTGTAATAAAAATAAAATAAAGCAACAATATACCATACCTGTCCGTCGTTGTGTCCCACGCCGTAATCCATATCTGGGGGATATACATTTTTCAACCTGAATGGTGCTAAGCCCTGTTTCACACATCCGTTTTTTGCCGCTAACGGATCCGTTTTTTTGACGGATCCGCGGTAGCCGCTAATGTAAGTCTATGGGAAAAACGGATCCGCCAAAAACATGGCGGATCCGTTTAACGGAAAATGATGGATTTGGACGGATTTAAAATAACGGAAGTGTGATCCAGGCCTAAGATGCGACCGTCCCAGCTGAAAAAGTCTTAGTTACTCACCGGTTAACGGTATTTTTCGGAGTCCATGACAGCACCACCTGAGAGAGGGGATCCGCCCTTCAGGAACAGGAAACCTACAGATACAAAAGGGCGGCACCTCTCCCACGCATCAGTTGGATTACAGAGCACAAGAGGACCACAATGGTTAATAGCAAAATTTATACACAGTGTTTTTTATACAACTATTCCTTACTAGTGTACATATAAGAGAAAGAAGTGCATATCCAAATTTAAACTACAAAAGGGGGGGGAATATACGGGTGCTGTCATGGACTCCGAAAAATACCGTTAACCGGTGAGTAACTAAGACTTTATTCGGTCGTCCATGACAGCACCACCTGAGAGATTTACAGAGAGTAATAACTATTTTAGGGAGGGACTACAGCCTGCAGTACCCTTATACCAAAAGAGAGGTCTGTGGAAGCACCCAAGTCTAGCCTATAATGATTATAAAAGGTGCTCGGAGAGGACCAAGTAGCCGCCTTACATATCTGGTCAATGGAGACTTCTGATCTCTCGGCCCACGAGGACGCCATGGCTCTGGTGGAATGCGCCCTCAGTTTTGCAGGTGCCGGTCTGCCCTTTGAGGTGTATGCAATTGAAATAGCCTCTCTAATCCACCTAGCTAGTGTATTTTTTGACACTCTACAGCCTTTCCTGGGACCTTGATGGGAGATAAATAGGGCATTCTCCTTTTTCCAGGGGTCAGTAACCGCCAAATATTCTTTAAGGCATTCTCTAACATCTAAGGTGTGTAATTTCTCTTCCTTCTCATTAGCTGGATTAGGGAGGAAGGATGGAAGGACTATTTCCTGTGTTCTATGAAAGCTAGAAACTACCTTCGATAAGTACGCCGGGTCAGGTCTGAGTATTACCCTATCGTCCTTAAACTGTAAATAAGGAGGACGCCTAGATAATGCCTGGATGTCGCTTACTCTACGAGCTGAGGTTAGAGCTACCAGGAAGGCTACCTTGAGGGACAGGTTTTTTATAGAGGCTGATGAGATGGGTTCGAATGGAGCTTCTGTCATGGCTGTGAGGACTAGGTTCAAGTCCCATGGCATGAATCTATCCTTCACCACTGGCCTGGATCTACCTGCTGCCTTGATGAATCTACTGACCCAGTAATTACCCGCGATGTTGCAGCTAAAGAGGGCCCCCAAGGCTGAAGCTTGTACTTTGAGGGTACTAGTGGAGAGCCCCAATTCTAGACCTTTCTGAAGAAATTCTAAGATTTGATTTATAGGAGCCAAACCCCCAGCGACTACTCTAGAGTTCTTTAGGAATCTCTTCCAAATTCTGACATAGATCTTGGTAGTAGTGATCTTTCTACTTTTAAGTAGAGTGTCAACCAGGTCTGGGGAGAAGCCTTTATCTTTCAGCAGTGTCCGTTCAAACTCCACGCCGTCAGATGTAGGCCAGCCACCTGAGGATGAAAGACTGGGCCCTGGGATAGGAGATCCGGGATCTCCGGCAGGACCCAAGGATCGGACACTGACATGGTCCTGAGGCATGAGAACCAAGCCCTCCTGGGCCAAAACGGAGCGATCACTATAACTTTCACTCTGTCTCTCCTGATTTTCCTCACCACTAGAGGTAATAGCGATAGGGAAGGGAAGGCATAGGATAGCCCGAAATCCCACTTTATCAGCAAGGAGTCTACCGCCAGGGGGTCTTCTCTGGGATTTAGTGAGCAAAATTGCCTTACTTTCCTGTTTTCCTTGGTGGCGAAGAGATCTATCTCTGGCAGTCCCCACTTCTGTACAATCAGGTCGAAGATAGAGTTTTTTAGGGACCATTCTCCTTGCCTTAAGAGATTGCGGCTCAGGAAATCTGCCGTGGTGTTTTCTTTCCCCTTTATATGTAGAGCTGTTAATGATAGGAAATGCTGCTCTGCTAGCTGGAACAGCCGTTCTGCTACATTCATCAGGGATTTGGAACGGGTCCCGCCTTGGTGGTTGATATACGCTACGGTGACCAGATTGTCGGAGAACACTCGCACATGATGGCCCTGTAGATACACAAGCAGTTCTTTAGCCGCCAGCTCTACTGCTGTCAATTCTTTCAAGTTGGATGACATCTCTATCTGATGATGCTCCCATAGGCCCTGGACCAGAATTTCCCCCATATGAGCCCCCCAACCGGAAGGGCTAGCATCCGTGGTGATTATGCGGGATATGTCATATTCCCAGGGAACCCCTCTGGATAAATTATTCTCGTCTAGCCACCATTCTAGGGACTCCCTTGTGTTTCCGGACAAGGTTAGCTGGCCCTCTAAGTAACCCCCAAGCATTTTTTGATGCCTTAAGACCTCGCCCTGTAGAGTTCTTGAATGAAACTGGGCCCACTGGACCGCCGGGATACAGGAGGAAAGTGAACCTAGAAGGGACATGGCTTTCCTGAGGGACATGGTCGGGTTATTGGAAGCGTTCAGGACCTGATAGTGTAGGCGAACCAGCTTCTCCGGGGGCAGACAGCATTCCTGTTTTTCGGAATCTAGGATGAGGCCCAAGAATTGTTTGATTCTCATCGGCTGTAACCGAGATTTTTTTAATGTTAAGCAGCCATCCTAACCGTTCTAGGGCAGACCTTGCCCTTTGTAGCTGTTGCAAACAATGGTTAGCCGTTTTCCCTACAATCAAGAAGTCATCTAAGTAGGGAACTACTAAAATGTCTGATTCACGTAGATGGGCCATAACTTCCGCTACTACTTTAGTAAACACACGGGGAGCGACTGCCACCCCAAAGGGGAGGGCCGCATACTGGAAATGTTGAACTGACCCATCTAACTGCACTGCCACTCTGAGAAAACTCTGATGATCTGCATGAATGGGTATATGGTAGTAGGCATCTTTCAAATCTAACACCACCATGAAGCAGTTTTGAAACAGTAATTTTATTGTTGAATTAATTGTTTCCATCTTAAATGGACGTGTGACCAGGAATTCATTGAGGGATTTAAGATTTATTATGGTCCTAAAGGAACTGTCTGGCTTGCGGACCAGGAACAAAGGGGAGTAGAAACCTTTCCCCCTTTCTTCCTCTGGAACTTTAGTTAGGACCTTTTTATGGCAAAGATCCCGAACTTCAGCTTCCAGGGCAGACTGTTCTGATGAGGATGACCTAAGAGGAGTGACCTTAAAACGATCTTGGGGAACCCGGGAGAATTCTAGTCGTAGGCCCGCAGTTACCACCCCCAGTATCCAGTTGCTATTAGAGATTAATGCCCAGGCCGGGTAGAAGGCAGCTAGTCTCCCCCCTACCGGAGTAACTAGTCATTGGGGCGGCTTTTTAGTGTCCCGTGCTGGACCTTCCTGGCGCCCCCCTCCTCCGAACATGAATCCAGTACCTCTCCTTTTGTCGTCCCATCTGCCCTGATCCCTGGACGGCCTCCTACGGAAATATCCTTTCCTGGTAAAGGGGCGTCTAAAAGAGGGGTTCGGCAGACTGGGGAACTTTTTATCGTCCCCGGCCTTCTCTAAAAGTTCATCCAGGACGGGCCCAAACAGGTATTCGCCCTCACAAGGAATGGAACAGAGTCGAGATCTGGCCTGGATGTCTCCTGGCCAGCATTTTAACCAGAGAGCCCTTCGAGCTGCGTTGGATAAATCTGCGGTCCTAGCCGCCATCCTCGCAGAATCTGCTGACGCATCAGCCAGAAAAGCAGCAGCACTTTGGATAACTGGTAAAGCTTTTCGAATGTATGCTCTTGAGGTTCCATCCTTCAATTGGGAATCCAGCTGATCCAGCC
Source organism: Dendrobates tinctorius (assembly GCF_039654945.1). Classification (NCBI taxonomy): domain Eukaryota; kingdom Metazoa; phylum Chordata; class Amphibia; order Anura; family Dendrobatidae; genus Dendrobates; species Dendrobates tinctorius. The sequence continues at coordinate 24,406,625 of NW_027361788.1, read as the reverse complement.
AGACCATCAAGGATCTGGCCGTACATGTGGCCGCTACCGCTGGTCTCAAGGCACCCGCTGACATCTCCCATGTTCCTTTCAGAAAAGAATCCGCTTTTTTATCTAGCGGGTCTTTTAAGGAGGCCATGTCATCGAAAGGTATGGAGGACTTTTTGGAGGCTTTGGCCACTGCCGCGTCCAGCTTAGGGGCCTTGTCCCATTTGGTTACCACTGGGTCATCAAACGGGACTTTATCATTCAACGGGAAGGATCTGCGCTTTCTGGGATCTAGGCCTCCGAACATCACGTCCTGTGCCGAAAGTTCCGGTTTTGTGTCTGCTACCCCCATGGTGGACCTTACTGCTTTAACTAACTTATCCATCTGGTCTAAGGGAAAGCAGAAACGGCTCGAGTCTTCCTCTGAAGATGATGAAGTGGAGGCCGGGGAATCTGAGGAGATATCGATTCCAGGTGCGGCCGAGGACTCTGAACCAGAGAGGTTAACATCTCTTCCCTTAGAGGAGTCTTTTTTAGATAGGGCCTTCATTTCTGTCCTGATTATCTCCCTCAGGCTTGTGGTGAAGTCCGGTGTTTCTTCCGCCACCTGTATGGACGGGGAAGAGTGTAAGGGCCTGTCAATCTACCCCTAGGGTACCCCTATCCAACCCCTACCGTTTGTCGCACGCATGGCTGACACAACTTTTTAGGGTGGCCGTCTGGCAAAGGGCAATTACAGAGGGCACATTCCCTGTGCTTCTGCTTCCCCGTAGCTTTCCTTGCCTGCGAAAGAACAAAATAAAACACTGCATCAGGGTACATTCACGGAGATCTCTTACCCATGCAGATGAGGCAGGTACCGGGTCACGGAGGGAGGCAGGAGGGTCCTTTAGCCTGGAGGAACTTCTGTGGCTTTGTTCGCCCGTCCGTTTCTTCTTCTGCTGGCCACTCGCATGTGAATTCACTGTGGCCTGTTTCTCTGGGCGCTCCTGCGCCTCGTCCTGCTGCTCTGTGGGGGCTTCTGTCGAATCCATTGCTGGGCCTTCAGAAGCACCCCAGCAGCGTCACCTCCTGTGCTTTTAATGCCTCCCACAGTGTCCGGGTCAGCAGGGCTCTGGCGCGGCACCTCCCCCCGGGTCCTCCCCCCACCCCCCCGCGACTCCCCCCCCACATGCTCCGTCCCCCCCAACCCCCCCCCAGGGTACCGCGCGCCGCCCCAGACCGCCGAGCACTGGCGGCGCATCCCGGAAAGCCGGCCGGCACCCGACTTCCGGTTTCGGCGTTCCCGGCCCCGCCCCTTCCGCTGCGTCACTTCCGCCGCGCGATCAAGACCGCGGGAGCGCGCGGAAAGGAGCCGGCACGGCGCCCCCGGCTCCGGAATGCCTGCCGCCCCCACATGCGCCAACCTGCGCCCGCCGCACAGGCGCGACCGCCAGCCCCCGGCGAGAGAGAGAGAGGAGCAAGCGGAGACCGGGTGAATGCAACAGGAGGGGTTCCAGGGGTCATACATACCTTGTGCCGGCCCTATGGAGACGGCTGTCCACCGGACCCTCTGCTCCGCCTGCTCCAACCACTGTCGTGGTGACCTACCCGGCCCCACCGTGGCGCATCCAGGGACCCGAGCTTGACCGAGGTAGGAGACCCCCCCGCTACCTGGGTCGGTCAGCCGGCCTGGGAATCCCTCGACGACTCCATGATGGACCATCTGTAGGAAGTCCCGTCCTATAGGAACAGGAAACCAACTGATGCGTGGGAGAGGTGCCGCCCTTTTGTATCTGTAGGTTTCCTGTTCCTGAAGGGCGGATCCCCTCTCTCAGGTGGTGCTGTCATGGACGACCGAATAAACCAAAGTTAATGAGGAGATGCTGCCAGCGCAGCCTCAGTGACTAGCACTGACATCACTGAGTCTGTGCTCCCTCACAACCCGAACTGCGATGACCTCTGTACCGTGGGAAAATGCCAGTGAAGAGGGCATCACAGTTCATGCTCACTGTATTCACAGCTGATCACCGTGAGAATTTCCCACAGTGATTTGCTATGAAGACACTGAGCGTGATCTGCCGTGACCTCATCACTGGCATTTTCCCAAGGTCCTGAGGTCACAGCAGTTCAGCCCGGCTGTGACAACAGCTTCAGTGAATAGCGGTGATGTCACTGATGCTGCGTTCCCTCACAGCCTGACCCGCGCTGAACTCTGGAGCGTGGGAAAATGAACTGGCATTTTCCAACGCTCCAGAGATCAGCATGGGTCAGACTGTGAGGGAGCATAGCATCAGTGACGTCAGCCCTAGTCACTGAAGCTGCGCTGGCAGCATCTCCTCATTGATCAGTGGTTTATAGCTGGGCCGGTCGCATCTTGGCACCGTCCTGGTTGTAAACTGTAAATCCCCCAGATATGGATTACGGCGTGGGACACAGTGACGGACAGGTGAGGTATATTGTTGGTTTGTTTTTGCTTTTTTTTTTTTTCACAGGAGATCGAGGGCGTTGCATGGATTAGCTGTATAATATGGGAAACTGTGTAGTTTTTTTTATTTCATTAAAATACTTTATTTTGGCTGTGTCTTTATTTAACCTGTAACAACTATAGGATTAGTTATTGATACCTCTCCATTACTAAGCCGTGGGCTTGATGTCACCAGACAAAACAAAGGTGACATTAACCCCCAGGGCCGGACTGGGACTAAAATTCAGCCCTGGCATTTGAAGTTACACAGGCCCACTCGTCACATGGTGACTATATAATATCTTTGTACACTTGTAGTTTACAAGAAGTGAGAAGAGATTAACACGACTATATAACATGTAGTCAGAGCTGCGCCCAGTATTTCAGCTCAGTCCTATTTATTGCTTTTAGGTACAGTACTCCTCCCAAATCTCTGTCCCCTTTTGTATGCATGATTACAGAATTCCTGGCAGAACTGCTCTCTATTGGGCAACCAGACCCCCTGGTCATAGCCGCCCCTATCATACCTCCCAACTTTTGAAGAAGGGAAAGATGGACAAAGACTGCGGCGCGCCACGCCCAGCCACACCCATTTCACAACTAGTCACACCCATGTCCACAGGACCTGTGATGAGGTCACAGGAGGGGCGGAGTCAGGGGTGACATGATCGGGGGTCTGGACAAAGGCTCCTGATCATGTGACCCCCTGACTCCTCCCCTCCTGTGACCTCATCACAGGTCCTGCGAGCAGGCAAGCGAGTGTGACGCTGTGAGTGGCTGCGGGGGGGAGGGGGTCTCATGCTAAGGCGAGGATGGGGTGCGTGGGGGGGCGTGGCGGCTTATCTCCCTGCAGTGCGGGAGGAACTTGAAACTATCACCGCCATGCCCGCAGAGGGCCGGCGGCAGGAGCAACAGTGGCCGCAGCAGCTGGCAAGCAAATTTTTGGCCACGCCCAGCCACACCCATTTCACAACTAGTCACACCCATGTCCACACCTAATCGCACCCATTTAGCACTGCTGATCACACTGACTGGTACTGAGGGCACAGTGGCTGGCATTATGGGCACACTGACTGGCACTAAGGAAGAGAGAAAACAGAGAGAGAGAGAAAAAAGAAAGCAGAGAGAGCGAGAAAGAAAGGGGAAAGAAAGAAAGAACAGAGAGAGAAAGAAAGAAGTAAAGAAAAGAAAGAAAGAACAGAGAGAAAGAGAGGGAAGAAAGAACAGAGAGAAAAAAGAAAGATTAGAGAGAAAGAAAGAACAGAGAGAGAAAGAAAGAACAGAGAGAGAAAGAAAGAACAGAGAGAGAAAGAAAATGAGGGAAGACAGAACAGAGAATGAAAGAACAGAGAAAGAAAGAAAAAGAGAGAAAGAAATAAAGAAAGATTCTACAAAGATGCTATAGCAGCCCGGCTCCCATTGTAGTGCCCACCTGAGCCTCCCGGTGCAGGACCTATCATGATCCGCTCACATGGCCGGCATCCCCGATTCCAAGGCGATCCTGCTGTCTGCGCTGTCGTCGGAGGACACGGTGATGGATCTGAAGCACTCCTAGTTCCGTCACAATCTCCTCAAGAAATTATCTCATTTCCGGTCAGCTTCCAGCACATCACTTCAGGTGGAATGTCATGTGTGTGTTTTAAAATGCTCCTCGGGGCTCCGCCGTGTACTTCTGTGTCCGTGGGAAAAGCCCGCTTTGTATGCCTCGTACACACTTGGCTCCGCTCCGTACATCCCGTACACACACGGCTCCGCTCCGTACACCTCGTACACACATGGCTCCGCTCCGTACACCTCGTACACACACGGCTCCGCACACCTCGTACACACACGGCTCCGCTCCGTACACCTCGTACACACACGGCTCCGCTCCGTACACCTCGTACACACACGGCTCTGCTCCGTACACCTCGTACACACACGGCTCTGCTCCGTACACCTCACACACACACACAGCTCTGCTACATCCACACTGTAAATCCTGACCCCACACATACTTACCTCAACCAGCACCATGACAACAGCAAAGCAGAGTCTTGCAGACGGTAGAGGCAAGGCTGAGCGCACAGGACCTGTGATGAGGTCACAGGAGGGGCGGAGTCAGGGGTGACATGTCGGGGGGTCTGGACAAAGGCTCCTGATCATGTGACCCCCTGACTCCTCCCCTCCTGTGACCTCATCACAGGTCCTGCGAACAGAGCGAGCAGGCAAGCGAGTGTGACGCTGTGAGTGGCTGCGGGGGGGAGGGGGTCTCATGCTAAGGCGAGGATGGGGGCGTGGCGGCTTATCTCCCTGCAGTGCGGGAGGAACTTGAAACTATCACCGCCATGCCGGCAGAGGGCCGGCGGCAGGAGCAACAGTGGCCGCAGCAGCTGGCAAGCCCACATGACAGCGGCCCAGCGGGAAAATGCCCGGTTGGTTATATTGCCAATCCGGGCCTGTTAACCCCACAACTATTACCCCACTTGCCACCGCTACAGGGCAAGTGGGAAGAGCAAGGATAAGTGCCAGAATTGGTGCATCTTAGAGCGCCTTTTCTGGGTCAGCAGGGAGCTGATGCTTTTGGCCGGGGGGGCCAATAACAATGGTCCCTTCCTAGGCTAATAATATCAGCCCCCAGGCGCTGATTTTCCCTCTGCTGTTTCCAAAAATTGCACGGGAGCGCACATTTTTCTTTCCCAAAAAAGATTTTTAATTAATTACATACATGTCCCATAATTTGCGAACACACACTACTATAATTGTATTTGTCACTGACTTGTGTATATTGACCTACTCTGCATCTATTTACTGTATCGGCTCCTGCAGTGATTTTACAGAGGCCAACAAATTACAGGCTATTCTTCCATCTCTCTCTGATTATATATATATATTTTGACACACACACACATATATATATTTTGACACACACACATATATATATTTTGACACACACACACATATATATATACCGTATATAATTTTGACACACACACACACACATACATATAGTGTTGAAGAATATTTTGTTTTAAAACGATGAGTTAATGACAGAGAACTGCTGTATGTAAAAGCTCACGTTAAAAATCGCATTGCATACGGATACTAGATGTGAGGAAATAGGAAATAGCATCATCACATTGCAAACGGATTACATACAGATCACCATACGGAGAACACTCCTGCGATTCTCGGCCGAGAAAATCAGACCAATTTTTTATACGACAAGTGTGACACCAGCCTTTGAATGCATAAAGCAAATCTGCAGGAAAATCCAGCAAATTTGCCACATACCCACCAGAAAAATTCTGTTATATGTGAACATACCCTTAAAAGGTTGCATACGTAAATTTGGAAATCCGAACTAAAAGCCAAAAGGGACATGGCAATTTTTGGTCGTTTTATTACTCTGTTTAGTGTTTTAAGTGATAGACAACCCCCAATGCAATGCCACTTTAATTGGGTTCTTTGGTTTGGAATTATTTTCAATAGAAAAGTCCTCAATGATAAGCCAATAATAGGGTACCGGCATGACGAAGACCAAAAGGCTCATTATCCATTGGTGACATAGGAGTCTTCCATCTAATGTATGGATGTAATGAGTTCTTAACAGTAAGGGCAGCCCTTTATCTAAGGTCCAGAATGGAGGAGTTTCCCATGTGGGTCAATGCAGCATGGCTCTGCTTGCTACGTGGGAGAACAACTTTACAAGGATCAGACCCTATCAGTACAAGAAGTGTCAGAGCAGGTAATACCGCCATAGCCAGGCTGGGTGGATCTTATCTCTTGGATATTACAGCTCAGTGACATTCCTCGCTAATCTTCCGGAAAACAGCACAAACCTGTTCCTTTACTGAACGACTTGTAAAACACACACGGAAAGGACAGGTATTGATGGAGGGAACCTGGACGAACTACACGTACATTGTGTGTCACTGACGACATCATCATATGAATACCGCGCATAGCTAACAATCCTCGCAATCTACATTCCTATAATACAGGTAGAACATGTGCAGTAATAATCAGCAGGTGTTCTGTATACAGCTATGGAGTCTGTGCCCCCTGCTAGGACCCCCGTCCAGATCCAAAGCTCTAAAAATACGTGCCAAAATTAATTTATGTGGCGTCACCCAGATTATCATATTTTCTCACTTACATAAATTGGTACCCTAGAGCACAAAAAAGGATCCCAGGAACAGTAAGGCCTCTGGCACATCACTGTACTAAAATACTCTGCACCGCTGTTTAAATTAGGAAGTGAGCGGAGACAAGATGTACATAGGTAATGTAAAGTTAAAATTAATGCAAGGACATCAGCTGAAATCCTCTGTGCTGCTGAGATACTCTGCTCTTTCACTAGACTCTGACCTGTCATTTGTCTCCATTCCTTGCCGTTCTTGATTCAATGTGGTTTCTACTGACGGTAGCAATGCCTCAACTAAAAGTACAGAGTTTTTCTTTCGACCATATTTTGAACATTTATTACCCAAATATACAAGCCTGTGAACTGGGACCCACATTCCCTGAAGAGGCAGCTAGTCACCTCTGACACCGCTTATTCTTCTTTTCTCTGAAAACAAACAGGCAGCGGGGGATTGGCAGGACTCACGAATGTCCTTAAAAAATGGATTGTGAAGTTTCTAGAGTAAGCAAACTATACTATAAGTGCAATCGCCTCCATTACAAAAGGGGAAAGTAGGCCTCACATTTCGAAAAGGGTCTTGTTTGTTTCCAATAGCAACCAATTACGGCGCAGCTTTGATTTTTTCAAAGCAGGTTATAAAATGAAAGCAAAGCTCTGATTGGTTGCCAGGGACATGTCCAGAACGAGGCCTAGTCTTTTGTGTATATGGAGACTTATTTCCCACGGGTTTCGGTTTTCTTATTTAAGTCTCTTATTAACATTGTCTACAAAAATACAATACAGAGGGCAATTTCCACAAAAGCTGAGCTATTAGAAAAAAAAATACCACAAAGATGTAACTTTAACAAAACTAAACACACGTCACACAAAATTTTTTTGTGTGCACGATTACCAATCACCATGACACACACACATAGGTACAACATGAGAGGGACCGGCTAGTCAAATACAATTTTGTACCATATATGTATATGTCGTTTTCTCTTGTACCACTATTTCTGCTAACTGGAAACAATACAAACTAGCAATGGACTGAAAGGGTACAACATGGCGGTCGGACCGAGCAGGGTGGGAGGCACATAGGTGAAAGTGAAAAGCACTCTATGCGTTTAAGAAAAATCGTTTTTGCAATGAAACCACAACAAGAAAAGCATTGGCGTGAACGTGCTAGTGACTAATAACTGGCGTAACGTGATAACAATGAAGAAGCCAGAAAGTGCGAAACCAAAAAACGTGCTGGGTTAAGGGGTCAATAATTAGTAATTCTGTCTCTGACATATATCAAACTGCTATAAATTATAGGATTCATTATCCACCGCTATTATGTTACACTTCCATTAGATATTACCATAATACCAAAATGTGTGAAAAAATGAACATTTCAGAGCTAGGCCCATGGTAAAGAAGAGTATGTGCAGCTTCACCTGCATGACGCAGGTATATTGTCTCGTTTTACTACGTCAATGGCATGCAGTTTATACATTGATTTTTATAAGAGTGCGGAAACTGCAGGATGGAATTCTTCATGTAAAAGTTGCAAACGCAGCATCTAGCAGCCATTACACTGGAGCTTCACTGGATAATACCGCCACTCAATGCAGTCTTATGGCCATGTCACGGTATGACTGCCATATCACCGTGGCCTAACCCGACTTCTCCACTCATACTGAGGCCTATGAAAGCTCCCGGCAAATTCCACAAATATGGACAGATTGTTTGACTAAAAATATGGCATCAGCAGCTCAACGATGCCTATTGGCTACTAAGCGAATGGTACATTGAGATGGGACCCCCTATCACAGACCCTTAATGACAACCTGGGATGTCAATATTGTAAATACATCCACAGTGGGGAGTTGATCATTACCTCAGGGATGCTCAGTCTTATCAATGCATGGGCCACCCCTCTGGTCACAATAAAGGGGTTGTCCAGTAAATTAAAAAAAAAAAAAAAATATATCACTTAACCGCAGGATACTTACTGATTGGTGGTGGAGTCCCCATTACAAAAATGGAGCGGAGGTGTCCATGTCTGAATGCAGCGCCAAAAATGCTTTATGGGATTGCCGGAAAAAGCCAAGAGCAGCTCTATAGTGAGTGTCATTTAACCACGAGCACGGTCGCTCTATTCCAACAGAGCTAAAAGTGCCCTGTTCTATCAATCGTCGCGGATCCCGAAACTCGAATACCCAAAAATTGATAAATTTTCACTCGTCATTTAGATAGGTGATAAGTGTTTATCACCGGATAAACCCTTTAATGCCAATTATGTCAATTATCTCCATCATTGGCCATTTTGTGGACCTATGCAGTCTACGAGGAAGGAGGCACTAACAAGTACAGGAGTAGAAACCTGTAATACTTACATATTAACAAGTGCCACAAAATAAAGTCCCTAACACATTTGGTAAATAAATAAAAAAATAAAGTTGCCAACCACTTAATGTTCGAAATATCCAGCAATTTCAAAAGTCCCGATGGATAGAAAAGAAAAAAAAAAAAACAATAGAAGAGTGGACTCCAACAAAAACCTTGAGTACGTTGGAAACAGGAAGAAAAAAAAAAAAAAAAGTTCTTCGGTTAATTTTTACCCCATCTGCTGAGAGGGCGAAATCTGGACCTCAGCCGGCTCTAAGGATCACTGGCATCAACAGATTGCTGTCCATAAGGCATGGCCGCCATCATGAACGGTTCATTTCCTAAGAGAATATATAAAAATCCCTTTTGCTATAGAATATCATGACACTTCCTACCAAATGATAACCAGAGTGGGGTTAGTGTGAACACTGTTGTAGTGCTAAATTAAAGAAAATAAGGCCTACATCATCTGTTATGATGGAACTATGCATGAGTGTGGGGATTGTCCCATGGACCTTGGATTTACAAAACTTTCTCTTAAAGTCAATAATTGTCCACACTATATTTTTCTGTCCCATCAGGTAGATCTTAACACAGTAGGCTAGGTTGGGAACAGTACGGCCCCTTTCACACGTCCGTGTCTCCGGTATGTGTGGTGACAGTTTTCACATGTACCAGACACACTTACACACGTAGACCCATTCAAATGAATGGGTCTATGCACGTCAGTGTGTCTCCACGGACCGTGTGTCTGTGGGCAAAACACGCCGACTTGTCTGTTTTTTGCCGTCATCACGGATGGCAAAACGACCCGCACACTTGCACACGGAGAACACACTTTGATGTCCTCTGTGTGACACGGACAGACGCCGGGGAAGAAGCGCTACAGTAAGCACTGTTCCCTGGCGGCTGGTGCTGAAGCCAGCTGTCATTCTCCCCTGCTCTGCCAGCAAGCAGAGGAGAATGATGAGCGTTATATTAAAGTCCGAGCGACAGCAGGTGGGGGCTTTTGGGACTGTTACCCCCATCATCCGACACCTGCTGTCGCTAATAACAGTGACAGTAGGTGCGGATGATCGGGTATTCCACAGCCCCCACCTGCGGTCGGTCGGACTTTAATATAACGCTCATCATTCTCCTCTGTTCGCCGACAAAGCAGGGGAGAATTAAGACAGCCGGCTTCAGCACCTGCCGCCGGGGAACAGTGCCTACAGTAGCACTTCTTCCCCAGCGGCTGTCCGTGTGGTACTGATGCGGCACACGGTTGCCACACATAGTACACACAAGGACATCTCCAGTTTTTCCAGTACCAGAAATATACGGACGTGTGAAAGAGGCCTAATGTGGTATGATGACCATGACTATGATGAATCACCAGGTAAGACCAGCAGAGGTTTAGCATAACAACTGCAACTCATGCTCAATGACCAGGAGGAAAAGGTGCCGTCAAGTTTTCCTTGGGGCAAACATTAAGTTTCTTGCCCTAGCCTTGTACCTAAATCCGTTTGCCAATGCAGCATGTGTTATGGAGACCCACTGGCACCCTTGTCCCATGCCTGGACATCCATCAGCTATACCTCCCTGCCAGAAAGCAAATTATTGGTAATGTTAGGAAAGGGTCGCTTCTTTCATGCCAGGTCACTCATCAACGTTCCAATTCCTAAATGTTTGGCGTTTGTAGACCATGAAATACTATTTGAGTACGAGGAAACAACTTTAAGAGCCAATATTTCGGAGCTCATGCGGTGCCACAATTAGGGTACTAAAAAGAGTCTAGTACTTCCTAAACCTTTTCGGTTACGGTATTTTAATTGCACAGCTGAGAATAGTCAATCCCAAAAAAACCATAATGTGAGTTTGCAAATTTTTCCTTATTGACTACCCTCCCAAAGAATGGAAGTTTAGGAGATCTCAAATCTCTTCTTGCTAGCATTCACCGTGCCAAGGTGGTGAGCAATAAAGAAATGGGTTCCAATTTTAAACCATTCAAAATTTTGTGCCAGTGCCACATACGGACCGTGGCAAAAGGTGAATTCTCAGATTGAGTCCTTTTATTCCTTTTTTATTTCACCATACAAGAAGCTGAATTGCCTTCCTTGAAATCAGTCTTCCATCATTCTCTGCCTGCGTAGAAGACTGGAAGCCTCCAATGAAACTCAAGGAGGTGGGGAGGTATTTATAGCCTTCGTATTTTCAGAAAGGAGGCAGGACTGTGAGAGAGCTGACTGGCAAAGGTTCCAGCAGCTACACCCTATACATCAACCCCCGTACAAGACAGAAAAGAAATAATAGCCCGCTGCTACCCATAAAAAACATGTTCTCAATGGACTGCTGAGCACAAAGCAGATGATGAGAATGTGGTCGGAAGACGGGCGCTTTATTTATGCCAGTCATGCATCAAAGCATCGGGGACACGGAAAATCTAAGATGCCAGGGCATCCAAGTCATTTCCTATTACAGTCCCTCTCCATTTATTGGAGGACTATATTACTGCCATATATCACCTTGCCTAGAACTTACAGTCAGATTGATGTTCCTTTAGGTATGAGACAAGCACCTAAACAGGAGCATTGGTACAGTGGTTGGCACTGCAGCTGTACAGCGTGGGCGTGAAAAATACAGTCCTAATCAACATTTGCGTCAATTTACCCCCAGGACTATCGTGCGGTCATTGAATGATGGAGCACACGGTAAATTTGCCTTTCAGTCTCCTGGTTGATGGCATGGCATTGGAAAGTTAGATCTTTACCTAGTAGGTTTGGATTTATACTTGGTCTAAAAATGTACTGCAAAATCTGCAGTGAAAATCTGCCTGCTTCTTTTTTTCTGCAGAATTACTATTTTGCCATTTTTATGGAAGTGGAATTGCGGTTAGAGTGCGGATACACAATGGATTTTTCACCAGCACCATGTGGATGAGATGTTTTATATCTACGTGCTATGGAGAAAATCTGCAAGACAAATTGACCGGAGCTACAGATTTCCACTTCCGCAACAATATTTGAGCGTATTTTGACGCTGGTGATTTTTCTCAGCAGAATAGATTCATTTGCATAAACCCTCAAAGTTTTACATCCACAACGTAAGCAGCGGAAACTATTTTCACAGCGTGTCTAAAATTTCATTATAAAAGTATTGCATATTTTTTCTAAAAGGGACACAAGGTGTAACTTTGCACTTACAGATTTTCCCTATAACGAAGTATCCATGTATAATTCGAACTATACAGGGCTGAAAAGTAGCTTAGATACCTTGGTTGGGTCAGAGGGTGCAGTCACCCCAGGACCCACGCTTTGAGGGGCCCATCCTGAGTTACGCTACTTTTAACTGTATTGGTGTGCGCAGCGCAACGCACCAATACAGTTAAACTCCACGACAGAACAGGGAGTCACAATCTCCCTGCACTACCATCACCCTAGTCCCCGCTCGTCATCACAAGTTCAACTGTACCAGTATCCAGGATGCAGATACAGTTCAAAGCAATGAGACAGGGAGCATCCGCTGACACTTCCTCCTCCATCATTCTTCCTCCGTGTCTGACATCTCAGCGCAGTGAGACAATGACGTCAGTACATAAAGCCAGCTGTGCGGTGCTTCAGGACGCCCGCTGGGGAACGAGGAGAAAAAGAAAAAAAAAAATCAGAACATAGTGGTGGCCAGAAAACTGTATGGAGGACTATGGGGGTGCAGTATGCTATATGGAGGACTATGTGGTGCAGTATGCTATATGGAGGACTATGGGGGTGCAGTATGCTATATGGAGGACTATGGGGTGCAGTATGCTATATGGATGGAGGACTATGGGGGCAGTATACTATATGGAGGACTATGGGGTGCAGTATACTATATGGAGGACTATGGGGTGCAGTATACTATATGGAGGACTAAGGGGTACAGTATACTATATGGAGGACTATGGGGGCAGTATACTATATGGAGGACTAGGGGGGGCAGTATACTATATGGAGGACTATGGGGTACAGTATACTATATGGAGGACTATGGGGTGCATTATACTATATGGATGATTATGCGTAGTGCATTATACTGTATGGAGGACTATTGATAGTGCATTATTCTGTATGGCTGTATGGAGGACTATTGATAGTGCATTATTCTGTATGGCTGTATGGAGGACTATGGAAAGTGCATTGTTCTGTATGGAGGACTATGGGGAGTTCATTATAATGTATGGAGGACTATGAGGTGCACTATACTATAAGGAAGACTATGGAAAGTGCATTATACTATATGGAAGACTATGGAAAGTGCATTATACTATATGGAGGAATATGGAAAGTGCATTATACAGTATGGAGGACTATGGGGAGTTCATTATACTGTATGGAGGACTATGGAGAGTGCAGTATACTGTATGGCGGTCTATGAAGAGTACAGTATACTATGTGGAGGACTATGGGGTGTGCAGAATACTATATGGAGGACTATGTAGAGTGCAGTTACTATATAGAGGACTATGGGGTGTGCAGAATACTATATGGAGGACTTTCGAGAGTGCAGTATACTATGTGCAGTGTACTATATGGAGGACCAAAGGGAGTGCATTACACTATATTAAGGACTATGTGGTGCATTATAATATATGGAAGGCTAGGTGGGGGCTATTATAATATTTGTAGGGCTATGTGATAGTCTTTATATTATATGCAAGCAATTATATAGTGTGAAGGTTTGTGTGAGATCCATCATACTGTCTGGAGGCGATTATAAAGTGTGGAGAGGTGTGGGGTCATTATACTTCATGGAGGGCTGTGTGGGGGTCACAGTTTGGGGATCATACTGTGTTGCGGTCACCATATTTTTCCAGGTGAGTTTAGGGTTGAGGTATAGTAGGGTCATCATACAGTGCGTGTGGAGGGTACTATGGAGGAATTCACTGTGGGGATATCTTACAGTGTTTGTGGGGCACTTATGTTGACATCATACTTTATGAGTGCTATGAAAGTGGAATCTAGGGCTCCAGTAGGACGAAAATTAGTGGCACACAGTACCACAGAGTAGGTGCAGTAATAGGGAAACATACCCCAATACTGAGCTGCTGCTGCCATATCAGCAGGACGAGGCGTTTGTGCAGGTTGGGGATAGAGGAGGATGGTGATGAAAATATGAAGTCAAATGAGTCTTTGCTGTAATCGCTGCAGACGAAATTGTCATGTTGGTCTGGGCGAGAAGGAAAAAGAAAAGTGAACGATTCCATCAGCAAGAATGTCAGCTGTGGGTCACTATATATAACTGTGCTGTAATTACATGTTCTCTAGGACTGGTATCTACCACTATATGGTCACCATGTGGTCGCAATATCAATGTTGGTCTTTGTATAGAGATGACTTTCAGTAACAGCGCGGTCATCTGCTGAGGTTCTCCTACATCCACTATTAGGGGGCGCCACCGTAGTTGTAATCAAGGTTACCTGGTTCGGGGCTCACTCAAATTTCGCCCCCTTGAACCAAACCCCTAGCTACGCCTCTGGGCTGAATGAAATGGCGAGGTAGCAGTCACCCCAGGATCCTGGCGCCCAAAGGGTCCCAATGTCCCCTCTATCACATAAGGCCGGTTTTGCACATCCAACATTCATGGTCAGAATGCTGACTGCAATGTCCTGACCAGTCATCTCATAGGTACAGTATATATGAGGATGATAAAAATGATACATGTTAAGTTTCCAGTAACATGATATGTGAGCAAAGGAAATAACAGCAGGGTGATTAATATTGCTCGTGCAGGAATCCCAGGCCTTGTCTGGGTGGAAATATCTTGGTAATCTGTTTATTCCACATTTAGGGTTCTATAATTTAGGATTTTTCCAGGAAGTTTTTGCAGACTGCCTTCCGAAATGCAGCACTACTTACCCATAACGATCACGGGTCTCCTATATTCGGCAGGATTTATAGAAATGCATCTCCTGGAAATCAAGGTTATGAATAGAATGCCAAAACTACACTTTAATGGAAGGAACCTAGCAGCGTGATTTATCACAGAGGTATAGGAAGACATCCCCACCCGCAAAACTTTTTTTTTTGTAGAAATTTGATGTGTCAATCAGGAAAAATCCATCAAAGAAGCCACATGCAAATCAGGCTGTTAGTGCACTGGAGATGTGTCAATACACTTGGAATGCTTCCTTCAAGTGCACTGACCCCTCCCCCCAGTGCACTTGCAGCCTTATTTGCATGTGGCTCATTTGGTAGATTGATCGTGACTGGTACATCAGATCCCTACTGAACAAATAGCATTTTAATAAGGGGGGGGGGGTCAAGCGCCTATCACAGCCCTACCACTACTTTGATATGTGAAAACGGGCAGTCGGGGTCCCTTTAAAGAATTTATAGCCTTATCAGAGTCTTTGGCAAGCTTGGTGGCAAACCATATGTGCACTGTACAGACTGCCATTAATGGTGGCAGCACGGCATCTGTTAGTTCCCATCCACGCTCATATCACATCACAGAACAGTGCTGGATCCTTCACATGATAGGCACCATTCTGTGTATGTATCTGCTGTTACCGATACTCCTGGATGCCATAACACTTAAGAGTCTGACATACTCCAAAATCCATCTCCTGTCTGATACTGCTGCTCTGTTATTTAGTCATGCTTTACATTGCAGCGCTGCTTGCTCATATATTGCATACAGTGCATATGCACAAGCTTGCAATAAAACGTATAGAGAACTGAGTTCTACTACAGCAACGACACCAGGAGAAGAAAAAGTCAAGTATATTAATCCACATTAAAGCATTAAAGGGATTTGCAGTGTTGGACAATCCCTATTTGCTAGAAAGCTGATCATGAAGTGTCCTCCCCAGCTAGAATTTAAGGGAGAACCTTTCAGAAAGTGATCAATTTCCTACAGCACCGCCATGAAAGAAATTAAGAATTACACAAATCCAGAACCTCCAGAGTCAGAGACGCCCTATGCAATCACCCCCATTCTTGGAGGAACCCCCCACTCCAGTAACCATAACTCCCTATATGGGCATATGACAATGGGTTTCCTACGCTGGAAGACCTTAATGACTTTGCAAACGATGCTACGTGACAGCATTATTCTACACGTTACTAATGTGTAATAGAGGAGCGTTCTCTTGTGCAGCCGCTCCGAGGAATTCATAACTTATTCCTCTGCAGCTAAGAACAAAGTCTATCCTGCTCAAACATTAAGAGAGGTCTAGGAAAACATTTCCCAGGAATTCTCTGAAAACATCTGAATCCGTTTAATTCTGCGTCTGCCGACGACATGATATATGATGATGGCTGAAAACACAGGAAAAAGGCAAAGTCACTTATCCAAGGTCACCAGAAGCCAAGCAACCGAACCCCCACTGCGGTGTCACCGGAGTTAAACACTTAACCGCCATCCATCGGGTGATGGTCGGGCAGAGGAACAAGGCTCTCCCAGGATATTAAGCAGAGACGACCCTCTTCTTCTAGCCCAAACAAGGCTGGCAGAGGACAATGCACAAGCAGATGTCTTGGTGAATGCCAACAGTCAGACAAACTATTCCAATGCCAAAGCAGAGCCCCGCTGGCCTGGCATGGGCGGCATCGTACACGGCGCCTGGGCTTTCAGATGCGTCGTATATAAAATATATTATTTTAGAAGCGAATGAGCCAAGTTATTAAAAGGGCACGTACTCCATGGTAGAGATGCGCTTTTTTTTTAATGTGGGGGGGAAAAAAAAGCACTATTTGAGTAAGCAATTTGCAAAAGGATTAAAAAAAAAAAAAAAGACATTAAGTGTCTCCAAGGAAAGGGAAAATGTTCCTTTGCTTAATTTGTGTGTTTCTTTCTTTTTTGTAAGTGGACCCTGCAGGCTCCTACAATAGTAATAGGCAGCGAGAAATCTTAGAGATTAACTCTTCCGCTGCGATCATACGGTCTGAGATAAAAGCAGATCTCCGGGTTGTCAGCGCTGCTGGTTATAAAGCACCATCTCTGGCTCACCATGCATCCTGGTGGGTGGTGGGGATCACAGGGATCAGTCACTTCCATGCATCCTGGTGAATAGCGGGGGCCACAGGGATCAGTCGTTTCAATGTATCCTGGTGGGTAGTGGGGGTCACAGGGATCAGTCGTATCCATGCATACTGGTGGGTAGTGGTGGTGGGGGGGGGTCACAGGGATTAGTTGTTTCCATGCATACTGGTGGGTAGAGGGGCTCACAGGGATTAGTTGTTTCCATGCATACTGGTGGGTAGAGGGGCTCACAGGGATCAGTATTTTCCATACAACCTGGTGCGTAGTGGGGGTCACAGGGATCAGTCATTTCAATGCATACTGGTGGCTAGTGGGGGGGGTCACAGGGATCAGTCATTTCCATGCACCCTGGTTGGTAGTGGGGGGGGTCACAGGGATCAGTCGTTCCCATGCATCCTGGAGGAAGTGGGGGGTCACAGGAATCAGTCGTTTCCATGCATACTGGTGAGTAGTGGGGGGGTCACAGGGATTAGTCGTTCTCATGCATCCTGGTGGGTAGTGGGGGACACAGGGATCAGTCTCTCCCATGCATCCTGGTGGATAGTGGGGGGGGTCACAGGGATTAGTTGTTTCCATGCATACTGGTAGGTAGTGGGGGGGGGGGGGGGGGTCACAGGGATCAGTCGTTCCCATGCATCCTGGTGGGTAGAGGGGAGGGGGGGTTAAAGGGATTAGTCGTTTCCATGCACCCTGATGAGTAGTGGGGGCCACAGGGATCAGTCATTTCCATGCACCCTGATGAGTAGTGGGGGCCACAGGGATCAGTCATTAACATGCACCCTGATGAGTAGTGGGGGCCACAGGGATCAGTCATTTCCATGCACCCCGATGAGTAGTGGGGGCCACAGGGATCAGTCATTTCCATGCACCCTGGAGGGTAGTGAGTGCTACAAGGATCAGTCATTTCCATGCACCTTGGTTGGCAGTGGGGGGGGGGGGTGTCACAAAGATCAGTCTTTTCCATGCACCCTGGTTGGTAGTGGGGGGGTCACAGGGATCAGTCGTTCCCATGCATCCTGGAGGAAGTGGGGGGTCACAGGAATCAGTCGTTTCCATGCATACTGGTGAGTAGTGGGGGGTCACAGGGATTAGTCGTTCTCATGCATCCTGTTGGGTAGTGGGGGACACAGGGATCAGTCTCTCTCATGCATCCTGGTGGATAGTGGGGGGGGGGTCACAGGGATTAGTTGTTTCCATGCACCCTGGTGAGTAGTGGGGGTCACAGGGATCAGTCGTTTCCATGCATACTGGTAGGTAGTGGGGGGGGGGTCACAGGGATCAGTCGTTCCCATGCATCCTGGTGGGTAGAGGGGAGGGGGGGTTAAAGGGATTAGTCGTTTCCATGCACCCTGATGAGTAGTGGGGGCCACAGGGATCAGTCATTTCCATGCACCCTGATGAGTAGTGGGGGCCACAGGGATCAGTCATTTCCATGCACCCTGATGAGTAGTGGGGGCCACAGGGATCAGTCATTTCCATGCACCCTGATGAGTAGTGGGGGCCACAGGGATCAGTCATTTCCATGCACCCTGATGAGTAGTGGGGGCCACAGGGATCAGTCATTTCCATGCACCCCGATGAGTAGTGGGGGTCACAGGGATCAGTCGTTTTCATGCACCCTGGAGGGTAGTGAGTGCTACAAGGATCAGTTGTTTCCATGCACCCTGGTGGGTAGTGAGGGCCACAGGGATCAGACGTTTCCATGCACCCTGGTGGGTAGTGAGGGTCACAGGGATCAGTCACTCCCACGCATCCTTTTACGTAGTGGAGGGGGTCACAAGGATCAGTTGTTTCAATGCATCCTGGTGGCTAGTGGGGGGGGGGGGGTTCACAGGGATCAGTTGTTCCCGTGCATCCTGGTGGCTAGTGGGGGGTCACATGGATCAGTCGTTTACATGCATCCTGGTGGATAGTGGGTACAAGTGGTACTCCTGCCATACAGATTGTGGGGAGTGCATGCATTTAGAGCTGTAGCAGAGCAGAGTGTCATTCGGCACAACTTCTTACAATATCCCATCAAGTTATCATGAAGCTGCACAAAGCTCTGCTGCACCTGTTAGGCTATACACATACACATACGGCACTGAGAATACACACAAGTCTAAGCAAAGCTTGTATCCCCTACCAGAGACCGCGCTGCAGAATCCTGGGTGTCCGGTCGGAAGCGCAATGTAGGCACCACATGCTGCAGGTGGGTACAAAGATACGGCTTGGATGGCTTCTCTCCTCTGACCCCGACCGCTGCCCGGTGTGCAGATGTTCCCCTTCTTGCAGATCAGCGGCACTGCCGCCTCTTAGCTGCACACAACAGTGACAGCAGCCAAAAGGGGGGTGGAGCAGTCCATGACAGCCCAGAAAAGGGGGGAAGCGGACGCCGGGAATAGGGCAGGAAGCAACCACACATGCTATACGAATGGTGCAAAATCTGTGGCAGGTGTACGAGAGATGAGCGGTGGCGTATCGGTGTACGAGTGTGATGAGCGGTGGCGTATCGGTGTACGAGTGTGATGAGCGGTGGGATATCGGTGTACGAGTGTGATGAGCGGTGGCGTATCGGTGTACGAGTGTGATGAGCGGTGGCGTATCGGTGTACGAGTGTGATGAGCGGTGGCGTATCGGTGTACGAGTGTGATGAGCGGTGGCGTATCGGTGTACGAGTGTGATGAGCGGTGGAGTATCGGTGTACGAGTGTGATGAGCGGTGGCGTATCGGTGTACGAGTGTGATGAGCGGTGGCGTATCGGTGTACGAGTGTGATGAGCGGTGGCGTATCGGTGTACGAGTGTGATGAGCGGTGGCGTATCGGTGTACGAGTGTGATGAGCGGTGGCGTATCGGTGTACGAGTGTGATGAGCGGTGGCGTATCGGTGTACGAGTGTGATGAGCGGTGGCGTATCGGTGTACGAGTGTGATGAGCGGTGGCGTATCGGTGTACGAGTGTGATGAGCGGTGGCGTATCGGTGTACGAGTGTGATGAGCGGTGGCGTATTGGTGTATGAGTGATGAGCGGTGGCGTATTGGTGTATGAGTGATTAGCGGTGGTGTAAGGAAGGTATCGGGGGTGATATTAGGATAAAGCCACGGGACAGGAGTTAGTGATCCTTAATGCAGAACTTTGCAGACTATTAACTTGCTCTAAGGGCACCATTACGCCTTCCTCCCTACGCCAGGAGCAGCAGCATGCTCAGTTCCCGACCTCCCCCAATAACGTAGAGCTGTGTTAACTTCCGAGGCACGTGACATTTCATGTGAAGCCCCCCGGGGTATCACACAGAGATCACCGCTCCGGGTGTAATGCTCTGTGAATGGGAAGGATGGGGGGGGATAAGTATACAGAAGCGACAATGGTAATAAACCGGATCCCCCGCACTCTGCAGCCCTAATGTGCACCCACAGAGAGGGAGTGTGGCAGGGAGGGCAGCATCTTTTCAGCAGAGTCTCAACCAGTCGACGATGCAGTTGCCATGGGGATGAATGGGGTTGCCATGGTTATAATAGGAGGAGTGAAAAATAAAAATAAAAAAAATAGAGGAAGATAGACATGATGGATTCGGAGTACTCGTTGCCATGGTGATGGAAAGATGGGACACACTAAAATAATGCATATATATATTTTCGTGTGTATATATGGGCACCGACACTTATTATATGATCAATCATACCCCAAAATGACTCACAGGGTGATCGCCCCACAAATACTGTCTCTGAGGTTCAATGTGACAGCGAACTCTGATCTATCCAAGAAAAGTCCTAAATAGCAATTACTCAGTGGTTGGAAGCTCCATTGTACCATATGAGGATGATCATAACTCAGTGGAGGACACAGGTTTCCTGGAAATCAGCAGATCTCCCCACTGCCCGCCATAACGTCCCCAGTAAGGCTGGGTTCACATCGCGTTATGGCCATGCATTTAACGCATCCGTTACATAGCGGCAATAACGCTATATAACGGATGCGTTAACGCATCCATTGACCGCCATTAAAGTAACGCATCCTAACGCATGCCAAATTCGGCATGCGTTAGCAATGATGCGTTACTTTGTAACGCACTCTTGAACGTGGTCTACCGCGTTTTAGGGTGTGTTAGGTCTAACGCACAGCGAATGGACGCGTTCGCTGTGCATAGACCTGTATGGCTAACGCATGGTAACAAAATGCTACCATGTGTTAGCGCATACGTTAGCACTAGGGGTTAAAAAGATGTAAAAAAAAAAACCATCAGCGTAAGACTAGTTTCACACTGCCGCGCCCCCTCCGGTCAGCTCCTCCTATGGGCGCATGACGCTGCATGCGACCTGCGTCCCCTATATTTAGCGTTGGGTACGCAGGCTGTGCGCTGGTGCCGGCACATGCACCCTTTTGGCGCTGCGCCGAGTGTACCAAAATGCAACAGGGTGAGTTTGGCACACATCGGGTGCAGCGTCAAAAGGGCGCAGGCACCGGCGAAAGCACACCAGCGCATGGCCTGCGTACCCAATGGTAAATATAGGGGACGCAGGTCGCATGCAGTGTCATGCGCCCATAGGAAGAGCTGACCGGAGGGGGCGCGGCAGGGGGCGGAGCTTAGCGGCGGCGCTGCGCCTCAGAACGCTAGTGCGAAACTAGCCTTAGCACATCTGTTTAACGGATCCGTTAAACGGATGCCCCTTACGCAATATATACCTAGCCTAACATTAAGGATCTGCCATCTGTGCACTAGATTTATACAATAACGACACCCACATGCAGGCTCCCGCGTATCGGAAATCATCGCATAATGCAGGAACATCCATGAGGGATGGATGTTTTATGGATTTTATTCTGCATCAAAATGAGCAACTAATTGCACTTTCTGTTGCAGATTTTTCATCAAAAGCAGTAGCATAAAAAACACATTACTATTTTGCAGTAAAATCAACATTGGCAAAAATAATACCAAAGCTTACAGTGCCTACAAGTAGTATTCAACCCCCTGCAGATTTAGCAGGTTTACACATTCGGAATTATCTTGGCATTGTGACATTTGGACTGTAGATCAGCCTGGAAGTGTGAAATGCACTGCAGCAAAAAAGAATGTTATTTCTTTGTTTAATTTTTTTTTAAATTGTGAAAAGTTTATTCAGAGGGTCATTTATTATTCAACCCCTCAAACCACCAGAACTCTGTTTGGTTCCCCTAAAGTATTAAAAAGTATTTCAGGCACAAAGAACAATGAGCTTCACATGTTTGGATTAATTATCTCTTTTTCCAGCCTTTTCTGACTATTTAAGACCCTCCCCAAACTTGTGAACAGCACTCATACATGGTCAACATGGGAAAGACAAAGGAGCATTCCAAGGCCATCAGAGACAAGATCGTGGAGGGTCACAAGGCTGGCAAGGGGTACAAAACCCTTTCCAAGGAGTTGGGCCTACCTGTCTCCACTGTTGGGAGCATCATCCGGAAGTGGAAGGCTTATGGAACTACTGTTAGCCTTCCACAGCCTGGACAGCCTTTGAAAGTTTCCTCCCGTGCCGAGGCCAGGCTTGTCCGAAGAGTCAAGGCTAACCCAAGGACAACAAGGAAGGAGCTCCGAGAAGATCTCATGGCAGTGGGGACATTGGTTTCAGTCAATACCATAAGTAACGTACTCCACCGCAATGGTCTTCGTTCCAGACGAGCCCGTAAGGTACCTTTACTTTCAAAGCGTCATGTCAAGGCTCGTCTACAGTTTGCTCATGATCACTTGGAGGACTCTGAGACAGACTGGTTCAAGGTTCTCTGGTCTGATGAGACCAAGATCGAGATCTTTGGTGCCAACCACACACGTGACGTTTGGAGACTGGATGGCACTGCATACGACCCCAAGAATACCATCCCTACAGTCAAGCATGGTGGTGGCAGCATCATGCTGTGGGGCTGTTTCTCAGCCAAGGGGCCTGGCCATCTGGTCCGCATCCATGGGAAGATGGATAGCACAGCCTAGCTGGAGATTTTGGCCAAGAACCTCCGCTCCTCCATCAAGGATCTTAAGATGGGTCGTCATTTCATCTTCCAACAAGACAACGACCCAAAGCACACAGCCAACAAAACCAAGGCCTGGTTCAAGAGGCAAAAAATCAAGGTGTTGGAGTGGCCTAGTCAGTCTCCTGACCTTAACCCAATTGAAAACTTGTGGAAGGAGCTCAAGATTAAAGTCCACATGAGACACCCAAAGAACCTAGATAACTTGAAGAAGATCTGCATGGAGGAGTGGGCCAAGATAACTCCAGAGACCTGTGCCGGCCTGATCAGGTCTTATAAAAGACGATTATTAGCTGTGATTGCAAACATTGGTTATTCCACAAAATATTAAACCTAGGGGTTGAATAATAATTGACCCACACTTTTATGTTTAAAATTTATTAAAATTTAACTGAGCAACATAACTTTTTGGTTTGTAAGATTTATGCATCTGTTAATAAATCCTGCTCTTGTGTGAAGTTTGAAGGCTCTAACTTATTTGCATCTTATCAAACCTGCTAAATCTGCAGGGGGTTGAATACTACTTGTAGGCACTGTATGTTCTCCTGCAGATTTTGCAATAAAACCAACTGCAAAATATACACTGTTCAAAAAAAATAAAAGGGAACACTTAAACAGAATATAACTCCAAGTAAATCAAACTTCTGTGAAATCAAACTGTCCACTTAGGCTGTGTGCCCACGTTGCGTTTATGCGTTTCCGCCGCGTTTTTTGCTGCAGCGGAAATGCTTAAAAAATGCTAATAAAACGCATCCCCATGCAAATCCGCAGCATGTCCATTATTTCTGCGGAATCGCGGCGATTCTGCACCCATAGGATTGCATTGAAACGCTCACTTTACGCATGTGGCTATGCCCACCATGCGTAAAGTGAGCGTTTCATGTGCGGATAGTACCCAGGGCTTGGAGGAGAGGAGACTCTCCTCCAGGCCCTGGGTACCATATTCCTGTAAAAAATAGAATTAAAATAAAAAATAGGGATATATTTAACCTATGTCGGCCCCCGGAATCCCTCCTGCCTCTCAGCCACGCTACCGGCATCTTCCGGTCCCAGGGATGCATTGCGTGAATGACCTCTGATGACGTAGCGGTCTCGCGTGATGCTACGTCATCAGAGGTCATTCGCACAATGCATCCCTGGGACCGGAAGATGCCGGCAGCGCCATGAGGACCGGGACAACTCCGGGGGCCGACAGAGGGCAAGTAGATCTTAATTTGTAATTATTTTTAACATTCTGTCACGATTGATGATGCATAGGCAGCATCAATAAAAAGTTGGTCACACGTGTCAAGCACTATGCCCCTCAGCCTTTGTGCAAAGAGGAACAGGAGGAGCACTGCCAGAGCCCTGAAAAATGACCTCCAGCAGGCCACAAATATGCATGTGTCTGCACAAACAGATAGACACAGACTCCATGAGGGTTGGTCTGAGGGCTCGACGTCCACAGATGGGTGTTGTGCTTGCAGCTCAACACTGTGCAAGACGCTTGGCATTTGCCACATAACACGAGGATTGGCAAATTCGCCACTGGCACCCTCTGTGCTCTTCACAGATGAAAGCAGGTTCACACTGAGCACGTGACAGTCTGGAGACGCCGTGGAGAGCGATCTGCTGCCTGAAACATCCTTCAGCATGACCGGTTTGGCAGTGGGTCAGTAATGGTGTGGGTTGGCATTTCTTTGGAGGGCCGCTCAGCCCTCCATGTGCTCACCAGAGGTAGCCTGACTGCCATTAGGTTCTGAGATGAGATCCTCAGACCCCTTGGGAGACCATATGGTGGTGTGGTTGGAACTGGGTTCCTCCTAATGCAGGACAATGCCAGACCTCATGTGGCTCGAGTGTGTCAGCAGTTCCTGCAAGATGAAGGCATTGACGCTATGGACTGGCCCGCCCGTTCCTCAGACCTGAATCCGACTGAGCACATCTGGGACATCATGTCTTGCTCCATCCACCAACATCACATTGCACCACAGACTGTCCAGTAGTTGGCCGATGCTTTAGTTCAGGTCTGGGAGGAGATCCCTTATGACAACATCCGCCGATTCATCAGGAGCATGCCCAGGTGTCGTAGGGAGGTCAAACAGGCACATGGAGGCCACACACAATTCTGAGCATCATTTCCTTGTCTTGTGGCATTTCCACTGAAGTTGGATCAGCCTGTAATTTGATTTTCCAGATTTTACAGAAAAATCAACAGCCAAAAAAGCAGCAAATTTTGCAATAAAATTAACAGTAGAGAAAAAAAAGAAGAGAAACACCACTAAAGAGCATTTTCAGCTGCCAATTTTGCTGAAAGGCTGAGTGCATACGGACTTTTTGGCCCTGCGGATTTTTCCGCGCAGAATTGAAGAAATCCGCAGGTCAAATGACCTGCATTTTTCCTGCGGATTTCTTGCGGTTTTTGTGCGGTTTTCCACTGCAGATTCTCCCCTGCGGATTTGGAGACAGTAGAGATGGAAAACCGCACAAAAGTAGTAACATGCTGCGGATTTTGTACCGCAGGAAAACCGCGCGGAAAAATCCGCAACGTCTGCACAGCGGTTTTTTTTTTTCTTCATTGAGTTCTATGCTACTGTACATCACAATGCGGATATGCAGCGTTTCTGCGCGGAAAAATCCGCTGCGAATCCGCTGCATATCCGCATCGTGTGCACACAGACTAAAAATCAACAGCTAAAATCAACAGCGGCAAAAACTGAACCAAAGCTCATTTTCTGCTGCAGATTTTGCAAAGAAAAAGCAAAAACCACCAAATTTAATTATCTGCCACATACTCTGCCGGAAAACCAGCAGCACAAAAAACAAAAATGTAAGGCCTCTTTCACACTTCAGTTTTTTGCATCAGTTATAATCCGCCAAAAAGGCGGACAAGCGGATCCGTTCTCAACTGATGTGAACGGATGGCACAGGATCCGTTTTTAGACGGATCCCGAAAATGAAGAAATTTAAAGGAATCGCTGGCCGGGAAGAGGGAAAGAGGGAAAGAGGGAAAGAGGGAAAGAGGGAAAGAGGGAAAGAGGGAAAGAGGGAAAGAGAGAGAGAGAAAGAAAGAGAGAGAAAGAAAGAGAGAGAGAGAGAGAGAGAGAGAGAGAGAGAGAGAGAGAGAGAGAGAGAGAGAGAGAGAGAGAGAGAGAGAGAGAGAGAGAGAGAGAGAGAGAATTTTTTTTTTTTGTCCGGCACCCAGAAAGAAATTCGGGTTAAATCAGTGTTTGCAGGATCCGCCAGAGAAAAAAACGTTACAAGCTCCGTTTTGAAATTTTTGAGGATGGTGACGGACAACAACTTTTGGCGGATCCTCACAAAAAACGGATGCAACGGAAAGCAATCCGTCACAATCCGCCATTAATGCAAGTCAATGGGAAAAAAAACGGATCCTCAAAAAAAATTTGAGGATCCGTTTTTTTTCAAAACCTGGCGGATTGTGACTGATTGTAAAAAACGGAAGTGTGAAAGAGGCCTAATTTTCTTGTGCATATTTTTCAGTAAAATCTATAGCAGCAAAAAAGCATCAAATTTACTTTTTTCTGCTTCAGATTTTGAGCTAAAACCAAGAGCAGCAAAAAAAAGTGTCAATTTTTATTTGCTCCTGCAGATTTTGCACTAAATTCAAATACAGCAAAAACAGGACCAAAGTGCACTTTCTGCTACAAATTTTAGAGAAGTACTGCAGATTTCAATTACCAATGCAGCAGAAAAGAAACATTCTATAAAATGTACACTCCACGCAATCAGTCAATTTACACTGCGGATTTTTTTTTTGCATTGCGTGTAGCAGTGATTTCATTAAAACGCGTCCACTTTGCTGATTCTGCAATATACTGCAAATTTTCTTCCTGTAAATCTGTAGCGGAAAATAAACATAAATAATCATAATGCCCAAACACTCCGAGATGTTGGGGGATGTGGGCTACTTTGTAATCTACGCTTAGTCTATTAAATACAATATTATAGAACGGAAAGGGGGTAAATCATACCACCAATCGGAAGTCTTGGACTGAATATTTATTTTATTTAACCCTAATGGATGGGATCACTTTTGTGATTGGCGACACCTGTATGAGTCACCTGCACCCGCCCCGTCACTAACAAAACACTCTGCAGGCATGAGCACACAAGAAGCGTGAAGCACCGAGGACAGGAATAGCCTAATCTTCCACTGTCTTTAATACATGCTCGTTTACTATTACTGTTAGATAAAAGAACACCTAGGCACCCCCCTTCCCCATATCGCTATTTGGTCTATTCAGCATGCCCTAATCCTTAAAGTGGGAAGCTCTGTGCTTGTTTGCTTTTCCTTATTGTATCTGTCTGGCATTTGTTCAAAGTGACAAAAAGAGACAAAATGTGACTGACATGTGATGCCAAAATGGGAGTGAATTGCTCTAAAAAGGAGACATCTACAAAAAAAACAATGGCAGCAAACCAAAATCATGAGACCTTCATGGCTATACAGGGTGAGGTGATTAGTCCACAATGAAGGTACAATTGGACCCTTAAAATCAGAAATTGAAAATGGAAGAAATTTACTAAAATATCTGCCAAGACCCATACTGATCACCCAATACACAGCATAAATGGGATGGACTTAAACGAAAGCCACGTGAACCCTAAATCTTCACTCTTTACATAGCATGTCACTATAGAGTCTCTTTAGTTTGCTTTCTCAATACATCCTGTATTACTTGGGGAGCCTCCAGCAGTTTCTAATTATGGGTCTTGTTTGTCTTTATGGCATTACAAATGTTTAAAATTGTCCCTACAAGTCACAATGACACCTACTCGGCCACTGGTGCTAAAGTCAAACCCTCCATAATTAAATTTCACCATGCTGATAACAGAAAGCAAACTAGTAGAGCGAAAATTAAAAAGCAGTGAGTGAGGTGAAAGATTTGGCGACCAATAAGCATCCCTTCCAAAAAGGAGGTGTTCACTATTTGGCGACAACTGTCATCACAGTGTTTGGCCAACTTCACATCGTTTTTGAGTAAACATCACTCAAGTAGAGGATAAAGCCTGGCTCTGAAAGTATTAGCTAAAAAAACACATAGCAAATAAGTATATTAACATTATAAAGGAGACTAAAACTAAAAAGGACCACCTATATATTGTGGCTTAAAATCTCCCCTGAAAAATCTGAAAAACTGGGGGCAAGATACGTCCCCATCGCAGTCCCTCTGTTTGTACATAGATATGTGATTTGGACTAAAAGAGTGTTTTAACAAACTCTGTTCCATTTATGATGCATATCTTCAAAGTGATAAAAGATCACGGTATTCCAAGAAATGTATCTCCAATATGGCTACAGAAATGAAAATCGGAGAGGGGGTGATGCAATGGGTGTCATCTGACACTACTGATGAGATTTGGAAGAGCAAGTGGACAACAGCCATAATTTAGTCAATGATACAGCAGATAAATCACTATATCTACGACAAGCTAAAGTATAAGAGAAAAGTTCTGAGGGCTGCTGAGAAAGAACTACAACAAAGTAAAAAGTGTGCAGAGACTCACAAAGGAGTGCGGGGAAGACATGAAGGGTTTCAGTAGTAATGGGAGGTACAGAAACAAATAGTGATCCAGCATAGGAAGTGACAGGAAGGTCAGACAGAGGAATAAAGGTCAGGAATACAACATACCGTGCAGACAGGCGGCGCAGCAGGAGCCATAGGAAATAACAGCTGCATTGACAGCTACTGAAAAAGTTGTGAATCCCCACCATAGTGCCTCCATGTGAGCACGAGACTGCTGTGTGCTCTGCCCGCTCTTCCTGTTCTCCAGCCCTACCCGGCTATGCTTTCCCTTCCTGCTGGCTGTCACACTGCCACCAGCTGAGACCTGCATCTCCTAGTGAAAGCTGCACCGTCTGAGGAGGGGGTGGGGAGTGCACCTGCCCAAAATATAGCATGCACAACACGCTGTGCGGTCAGTCCCCTGTAGATTTAAGGACGGCTCGCCATATTACTAGGGGCAATGTCACACTCAGAATCCTTTATACTAAACTTGTGATTTTTTTTTTTTTTTTTTTTTTTAGGAAAAATATACCTGTGTACAGGGTTCTTAAGGTTATTGATGGTTTGTTTTGAGGATAGTTATGGTGCATAAGATATTGTACGATCCTCTAGCATGGCTTTGCAGGTCCTACATACATATCTATTTGGGATTTCGGTATATACAAGGGGGTATATACCATTTCCACAAACAATTCTCATTGATCGGCCCCCAACAACTAGCTAGCAGTCTGATAAACTACGCAATTAATGAGCACTGGTTCTCAGAGCTGGAATAGGACTGGCCCAGGGGTATATAGGGCCTTTACTGTTCATCTGTATGTAATCTATGCAAATAATAAGATCATGGATCCCATATATAAATGGGTTATGCTTCTCTATAAGCATTGCATATAGGTTGGAATATAAATTAAAGGGATTAACATCATATCATACTGATGATCCAGATGGATAAAGGCTGTTCTGCAGCACCCGGCAGCAACCGTTACGCACTAAACAGGGCTGTGAATTGCACCTCGGATCAGTGTCATCAACTTATTAGGGGGGCTTCAGCGTGCTGGACCGCCACACCGATCCTAGGGATACTCATCAACATATGCCTGGAAAGCCCCTTTAATATGGAGCCTAAGGGAGTGTGTATATACTTCATGTCCATTTTCTTGAGCCATAATAGGGATTGATACAAGGGGCTGTCTGACCATTTTCAGTTACCCCAAAACGAGTCCCTAAAAAAAATATATATCAGTAAATACTGAGTTGACCTTGTCCATTTCATTACGATATATTTTGGTTTACTTATTTTTGGGAAAGCAAGGTGACAAAAATGGCTGTTGGCAGGCATGGTCCCCCAGAGGTAAGGTAGAAGGAGGGGGATCAGCACCAGAATTGCACTAAGTGGTCGCAGCTTTGAACGTTTTCTCCTATCTCAAGACCCTGTATTTAGTATTGGCGAGAAACCCCTGCAATAAAACAGCTCAGATCTCCAAGAAAAAAAAATTACACAACTCCCACTGAAATCAGTGGGCGGCCGTTGTTCTCAATGGATGCAGGTGGTCCTGCGTGGAGTATCATTTAAAGGGAACTTCTAATTTCATCATCGTGCCCTTATAGAGTATTTTTACATGGGGCTGTCTGATATAAACACGCACCTTTAAGAATGGTTCTGGCTTTATTCAAAGGATGAGACAAAGCACCGAAAAAGCGTAGGGTGAGACATTGTAACCACGAGCTGAAGGCAAGTGCACAGATCCGGCACTGCTAGACGGGAGCGGGCTGATGTGCGGGGATGTGTCACAGCAGCTCCAGGCCTCGACAACTCATTGTATCTGAGAGAAGCACAACGTGACACTCAGCTGCCGGCACGTGAACATGTCTCAGTGATACAATTCTTCCAAGCATTGTGCAGGAACAATGCCGCACTGTTTTACTGCACTTCCCCATGTGGCACAACTCAGTCACCAAGATTCATCACTTACACGAGATAATGACCTGAAAGGATTACCCTCTGACTACCCGTACAGGCGAAACGAAGGCTGTGTCCCCAACATGGGGTGGGTATTATAATCACGATGGGTTGTATGCAGGTAGATCAGCTTTAACTGCACCAAAAATATCAGGGAACTTGAAAGTCTCATGTGCAGCAGCCTCACAAGATGAGATGGGTGAAATTCCAGAAAGATTTGGCTGTTTCCATCAGTACCTGGAGAGGGTGGGGTTCATGCATGATCACCGCTCCGGTCAAACACCTCCAAGACAAGGACTTACTGGATGGACGCGAGACCCTTTATCTGGTGCCCCCCCACTGATAAGTCATTGTCGCTGGAAAAACCCCTTTACTGCCAGCCACTTAGACGATTGTCAAAACCAGAATTTGGCCACAATTGTGGCATAAAAAAAGAAAAACATTTGAAAAAAATGCAAAATTTTGGTGCAAGATGAGGTGGCAAATTCATATCTAGTGGCAGTGTTACTTACGCCACAAATCTTACTCCAATCCCAGACTGGAGTAAGATTTGTGGCGAGGTGCACGTGGGAGGCACTGGGTTGAATCACAAGTGTGACTCCAGATAGCCCCCTCATCAAAACCGGAGTCAACATTGCTGGTCTTGTTAAACTGAACCCTCACACTGGCAATTCCTCTATTCATTTACAACACGTTCTGGAGGCAGATGATCGGGAAGATCTATGTCCGGCCCACAGATCTTAACAGCTCATTTACATATTAAGAAAAATGTGAATTTATATCGCATCACAGATATCAAGGTGTAATTTTAGCCAACTTTCTATGACCGGCATTCGAATATAGATGACTCACAAGGGCTGAGCCTACTGACAGATTCCCTTTAATCGGTTATATCAGTGTCTATTTCTGCTTTTCTAGCAATAAAGAGCTCATTCTTACAGAAAAACAATTATAAGGAAGAACACAGTTCCAGTTTAAGCCAATCCACACCCCATCAGTGCTGTTCAGCGTCCAAGAGACAAGAGGATGCCGGGGCCATGAAGAGGCCGGAGCGCCTCCTCCTGCATTGGTTGGTTTTAACTTCGGAAAACAATGTTGTAGTTCTCCACTACTATGATATCGATCCTTCGGACAGGCCATCAAAATAAAATTGGTAGTGGTCCGACACCCCCATCGATCAGCTGTTACCAGCTCTGACAGTCAGATGTAAAACCAGTGTACATACTGGAACAGCAGCGCTCCATCACATTGTGGCCACTGCCAGGTACTGCAGATCAACTCCTGTTTACACCTCTCATCTAAGTAAGACAAGTGATAAATGTAAATTCAGGTATAGTGATAGATCAGGGACAAGGGACGAGGTGGCCCCGGGGTCACATCCTGTGAAGGGACAATACACTTCTGCCTGAAGTCCTCCGTGATACAAACAATAAGTTATAAATAGCAGACAATGCAGACAGCAAAATGCCGGAAATATGCAAGTAACCTGGACACACCAGATCACACTGACAACAGCAGCAGCGATGTACAAGATAGGGGTTGTCAGGACTGACAGTGAGCCAAGAGATGATCACTACCAGCAAAAGCTCCTCACATGTCCGGACGGCACAGTTGCTGATCCTGCGCCAATCCGTAGGGGTAAATACCCAAACAAATTATTCTTATGCCTAGACATTTTAACATAAGGCAGGTTTTGGATGATGTGGTAGCGGACTGACCAGCAGGTCATTCTTAACAAATGCACATGTAAAAGGTCCTACGTTGAGGGCTACAAGGGCATACGCTTCAAGGAATAATCATTTTGCAGTCACAAACCGACCTGTGATCCAACACCGGCACGGAGGCAGTCGCAAAGGTTTCCAATGATTTTGCACGTGACTCACCTGCAATAGATTTCAAGGCAACTTGTTTTTTTCTTTCTACCACTGGAAATTTATTTTCATTAAAGGCATGTAATTGGGGCTCAAAATTGTTTTTGCAATTTGGGTTTCATTAAAAAATTTTGCACCGTTTGTTGGCCTTTTAGAGGCTTTTATTTTCTCTGCACATTCAGATACGGTCTGAGAGAAGCTCAGAAAAAGACATAAAAGGTAAACCTTCCTATTTTCGACTATCAGAACGAGCTCACTGATGGAATATCAGTTTACCCATTCCGATTTTGGGCACTCTGTTCAATATCGCCGGACATGTTGCCGTAATTCTGAGTAGATAACTCAGTATGCAAAAAAACAAAAATAACCGGATACAAACAGCCCCATAGACCTTACTAGGTCGGAGTTAAATCTGTGAAAAACGGACGTCACAAATGAGGCTTAACGCAGAGGCTTCAGAAGGCGAGCGGAGCTACATTTTTAATGAAAACCAATTACAAAAATATTTTTTTTTATCCCAAAAGAAAAGTCCCAAACCCTTTAACTCAACTTGACATCTTGGATGTGCCAGCGGCCCAGGAGCTTGAGCGCTCATAACACCAGACTAAACCCACTGAGTGTCCATTTCATTATTGCCGTTGTGTCTTTTTTGTCTTTTTTTGTGGCTTTTAGAAAAGCGACCTTTATATTTATTTGCCCGTTTTTTCTTCTGTACGGTTTGTTTTCATGCTCCCACATCTTTTAGGATGATACTTCAGTTACCATTTTCAAAAAAAAAAAAAAAAAAAGGTCACGTTTTTCTGCATGCGAACTTCAGTCACCCGAACAAGTGATTTTACATACGTCCGGGTTTTTTTTGTTTTTTTTTTAATTTTGCAGAAGATGCTTTTTTTTTGCGCTGGGAAGTCACAAAAAGGTAAAGAAAAAAAAGTTTGATTCTGCATAAAATTCATAAACCACTTAACCACTAAGAATTTGGCGCAAAAAAAATAAATAGGGACTTTAATGAATTGGGCCCTGCGGACCAGATCAGGCAGGTTCTAAACTGTACACAAGGTGGTATCCATTCCCTTCATGTAGGGTGGCCAACATGTTCCGGCGGTAATATGCCACTCTTGCAGCCCTCTGTGGTGCCAGCCTCGCCTTCTACATCGCAGGCCACATGACACCAGCCATTAGTCGCCGTCTTCACCACCGAATGCTGCCCGTCGCTCCTTGATGTGCACGTGAAGAGTCTTCCCTCCGATATGAAGGCCGCCCGTCATCCCTGGGACTGAGCTCTCAAAGAGCCATTCACTCCCCGTGGATGCTATGTGCAGCCTCCGGGCTGCCAAGTGGGCACGGCAAATAATGTGCCAGGCGATGCCTTGGCAGCTCTACTGGCACTGGGAGCTGTTGGCAACACAGCGCCTCAGGAGTATGAGCAGAATAAATCCTAATAAATTACGACAACCTCTGGAGAACAAACACTGACATACGCAAGAAATGCCCAAAACAAATGTTTGCCATGAGCTTAGAGGGCACTTCAACATACCCATGGCAAACACTGGGTGCCATCCTACTGTGATGGCAGAAGCAGAGGGGTTCGGTTTTCGCAGATCATACTCTGACTAATGAGTTCAATATTCGCTCGGGAAGAATCTGTCATGGCTATAAGATCTCTGCTTGCTGAGTTGCGGCTGCCAAAAAAGACGCTGCATAGAAGTCGCAACGGATTTTCTGCTTGATAATTGCATATTCATTGCAGAATTGTGCACCCATCCTTCACGGCCCCACGTAATGGAGAAGCTGCGCTGCCATCAACGCCTTCATGCACTGTGACATAACTGCAGGTCACAGCAACACTGCTGGCTTCTGATCGCTGCCGTTTAACCACTTAGATGCCGCTGTCAATCACTGTCCTCAAAACACTATTATCCTGCAAACATTGGTTTAAGAGTGTTACAATGGTGTCTGGCAGCCCCACTGAAAGCATGCCTACAGGGAGAGCAAGATCTTTATTCCTCCCAGGAACCGCCAGCTTTCAGTCATAGAGGCTACAGCCACCACTCACTATATGTAAGCACGCCCCAACACTTTGATTGACAACTCGTGGTGCAGTATATCTGTGCAGAGCGAGCTGCCAAAGCGCAGAGGTGTGTTTACAGAATAGTGAGCGGTGGCAGTAGCTGCTCCAGCCGTGTGCTCCTGTGACTGAAAGCCAGCGGTATCGACATCATAGCACAGAAATGCAAAATCATGTTGGCAAGTAATTTTCAATAATCAACATTGTTTGTTATTTTTTTTTTTTTTAAAAAAGTGTCATTTTCTATTCCAAGCTTAATCTTTCATTTACAATGGGTACGAAAAGTATTCAGACCCCTTTAAATTTTTCACTCTTTGGTTCATTGCATCCATTTGGTAAATTCAAAACAAGTTTTTTTTTTTCCTCAGTAATGTACACTCTGCACCCCATATTGACTGAAAAAAAGTCAGAAATGTAGAATTTTTTGCAAATTTATTAAAAAAGAAAAACTGAAATATCACATGGTCATAAGTATTCAGACCCTTTGCTCAGTATTGAGTAGAAGCACCCTTTTGTGCTAGTACAGCCATGAGTCTTCTTGGAAATGATGCAACAAGTTTTTCACACCTGGATTTGGGGATCCTCTGCCATTCTTCCTTGCAGATCCTCTCCAGTTCCGTCAGGTTGGATGGTGAACGTTGGTGGACAGCCATTTTCAGGTCTCTCCAGAGATGCTCAATTGGGTTTAGGTCAGGGCTTTGGCTGGGCTAGTCAAGAAAGGTCACAGAGTTGTTCTGAAGCCACTCCTTTGCTATTTTAGCTGTGTGCTTAGGGTCATTGTCTTGTTGGAAGGTGAAACTTCAGCCAAGTCTGAGGTCCAGAGCACTCTGGAAGAGGTTTTAATCCAGGATATCTCTGTACTTGGCCGCATTCATGTTTCCTTCAATGGCAACCAGTCGTCCTGTCCCTGCAGCTGAAAAGCACCCCCATAGCATGATGCTGCCACCACCATGTTTCACTGTTGGGATTGTATCAGGCAGATGATGAGCAGTGCCTGGTTTTCTCCACACATACCGCTTAGAATTATCACCAAAAAGTTCTAAGTTCCTCTCATTAGACCAGAGAAGCTTATTTCTCATAGTCTGTGAGTCCTTCATGTGTTTTTTAGCAAACTCTATGCGGGCTTTCATATGTCTGGCATTGAGGAGAGGCTTCCATCAGGCCACTCTGCCTTAAAGGCCCGACTGGTGGAGGGCTGCAGGGATAGTTGACTTTGTGGAACTTTCTCCCATCTCCCTACTGAATCTGTGGAGCTCAGCCACAGTGATCTTGGGTTTCTTCTTTTCCTCTCACACCAAGGCTCTTCTCCCACGATTGCTCAGTTTGGCTGGATGGACAGGTCTAGGAAGTCTTCTGGGGGTCACAAACTTCTTCCATTTAAGGATTATGGAGGTCACCGTGCTCTTAGGAACCTTGAGTACAGCAGAAACTCTTTTGTAACCTTGGCCAGATCTGTGCCTTGCCACAATTCTGTCTCTGAGCTCCTTGGCCTGTTCCTTTCACCTCATGATTCTCATTTGGTCTGATATGCACTGTGAGCTGTGAGGTCTTATATAGACAGGTGTGTGCCTTTCCAAATCAAGTCCTATCAGTTTAATTAAACACAGCTGGACTCCAATGAAGGAGTACAACCATCTCAAGGAGGATCACAAGGAAATGGACAGCATGTGACTTAAATGTGTCTGACTGAGCAAAGGGTCTGAATACTTATGACCATTTGTTATTTGTTTTTCTTTTTTAATAAATTTGCAAACATTTCTACATTTGTTTTTTTTTCAGTCAAGATGGGGTGCAGAGAGTACATTAATGAGAATAAAAATGAACTTTCTTGAATTTACCAAATGGCTGCAATGTAACAAAAAGTGAAAAATGTAAAGGGGTCTGAATACTTTCCTTACCCACTGTAAATGAAGGCTTACGCATGGAAAAGAAATGAGGCAGAGATCACCAGGAAGACAATGGAGCGAGACATCAGCACGCGACGAGAAGTGTAATTATACGTACAGAAAGGAGGTCAGAGGCGATGCCCGCCACACTGGCACAGAAACAATGACATTCCTATGGTTTCCTGTTTATTTATGTACCTTGGGAAGAATGTGACCACAATGGCTTATAACCTCCCTGGCACGCTGTCAGACAGGGCTCACGCCAACCATGGCGCACACAGCAAACATCAGCGTTTAATGACCACACGCGGGTCAATGAAGTCAATAGTGAGGCGTCTGTGTTTGTTATGCTGCGGGTTTATCTGTTTGGCGGACAAACAAAGGAAAAAATTACAAATAAAGGAAAAAATTGTAATCCGCGAATTGGAGGAGAGAAAGCTGCGTTGATCTACAGGTAGAGGGAAAATAAAATTCAGGCCAAACAAAGCATCGAATCGTTTCCTATCCCTATAGCGGGCAGCAAGGCGGGAGCCATTATAAGGAGGACCGCTCCGCGCTCCTGACTGTTACTAAGTTACAATATTTTTAAAGAAAAATTCAAGATTGTGAGCCCTCGCGGGCAGGGTCCTCTCTCATCCTGTACCATACGTAACTTGTATTGTTTAAGATTCCTACTGTACTTTTAGGTATACCCCTCACATGTAAAGCGCCATGGAATAAATGGCACTAAAATAATATTATCGGTGCGCACCTTAGTTTTAAAGCTTTGTGTTGTGTTCTGGGTTCAGTCTCCATTGTTCCTCATGGAAATTGCAACAGAGTGATCATTCTT
The DNA here is from genome assembly GCF_039654945.1 of Dendrobates tinctorius. Lineage (NCBI taxonomy): Eukaryota > Metazoa > Chordata > Amphibia > Anura > Dendrobatidae > Dendrobates > Dendrobates tinctorius. The sequence continues at coordinate 24,369,615 of NW_027361788.1, read as the reverse complement.
CTCACGCCGATAATAACTGACCGACACTGGACAGTGCTAAAGGACATGCCAGTGATGTTACCATCACGGGGCATCCGGGGTACAATCCCAAGAGACTTTTGGCCCTTTGACCTGATGTCCTGCATTAACCTCATTGAGCTGTATCGGCATCGAGCTCAAAGAGCTACACTGCTCGACAAGGGGTCAGTGTTAGGTGGCCATTAGTAAGGCGGTGGATACTATAATTGATCACTATTTCTGTGTCGGGTCACAAATGCAGTATAATTATATTGTGGGAGTCAAAAAAGGGGCACTACTACTTTGCTAGAGGCTACTACTACTTTGCTGGAGGCACAAAGGAGGCACTACTACTCTGCTGGAGGCACAAAGGAGGGCATTACTACTCTTCTGGAGGCAAAAAGGGGGCACTCCTACTCTGCTGGAGGAACAAAGGGGGCACACTACTATGCTGGAGGCACAAAGGGGGGCACTACTACTATGCTTAAGGCACAAAGGGAGCACTACTACTTAGCTGAAGGCACTAATGGGGCACTACTACTTTGATGGGGGCACTATTAACTTCAAGGAGGCACAAATGGAATAAACTATTACTGTGGGCACAATACTATTCTTATTGCTTTGTGGTGGGCATAAAAACTAAGCCAATTAGTTGGGGTAACTTATCATCAGTCTTAAAATTTGCCAGATTGATCACAGCGGTTTAGGCTATTTGATGAATCGGATTCATTTTAAGACCATAAAGTTTATGATTTGGTTTGACTTTCCCCAAAATAAGTACCAAAATTTTGCAGCATTTTTTGGTTGGTAGTGCCACATATTAGGCCACGCTTACATCTGTTGGGGTTACACCCATATCAAGAAGGTCATGCCCAATAACACAAAATAGGTCTAAAACGCATCAAATATGGGGTCAGAAAAGCAGCCTTTTTTGATAAATCTGAAATGATATTCAGGGACAAAAAGCGACAGATAAATGTGCTCAGTGACGTCCCCGTCAACAGGGTAATATGCCCCGATGGTAGATATGGTAAAGATAACAGGGTCACCTTGAGATTCCTTGAAATGAATAAAGCAGCGGTGACCACGCTCCTCGCCACTGCACAGACACCAATCAATAACTTTCATTCCAGGCAGTGAAGTCTCGGCTGCCAAAACCGGTTCTGCCAAGCATCATTAGAAAATGACTTATTATTGCTTAAATCAGATTTGAGATTAAAAAATAATTTTTTGAATTTTTCTACATCACAATCCTAACTTAAAATAAAAATGAGACATTTTGGATTTGACGACACTGGAGGCCAGAGAGGTTGTTTTTTTAGATTCATACTTACTGTCCTTTCAGGACGAGTTTTCAGCAGTCTCCTCATCAGACACAGGATTACAATGACAGGTCTTCCTCTCTATACACAGCTGATAACACAGGATCCACAAATCACAATAGGCTGCCACAGCTCACCTGCTCCTCCTCTAGATGAACTTTGCAAACGCTCATTAGACGCTTTAATATAAAGATAGGATCAGAGTTGGCCTATTGCTGCCAACGTGCATATATGGTTTTCTGAAACAACCGGAAGTTTAAAAATCAAAAAAAGTTACATTGGTCATATGAAAATTACAAGATTTGTTATTTTTTATTTTTAATAGAGTATATGTGCGGATATATATTATATAAATTAGGTCATGTTCTGATAATAGCTTCCCTTTACATACAAAGTCTGCAGTTTCAGGAAACCACAAATGTAAAATGATCAGACCCTATATTTTGTGCTGAAGCATCTATTGAGTGTGTGCAGAGGTCATTGTGAATGGAAGAGAGCTGTGACATCGCTTATTACAATTGGTGTATCCTGTGTTATCACCTGTGCATAGAGGTGTTCTACGGCTTTGTATCCTGCCTCTGATGATAATGAGCCTGTTGACAACTCTGAAAGGACAGGAAGTAAGAGTACCCAAAAAAAAAAAAAAAAAGCACTACTGTGAAGTATAAAAACTGCGTGTTGCAAGACAGATTAAGCAAAGTGCTTAGTTGCTGACCGTCTTAAGACTCGCGGGCCGCCAAAAAGTGGGCGTTTTCAGGAGGGATGGGCGGGTTGGAGGCAGGACTTCAGCGTCACGGGAAATGTTGGCAGCTATGATATTAGATTCTACAGTCATGGCCAAAAGTTTTGAGAATGACTCAAATATTATATTTTCACATGATCTGCTGGCCTCTGGTTTTTGTGTGTGTTTGTCAGATGTTTTTATCACATACAGAAATATAATTGCAACAATATTATGAGTAACAAAAGGTTATATTGACAGTTAGAATGAGTTAATGCAGCAAGTCAATATTTGCAGTGTTGACCCTTCTTCTTCAGGACCTCTGCAATTCTCCCTGGCATGCTCTCAATCAACTTCTGGATCAAATCCTGACTGATAGCAGTCCATTCTTGCAAAATCAATGCTTTTATTTTGTCTGAATTTGAAGGTTTTTGTTTGTCCACCCGTCTCTTGATGATTGACCACAAATTCTCAATGGGATTAAGATCTGGGGAGTTTCCAGGCCATGGTCCCAAAATCTCTATGTTTTGTTCCCTGAGCCATTTAGTTATCACCTTTGCTTTATGGCAAGGTGCTCCATCATGTTGAAAAAGGCATTGTTAATCGCCAAACTGCTCTTGGACGGTTGGGAGAAGTTGCTCTCGGAGGACATTCTGGTACCATTCTTTATTCATGGCTGTGTTTTTAGGCAAGACTGAGAGAGAGCCCATTCCCTTGGCTGAGAAGCAACCCCACACATGAATGGTTTCAGGATGCTTGACAGTTGGCATGAGACAAGACTGGTGGTAGCGCTCACCTCGTCTTCTCCGAATAAGCCGTTTTCCAGATGTCCCAAACAATCGAAAAGGGGATTCATCAGAGAAAATGACCTTACCCCAGTCCTCAGCAGTCCACTCCCTGTACCTCTTGCAGAATAACAGTCTGTCCATGATGTTTTTTCTGGAGAGAAGTGGCTTCTTTGCTGCCCTCCTTGAGACCAGGCCTTGCTCCAAGAGTCTCCGCCTCACAGTGCGTGCAGATGCACTCACACCAGCCTGCTGCCATTCCTGAGCAAGCTCTGCACTGCTGGTAGCCCGATCCCGCAGCTGAAACACTTAAGAGACGGTCCTGGCGCTTGCTGGTCTTTCTTGGGCACCCTGGAGCCTTTTTGGCAACAAGGGAACCTCTCTCCTTGAGTTCTTGATGATGCGATAGATTGTTGACTGAGGTGCAATCTTTCTAGCTGTGATACTCTTCCCTGCTAGGCCATTTTTGTGCAGTGCAATGATGACTGCACGTGTTTCTTTAGAGATAACCATGGTTAACAGAAGAGAAACAATGATGCCAAGCACCAGCTTCCTTTTAAAGTGTCCAGTGGTGTCATTCTTACTTAATCATGACAGATTGATCTCCAGCCCTGTCCTCATCAACACCCACACCTGTGTTAATGGAGCAATCACTGAAACGATGTTAGCTGGTCCTTTTAAGGCAGGGCTTCAATGATGTTGAAATGTGTTTTGGGGGATAAAGTTCATTTTCTAGGCAAATATTGACTTTGCAAGTAATTGCTGTTAAGCTGATCACTCTTTATAACATTCTGGAGTATATGCAAATTGCCATTAGAAAAAATGAAGCAGTAGACTTTGTAAAAATTAATATTTGTGTCATTCTCAAAACTTTTGGCCATAACTGTACACAGATGATGGATTGTGTGCAACCATCCAGAGCCGCTGGGCTTCAGCTACAAGGACTATCCAAACAGACATTATGAAGTAGTGCAGTCATAGAGGACCCTAAACCCGCACAATAGGGCTCTGGGGCTTCATGTCTATTACACAGCTCCGTACCCTGGCTTCCTCCACACCAATATACACTCAGGCACAAAAACATTACCAAAAAGAACCAATGTTACCCACAGAAATCAGTGTCTTCTTTCCTCCGGTGAAAGGAAAAGCAGACATCAGTGGTGGGAGGCTGGGTCTGCAGGCCCGCGCAGCGGCGGGAGGCGGGGTCTGCAGGCCCGCGCAGCGTCAGAAGATCATGGTGGATGGGTTTTCCCTTACATTTCAGTGACCCGAAGTTTATGTGAAAATGTCAGGCATTGTACGACATTCTGGGCTTTCTCTGAAGGAAACAACCTATATAGACCAAGCAGGTAAAAGGCCCTTGACATTTGCGGTCGATACTTTTCGAACCTTGACATAATAAGTCAATTTACATAAGTGTAGTTTTCCTTTTTCAAGGCTATAGAAAAAAAAAAGTAAAAAATAAAAAGCAGCCTCTAAAAATAAATCTGCAAGACACTCCCTGTGCACATACCATTGTGGCACACACACCTAGCCGCAGGTATGCCTTCCCTTATCTCCCATCTGTCAGCAGTCCATGGCAGTAGACTGTACATCTAGACTTCCTTAAAGGGAATCTGTCACCCCTTTTTTGAGATATCATATAATGATATCATTCAATTGTGTGTCACATAAGGATTCTCTTAGTACTTTTGCTTCCCCCTGACCCCGCACCTTTCATGCATAAATACCTTTTTTATATCGGTTCAGATGTATGTAAACTGCCGCTGTTCGGTCTGCTGGGCGGGGCTTATTCACCTGCTCCCCCCCTTTCTTCTTGTGTAGACAGGGGGGGGGGGGGAAGCAGGTGAAGCAACGAGTCAAAAGACAAATCACACTAATGTGTTTGTCACAGTACTTGAAGTCATCATGTAGCCTTAAAGTCAAAGTAGCAGTACGGTTATATAGGCGCTTGCAGAGTTTCCTTTTAAGGGGTTATTCCCATCTCCACAGGTGGATACTGTCAGCTAGTCCTTTGTGGCTTATTAAAATTTGCAGTCAATCTTGAGATTTTAACAATTTTCTTTTGTTTACAGTTCGTTTCCTAGGAAACCGACCACCGCTGCTGTCTAGCATGTAAACGCTGTGCTGAACCTGGCCGGGATTAGGAGGGAATGGCATGCTCCAGTTTCAAAACACAGCTTACAAGATCAATTAAATTTGCTGTCTAGCAGCAGTGGTTGGTCTCCCAGGCAACGAGAGAAAAACAAAAGAAAAGTGTTAATATCTCAAGAACGGCTGAAAATTTTAATAAGCAGCAAATTGAAAAATTGCTTGTATCTGTAAGCTCTATCCGACAATACCCATCTATGAAGACGGGGAATAACTAAGTTATTATTCAGCAGTTCCAAGGCTCCTTTGGTTTTTGGTGAAACAGTCCAGGGGAGTATTGTTCTTTCTTATGGTCGGTCAGCTAGTGTGGGGAGTCTTGTAGACCACGTAGCGCATCCTATGAAAAAGGTGTGTAAACTGGTGTGCCAATCTGCACAGAAAAGTTGTGTGACAACCAATATGGCGGACAGTACAAATTGTATAAGTTGTCCTTTCGGCTTTTAACGACTGAAAATGAGATCCAGTGCAGGAAGGTTCACAAAGACTGGGAAATGGCCATTGTGGGGGCTAGATGGGCATGTTAGGCGCCACCTATCATTCCCAGTAACTGGATTTATAAGAGGATATGCATTTGGACACTCCCTGTACACATACCATCCTGGGCACGCCGTACTGGGTGACAGGAATGCCTTGCCCTTTTACACCCCATGGTGTTATTCTAGATTCGTAACCACATATACGTAATTCGCTGCCTCTTAACAGGTGGTTTCATGACCTCACTTGGCAGGAGTCTGTCTGTGTGCCATTATGCCGAATCACAGGATACAGCAGATTCCACAAGGAAGTCCCCGAGGAGCAGGATAATCCAGGGGGTCTCGGGTTAAGAGCTGTCACAGTTCAGATGTAGCTCAGGGCTGATACACATGGGACGCTTGCTTGTCAGTTTATGCCATCAGGGTACAGGGTTGGGGCTCAGATTGTCAACAATGGCATGAATGGATCAGCAGTGGCACTGGGGAAGCACAATGCCAGGCCAAGTCCAGTCAGCTCTCAGAAGCCCTAAGAGAAGCTCCCAATATAGTCAACAGTCGACCTTTTAACCAGGCTGTCCTGGCAGAGGAGCCAATTGATACATGATGGCATATTCTTATCAAGACAGCCTTTAAATGCAAGTTGCAAGCAGGTTTTTGCTATGTAATTCAAGAGCAACATGATGTAGAGGCAGAGCACCTGATTCCAGCAATGTACAAGGTGCAAATAAACGCGGACAGAGGAACGCTAAGGAGTATTGCAAAAGTGTTCCTTTATTCTACAACGCATTTCGACAGCTAGTGGCCATCTTCATCAGTCCATCCCTCCCAGAGGGTTCACAGCTGGTGCTGCCTCGGATACATTGCTTCTCTTAACAGCTCACCCTCTGTGGCTCTGTCCAGAGACCGCTCAATACATTCATCCCTGATTCCAGCAATGTGTCACTTGTTATACTGAAACTACAGCACACAGCCTAATAAGTGTTTTATCAGCAGGAGATTAAGGCTATGTGCACATGTGCGGAATTTCCGCGGCAAAGCCACAACTCCGTGCCACAGGAAATTTGCGGGAAATCCACATGAGAAATGCCTGCAAAAAACTAGTGTTTTGCAAGCGTAATTAGCTTGCAGAATTGCTAGCGTTTTCCAAGCGATCTGTAGCATTGCTTGGAAACTGATTGACAGGATGATCACACTCGTCAAACAGTGTTTGACAAGTGTGACCAACTTTTTACTATTGAGGCTGCCTATGCAGCATCAGTAGTAAAAAGATATAAAGTTAAAAATAATTTAAAAAAAAAAGTCGTGATATTCTCACATTCCGGCGTCCTCCGCAGCGTTCCCACGCCTCAGTGATACTCCTGGCAAGTCCCGTTCCCAGTGATGCCTTGCGACAATGACCCCAGATTACGTCACGTAGCATCTCGCGAGACCGCTACGTCATCACAGGTCATTGTCGTAACGCATCGCTAGGAACGGGACTTGCCAGGAGTATCGCTGAGGTGTGGGAACGCTCCGGGGAACGAAGGAAGGTAAGAATAACACGATTTTTTTTTTTTTTTAACAGGGATATGGTACCCAGGGCCTGGAGAAGAGTCTCCTCTCCTGGCTGCATCCATTGATTAATTGGTAGGAGTCTATTTAATCAATCAACTAATGACAAGGTTCACAACCATAAATGGAATTATCCATGGAAACAATTAGGTGATAATATTGTACCTACTAATAACATTCCTAGCCAACGTGTGATGGTTTAGATCAGGTCTGAGCAACTATGGGCAGGGAAATGATGCACATGACCCTGGTGAAACTCATTAGAGCCCCAAAAATAATGTATTAAAGCAATTTCAAACTTGAGATCCCCTCAGATGTCACCATTGGTATGTTTTGCTTTCAGCAGAAAAAAAAAAAAAAAAAGACTTCTACTCACCTGCACGAACGATATGGGCATCTTCGGTTCTTAAGCTGAAATCAGCAATCAGTTCCCCAGTGTTAAACTATATACCACAATGGTATATAGTTTAGTATATATAGTATTAGTAGTTTATTTATTTATAGTATTAGTAGTTTATTTATTAGTAGTTTAGTGTATAGTATTTCCCAGGTAAAAAAAAAAAAAAAGTACCGTGCTCTACCGGTATTCAGAAGACAGACATACATCTATGAAATATATTACCAATGCTGACAGATGGGCATAGAATATGAAGCTTTACGCAATCATGCTATCCTCGGGGGCGAGTCCTTCAGAGATGCAGAGCTCCAAAGACCAATTGCATATCTGTTGCTTCCATTTTGCCTTCAGACTGAAATTCTGAGTCGATCATAGATATGTAAAGCACTCCAAGTGTCCAAAAGAGTATGTGGACACCCCTAGAATCAAGAATGCAGCCATGCGATCTCCAAAGACAAAATTAGTACCGTAGAGCTCAGAGACTTCAAATTTAGCACCGGAATAGATTGGTACGAGCCATTTTGTGATATGTCCGATCTGCTCCTGTTAACTGTGATCCATTTTACTGCAAAGTGGCACCATCGGGGGGTAACATTAGCTCAGACTTAAAATTAGTAGACCATGCTCAAGTGAGGCTATGAATAAACAATTTCCAAAAATCGTAATCAATTATGGACTTTTGTGGCCATCTTATTACCTGATGTTAATCCTGATTACAGATTGCTTTCGCCGTAGTTTCATACCAATAAAATCGATGATGACCTATCGGCAGACCATCTTGACTCAATTGCTAACCAAGCAAGCAGCTAGCATTGCTCAAGTAAAATGATATGATGGCGCCTCCTGGTGGAGAAACACTGCAACTTTTTGCAAAGAAAAAAAAATAAAGAAAATGTGAATGAGGAGCAAAGAGTCCAGGCAGCTTTCAATAGTCTTTATTTAGATCTGAGCAGCTTTTTATTTTAAAGTGTTCTTTTGGAGGAGAAGTACCATAAATAGCTATTTACAGAGGGTAGAATTGGAAGGGTAGAGGGAAGGGGGGAAGACAACAGAGACAGGAAAGCTTAGGGAGTCCAAAAATAAAGCACTGGAGATCTGGGGGAAGAAATCAGCCTTAGAGTATTAGCAAGCAACCGGAAGCTTTGTGGGACACACAGTGCAAGTAAAAATGGAGGTGCAAGAGGGTGTGGGTGACGGAGGTGGAGGGGAAGACATATAGACATCACAGACACGATGGCGGTAGAGGAGGATCTCAGTATTTGGAGGGTCACAATGGAAAACACAAGGGCTAGACAAAAGGACACATCGGAGTCACAGACATAGATGACAGGGGGTTTCAGGGACCACGCAGACAGGCAATATAAGGGTCACACAGACAAGATGGCGGGTGAGGGGCCCGTAGAAAGGGGTCTTTTTTTCTTTTTAACATAGGCTATTAGGTTGCTGGAGATTCATGCACACAAGGCTTGGTCTGCAGGTAGCCTCCCCCCATGTTACTGCATAGGAATTACGCAGAGTAGCAGACCTCTGCAACACGAGGGGAAGTCTTACGGGAAAGAAAAATCACAAAATATACCGCACACCATTTGGTTTCACAGCAGGATGAGCTCCTTGCGGCCCCCCCCGAGAGAAGAGAAGAGGGGACAATGCAGCAAAGGTCTTGTCACAGGGTTACGACCAGTCCCGACCCGGACAAATAGAAGGTTGGGTAGCGCGTGTTCGGGTCGTCTGTGCGTTTCTCTGGACAGACTAACGGCTAACTCTTGTCGGTGATGGTGTGTTGAAGCAGGAGGCACAAAGAGGTCAGACAATGATGGGATTGGTCACTCGGCAAGTGGCTCCCCCTGGAGAAAGTCATCAGTACTGCATCCACGTAGAAGCACGAGGTCCGTATCGAGTCCTCTGAAGACCACCATTCGACGTACGGAGCAGCCAACGCTCTACAGTGACCCGTGATCCAGAGGACAGGAAGGGGGAAGATGGCAGAAGTCCAGGGGGAGTGGGGCGCAGGGCCGAATCTCTCCATGTTACCTAGAGGACGGACTGCTGCACTCAGAGGCAGGGCAGCAAAACTGATGGACAACCTCCTCCTCCTCATCCTCACCCCTGGATGGAGACACATGGGCAGCAGAAGGGCAAGTCAATATGTAGCGATGACTCCAGAGCAGGTGGAGAGATGGCAATGAGTCGGTGGTCGGAGACACTTGGCGACATGAAACAACCAAAGAGAATGATGGGAAAGACGGTGGAGGAGAAAAGGAGGCACGAACAAGTGAGCCGCTTTATTACAGATGGCGATGAGCTGGGGCAGGGCAAGTGGGACAGACAGCGGACTTGTGGCTTGGGGGAGCTCGGGATGTCACAGGGTGGATGAGATGAAAATGATCTATAGAGCAAGAGATTTCAACTTTCATTAATTGCATGGGCATGAAATAAATGGAATTGTTAACATGGGTCTGGTTTGCTCAAGATATATTTTACAGCCAATCTGCAGAAAATTGCGGAGAAATCCGCACACAATCATACAGATTTGCTGCTGCCAGTTACCCACTCCCCACCCCTTCCCAAAAAAACTAAATATCTTCCTTATGGCGTTAATTGGACAGAGGTCAGCAGGGTACAGGTACCATTTACGCAGTCACACGAGTCAATGGTGATTTGCTAGTATACTCCTACTGATTAATATACACACCACACAAAGAGGCAGTTAACCAAAATGGAGTTTGTTTTTTTGCAAAAATCTGATTAATAAGGCAGTAAGAGCTGTAAAAGTGTGATTTATACATCCGAGTCTATGTCGACTGCATAATTTTTGGAAATGCTCTTTGCTAAGGACATACTGACTTGCAACCCCCTATAAGTGATTGCTTCTGTAAAGCCGGTTTAGTTGGTGCAACATGGGAGTCTTTACTTTTTTTTTTATAATACAGCCACTAAACAGACCCACCATAGAAGGAAATCTGTACCCACCCCATATCTCCAAAGATTCAAATATTCCCAGCCAGGGCAAGACACAACCAGCGTAGACCATAGAGAGCCGGCTGGCGACTCAGCCATCCCGATCACCAGCTCATCCTGCTTTAGCAATCAGATTTTTCGGCATAATACATTGAAGACGGGAACCTAGATTGACCTGAAAAGTACTTTACGGATGTAATAATGACATTATTTTGTTAAAGAGCATGGTCATAAAAACTTTTTAAAGGTGAACGTGTCATCAGAACGACGTTTTGTTTTAATCGGGTTTTTATATAAAAGAGGATTGTCAGCAGGATTGACCGGTCTTAAAAGGGAATCAATCTGCAGGATTTCACCCCCTAAACTATCTATATGCACATGGCGGCTCTTTTGAAGACAAGCCCATCCTTTACATGGCCAGTCCGTTCCGCCGTTACTGAGAATTCAGGGATGGAAATGATATGTAAATGAGGCTGAAGTGCTATGGTAGATCTGAAGCCTTTGTCACTACAGCTCTTTTCCTTACTCAGTACCGCCGCCGCCTCCTGTTTGATGCCTAAAGTCACAAAGAATATTGGCTGTCAGACAGCAGGTGGTGGGGATTAGAGCTGGAGTGACTAAGGCTTCAGATCTACCATAGCTCTTCACCCTCATTCACATATCAATTTAAGCACCGATTTAGGTGTAACACAGTAAAGGACTTGACCATGTAAAGGTATTGCTGGACTTCTGTCTGAAAGACCTACTGAAACCTAATTAAAAGGTGCATCTCATATCTCCATGTATGTGGGAATTAACTTGACTTTTCTACCCACTAAAGCTTCCAATTTTTCCGTCAGCTCTCTGCCGATGCATATGGGTGGTAATCCTTCTCCACACATGGCCTCGGATAACTCATCAGCTGCCTTCGGAATAGAAAAACAAGTCGTGAGCACTTGTCGCCTCAGCTTAACCGATGTTCTGTGTCTATTCAGAAAATTTCCAGGAACTGTTCAGTGGCAGAATGAGACATTCAGTTCTTCCGTACAGACTAGTTCTGCGGAGTATAAATTACCGGGAACTGATAGATATATAGAAATCCATTCACAAGTGATTTATTGGTTGAAATCCCTGCTCATTCTAGCCTAGGAGTCCAGTGGGCGGTCTCACTGCTGATTGGTTGCCTTAACCAGCAAGCACTGAGTGGAACCGCCCACTGGACTAAGCACAGACTGAGCAGGAATAAAATGGGTAAAATCTGATGAAGTTTCCTGGTAAAATACATGCAGATTGTGGGAAAATCCATCTCAAACCTGTCACATGTGAATATTTCCTTACAAAGCATGTAAGAAAAGCTTTTCATTCTAAACAGTATGGTCTCATTGGAATTTAAGTAGCTGTCTAAGGCCTGTTTCACACTTCCGTTTTTGACCATCAGTCAAAATCCGCCAGTTTTTGAAAAAAACGGATCCGCCATTTTTTTTTGGCGGATCCATTTTTTTCCCCATTGAGTTGCATTACCGGCGGATCTTGACGGATGGCCATCCGTTGGATCCGTTTTTTTGCGGATCCGCCAAAATGTCTGCATCCGCCGGCATGCCTGCAACGTTTTTTTTTGGCTGTAGGATGCGCATTTTTCCTAGTGCGCATGCCCGGAGAAAGGAAGTCAGCCGGAAATTTATCCCTGAAATCCTTCCTGGCGGTGGGAAAAAAAAAAAAATCTCTCTCTCTCTCCTTCCAGTTTCATTCGGCGGATCCGTCAAAAAACTGATCCGGTGGCATCCGTTCACATCAGTTAGCAACGAATCCGCTTTTCCGCCTTTTTGGCGGATTTTAACTGACGCAAAAAAGTGAAGTGTGAAACAGGCCTTAGGAATAAAATTTCCATCACTCGGTCTTAGCAACATTTTAAGATTGGAAACAGTAGTGCAGTTCCAGAATAAGGGCTGAAATCCAGAAATGTGATCCTAAATTTACTCTTAGTTTAAGGGACTACACAAAAATAGAAAAAAAAAAGTCCTGATCATGTCCATGTGCAGAGAGTCTAGCATGGCAGTTCATTCCTATTAAAGCAAATGAGAATGGGCTGTAACCAGACACCGCCATGGACCAGAGTGGCGCTGTTGCTGGAGGAAACTTTTTTCAATCCTGGACAACATCCACTTCAGGGGTAAACTTTACATAAACTTTGTTTCATGATCATGTCTCTTTGAGAAGCTATGATGTGGCATATATTGATGTACTAGACCCTGATAGGATCAACATTACTCAAATTCTAGCAAATCACAATTGACCAGCGTCAGCCGCATGAATGAGACCCCCAAACTACGGGAAGGGTCACTTTTCGATCATTTATCCTCAGTGGTTCCCTATTTAAAGGGGGTACTGAACAAATAAAAGGAATGCAACCATGTGAAAATCATGGTTTTCGGTGCTGGAATTTAGACAGTTTTTTTTATAAAGATTGACAGGTCAGATTGGCATTAGTTCAGACCACCATTGGTTTCTTAGGGAAGGGGCACTGTATAACTTCTAAACCCCTTCGGTATGGTGCAGAGAGTTCAATTAACACTTTTCGGTTAATAATGGGAATTAACCACAAGTGGACCAAACTCGCCAACGGAGCTCAAATAAGTGTTCCCTTTATGTAAAAGCCCTCCTCTTCATGTTCCACCGTCCCCACATTTTGGTATACAACAGTTTAGTTTTGAATCAACCAGTGTCCATTTATTAAACTACGGAGAGATGAACACGTGGGCTCCAATTGGTTGATATGAAAAGCTTTGATACGAGGGTCTCCTATCGGTCAACATGGCCTCTCAAGTTTTACAACTGTCTCACACGTGTGTTATCAGCGTCATGGCTGATGAGAGTTACGGCTGATGAGCGTTGCAGAGAGGGCAGGCAGTAGTTTTTGAGGTACCAGATAACTAAGCCATTATCAGTATTAACTAAATATACAGTGGGGGGAATAAGTATTTGATCCCTTGCTGATTTTGTAAGTTTGCCCACTGACAGACATGAACAGTCTCTAATTTTAAGGGTAGGTTAATTTTAACATTGAGAGCTAGAATATCAAACATAAAATCCAGAAAACCACATTGTATAAATTATATAAACGTATTTGCATTTTGCAGTGAAATAAGTATTTGATCCCTCAGTCAAACAAGACTTAATACTTGGTGGCAAAACCCTTGTTGGCAAGCTCAGCAGTCAGACGTTTTTTGTGGTTGATGATGAGGTTTGCGCACATGTCAGGAGGAATTTTGGTCCACTCCTCTTCGCAGCATTTCTCTTCCTCAAAGCACGGTGAACTGAGTTAATGCCAAAGAGATCAATTTTTGTCTCATCTGACCACAGCACCTTCTCCCATTCAATCACAGAATCATCCAGGTGTTTATTGGCAAACTTCAGACGGGCCTGCACATGTGCCTTCTTGAGCAGGGGGACCTTGTGGGCACTTCAGGATTTTTAACCTTTACGGTATAATGTGTTACCAATGGTTTAGTTGATGACTGTGGTCCCAGCTGCCTTGAGATCATTAACAAGTTCACCCGTGTAGTTTTAGGCTGATCTCTCACCTTCCTCATGATCAACCCCACAAGGTGAGATTTTGCATGGTGCCCCAGATTGATGTTGATTGACAGACATTTTGTATTTCTTCCATTTTCTTACTAACAGTTGTCTCCTTCTCACCCAGCATCTTACTTATGGTTTTGTAGCCCATTCCAGATTTGTGCAGGTCTATGATCTTGTCCCTGACAGCCTTAAAGCTCTTTGTTCTTGCCCATGTTGTAGAGGTTAGAGTCTGACTGATTGAGTCTGTGGACAGGAGTCTTTCATAAAGGTGACTATGTAAGACAGCTGTCTTTAAAGCAGGTAACGAGCTGATTAAGAGAGTCTAACTGGTCTGTAGGATCCAAAACTCTTAGGGTATGTGCACACGCTGTGGATTCTGCTGCGGATCCGCAGCGGTTTTGGCTCTGTGGGTCCGCAGCAGATTTTGCTGCATTGTACAGTACCTTTATTTCCTATGTAAAAAAAAAAAAAAAAAAACGCAGTGCACATGCTGCTGATTTTTCCGCAAGGTTTTGCTGCGGTTTACAATCCGCAGCATGTCAATTCTTTTGTGCACAACCACTGCGGTTTCACACCTTATCCATTATGAGGTGTAAAACCGCAGGCAAATCCGCAGGCAAATCTGCAGATAGTCCTGCGGATTTATCTGCGGATTTTACTACAAAATCCGCAGATCCAAAAAAACTCCGTGTGCACATACCCTTAATGGTTGGTACGGGATCAAATACTTATTTCTCACTGCAAAATGCAAATAAATTTATATAATTTATACAATGTGATTTTCTGGATTTTATTTTTGATATTCTATCTCCCAATGTTAAAATTAACCTACCCTTATAATTATAGACTTTTCAGGTCTTTGTCAGTGGGCAAACTTACAAAATCAGCAAGGGATCAAATACTTATTTCCCCCCACTGTAGGGGCATAGTCCAGATCTAAATGATTAAGGGCAAAAAATGCAAAATATCAACCAAAGGCTACATCAGATACTACGATCAAGTGAAATCGTAAGGATACGTCCACAAGGGGCGTAAACTGCAAAGACAATTAGTGACCAGTCTGCAGAAATATTTGCGTTAAATACTTGCGGATTAGGTGCAGATTTCACCCTAGGAATTACAAATGGCGTAATCTGCAGCATAAATTGACAAATGGGAGACAATTTCCACTTATTTTTTATTGGATTTGGCAAAATTTCATCCACTTTTGCTTCTGGAAAAATTGAAACCATAAAATCTACAGCACCATCTAATTGTGTGAACATACCTTTAATGGGGAACTTGTCACCAGGTCAAAAGCCACAACTTATTTAAATCCCACAGCTTCTTTAAGTATTTTCTTTTTTTATTGGTAAAAATCCACCATACTGTTCCAGAGGTATGGGCCATTTTTATTTAGAAGTAGCTGCTTCCAGGATCCTCTAGGGCGTGTCTTTAGGCTACTTTGCATAATCACCCTGTGAGCAACACTCCCTTGGGGAAATTTTTTTAAAGCACTAGATAAAAAAGCCTGTATCTCTGGAACTATATGGCCCGATTTAAAAAAATAAAAAAACAGAATACTCATGGGGAATAAAATAAGACAAAAAAACAGACTATATTTTACCTAGTGACAGGTTCTCTTTATGGCTTAACGTAATGATGCAGCAGAGCTGAATTATCATTTAGCTTCCCGATTGAGCACTTTAAAACAAGATCTAGGGCAATTTGCTGATTGTTAAACCAGCTTCATTAGACAATCCCCTAAGAACGGTCTTCCTAGAAAAGTTAAATGCAGCAAGTTTACCCAAATTTACAGAGGACACATCACAATAACTTTTTTTTTTTTTTTAACACGTTCACACCCACATGACAAAAATTAGCTCTGCTATATCTGCATCCACACAAAACCGGATATGTAAGTCACAACAGTCTCATTTCTTCATATCCAAGAATACGGTTACTGGCCTTTTTACAAGAACCGAACTCTAGAATTGGCCTGCTCTCTATGCAAAGCTCTATCAGCCATACTTTTTTTTTTTTCATAAAAAGGATCAAATATGGATGAACTGTAAAGGGAGAAATGTTTTTAAAAAATGTTAATTTTTTTTGTGGATCTGATTCATGATGGTGCCACATTGGTGCATGGAGACTGATCCAGTTTAGGACGTCACCACTCGCCTTGCTTAAGTGGAGCCAAGTTATGAGCCACGAGGCACCAAATTCTCATAAGCCAGAGATCTTTTACGGATTTAGACCACAAATGACAGACTGAAGCAACAAGACAACAGAGACTGAATGTACGGAGGATGGTGGAACTGAAGACACCCAAGAAATGGGCATGCGGTGGGTACGAGATAATGCCAAGTGTCAGAAGTTGAGGTCTATGAGGTGTCTGACCTGTGGCAATGGTGTTAATGACAAATGGTGAACAGGTCACAAATGTGTGAAGGATGTGGGTGCAGGTTGGCAAAAGTGATGCCACTCGCCTGGTTGGTGAGGAGACTATGTGGTGATTGGGGTCGGGGGGGCAGTGTGAAGACCGCCGCTCTAGCTCTTACCTGCAGTCAGTGTGCCTGACGGGGGGAGCTAGCTGCATGCAGAGCTGCGACTGAGCGGGGCAGCAGTACTGGTGGAGAGTGTGAGACGAGGAAGACCTACAGGGTACAGAAAAAGGGGAATGGAGGGGGAGAAAGAGCAATAGAATGGGATGGAAGAGATAGAAAGGGAGGGGAAGGGGAGAGCAGAGAAAGAGGGTGGAAAAAGAGAAGACGAGAAGGGGGAAAAAAGTCAGGGAGGGAGAGAGAAAAAAGAAAAAAAACACAAAGTCAAGAAAAAGACAGAACTCAAACACAAGACAACAGTGACAGCGATCACCCTCAAGACGGGAGACATGGCTCTGAAGTGGCACACATACAGCGCAACCTGGGGGGGTGCTTTCCTTGTTTTTTGTATTCTTTTAACTTTTTCCTACTTTATCATTGACCTATTACAATAAAGATATAAAAATTATAAACTACCCGAACAGCTGGGATTGACGCCAGATGATCGACACAAAAATATATGTGGAGGCATCTTCAAAACTTCATATGTGTTTCAGAATGGGCCAGTTGACACCAGTACCTTTTCCATGACTTACAGTGTGGGCTAGGTACCATGTAAATGGGAGAGAGCTGCAGTACCCATCGTGGCCACTACAGGCTGTATGGAGCTGTGCCATTTCTTGTGCATGGCACCTCTTCGATTAGGATCTCCACCGATCCTTACCTAGGGATAGGTAAGCAACGTTCAAATCCCAGAAAACTCCTTTAAGATTCATTTTCCAGTCAAAAATACTTAATGAAGCAAACAAAGAGCTGTATTGTGTGCTCGGATAAGACTTAATTTCCCCTTTCATAGACAAAATTCCTTAGAATGACTCATCTATTGAAAAACCAAGTGATCCTTCCAAATGGTTATTTATACAGACCACAAGGACTGGCAAAAATGTAGCGTGTCAGGTCAGAGACTAAGAATTGGAGGTCATTGGGCTCAAGCATAAGGGTACAAATGTGCCAAAATCATGTAAATACATTATACCTCAAGAACCTGTCACATTCTACATGCAGCCATATCCGAGGGCAGTTTTGTAGAGAGCAGCATGAGCTGAGTAAATGGACTTTACAGTTTTAAGCAACTTGTATATAATTAATGTACCATAAATCCCTGCTCATTCAGAGCTTGGGAGTCCAGTGGGCGGTCCTAGCTAGTGACTGCTGATCAGACATCATGTTCAACAATTCCCTTTAAGAACATGAACAAAAAAAAAGGTTTAAACAGTTAGGACCTGTCATCTGAACTGTACTTGGGGTCACAGCAAGTGGACTAGTTGGGGCACCTTTACCCTTTGTAAAGACCCCTGATCCTCACCTCTGCTTATAGAAAACTGATCAGAAAGACAAAAAAAATCAAAACCCAAAACATAGCCTACGCCTGGTCGTCAAACAATTTTTTTGTTTGCTTGAACAAGCGTTTGTGGCTAATGCTACTGAACTATATGGAATACATCAAATGTTAAAGGGGGCTTGTCACTTGTTCTAAATATTTACTCGTTCTACCTGGTGTAAATGCCGCTGTCCTCCTGAATCAGGCGCTGTTTTTCTTTTGTTCCTGCACCTCTCCATTCCTGAGATATAGACCACTTCCTGTGCAGAAATCTAGTTTCTTGTTAAGTGGGCGTATCATTAATGAAGATGTCCATTGGAAGAGTTGTGGACCACGCCCACTTGACTCAAAAGGCTATATTTACTGTATATGCAGGGAAGACTGGGCCATATCTCAGGAACGGAGTGGAGTAGGAAGAAAAGAACACCACCACTGGATTCAGGAGAACAGCGGCACTTACACCACACAAAAAAAAATAAAAAATATATACAGTATGTGTGTGAGATATAGATTATATCTATCTATACTAGATATATAGGAAATAGATTATATCTATCTATATCATATATCTACACACGTATTTGACACAGCAAGTTTTCCCACCTACAAAGAATGGAGAGGTCTGTAATTTTTATCGTAGGTACACTTCACCTGTAGAGACAGAATCTTAAAAGAAACATCCAGAAAATCACGCTGTATGATATTTACATAATTAATTTGCATTTTATTGCATGAAATAAGTATTTGATACAATAGAAAAACAGAACTTAATATTTGTATAGAAACCTTTGTTTCCAAATACAGAGATCAGACATTTCCTGCACACAATGCAGCAGGGATTTTGGCACAGTCCTCCATACAGATCTTTCAGGTTTCGGGGCTGTCGCTGGGCAACATTTCCTCCAAAGATTTTCTATTGGGTTCAGGTCTGGAGACTGGCTAGACCACTCCAGGACCTTGGAATGCTTCTTACAGAGCCACTCCTTAGTTGCCATGGCTGTGTGTTTTGAGTCATTGTCATGCCGGAAGATCCAGCCTCGACCCATCTTCACTGCTCTTACTGAGGGGGAAGGAGGTTGTTGGCCCAAATCTTGCGATACATGACCCCATCCATCCACCCTTCAATACGGTGAAGTCACCCTGTCCCATTTACAAAAAAGCACCCATACATTATGATGTTTCCCCCACCATGCTTCACAGTTGGGATGCTGTTCTTGGGGTTGTACTCATCCTTCTTCCTTTAAACACAGGAAGTGGATTGAATACCAAAAAGTTCTAATTTGCTCTCATTTGACCACATGGACTTCTCTGGATTATTCAGATGGTCATTGACAAACTTTAACCCCTTACCTACAAATGACGTAATATTCCGTCCATGTGACCATGGACCTAATTACCATGGACGGAATATTACGTCATCGCGATCAGCGGCGCCCACGTGGTGAGCGCCGCTGATCACGGCCGAGTGTCAGCTAATTATCATAGCTGACACCCGGCACAATGTGTCAGGGGCGGTCACGGACTGCCCCCGACACGTTAACCCCTTGCACACTGCGATCAAACACGATCGCGGTGTACCGGGGGTTAAAGGGAAGCATCGGCAGGGAGGGGGCTCCCTCCTTGCTTCCCTGAGCCCCCCACGGCAGCGCAATGTGCAGCGCTGCTGCGGGGGACTCCTTTCCTGCAGGTCCCCGGATCCAATATGGCGACGGGGACCTCCGGGGGCCTGCAGGAAGCTGGCTTCCTCAGTGCCTGCAAAGCGCAGGCATGAGGAAGCCTGTGTAGTGCCTGTGACAGATCGCTGATCTGTCACAGTGATCTGTGATGTGACAGATCAGCGATCTGTCACAGGACAGTGATGTCCCAACTGGGACATTGTAATAAAGTAAAAAAAAAAAAAAAAAAGTGTAATAATAATTTTAAAAAAATCGCCAATTAAAAAAAAAAAAAAAATATTCCCCAATAAATTCATTTTTTGGAAATAAAAAAAAAACAAAAAAAAAACAATAAAAGTACACATATTTAGTATCGCCGCGTCCGTAACGACCCGCCCTATAAAACTATCCCAATAGTTAACCCCTTAATCGAACCCCTTAAAAAATAAAAAAACAAAGCAAAAAATAATGATTTATTATCATACCGCCGAACAAAAAGTGCAATAACGCGCGATCAAAAAGACGCATATAAATATCCATGGTACCGCTGAAAACGTCATCTTGTCCCGCAAAAAACGAGCCACCATACAGCATCATCAGCGAAAAAATAAAAAAGTTATAGCTCGCAGAATAAAGTGATGCAAAAATTATTTTTTATATAAAATTGTTTTCATTGCATAAAACCGCCAAAACATAAAAAAACGACCTAAATGAGGTATCGCTGTAACCGTACTGACCCGAAGAATAAAACCGCCTTATAAATTTTACCGCACCCGGAACGGCGTAAACGCACCACCCAAAAGAAATTCATGAAACGCTGGTTTTTGTAAATTCTGCGTCCCAAAAAACGAAATAAAAAGCGATCAAAAAATGTCACATGCCCGAACATGATACCAATAAAAGCGTCAACTCGTCCTGCAAAAAATAAGACCCCACATGACTCGGTGGGTCAAAATATGGAAAAATTATAGCTCTCAATATGTGGTGATGCAAAAACTATTTTTACAATAAAAAGCGTCTTTTAGCGTGCGACAGCTGCCAAACATAAAAACCGCCATAAATAGTAAATCAAACCCCCCGTTATCACCCCCTTAGTTAGGGAAAAATAATAAAATTTAAAAAATGTATTTATTTCCATTTTCCCATTAGGGTTAGGGCTAGGGTTAGGGCTAGAATTGGGGGTTTCCACTATTTGCGCACATCAGGTGCTCTCCAAATGCAACATGGCATCTGATCTCAATTCCAGCGAATTCTGCGCTGAAAAAGTCAAATGGTGCTCCTTCCCTTCCAAGCTCTGCCATGCACCCAAACAGTGTTTTACCCCCTCATATGGGGTATCAGCCTACTCAGGACAATTTGCAAAACAACTTTTGGGGTCCTATTTCTCCTGTTGCCCTTAGGAAAATAAAAATTTTGTGGCAAAAATATCATTTTTGTGGAAAAAAATTTTTTTGTTATTTTCACGCCTGGGCGTTATAAACTTCTGTGAAGCACTTGGGGGTTCAAAGTTCTCACCACACATCTAGATAAGTTCCTTGGGGGGTCTAGTTTCCAAAATGGGGTCATTTGTGGGGGGTTTCCACTGTTTTGGTACATCAGGGGCTTTCCAAACGCGACATGGTGTCTGATCTCAATTCCAGCCAAAAAAGTCAAATGGCGCTGCTTGCCTTCCGAGCTCTGCCATGTGCCCAAATAGTCATTTACACCCACATATGGGGTATCCGCGTACTAAGGACAAATTGCACAATAACTTTTAGGGTCCTGTTACCCTTGGGAAAATAAAAATTGGGGGTGAAAAGATCATTTTGTGGAAAAAATATGATTTTTTAATTGTACCGCTGTACATTATAAACTTCTGTGAAGCCCTTGTGGGTTCAAAGTTCTCACCACATATCTAGATAAGTTCCTTAGGGAGTCTAGTTTCAAAAATGGGGTCACTTGTGGGGGGTTTCCACTGTTTAGGTACATCAGGGGCTCTCCAAACGCGACATGGCGTCCAATCAGAATTCCAGCCAATTTTGCATTGAAAAAGTCAAACGGCGCTCCTTCCCTTCTGAGCTCTGCCATGCGCCGAAACAGTGGTTCCCCCCCACATATCAGGTATCAGCGTGCTCAGGACAAATTGCACAATAATTTTTGCAGTCCAATTTCTCCTGTTACACTTGGTAAAATAAAAAAAATTGAACCTGAAGTAATTTTTTTTGTGAAAAAAAGTTATGTTAATTTTTTTTAAATATTCAAAAAATTCCTGTGACGCACCTGAAGGGTTAATAAACTCCTTGAATGTGTTTTTAAGCACCTTAAGGGGTGCAGTTTTTAGAATGGTGTCACTTTTGGGTATTTTCTATCATATAGACCCCTCAAAGTGGCTTCAAATGTGATGTGGTCCGTAAAAATAAAATGGTGTTGCAAAAATGAGAGATCGCTGGTCAACTTTTAACCCTTATATCTTACTAACAAAAATTTTGGTTCCAAAATTGTGCTGATGTAAAGTAAACATGTGGCAAATGTTACTTATTAACTTTTTTGTGTGCCATATCTCTGTGATTTAAGGGCATAAAAATTCAAAGTTGGAAAATTGCGGAATTTTCAAAATTTTCGCCAAATTTCCGTTTTTCTCATAAATAAACGCAAGTTATATGAATGAAATTTTACCACTAACATGAAGTACAATTTGTCACGAGAAAACAATGTCAGAATCACCGGGATCCATGGAAGTGTTTCAGAGTTATGACCTCATAAAGGGACAGTGGTCAGAATTGTAAAAATTGGCCCGGTAGTTAACGTGCAAACCACCCTTGGTAGTGAAGGGGTTAAGTAAGCCTGGACATGAACTGGAGTGAGCAGTGGGACCTTGCATGACCTGCAGGATTTTAATCCATGATGGCATAGTGTGTTACTAATGGTTATGTATGAGACTGTGGTCCCAGCTCTCTTCAGGTCATTGACCAGGTCCTCCTGTGTAGTTCTGGGCTGATTCCTGACCCCTCTCAGAATCATCCTTATCTCACGAGGCAAAATCTTATATGGAGCCCCGAGGAAGATTGACAGTCATCTTGTGTTTCTTCTATTATCTAATAATTGTGCCAACAGTTGTTTCCTTCTCACCAAGCTGCTTGCCTATTGTCCTGTAGTCCATCCCAGCCTTGTGCAGGCCTACAATATTGTCCCCGATATCCTTAGACAGCTCTTTGGTCTTAGCCATGGTGGAGAGGTTGGAATGTGATTGAGTGTGTGGACAGGTGTCTTTTATACATGTAACAAGTTCAAACACGTGCAAGTAATACAGGTAATGAATGCAAAGTAGGAGGCTTTTTAAAGAAAAATTAACAGGTCTGTGAGAGCCAGAATTTTTGCCGCTTGGTAGGTGATCAAATACTTATTGCATACAACGTGATTTTCTATTTTATTTTTAGATTCTGTCTCACAGTTGAATGGTACCTGCAATAAAAATGACAGATCTCACACTATATATAGATACAAATACTATTTCCAAGTGATACAGGAGTTGGAAACTTTGGATAATTCTGTTAGGGTTCCTCAATAATAAGCAGATTGCTGATCTTCTACTGCCTGGGCCAAATTGGATAAAAATCAAAACATGTATATCTAAGGGGACCTGACTAAATTGTTAATTTTCGCCACAGCGCCACCATAGAAAAAATGAAGCATTAAAGAAACCTCACTGTAATGAGTGAGTTATCTATACAATGCACAGACGCTCGGGATCCCTTCAGACAGATACTCTGTGGAACCATAAAATTTTGGCTAATAGATGAGGGCCCTCAACAGAGACATAGGGGCCACCAATTACCAATATAGAAAACTTTTTTAAATGGCGCAATACTCACTTTCTCCCTGCCACACTCTGATCCCCATCCGGTCTGATTGTGAGCTTTCAGCTAGAACACAAAGAAGTTTCCACATGTGACCACTGTAGCCAATCACTAGGCAGCATCACTGATGTCACTGCTGCAATGATTGGCTGCAGTGGTCACATGTTTCAACACACAGATAGGTGATCAAATACAAGCGAGGGAGCAGGGGACCAGGGAAGCATCGGCACAGGAGTTGTAGGTGGTTGGTAAGGTGGATTATTAGTATGTTTAGCATTTTTTTTGCCTTTTTAAGTATCTGCGGTTTGAAAAAAAAAAATCTAGGGTAGACTACCCCTTTAAGGCAGCCATTTTCAATTCGATGCATGTAATGGTTCTAGACAAGAAGGCAGAGGTAGCAAAAGAGGTAGCAGATTACCTTATGAGCACAATCGGCCCTGCCGATCTGTCGCTGGCCCCCACAAGCACACGAGACGGCCATCAGACAGCTCAGCACGACAACTCCACTGTGACTACTGTACACACAGGGAAAGGGGGTGGAAGAGAGAAAGCGAGGACACAGAGAGGTAGGAAGAGACAGGCAGAATATGACGGAGATGGAACAGGACAAAAGTGGAGGTTTTGGAGTCTTGTCACTGCCAAATCTGGGCCGTAGCCCAGCGGCCTGGCGTTGAGGGGGATAAGTTGATGTAAGAGTGTTGGATTCATGTTATATTGCTTCATCCTATGATGGCTCCAATAAGAATGGGAACAGTCATGCAGGCAAAAAGAGGCAAAACTGTGCATGTAAAGCACTGGGCTCTACTGCAGCCAGTGACTGCTTGCAGCAGTCACATTCCCATCTGGACCAAACAGGAAGTAAGGAAGTCGACGGGAGACCTGGGAAGCGCTAGAACAATGGTCATACCAAGAGCAATGATGGAATTTAAACAACTAAATGGGTCTTTCCATCATAAACCCTTAAAAATTAGAGTGGAATTTTTTTCTCTTTTAAACAGCGCCATCCCCAATACGAAAGGCCATGTCTGGTATTACAGCTCTGTGTACTGCAGGCTTTGTCTGGCCGGGATCTATACATTCAGGTGCACATATGATAATACATAGGACAACTTCGGATGGGAAAACTGAAGCATAAAAACCTTTTTTTTGTATCAAAAGGTTCTTGGCACCAAGTGTCCACTCTGACGGCTAAATGATACTTCTGACTTCCAAAGTGCTCACCCTGGAGGGGCACTCGTTCCTGCTGTACCACCCTAAAATATCTGCGCAGACCAGTCAGAGAACCATTCTCACGTTCTCGGGACGGATTTCCAGCTTTTCAAGGTAAAGGGTGAGGCGCTTCGTGCTTTGTTGTGGCGTATTAAATATGAAGAGAATAATAGCGGGATTTTATACAGTTGTGGCCAAAAGTATTGACACCCCTGCAATTCTGTCAGATAATACTCAGTCTCTTCCTGAAAATGATTGCAAACACAAATTCTTTGGTATTATCTTCATTTAATCTGTCTTAAATGAAAAAACACAAAAGAGAATGAAGCAAAACATTGATCATTTCATACAACAAAAATGGGCCAGACAAAAGTATTGGCACCCTCAGCCTAATACTTGGTTGCACAACCTTTAGCCAAAATAACTGCGACCAACCGCTTCCGGTAACCATCAATGAGTTTCTTACAATGCTCTGCTGGAATTTTAGACCATTCTTCTTTGGCAAACTGCTCCAGGTCCCTGATATTTGAAGGGTGCCTTCTCCAAACTGCCATTTTTAGATCTCTCCACAGGTGTTCTATGGGATTTGCAAAATTTGTTGGTAGTCTTCAGACTTCATAATGCCATGCACACGGTCAAGCAGTCCTGTGCCAGAGGCAGCAAAGCAACCCCAAAACATCAGGGAACCTCCGCCATGTTTGATTGTAGGGACCGTGTTCTTTTCTTTGAATGCCTCTTTTTCTCCTGTAAACTCTATGTTGATGCCTTTGCCCAAAAAGCTCTACTTTTGTCTCATCCGACCAGAGAACATTCTTCCAAAACATTTTCGGCTTTTTCAGGTAAGTTTTGGCAAACTCCAGCCTGGCTTTTTTATGTCTCGGGGTAAGAAGTGGGGTCTTCCTGGGTTTCCTACCATACAGTCCCTTTTCATTCAGACGCCAACGGATAGTACGGGTTGACACTGTTGTACCCTCGGACTGCAGGGCAGCATGAACTTGTTTGGATGTTAGTGGAGGTTCTTTATCCAACATCCGCACAATCTTGCTTTGAAATCTCTTGTTAATTTTTCTTTTCCGTCCACATCTAGGGAGGTTAGCCACAGTGCCATGGGCTTTAAACTTCTTGATGACACTGCGCACGGTAGACACAGGAACATTCAGGTCTTTGGAGATGGACTTGTAGCCTTGAGATTGCTCATGCTTCCTCACAATTTGGTTTCTCAAGTCCTCAGACAGTTCTTTGGTCTTCTTTCTTTTCTCCATGCTCAATGTGGTACACACAAGGACACAGGACAGAGGGTGAGTCAACTTTAATCCATGTCAACTGGCTGCAAGTGTGATTTAGTTATTGCCAACACCTGTTAGGTGCCACAGGTAAGTTACAGGTGCTGTTAATTACACAAATTAGAGAAGCATCACATGATTTTTCCAACAGTGCCAAAACTTTTGTCCACCCTCTTTTTTATGTTTGGTGTGGAATTATATCCAATTTGGATTTAGGACAATTCTTTGTGTTTTTTCATTTAAGACAAATTAAATGAAGATAATAATACCAAAGAATTTGTGTTTGCAATCATTTTCAGGAAGAAACTGAGTATTATCTGACAGAATTGCAGGGGTGTCAATACTTTTGGCCACAACTGTAGCAGGAAATTATGACCAATTCTATTTCCAGAGGTAATATCAGAAAATTACCAACACCTTGAAATACATGAAACGTCTCCTGTGTGGAGCACTCAGAGGTTTCCCAGTGACTTTGGTCTACTGCTCAGTGATCCATATGTGACAACTAGCGGCTCTGTGAGAAGGGCTTCATCGTCAGGTCTTGGATGGTGTCAGATTCCCTTTAAATGGATTTTCCAGATTTAACAACGGTGGATAGGTGATCAATGCCTGGTTGCTTCAGGCCCAGCCTTGAAAACCCCATCGATCACTTTATCAAGGCTCCCGAGCCCGTCAGAGGGTTCGATCACTATGCCTTATCTGTTGGATAATAGACACCGAATGGAGAATCCTGGTGCCCCCCATACTAGCGATTGTGGGGGGTTCAGTAATTTATCAACTACACGTCATTCTTAAGACCCCTTACATGCAATGAAATAACGATATTAACCCAATTGCCATTTGCTTGTGCCTGTGTTACATTATTATATGGTACACATGAACAAGGTGGCTCAGGATGAACACAATTCCAGTTACCGAAGAATAATTGAAAGAAAAAATTATTATTTTTTTTTATAAAGCAGGGTATAAGCAGCATGTATAGTCACAATCTATGGATGCCTGTCTCTTTAAATGCTTTTGATGGCCTTTGGTCATTTCTATCTGCACCTGACAATGACGTTATGTAATGTTTGATGGTTGTCAGTTCTGGTCAACCTTTAGGCTTAAGGAAAGTTACTGAGACAGCCCAGATACCTTCATGCTTCCATTAGTCCAGATTCTGCCTGGCCCAGGGATAATCGACGAAATCAATGTCCTTAGGAATCAACGTCTTCATAAGGAATAAGTACAGAGTCCACATTTTAATATTTTTTTCCCCTTCTAACCCCAGTCTTACTAAAGTCTCCGATTGCTACTTTGACCCCCATGCTTTACAATGCAGCTCTGCTTGTTTAGACAAAACTGATGGATTATGTCCACATACAATGTAATATGGGAGAAATAATTTTTAATACAGTCCAATAAAACAGAGAAAAAGTATGAGTGCCACACATTCACTCTTCAATTAAAGGGATCTTTCAATTCTGTAGTGAACTATGAAGGTTGCCATTGATGCACTAAATAATTGGATTAAATGTCATTGAAGAAGAAAAAAACTAAAGATAGAAAAGTTTAATCTAAAACCATGATATATCCAATAGGCTTCTATAAAACAAAATGTATTCTAAATGGCCACAAGATGGCAGTGCTGCAGTAGCTTCTGCAGAGACCTTGCTCTGTGGTCGGAACAGGATGATTCACGCGGATCTGATAGAATGAGCCAAGGAGACATAAATCACGGGAGCGGATAAGTGCTTTGTCCTTCCTGAGATCCCCGTGACTTCTGGATAAAAAGTTCTTTGTGGCTACAATCATCCTTTTATATTGGTATTGACCGGAGTTCTCCTGAACCGAAAGCTCCTTCAAAATTAAAAGCTGGGACTCCCAGCAATGAGTGGTCATCTGTGCAGCAATCAGGTGGGGATCAAGGTCTGTGCTGCTATTATATGTAATGCCTTTTCAATGTATATTGATCATAGCATTATTTATTTTAAAGGAAATAATCAGCAAGATGCTTAAAAAAATGTATGGTAAAATAAATTATATACAGGTGCTTCTCAAAATTAGAATTTCATCAAAAAAGGGATTTTAAAATCTGAAATGTTGGCCTACTGAAGTGTATGTTCAATAAATGCAGTCAATACTAGGTCGGGGCTCCTTTTGCATCAATTACTGCATCAGTGCAGCATGGCATGGAGGCGATCAGCCTGTGGCACTGCTGAGGGGTTATGGAAGCCCAGGTTGCTTTGATAGCAGCCTTCAGCTTGTCTGCATTATTAGGGCTGGCGTCTTTCACCAGACCCTAAACACACCGAGCCTAAAGCACGTTGAGATCTATTCTAAATCCATAAGTAAAATAAAGCAGTAACAAGGTCTGTATTAAATCTGCTTGCTGATGGTTTCCATCCTGGAGATTTAATCTATCATTTTAGGAGCAAAGAAACAGAATAAAAAGAGAGAAAAGCAATAGTGAGCAAGGAAGACATAGTATTACCAATAAAAAGTCCATATAGAACAGCTTCTTATACTATACCAGACTGACAGAATCCAGAATTAAAGGGGTATACACACACCTAACACAATTATGGCATAACCACCGAAAATGGCAGAAATATCTGACAGATTTTTTTTTGTATACGAGAAAAAAAAAAACAAAACACAGATAATTGTAAAAAGAAATGAAAACTGGACCTGATGCACTGATTAAAAACAAGCCTTTTTTTCTAGCAATGAAAAAAAAAAAAAAATAATGGTGTGAATGAGGCCTTAGGCGTGGAACCATAGGTGACATTGCATAATAGTAGTGCAGTTTTTAGATTACTAAGGAATTAGAGGGGAAGATTTATGAAACTGTCTAATAGAAATGCTGCCCTTGTCGCCTATGGCTGGAGATGACGTCCGCTTCCCAGCTTGTCAAATGAATGGGATTCTGTTCTGGAAACGTGCGCATGATTCAAAAACTGACACTAGGGGGCATAAGTGTGGCAAAGACCTGCCTCATACAGGACATGATGAAACGCCGTGGTCTCCGCGAAACGCTCATTACTAAACACGGAATTGTACCCAATGGGAGGACACTATGACCTGTACGGTACCGCGACAGTGACAAGCATGCGCCAAAAACCACAACTGGTTCTGACAGTTTTGCAATTTTTTTTGTGGTGGTCACATTTCCCCTTCCTCACCATTGGGTCTCATCACTAATGACATTACATGGTTCCTCATTTACGTTCATTCTTGATAAATTATTAGGATACGAAAAAATGATGAGGAAGCAGCAGAGCTCGTTACATCACTAACCAATTCCGCAAAGACCAACGCCTTATAGTGAATTACTAATTAAAGGGGACCTGTCATGTAGAACATGGTCCTTGATCTGCAGTCAGGGTGTTATGGGGCAGGAGGAGCTGAGCAGACTGATACACATTTTACTGTATTTTATTCAGTGAGATCCCTGCTGTTTGCATGAATGAGTCCAGTGGGTGGGGCTATAAAGTGAGTGACAGTCTTCCCTGTATAACTACATCAATCACTCAGTAAGACCGCCCACTGGACTCATATATACAATGAATAAATTACAGGTTATCCCAATCTTTTCCCACAAATCTCTATATCATTCTTTATTCCGAGATGTCTACAGATCCAACTGCAGGTAAAACAGGACATGTTCCCTTTAAAGAGGATCTGTCAGTCATCACTTACATGTCTGGAAAATACTTGAATCCCAGAACGCCATGACAGATCTCCGTATTGAGGTAATGAATTCCATTTAAGCACTTTACTACCATCATCTAAGCCGGTAATGTTTACATGAACTCAGACACTTTGTCCATGATTTTTTGATATTGTGGCATATTATTCATGATATAGTTTTGAGCTGGTAATGTTTACATGCACTTGGGCACTTGATATTTAATTATTTGCACATTACTTGCAGTTATATTTAGAGGTATCTTGCATTTTTGCAAATTATTTTTGATATGTCTAAAAATATTTTTTGAGTGGCATTACCTATTTTTAGGATTGTTTATATGCTTAATGAATATTGTCAGGGACCAATTTTGACCTGTTTTTGACTAGAGGCATCATTAATGATGTATTTCTTATAACTTTTGAGAAAATAAAATATATATTTTAAACCATACATTCCTTTGCCCGTCCATTTTTAGTGGGAGGCTTTTTCTTATGACTAGTATATCAGTATATAGCAGACTAGTGACCTTTATACTGCACATTGGTTAGAATGGTTTCCAACTGTTACGGTATGTGCACACGTTGCAGATTCTCCTGCGTTGTACAGTACCATTATATCTTATGTAAAATAAAAAATGCTGTGGATTTTCCTGCGGGTTCATTTCTGCAGCATGTCAATTCTTTGTGCAGATTCCGCCGCTTTTTACACCTGCTCCATTATAGGAATCCGCACAAAAGCTGCAGGATATCTGCACTATAATCCGCAGGTCATTTTACCTGCGGATTTATAAAAATCTGGGCAGAAAAATCCGCACTGGAATCCGCAATGTGTGCACATAGCCTAAAACTCTAGCTTTCAGCCTGCAGCTGTGGAATACTACGAGTTATAGTACTGACACTAGTGCGGTAGAACTACAAATCACATGTCATCGCAGTATGAACTAGGACTGTAGCCTCCAGGCATGCAGCTATTTAGTCCGCAGCTGCCAGGGGATGCTGGGAGTTGCAATTTCACACCTCCAGGAGAGGAGCAGGAAGGTGTTAATCTGTACTGCGGCCCTTGTGCTTTGCACAACACTAGGAGGAGGACAGCAGTAGTGATATATGCACCATTGCTTGGACTCTAACCCCCACCAATCATGAGAACAGAGACCTTAAAGTCCCTTGTACCATTTTGGAGTAACAACAAAGTATCTGTCACTTTTAACATGCGATTGACCACTTTTGGTACTTCCAAAATTTGTTTTATGGCCCCTTAAGGTGTGGAGCAGGCGTACCCAATGCAGTGCTGCAGTCCCCATGTGATGAGCTAAAGACTAAAATCTGATATATCTCCCACTAGCAAAAGAAAAAAAAAATGTTTTTGCAAATTGTTGTAAAAACACATTTCTAAAATGCTGCATAGAGAGACAGTTTCTTCGCCCTCTGTATGCCTTTTTTACATATTGGCATTATGCACCCATGGGATCCATGACAGACGTCGGTCTCTTGGCGTCATTCTTTGCAGAAGTGCAAAATCTTTTAATATTTTATCAAAATTGTCTGAGTAGAATCGAAAATGAAGTTAATTGGAATCCATGCCAGTGTGCATCTCCGAGGATGGCACCAGAGGCATCAGGACCCCAGTAACTGCAGGGACTGTATGACAGCTACCATATCATTTCTACATACAGTAGATCAAGTTTCCTCACCATCTTTTCTTGTATTGAAATTACATATCAGGGCACCCCTTTAATAAATGTATTTTCAATTAAGTGGTTTGATGCAGGAGGGGACGTCAGTCTAAAATTCGTGAAAGCCATAAAAGCTTAAATGACTTGGCACCAAAATAGTTATGGGTAGAGGAGAATTAGTAGAGACCTCACCCCGGAAACTCATTCTGTTCATCTACACCATAGGATTCAATGTCATGTAAAAACTGGCGCTCTAGGTAACAAGGTAGAAAAATTATATGTCCTCATAATACAGAAAAGCATCACGTAAAAGGGAGTGGGGTCACCCCAAATTCTACCAGAGACTAGAATCACATGAGAAGTCTGGACGTGTAGACTGAGGTACCCTAAAACAGCAGTCTGGATGTGCAGTCTGGAGCCCCCTATACCAGTAGTCTGGATGTGTAGTCTGGAGCCCTCTATAACAGATGTCTAGTTGTGTAGTCTGGAGCCCCCCTATAACAGCAGCCTGGATGTGTAGTCTGGAGCCCCCCAATAACTCAGCCTTGATGTGTAGTCTGGAGCCCTCCTATAACAGCAGTCTGAATGTGTATTCTGAAGCCCCCCCTATAACAAATCTACGTGTGTAGTCTGGAGCCCCCTATACCAGCAATCTGGATGTGTAGTCTGAAGCCCCCCTATAACAGAAGTGTAGGTGTGTAGTCTGGAGCCCCCCTATAATAGAAATCTACGTGTGTAGTCTGGAGCCCCCTATACCAGCAGTCTGGATGTGTAGTCTGGAGCCCCCTATACCAGCAGTCTGGAGCCCCCTATACCAGCAGTCTGGATGTGTAGTCTGGAGCCCCCTACACCAGCAGTCTGGAGCCCCCTACACCAGCAGTCTGGATGTGTAGTTTGGAGCCCCCAATACCAGCAGTCTGGATGTGTAGTCTGGAGCCCCCTATACCAGCAGTCTGGAGCCCCCTACACCAGTAGTCTGGATGTGTAGTCTGGAGCCCCCTATACCAGCAGTCTGGATGTGTAGTCTGGAGCCCCCTACACCAGCAGTCTGGAGCCCCCTACACCAGCAGTCTGGATGTGTAGTTTGGAGCCCCCAATACCAGCAGTCTGGATGTGTAGTCTGGAGCCCCCTATACCAGCAGTCTGGAGCCCCCTACACCAGTAGACTGAGGTACCCTAAAACAGCAGTCTGGATGTGTAGTCTGGAGCCCCCTATACCAGCAGTCTGGATGTGTAGTCTGGAGCCCCCAATACCAGCAGTCTGGATGTGTAGTCTGGAGCCCCCTATATCAGCAGTCTGGATGTGTAGTCTGGAGCCCCCAATACCAGCAGTCTGGATGTGTAGTCTGGAGCCCCCTACACCAGCAGTCTGGAGCCCCCTACACCAGTAGTCTGGAGCCCCCTACACCAGCAGTGTGGAGTTCCCCAATAACAGCAGTCTGGTGTGTTACAGCCATGGTGGAGCATCTAATAATAATAATCTTTATTTTTATATAGCGCTAACATATTCCGCAGCGCTTTACAGTTTGCACACATTTTCATCACTGTCCCCGATGGGGCTCACAATCTAAATTCCCTATCAGTATGTCTTTGGAGTTTGGGAGGAAACCGGAGTACCCGGAGGAAACCCACACAAACACGGGGAGAACATACAAACTCCTTGCAGATGTTGTCCTTGGTGGGATTCGAACCCAGGACCCCAGCGCTGCAAGGCTGCAGTGCTAGCCACTGAGACACCGTGCTGCCCTGGCTTCCCCGGCCATATGCGATCAGACACGCAGTATATTGGGGCACACAGCAGCGCGGACGGATCCCCCAGAGAACCGCATACAAGGAAGCTTTCAATACTGTTAATTGCGGTGCCCGAGGGTGCGCGGCAGCACGTGCCCTTTACGAGACACGGTGGCTGAAGGGCAGAGTGATGCGGAGCATCCCCGGTACAGCTGCAGAATGACTCACATCCAGCACTTACCATGGAGGAGGGGGGACGGGCTATTTTGGATGGAGCCTCTTTTTTCCTGTATGGTTTACCAGCGACAGTCTCCAAGGCAACGGTGCAGCGAAATGGCAGCGCAATATGGAAGTGGGAAAGATGGTTGTCTTTTCACCCTGTGTATCAGTGATTATTGTCCTGGGTGATCCGATTCCTCATAGGATGCAAAAATGGAAAATTGGTGAAAAGCGGGGCTAAAACTATTGGAAAAACAATTGGAGTGAGATGGAGCCCACCACATCAAGGAGAGATGCAAAATGCATATTAAAGGGGTTGTCTTTTTTTTTTAGTGCACATATCTAGGGCAAAAATCATTTTTGCAACTGGGCTTCATTAAAAAATTTTCACCGTTAGGCTTTTGCAGGTTTTTTCTTTCCTTGCAAATTTAACTTTGATGTGGTCTGTGGTCATAAATCACCTGAGAGGAGCTCCGAAAATGACAGATAAGACAGTAGCAAACTCTCCTGTCAGAAGGAGCTTACTGATGGATTCACAGTCAACTCATTCTGCAACCTGGCAGTATATGAGAAATTATTTGAAGCCCAAAATACATGCATTTAGGGTGTTGCTCGAGCTGCCTTACCAAATTGAGCCCTTGATTTTAGGTAAAAAAGTGAAAAACCCCTTTAACGCCCCATAAAAACTGCAGAGATTAGAGGATTACAAGAATTTCCCAATATGTCCAATAATCCAGAATCCTGCGTCACTGCCTATCCGAGAGGTCTACATCACTGACAGGCTGGACCAGCATGGAACTATTTTGTTGCTGGGTTTTCGGAGCATCACCCCTGGTGTGGCCCCTGGGCATCGGGTCAGACATGTTTGAGGTACAGGAGATGGGTATAGTAAGTACTAATCCTTCGCTTCCAGAACGCCTATCCACACCATGATAAATTTACATAGAACACAAAACAAATCTGCGGGGCATAAAGAGGCACTAAACTGTGCGGCAACAGATCATGACAAGCTGTGACTACATTACAGGTGTCTGTATGGGATAGGTAATCCATGAAGCAGTGTGAGGAGTCTACACCTAGACATGTAGGACACATTGCTGACCCTGGTTAGGACACCCCCGCCCTGTACTAGCGAGTCCTGGACACGTAGATGGATGATCTGAATCAGCAGAAGCTCACATCATACCCAGTGGATAGTCGTGGACTCTCCTGTATGACTGATCTAGTAGGAATGTATCACAAGAATTCATAAAGGCAAAGTAGCTATTCAGTGCATGTGGACAAAACCTCAAACCTTGATATGATGCAGTGATTAAAGGGGTACTCCAGTCATACCAAGTTATCACTTACCCGCAGTACCATAGAGATGTAATGCAGCAGCAGGGCGCATGCGCAACCCCAGGCAATCTAAATGGGGTATGTGGGGGTCTCAGAGGCCGGATGCTCACTCTCCAACCCACCATTTCTCATTGATTCGTGCCAACTTAGAACTAGAATACCTTAAAGGGGTTGTCAATCGTGGGAACAATTTTTATTTTTTTTAAACTTAAATGCATGTATTTAGGGTTAAAAATAATTTTTTGCAATTGTTTCATTAAAAATGTTCCATTGTCTTGTTCTTACGTGCTTCTTCAGCTGAGAGGACCTCAGAAAAAAGACACTTCCTGTCAAACAGTCATCGTGAGCTCACTGACCGATTCTCAACTAACTCATTCTGCAGCCATCAATAGACAGTGCAACAGAGAGGCTGTAATGAAGTTGCAAAAGCTATATTTTTTAGCTTTAAATACATTCATAAAAAAAATAAACAAATTGTCCCCAAAAGGTGGACGACCCCTTTTAAAGAGATGATCCAGGTGAAATAATTTAGACATGCTCCTAATAAACACCTACTAGTATTCTTTAATTAACAAAGGTGCTCCAAACCCAAATATCAGTGTTGATCCTATCAGTTCTAATCCTGGCTTGGGTTTGACATGGGATAGAGTTTCCTTAGTGATAAAGGTGAAAGGGGCTGGCTGGTTTATTTCAAAAGCCAAGCCAGCCCCCTTTTCAATTATGGCCAATGCAAAAGGGAAATGGGAACACGACCGTACCGATATCTGAAAAAAGGATTCGCTTTCATAAAATATGTACATTATTTTTTCATATTAGGAACATTTTTTTTTCTTTAAAAGGGAGTTTGTCAGCAGGTTTTTGCGATGTAAATCATATCAGCATGATGTAGAGGCAGAGATCCCGATTCCATTGATGTATCACGTCCTAGGCGGTTTGAATAAATTCAGTGTTTTATGAGCAGGAGATTATCACTACATGACTAGGTTTCTCGTGCCTCCTAGTCCAACTCCACCCCCAGTACTGATTGGCAGCTGGAAATGCACACTGTACACAGAGAGCTACCAGTCAGTGGTGTGGGCAGGGTTATACAGGGCACAGCATTGTGAGCTCTGCAGTAGAGAAAACTGTGATTGTATCAAAACGACAGCAAGCATCCCAACAAGTGACATCGCTGGAATCAGGGTCTCAGCCCCTACATCATACCTTTAAGTAGGCAAGTCCTTTAAGCAAGCGGAGTATAAAAGCACAATACCCAACCTTTTCACATTTATGGGGACTACTCTCATTTTTCCACGCGAACAGGCCTTTTTTTCAGGACATACAAAGAACAAGTTGCCTCCTCCCTCTAGCACAGCGGGAAGTCACAGCGCGATGTTTAGCGCCATCATTGTGATCTACACTCCAGCCATCCGATCAGCTCCTGAATACACAGCCCCGTCTTTCTGCACGTCACAGCCCACCAGAGTCTGCCGCCGTTTCCATCCATTCTTACGCCGAGGCATTTTGATTGACAGGCGATGGGGGGGCTACCAACCTCCAGACAGTCAATTACAAGCACACTAATGGCTCTCGTGCCTTCATTTGTCTCCTGCCATTTCTTCCTTATTAAAGCAATGCCAGAGAGACTCTGCACAGCAGCGGGTAGCCGGAGGGAGGGGGGGGGGGGCGAGCAAACGCCAAATTAGCAAGCGGCTATATACATATAAGTGGGCTCGGAACATGAAGACAAGCACATTTACTAATTTATTTCTTAGCGTCTGCAAGAAAAAAAAAAGTGCAAAGGACCTTGGTAATAACCAGCTCGGCCCACAAGGACGCCAGCGATATAATGACGGCTGGCAGCTGCACAGGCGCCTTATATTTGTCAATGGCAGATATGAAAGAGGCTTTTCACGGCACAAGATGCTTGAGAGAACAAGAAGTCAGTGTGTTGTGAAACTGAAAATCACCGGAGATCCATAGAATTTCATAGGGAGAATGCAAAAAGATTTGTCAACCCAATAGGTCGCACCTTTTCGCCTAAAGATACCCTTGGAATGAAAGGCGCTGACATTTGACTATTGCTTACGGCACAAGCCCCATCTGTTACCAGTGTGATCCTTAAAGTCATGTGTGGATGTCAGACAGCCACGTCCGTGGCCATTACTGACCTTCATGGATTCCACATTCAGATGACCATACGCCTGCACATACCTGCCAACGACAGGTTAATTAATGAACATGTGTACGGGAGCCGATTGGCTCTGGACAACCCCCTTTTAATGGCTTGGGACTCGACATGGTTCCACAAACCAAAAATGGCCACCCGAAGTGCTTATTTCCAATGATTGGGAAGCTTAGTGTTAGGCCATGTACACTGTCATTTTGGGGAGTTTTCAGCACAAAAACGCTTCAAAATCCTCCTCCAAATCTCACTCAAAACTCTACAAAAATTTGAAGGTTCTGCTCAGTTTCCTCTCCAAAAAAAAAACACCACAAAAAGACTGTGTAGATAGCGGGTGGCTATGTGCCCACAGAATCCTTCGCCAAGTTCTAGGAGTGGAAACTCCAGGTTCTTGAAAAGTATTCAGATTTGGAGAGTTTCTGTTCAGCTTCTGCGCCAAAACCTCCGTGTTGCACATCGTGAGTTTCTGCTCCGAAAACTAAGCAAAAAATGTGCACATAGCCTTAAAGGGCTTTTCCCCTTTTAGGTTTTGGCTTTTATCGGCCAGTGCCTTTAAAATAATGAAATCGGACAGTACTCACCTCGCTGAACTCTGATCGGCATGACATCAGTGCTGCAGCCGATACACCGACACATGAGCAACAACGGAGAGCTGGGGAAGGTGAGTACTATCTGATTTTATTACTTTAATACAAAGTTTGCCAATAAACACCAAACACCTGCAAGTGGAAAACACCTTTTGAATATATATGCACGCGTAGTTTTTGGAAGAGATTTTGGAAGAGTTTTTTTTTTTGAGTGGAAACTTTCAAAATCCTCCACAAAAGTGAAAAAACACTTTTTGGATATATATGCGCATGGTTTTTGGAAGAGTTTTTGGAAGAGTTTTTGGAAGAGTTTTTGGAAGAGTTTTTGGAGCGGAAACTTTCCAAATCCTCCACAAAAACTGAGTCTATGCACAGTTTCTGCTCCAAAAACTAAGCAAAAGGACTGACCATTTAGCACTGGAGATTCCAGAATCCCCAGTAATAAGGTGAATCTACAAGCGATCAAAACAATAAATTGCTGCGAATCTGCAGCACAATCCACACATTTATGTCCCCATGAATTACAAAGGGTGAAATACGGTGTGAAAATTGGAACCTGAATTTCAGGTTTTGTTGGTCATTATCGACTATTTATGTCCGCGCTATGGAGGGTAGGATTAAACGATTCCACATGACACGGGGAGGACAGCGGTCATCCGTAAACCATATATTCCGCAGAGATTGACTGCGATTCTGTCCATTTCAAGGGCATCATTACTGGTAATTACTGATCCCATACCGCAAGAATCAACCAAGTGCTACAATTAACTCAGCAAGCCGCTTATCATAAGAACGCCGAGACTGCCAGTAATAGACTTTTTTTTATTAAGGACGTAAGAAAACAAAAAAAAATAATTCTGGAAAAATTCTCTTCGATTTAAATAAAGTGGAATACAACACTGTTCTGCTACAGAAGGAAGAAAACAGTCTGATGCCACGTATAGGGGGCAGCTACCGATAAGGCTGATCTGTCACCAGATTTCAGAATACAAAAACTGTGAACATTACTGATTAGATGACCTGCACCTGATGAGGCAGGTGTACATTCTTTGAAAATCCATGTCAGAATGGCTGTGTTATCATTTACCCTCTGCACACCAATTCTGATTGAGAGAACCTCAGGGTCCTTCCTCCCCACTGCTGCTGAATCTGTCCATCTATCCCAACTGACAGCCCCTCAGTGAGCCTCCTACCTCGCTGCACCTGAATCTGTCCATCTATTCCAACTATCAGCTCCTCAGTGTCCTCCTCCCCACTGCTGCTGATTGTCCATTCATCTATCCTGATAGTTCCTCAGGGTACCTCCTCCCTGCTGCGGTAAAATCTCAATACATCTACCCTGACAGCTCCTCAGTGACCCTCTTCCTTGACGCTGAATCTCTGTCCACTTATCCCAATTTATAAGTTCTCATTGTCCCTCATCCCTGCTGAGATCCCACAGTGCTCAGTACAAGCTTCAGCAGTCAGTCATGCAGGGTGAGGGGAAACTGAATACACAGAGTCATGAACTAATTCATTATATAGCAGAGCTTTAAAGCTGCATTTAATAACAGGATTTATCAGCCATTTTGAAATGGACTTTCAAAGTAA
The DNA here is from genome assembly GCF_039654945.1 of Dendrobates tinctorius. Taxonomy (NCBI): domain Eukaryota; kingdom Metazoa; phylum Chordata; class Amphibia; order Anura; family Dendrobatidae; genus Dendrobates; species Dendrobates tinctorius. The sequence continues at coordinate 24,330,842 of NW_027361788.1, read as the reverse complement.
ATATACCAGTATCATCAAGTCTAAGATCTATTTAACAATGTATGCAGTTTTGATTGAAACCCGCTGACAGATCAGCTTCGAGTCCATGTGTGACCCAGAGAAAAGCTCCAAAACATGACTGAATTTTAGCTGACGTCTCCTCCGATTGCAGACAGCCCTTCCTGAATCAGTACCCTGTTCTGTACCTTTGAGGAGCAAGAACTCAGAATAAGTTGTGTACTGAAGAGTGTTTCCTCCTTTTGGAAGAGATACGGGTTCTTCTATATGTCAGATCCTCAGGGTAGCTACCTCTTGGTGGCACTACAGAGAAATTTCTATCTTATGGAGCTCTAATTTGCATATTTTTTCCCCATGGTGCACTGCTTTGAGATTTCATAGCAGATGGTTTTCTTCCCCACACTCACTTCCAAGTGAGATACATTAATATATATACTGTAACAAGATAGTGATCAAGGGGGAAATCTTGTCCAGAGCCAAAACTAAAAGACAAATCTATGATTGCCTGCAGACACCACCAGGGGGAGCTTCGTGCTTACCTTCACCCTGAATTCATTGATAAATCAGTATGCTTCCCATAGGGGCTGTGAAAATGTTATTTAAAGGGTTATTCCTCATCTTCCTGGATAGATGTTGTCCGATAGTACATGTAAAAACAAGCACTTTTACAATTTACTGCTTGTTAATATTTGCAACCGATCTTGAGATATTAACATTTATTTAAAGCTCGTTACCTAGGAGACCGACTGACTATTGATGCTGTTTAGCTTGCAGGGCACTATGATGAGGCTGGCCATGATTAGGAGGGAACAGTGCACTCCAGCGATCCTCGCCAGCTTCAGCAC